>NC_142394.1:8392500-9063750 GCF_059441095.1 Idiotropiscis lumnitzeri
GTGACCCCATGGGGCCCATGGGAAGGGGGACCCATGTTGCTTCTTCGGCTGTGCCCCGCCAGACCCAATGGGTACAAGTCAAGCCACCAGGTGCTTCCCAACAAGCCCCTCCTCCAGGCCTGGTTCCAATGGGTGGCCTAGGTGACCTGTTTCTGGGTAAGGATAATTGAGGTCCAGATATTTCATTCATCAATGGAAGTCTATGAGACGTACTTTGTCTGGTCCCTCACCTAGGATCTTTTTGCCATGGCCCATGGGTGACCCTGCCCCGGGGATAACCCTCGAGATAACTTCTGGTACACACAAACCCATCTATCACGATAAGGTGATGGCTCACGTAAGCGCTATTAATACATATTGTTGTTAATTAAAAAAAAAACACAGTCATTAATAATAATTGTTCATACATCTTATTAATAATTGTGTGTTTTTTTAAGCCTTTGGTGCTGTGAACCTGTTAAAGAAAATGAATCTCTTTATTATATTACCTCCTATCTCTTTTACTGTCCCATTGTGAACGCATAAAAAGTACATTTCAATGTACAAAGTGTGCAAATCAGACATTCTGCTTCGTATGGACATTTTATTGCTATTTTGATTATTTTGTATACACACAATGGAATGTTGAATGGTGTGTTGGTCAACCCACCCTCCCTCAGCCCCCCCCCAAACATTCAATTTAAATATCAAAACAACTATAATGCTGTCATTTTACACACAACACTATAAAGTTGCTAATAGACAACAATGATTACAAAATGGACTTTACATTGCATACAGAACAGGAGTAATGTATGGTGTACAAACAGTACTTGCAGGTATATTTGTGTGGTAAAAAAAACATGATTAAAAAGTAATGTAATTATTATGAAATGCATCTTTTGATGGCTTCCACAGAAGACGAGGATGATGTACTGCAAATATTTGCGACATCATAAAAAGTCCTGTTGGTTGTTGTTTTCTTTTATTTTGTCTTTTTAAAATGTTTTCCTCTTCTGATGATGAAAAGATGTCACGGTTTTAGGCTTCATAAACCCTGAGGGGAAAAGGAAAAAGATTCAATTGAACTACGATTTTGAAAAAGTTGCATCAGTTGAAAAAAAAGGTTTTCGGTCACGTCACAGTGCGTCGGTATCTACTTTGCTCCTTGCTGGGAATACTGGTTTATATAATTTACTGTCCTTTTAAATAAACTGTTATTATTCACATATCTGAAAAAAAGTTTGAAATGTATATATTTTTGTGTTTTTTAAAAGCATTATTTAAACATGTACATTCTATATACATATGACACACTACAAGAGGTTTATTTCAATAATTACCAACAAATGGCAAAATAGTCAGATTGCAATATAAAGTCTTCACCTGTGCTTGTCCTTCCAGATGTGGAACCACTTGACCAGATTCTTGGTGCTCTGCAGTTTCGGGTGCAGACAATACTCCTGGCCCTTGAAGCGAGCCACATTCTCCATTGTCACGCTAAAGGAGGGAACAAAATAACATGATTCAATAATCAGAAAATGCACTTTCTATCGAATGAATGCAGAAGAGCGGAAATTCTGTGGAATGAACTAAGTTTGTCTACTGAATGAGCAGAATATTTTGAAGCTGGAATGGTTTTGATTGCTTTAGATTTGTGCAAGGAAATATGTAGAATGCTGGCATTGTGGTCCACAGAATAAGAAAGAAAGCAGAAGCGTCTTCATAATAATCAGCCACTGTAAAAAGTGTGCCTACGCATAGCTCCACCTGACGCACATCCATCGCGATTTGTTGAGTGAGCGTTGTCAGAGCTCGCCTTATTCTGTGTTGCGGACACAGTAAAAGCAGGACGAAATTCCACTTAGAAATAGCAACAGTTACCGAGAAATCGACATACTTTTGACATGTTATGCTTTTATGAACATTTCCGACGAGGAGAATATTTAGCTATAGTCGAGTGCAATATGGAACTACAGAATTTTAAAATATAGTAGTATAGCTAGTAGTTATTTTCAACGTGTAATAATTACAGAAGGTGGAAGTGAAGAATTTACAACGCAAATGAAGTGCATAAGTTTACAAACGCTTTTTATTTTAATTATAAATTCCAAATTGAAATATTCAACTTTTTGGACTTTGGCTCAATTGTGAAGCCTTTTTACCTTTTCTGAAACGGTCATTGAACATTCTCTCATAATTAAATAATCGAATGTTGGAGAATTTTATCAACAATGTTTTCTGAGCGCATTTTTTGACGAACTTTGGCATTTGAATGAATGTTAGACTGACATTTACTCAAAGGCGTCTGAAATAACGACACCCTCGATTAAGTTTCATTGTCTGTACAGTGCCTTCCATTTGAAATGGAACTGCCCAACAAGTGTGCGGGTGAAAAGGCACAAGCTTAACATTTGATGGCATTGACATGAACGGCCAGAGTTGGATAATTATGGAACCCACTGCATCCACTTATGATGTGAAGCCAAAGTTGAGTAATGTTGAATCAGCTGATTCCATAGCATAATGCCTAAATGCATTCACATCTTCGAATCTCAAAAGAAACTAATGGAATTAACTACCAAATCACACTTGAGCGCTAGCTAAAATTGAACCACAAATTTACCAATTTTCGATTTTTGTCGGATTAGGAAACCCGCGCATTTTGATGTATTTCTCCATTCGTTGGTCAATCGTCGTAGAGCAACTTGAACAATTTTAAGACGCTGCATTAAGTTCCACTTTTTGTTTGTTCGCCACAGTAATTCCCGAGGTCTGCCGGATGCACCCGAACGTGCCCATTGACTCTTCCTTATTTTGTGATGTGGTCATCGAAAACATGTAGTCATAAGAAAAGGGCAAATTTGGGGAATGTTAAAAATAGTACCCAGCATGTCGTGAACAATTTTCAATTTGGAATGTTTTGAATCGATGTTGAAAGAGGCGATTTTGCTCAATTTATTTCAGTTTTTTCACTGTAGATGTGGAAACTTGGAAAAAGTGGGAATTATAACTAGGGGATGATACGCAAAATCGCCTCAATGACGTGAATATTTTGGAGTTTCAATGGTTTGAATAGGTTGAGAAATGCGGAATGAGGGGGTAAAAATGTAAAATATTTTTCAATGAATACATATAATATGTTTGAGTTAATTTAGAAAATTTGGGAATCACTGCAATGGGATAAATAGCTCCATATTTGTCCTGAATAAGATGAAGAGAAAATTTGAATGTTTTAAGAAATGTGAAGGGGTAAATATTGCGGATCCTATTTAGGCATGACTTCATTTTCATGCAGCGCAATGGTCTAATTGTGTGGCGCACCTCCTGGTGTTTCATTCATAAATACGGCACCAGCGTGGGACAATCCCTCGGAATCATGGCAGAAATCAATTCATTCATAATCACTATTATCTTAAAAACATTTTAATAGCACCCTTGTCACTATTGGTTGGCTAGGGGTCACGCATAGACACAGATCGAAAGGTGCAAGGCAGTCTCCAATTGCCTACATGACACTCAAGGCCGACTACATTATCCGAAAGGGGAGATATTACAGTTTACGTGCCAATATCATGCATCAACTCCAGCGAGTCTAATTTCTGTTTCTGTATGTCAAGGATTGTCCTTGAAAAACACTCTTTTCTATTCCCCAATGAAGCACAAAGGCAAAAACACCTTGTTCCGACACTTAATTCTACCGGAGCAAAGTCTAGCAAAATACCCAACGAAAGAAAACTCCACCCATGTGCACATTTTGAATGTGCTTTGCGCCAGACTTCCAGCCTTGAATGAAAATCAAGGCCTGTATGTTCACCATTGACAAATAGCTACCATGTCATTTACATGATCAATATTACGTCATACGTTATTATATACTTTTGTATCAGTTGATCAAATCGCATTTTATCTGATTAAATCATATGTTATCATATCATATCATATCAATCCTTTTGAATTGTATCTTGTCTTATTGTATCCTTTTGTACAATGTTCCATCCAATTTTATCATAGAGTATCACATCTTTTTGTATAACATCCATCATATCTAAGCATAATATAAATATATAAATCGTTTTATCAATTTTATTGTATGGTATCATATGATATCGTAGCAGTCTCCCAGTGCATCCTAGCATATCAAGTCAAATGGTAAACTTGTCCAGTTGTATCACATTAAATTGTATGGTATCGCATCTTTTTTAAAATTTTTTGCATCATAGCCTAACTTTTAGTATCATATCTGATTGCATTGTATTGTCTGGTGTCATAGATGATAATATCATATATTCCTATGCACCGTACAGACATTCATATCGTACCATATCCGGTCATATCCTGTGTCATTGAATGATCACCAAAAATGATTTTAAATAGTTAAAAACATATAGGAGACAAGCAAAACGGCATGTTGATGATTGGCTGCTTAGTGAAAAGTGCCATTGTGTTTCATTTAGAACACAGAACACATACTCACACACACAGAAGCTTGAGAACATTCTTTCTTTTGTACGCAAGACGAGAAATCGCAGCTCTTTGACCGGCATTAAACTCACTTATTGCATTATATAACAATACATTAAACAATTTCACGTGTGGACTCCACGAACAAGTCAGCCTTGCGGGTAACCTCCTGCCTGGCATGTGGCACATTCAGGCCAAAGGGAGCGAGAAATGTGGGAGAAAACACCCAGAATGCCCTGGGCCTCTCCATCCAACTGCCATGAATGTTAAATGAGCTCGCTAGGGTACAAAAAGCCTCTCAAAAAAAGTAATTGATTATATGATTAGATTAAAGGTTTTTTGCATCTATTTTCTGAACCCTTTAGGTTCTTTAGTGGGATATCGCAGCATGATATGCAATGTGTGTACGTGCGTGTGCATGTGTGTGTGTATAAATGCTTTTGTTCCTCACTGTTTACTTCTCTCTGTTTGCATTTTAGAGCCACTCAATAGGTGAAAGTCCACTATACAGAGAAACCATATAAAAACATTTTTAAACAGTTTTAGTCTCACTACTAACACTTCAAACGTGTTTATTAAAACACACTTTCTGAACATATTGTAAATGTACAATGAACACCCACAGAAATTGCAAGCATAAAATTAATAGAAAATACTGTTTGTATTGTCGTATCTGTGTTTGATACATGCATGCGCCTTTATGAGGTGTAGATGCCTTATTTCATATAAGAGCAATAAGCTAGCAGTTTTTTTTTTCCAAGTAAATTGCTTCTTTTTTTTCCCGAAAAGTCCTCTGGCTGCCGTTGAGCAGTGGGTCAACCAGAATGCCCAAACAAGCCGTGTGAGCCAAACCACTGCAAAATCAACAAAACACTTTCACAATTCTCTCTCCCCCTCTCCCTCCCTCTCTCTCTCTTAGCGCCTTCCCATAAAACCCATAGTGAGGCTCATTTTTCACTGGGCACCAGTAAGGTGGTGCCCCCACCCTGTCACATGCTAATCGAGCAACCCGCAAGGATGGCGAGCGACACGCCACCACAGAAACACACACATAGCAAATGTATGACTATTATTCGATATCTTTTCTGATTATTTTCTATATAACACACACGCACATTAAGTTAAAGTGACTTTTTCTTTTTAAATGGATTTAGTCAAGTCAATGCAAATTGTTTCTTCTGTTTTTCATGTAGACATAAAAAATATGAATAAAAAGTAAACTATTTAAAATATGGGGAAATTGTCAGCAAAGCACTTAATTGTTGTTCTTTTGTGACACATGAATTCCTTTAGTTTAGCAATGAAACAACCATATTATTTTGTAGATTGTCATGAAACTGGGGAAAAGATCCATTACAAGTCAAAAACACTGCTAAAAAGTGTGTAAATTCCCTGAAGTTCACTCATAATGGGATTACCAAAACATCCAAATTACATTTGAGTAACAATGATAAAGCTACTACTTCATTGACTACAATTGCACCTTGTTAAGGTTAATGCTACTTACTTTGTATTGAAACAAGCAATTTTATCATGTAAATTGTCATAAAATGGGAAAATGTACATTTAAAATACTATTTGTAAAATGAAAACCTTAATAAGTGTTCTTTGTAACGAGTCTGCTGCTTAATTTAAATAATGAAATAATAAATTTTCCACATTTAGTGTCATAAAATGATGAAAAAATGTTTGCACTGAAACAATTTTGTACACTTAAATGGATTAAGAAAATTCAATTTATTTGACCATATTTATCACTATCAAACCAATCTGACAATTTGTCTTTACTTTAAAACGGATTTAAGTTCATTGTGACCCTTGTGAGGAGAAGCTGAACAGATAATGGATGGATGGACTTGAAATAACACTCCCTTGCTTTGAGATTTTGAGACTGAGTGTGTTTTCACAATTGGCCAGCAGATGGAAGCCAAGAGCACATTTTACGCAACTACACTCTGTGAAGCTGACATAACATCGCCCGGTTGTGATTCCCCTTCACTGCATATCCCTCGCAGAGTAGAACAGAAATGTTGAAATAGAAAAATAAATAAATACATGAAAAAAAAATCTCACAATATCATCTTTTCCTGGCAGTAGGGGTGTTTGGGTTTGAGCTCGAGCTTCTGCACATCCTTGTAGCGGATCTTTGGTCCTTTCCTGGTGCAACGGCACTTGTAGGCTATCGAAAGATCAACAACAAAAAAGAAAACGTGGCACTCATGAATCACAAATTGACTTGCAAAGTACATATTTACACTTCCACACATATTACTGATAAATGAGAGAAACTGTGGAATAGAAATTTGTCAGCAACAGAATTATACAAGAATTAAAAAAATATCAAATTCATTGGCCACACAGTTGCAAAAAAATGAAAAATTGAGTTGCACTGTCTAAAATTTTGGTGCAAGATGCCAACATTTAGAGGTGGTCTGGTGAACTGAAAACTGCCTGTACAATTACAATGATGCTATGTTTTGATTAGTCATTTTAATTGTATTTCGATTTAAAACAATCCATCCATCCATTATCTGAACCTCTATATAAATAAAGTTGCATTGTAATCGGTGGCCTGGTGGACGACTGGCGAGCACGTCCACCTCACAGTACAGAGGTGGAGGGTTCGATTCCAGCTCCAGCCTTCCTGCGTGGAGTTCAGGGTATACCCCACCTACTCCCCGAAGACAGCTGGGATAGGCTCCAGCACTCCCACGTCCCTTGTGAGGAGAAGCAGCTTGGATAATGGATGGATGGACGGCTAACAGCAAATTAGTGTCTAGGTGTACCTAATTAATTGTCCAGTCCTCAACATTCAACCACTTCAAGGGGATGTTGCCCCCTGTTCGCTGCGTTGTGAGTGCCTAATAAAATGAATTGATTTTGTTTGCAATGGTGGGCCGGGGGTGAGTGCCAAACTTGGTCACATAAGTTAACTGGCACACAAATAAAGCCATCACATTCCTTACAGCCACAACACAAATACCACATGACAACAAAGGCCAATCAAATGTTTTTAGTTTTCATTAATCATTGTGCTAAAAAAAGTTACTCTTAAAAATGTCTCCATTTTCAACAAGTATTATTCCACCATAAAACCGACGGAACTAAAATGATATACATGCATACATTCTCCGAATATGTTGGGCTGAGGCATTACTGCTCCACAGGTGGATGGGGAATAAAAGTACCACTACCACAAGGTTGCTTAAAAACAACAAACAACGGGATAAGTGCAAATGTTTTGCGGCTGTATTAAATACAGTGCAATTCATGAAGAATTGTACCACCTAGTGTACTACTGGCTAAATACGGAATTGACGAGTGAAAGAAAATTGTTCTGTGGCAAATGGGCTGCTTATTTTGACAAACTAGGGGATAACTACGATTTAGAAATTTTGTGATTAAAAATTGAGACTTAAATCAAAGCACAATGAAAATTATTTGAACAAGCAGGATTTTCTTCAATTGAATCACTGAACTGTAATAAATATAAATTGGGTCTGCTGGGCTTGTGCATCACCACTGAACTATTGCTTAAAACAACAACTTTTTTTCACATATAATCTGGTCATTCAAAGCATTTTCTCCCCAAAAATGTGTGAGTAACTTGCCCTGCCATGAGCTTTGTCTACTCTCTCTCAAGTCTCTTGCACATATTTAATTTAAGTTCTTGCCCCCCGGGGTCCCCTTCTCTATGCAGCCCTGCGCAATGCCTTTAATTTAATCAGTTGTGTGTTAAAATGGCTTGCACACACACGAAGTTGAGTCGTATACGTTTACCATGTTTTCAGATTGAATATTAACACTTAAAACTCAAATATCAAAACATCAACATCTCTTTACAAAGCAAGAATTGAGCATATACATAAGTGTACCTTCTGCACTCAGGACATATAAGGCCACCACCAGCAAAAGTAGCACTACTGTGCACCGTAGCATTTCTTCAAACTTCTTAAAAATTCAAAATCCAAGCACTGCAAGCAAAAGAAAAAGTGGGGAGGGGAAGTATCAAAAGTGTCAGAGTTGAAATTCCACTGGCGGCGGGATCGTGTTTAAGGTCTGTGATGGAGGAGGTCCACGCAAACACACGCTCTCACCCTACCGCCTGCTTGGCTGCTGCTTTTAAAAGCCTCCCGCTGCCCCCCTCTGCTCATTAATATGCACCACCAGACGGCCAATCACCATGCAGGAGAGACGAGGAGGACACTGAGTCCGTTTCATGAGAAAACATGAAAATGCCTGTGAGGATATGACAGAGAAAACACTCATCTGAAACATCAGTTGGTACACAATCTATTTAACAGCTGGAGATTCTAAACCGATTGTTAATGAAACATATTACAACTACGGTGGTGTCTTGAGACACGAGAGACCTGACTTTTCAATGTGTTGCTTTGACTTGCGAGCCAAAATGCCAGTGAACTCAACTCAAACATTTCCCGTTTCTCATAGCAATATCAAATTTGGGAGTCATCCCTATCATGAGGCATGTGTATCTTTGCACTATGCTCTTAAAATATTTTTTTCTCCTGTGTGGATCACTGACTTCCTTTGAGGAGCAAGTTTCTTAATTTTGTTTAGTAATTTATTTATTGTCTTTTTGCAGTTTAATCACAGGGACAAGGATTTTATTCAACAATAAGAATGTGACAGTATGACAAACATACAACAACAATTAGTTTTTATTTCTTAAATTCACTCTGTGTTTAGAAACAAACTGCATTTTCTTGTCAAGAAGCTAAGCTAAAAAAAATTAAATGTGATTTGCTATTTTTGAACAATTATTGTGCAGACCTCAACAATCAAATCAAAACACAGGACTCTGTTGTGAAAACAAACAATCAATATGACAGATATTATAAATATTTTATACAAGATTAATGTATTTGAACCTTTTAGGCAAGTCCTCCTGGTGGACATAAGGCATGGCAGACCATAATTCAGTTCCACCTCCATTTTCATTTAGCGAGTAGAGTTTGAGATTCAGGTTAATTCTTAGTTTTGCAATTCAATGTTATTTGATAAAAATGATGCAAATAAAAAAATTCCCTCACAAACTGCAATATGAAATGCTAATTTCGAGCCTTAAGGTACTTTTATGAAAGCCATCTGCACCCAATTTTGCGTTGATTGGTGAAACTTGGGTCAGGGTTTTTTTGTCAACTTTCCAGGGGTCCTTGCTGAGTGATTTCTGGGCATGGTCGTGTTCGGGAGCTTTAATACATGCATTTTCACCCTGTACCTGTGGAAATGTTTGAGTTTTATCGTATCGATACGTTGCGTGTAATATTGACTTCATCTAAGCAATTAGCTTTACCAAATTTGTGCAATTGTATCAATTATTGTAAGAGAATGTGTGGTCATAATACTAGCATTCATATTAAAAAGTGCAGCCATTGTAACAAGAGCATCACTCACCTACTAGCCCTGAGAAGAAGCGACGGCCGCTCCCACCTGGGACACTTGGATCACAACCTTCATGGGGCACCTCCATCAGGCGTGGGTGTGTGTGTGTGTGTGTGTGTGCGGATGTGCTTTGACACAACATGCTATCACTCAAGTCAGCGACCATGACGTGCACAGTCACCTTCGCGTGTGTACACCTACACACACGTGACCTTGTGTGTGTCCTAGATGCAAGCTATCATGTAATCATGTGACCCCTGGAGGACATTGCAGCAGAGGGAGGGTCTTTCACCAATCTTCTTCAAAAAATAAAAACAAAACATGCTCGTAATCCATTGACAACAGAGGTTTATCCTATAAGTGTCAGACGGACTTGTTCTTTCGCGAAAACTCATCCAAGCACGCCTTTATGCACCTTACTTCGTGCACTGAGAGCAGAAAAGCCTCAAAGTCTCTGAAGCACAGGTTTCAAACTCCGGTCCTCAAAACTCATCAACTCATCAGCAAGTGCTGAAGGATCCTGATAATGATCCTGATCAGTTGAAAGAGATGTGTAAGAGGAGGGAAACATTTAAAAGATGCACAAGAGCGCCACAGAGGACTGGAGTTTGACACCTTTGCTCTATTTAACCTAGAAGCCATAACAGCTTTCCAATGACTTTTCAAGCACAGTTTTGTCAGAGATTTTTGTGGGCCTACTCACGCTTGCTAGACGTGCTCACCAAATTTGACATTGCTATGAGAAACGGGATTGGACACATTTGTCTTTACGGAACCATTGGAAAAGCCAAAAGCGGCCCACAAATGGCTGCTTCAAACTAAAATGTCAGACTTTCAGGCATGGATTCTTGAGCCCTTTTGTATGGGTTTATTCAGGATAAACATGACAATGGGAAACAGGGTTTGACAAATTTGTCTTTGGAGGATCCCTAAAAATGTTCAAAATGTCCATGTAATGACTGCTTAAATCCAAAATGGCCACTTCCAGTTAAGTTTGTTGAGATTTTCTGGTTCTACTAGTTGTCGCTATCGCTACTAAATTTCACATTACTTAGTAAATCTGTTTTGGGGTCTGAATTTAGAAAACAAAATTTTTTAGGGGCTCCTAACTATTTTCATAATGTCTGTAACATCAGACATTTACATTCAGCACTTGCCTTAAAAGAAAGTGTACTAAAACTATACCTTTATGACAGTGTTAATAGACTCAAGCTGTACCTAATGGTGTGTCCAATAGGTGTTAAAACAAGTTTCAATTTCACTGGGACATTTAAAAAAGTTCCTTGCGTTTCCAAAAATACTCATACCCCGACAAAAGCCTCGAACTGACGAGAACACATGTCTTTATCTCGTGATCTTGTGTGTCAAAAGGCGTACTGAAGTGGTTGAGGCAAAAGCTTGTTCCTAAAAGTCCATAAGTATCTGATCAAAGCCTTCCGGGAGCCTGCAGCGCTAGTGAAAATTTCACACACAAAAAGCTCCTTTGAAGAAAGAATTATCGGCCTGTGCGAATCGGATCGCGGACATTGCGGCATCCCGACAACGTCTCAGTGCACTTACATAAGCTGTTTGGACGGCTTGTTTACACCACTGGTCCCAGTGTGGTGAAGCCGCACTCTGTCTACAGACTTTTACTGGTTCAGCCTAGAGCCAAACCTCCAGTGGCACGCGTTCCACATTCTGAACTGTTTAGTTTGAAGTTTTTTTTTGTGTTGGGAGTGTGATAGGAGATTGAAACAAGGACTAAAAAGCAGTCACATAAAAGTTCAATAAGTAATTACTAGCTACCAGACTGTTAATTAATGCACATTCAACAAACTATGGATAACCATAACACACTCGAACGATAATGATCGACGACCTTATGACGGAAACAGTTCAGCGTTGCATGCAGCAGTATCCGAAAAGTACACAAACAACCTATTTTCTTATGAAAATCCTTTGACAGTTTATTTAAAGTCTACATCTCCAATCTAGATTACAACTACCATTGTTTAGTTCTTTTAACTACATTCGATATAACAGTGGACTCTTTCGAAAGGTATTCCCAAAAGGCTTAGTACGTGTTTGTTTATACCCTTACATGTGAACAAAAAGATACAGACATGGTCCCTTTGCCAGTTTGACCAATTTATGTAGCTTGCATAAACTGTGCTTATTTGGACCTATCGGTTCAAACTATTAAAGCACTCAAAGCGCTACACATCAACTTTCCACTTATCTACTGATGATGCAGCATCAGGAGCAACGGCGGCTTCAGGATCTTGCTCAAGAACACCTGAGTTGGGTTTGGGAAACGATCACCCAACCACCGAGCCATGCCGCTCCCAAATAAAGTCAACAGAGGAAGGCTGGAGCCTGTATATGGATCCACAACCTCAGCACTGAGGCAAGATGTGCGAACCAGAAAACCACAGTGCTGCTTGAATTAAAAAAGAAAATCAAGACAAAGCACAGACAAAGAGAACTAAAATGAGAACGGTTGTTTATGTTTTTTTACTCTTCACATTCTTACCCCAACCACTCGCCCCTACTCTCTATTTCTTGTACAAATATTTACTGTATGACTTTTCTACTGGATTAGCATTGGTTAGTAATTGACAGCGGCGCGTTCCAACTTGCGTGCAAATTTGGGCCGCCACACATAACACATAATAGCTGCTGGCTAGTGGATACAATGGCTAGCAATATGCTTTTGTATTTGAATGTTTACAGTGGGTTTACATTGTTTTTTTGTTAATATTAAATGTGTTTGAAGTGTCTGGGTGGGGTTTTGCTATATTGTGGCTTTTCACATTTTGTGGGTGGGTCTGGAATGATTTTTCTTGTCTAATGTTGTTTTCTTCATCAGTCGCCATGTGTACTATGGAGGGATGACAGTACCAAAATGAAACGAATAAGTGCACCATGAAATGTTTAGTTATAATTGTCATTAATTCATTGTTTCATTCGTTCAGTAAATATGGAATTGAATAAATCAGGTTAATAAATAAATACACCATTAAATATTTAAGCACAAGTGTCATTAATTAAATGTTTAATTTAATATTTAAAGATAGGATTACATAAATAATTGTGTAATTAATTAATTAAATGACCAATAATTATATTTAAAAGATATATATCTAGAATTATTTTTCATTAAATAATATATCTGTATTTGATTAATTATTTCATGGTCCCGCGTTGCAGTGTTTCATGAATTAATTTTATCTGTCAAACTCATTTATCAAAGTTTGGTGCACAGGTCCGAACACCTGATTGGTCGCGCTGCTCATTAAGCCAAGGCAAATCAATTCCAGAATAATAGATAGATGCCAACCGAGTACCTCGTGAATATACTCCGATACACTGAGTGACGCTGATTACCTCTGCATTGGTTTGAATACTCAAGCAAAAATAAATACAAGCCTCGATTGCTCAATGATGAAAGTCCTCCATCGTCATAGCCGCCATGTTTGCGACCACTTCAGGCCAAATCAACGGTGTGGACAAAACTTGAGTTTGTCATCGTTTTAGCCCCTACTTCTAACTTTTATGGGCGAGTTTGATAGATAAAAAGAATTCATGAAACACTGCAACACGGGACCCGAAATAATTAAATACAGAAATAATTAATCAAATACGGAAATAGTTAGATAGATTTTTTTGAATTTACTTATTGAATAAATTAAATTAAACATTTAATTATCGACACTTTAATTTAATTATTTAATGGTCCATTTATTTATTTATTTGATTAATTTAACTACATATGTAATGAATGAATGAAACTAATTAAACTAATTATTAATTAATGACAATTTTAATTGAACATTTCATGGTGTAATTATTTAATGAATTTTGGCACTTTCAGTCCTCCATAGTATACCGGTACGCAACTCTTTTGAATATTCCCACACTTTCTTTTCCCCCATGATAATCAAATGGTCCTACTTGCCAATTTTTCGTGGGAACTGACATGCATCTGCAGCCCTAAGGCAACGAAAAGAGAGGTATGCAAAAAGCTGAGTGTGGAAAAGTGGCTAAGAAAATGGGTGGTACTAAAAGCCAGGGCCAACTGTGTAATTACCTCTTAAAATGTTGTTTGTCACTTAGTGTTTTAGTGAAAAAAAACCACTGATAATTGTTTCAACATTTAGGGAACAGTAATTACAATTCAAAACTTAATTGTATTTATTTTACTGATCAATCACTATCTTAAAAATAATCATATTTCATTCTTTTCATGGGTGCCTCAAAGTTTTGTGCACATTCGTGAGAGCGACCATGCACCTGGGAACGCCAAGCAAGAGAAAAGGACAGCAATGAAAAGAACACTAATGCATCAGTGAGTCAAAGCGGATGATAAACACGACAAATAAAACACCACATAAAGGATGTGCTAACATGTCTGGAAGGTAAAGGCCAGGATGGCCGAGTGGTCTAAGGCGCCGCGTTCAGGACCCAGTCTCCCCAGGAGGCCTGGGTTCGAATCTCAAATTTTGGCTGCCAGGATGGCCGAGTGGTCTAAGGCGCCGCGTTCCGGACCCAGTCTCCCCAGGAGGCCTGGGTTCGAATCTCGAATTTCCCCATTGTGGGACTAATAAAGGCATTATTATTATAAAGGGGGAAAAAGACGTTCCGAGAGTGCAAACATGCACTATTGAAAGGTGGATTCCATCTCAAGGCACAAACACAAGCTGTGTGCGTGCATGCCAAAGTGTCGTCAACTTTGTATCGGCACGCTCGCATATAAGCAGCTGAACTCAACTGATGACTGATGAGGTGATGTGTTTGTTGATGCTTTGATTTCACAACAACAGAAATATTGATACCACGTTGATCGTGTCGGTTACATCAATGTCATGCTTTCACAGTGGCGTTATAGTGTCAGTGACTTTGGTTTTGAAATTCAAGAGTCAAGTGTCAGTTACTTACAGTGGATATAAAAAGTTTACACAACCCTGTTCCAAAGCCAGGTCTTTGTTATGTATATAAAAAAGAAAGAAATAAACATGCTCCTCCATTACAATCACTTTTAAACCGTACTACAAAAAACAATTTAGAGTGTAAGCATAAATAAACACCTGAGATATTGTGGACGAGTTGGACGAGTTCAGCTGTTTTGGTTTTATTTCCAGCAGAATGCTAAAGGTTTTGTCATGACCCGTGTCTGCCACATCAGTGTTTTTGTTGTTATTTTCTTCCCTCCTTCCTGCCATGTGCCTTTTGTTATTGTTTTCATCACCTCCCTGCCATGTGCCTTTGTTATTGTTTTCGTTCTCACCAGCTACGCACCTGTTCCTAGTCATCATCACGCACCTGTTCCTAGTCATCATCACGCACCTGCTTCCCATCTGCTCCCCTAAGTACCCGGACTATTTAAACCTTCCAGACCGACAACGCAGTGTCGGGTCATTACCCTGTTTGCCTCCTGTTGCCACGTCACCTCGGACTCTCACGACTTGCGCTTCGCTCCCGTTGTTGCACTTGTCTTCGTTCCCTGTCCGCCTGGCTCGTTCCCGTCTCGTGTTTGGTCCTTGTCATCGTCCAGTTAGTCTCGTTCAGTTGCCGGTGTTGTTTCTTTGCCCACGCCCCGTTGTTCGTCCCCACCAAGCTCCACAATAAATCTCCTTAAAGCTTCACCTACCCCTGCTTCCTCGCTTCTTGGGTCCACCTCCTCATCGCCGCAAGGCGACTCCTGACAGAATGACCCGACCACGAAAAAAGGACCCAGCGAGGGGCTCGCGGCGGCGTCATGGACACCGCCGCACGGACCCCCCCCACCAACCCGCCGATCAGCTCAGCGCCACGTCTGCCACGCTACCCGCTTCCCCAGATTAC
Source organism: Idiotropiscis lumnitzeri (assembly GCF_059441095.1). NCBI lineage: Eukaryota > Metazoa > Chordata > Actinopteri > Syngnathiformes > Syngnathidae > Idiotropiscis > Idiotropiscis lumnitzeri. The sequence continues at coordinate 8,408,176 of NC_142394.1, forward strand.
GAGGACTTGTTCGAAAAGACCGCCTACCTTTTGGACTCCCGCCGCGCTGAGCTGGGCGCACGACTGGCCCAGATAGCGGAGCAGGTGGCCTCGATCGCGGAGAAGGGCGCCGCCGCGGTACCACCCCGGGAGACTATCATGGAGCTGACAGCTCAGATGGTGGAGCTGGAGGTCAAGATGGTGGAGAGCATGAGGCTGGCACAGCTGGCCGACCGACAGCTGGCTGAAAGGCGTCCCGCCTCCACGTCATCTGCAGCAACCCACGTCGCCTCCACGTCCGTAGCAGCAACCCACGTCGCCTCCACGTCAGCTGCAGCAACCCATGCAGCCCCCACGTCAGCTGCACCGACCGTGCAGCCTCCGGTGCCTGCCCCTCACCAGCCTGCCGACCAGCCCCGTACCTCGTCTTCCTTTCACGGTAACGCCCTCGTCTTCCTTCCCGACCTTCCTCCACACTGTACCATTGATTCCGATTACGACGACAATTTTGATCACCAGGCCAATTCACCCACTCACGCTTTAGTTGATAATGATTTAGCAGATGATTCTGAGCACTATGCCCCGCACGTTTTTGTCGACTCGGATCACGAGTACGATGCAGACCACATCTACGCCTTGTTAGACGCTCAGCGCCACCCGGACACAGTTAGTACCAGTCACTTTTTCCCCCCCGAACCATTCCTGACACCTTTTTCGTTTGAGTCTTCCAAGACCACCTCCCAATCCACCTCGCGCACTTCACGTCCCAAATCACGTAGATCACGGCCACGTCGTTCCCCTCGTTCACCATCGGTTTTAGCACCTGCTCACGTTCCCCTGGCACCCCCTAGCTCGCGTTCACCAGCCCCTGTAACCTTGGTCCCGCGTGTTCCCCATTCCCCTGATTCCCTATGGCGGCAGGCTGATAGGGATCAGGGCCCCCGGTTCGGCTGTGCCCGGACCGACTGCTGCATCCGGCCCTCTGTCGCCCCCCCGCCAGCTACTGAGCTTTGTCCCGGCTCCTCTCCAGCCGCAGCGTCCCATCCCGGCTCTCTGCCAGCTGCTGAGCCCCGTCTCAGCTCCCCGCTAGCTGCTGAGCCCCGTTCCGGTTCCTCCCCAGCTGCTGAGCCCCTTTTCGGCTCCACGCCAGCTGCTGAGTCCCGTCCCGGCTCCTTGCCAGCCGCAGCGTCCCGTCCGGGCTCCCTGTCAGCTGCTGAGCCCCGTCTCAGCTCCCCGCTAGCTGCTGAGCCCCGTTCCGGCTCCTCCCCAGCTGCTGAGCCCCTTCCCGGCTCCCCGCCAGCTGCTGAGCCCCTTCCCGGCTCCCCGCCAGCTGCCGAGCCCCGTTCCGGTTCCCCGCCAGCTGCCGCGCCCCGTGCCGGCTCCCCGCCAGCAGATGAGTCCCGTTCCGGCTCCCCGCCAGATGATAAGCCCCGTCCCAGTTCCCCCCGAGCTGCTGGGGCCTGTTCTGGCCTCCCGAGAGCTGCTGACCCCCGCTCCGGCGCCTCGCCAGCGCTTCAAGTTCCTGTTCCGGCGGAGCACGTCCTGCGTCCGCCACAAGTCCCTGTTCCGGCGGAGCACGCCCTGCGTCCGCCACCAGTCCCTGTTCCGGCGGAGCACGCCATGCGTCCGCCACAAGTCCCAGTTCTGGCGGAGCACGTTCGGCGTCCGCCACAAGTCCCTGGTCCGGCGGAGCACGCCCTGCGTCCGCCACCAGTCCCTGTTCCGGCGGAGCACGCCCTGTGTCCGCCATCAGTCCCTGTTCCTGCGGAGCACGCCATGCGTCCGCCACAAGTCCCTGTTCTGGCGGAGCACGTTCCGTGTCCGCCACAAGTCCCTGTTCTGGCGGAGCACGTCCTGCGTCCGCCAGCAGTCCCTGTTCCGGCGGAGCACTCCATGCGTCCGCCCCAAGTCCCTGTTCCGGCGGAGCACTCCATGCGTCCGCCCCAAGTCCCTGTTCCGGCGGAGCACGCCATGCCTCCGCCACAAGTCCCGGTTCTGGCGGAGCACGTCCTGCGTCCGCCACAAGTCCCTGTTCCGGCAGAGCACGCCATGCGTCCGCCACAAGTCCCTATCCCGGCGGAGCACGTTCTGCGTCCGCCCCCAGTCCCGGTTCCGGCGGAGCAGGCCCCGCGTCCGCCACAAGTCCCAGTTCTGGCGGAGCACGCCTTGCGTCCGTCACAAGTCCTTGTCGCGGCGGAGCACGCCCTGCGTCCGCTACCAGTCCCGGTCCCCGCTGCGCCCGGCCCGCCGCGGCTCCAAGTCCCGTTCTCGGCGGCGTCCGATGAACCGCCGTCGCCTCTCGCCTCTGGCCCTGCAGTGCCAGATGAACCACCGCCACTTCTCGCCTCCGTGTCGGCGGCGTCCGACGATCCACTACCGCTCCAGATTCCTGCCTCAGCGGTGGACGATGACCAGCCGCCGCCTGCCGCCCTTGCCTCGGCGGCATCCGACGAACCGCCGCCGCTCCACGTTCCTGTCTCAGCGGGGTTGGAGGACCAGCCGCCGTGCCACGTTCCGGTCTCGGCGGGGTTCGAGGACCAGCCGCCGCTCCACGTTCCTGTCTCGGCGGGGTTCGAGGACCAGCCGCCGCTCCACGTTCCTGTCCCGGCGGGGTGCGATGACCTGCCGCCGCTCCACGTTCCTGTCTCAGCGGGGTTGGAGGACCAGCCGCAGTGCCACGTTCCAGTCTCGGCGGGGTTCGAGGACCAGCCGCCGCTCCACGTTCCTGTCTCGGCGGGGTTCGAGGACCAGCCGCCGCTCCACGTTCCTGTCTAGGCGGGGTTCGAGGACCAGCCGCCGCTCCACGTTCCTGTCCCGCGGGCACTCGACGATCATCCGCCGCTCCAAGTTCCCGTCCCGCCGGCGTTCGAAGACCAGCCACAGCTCCACGTTCCTGCTTCGGCGGGGCTCGACGACCTGCCGCCGCTCCACGTTCCTGTCTCGGCGGGGTTCGATGACCAGCCGCCGCTCCACGTTCCTGACTCGGCGGGGCTGGACGACCAGCCGCCGCTCCACGTTCCGGTCTCGGGTGCGCCCGGACGTCCGCCTGAGTGTTCACGGGTGGACTTGTTGATCGGGCCTCCCGGACGCCCGCCTGAATGGCCCCGTCGGGACTCGCTGGTCTGGCCCCCTGGACATCCGCCAGACTGGCCTAGTTCGCGGGCCTTGGTTCCGCCTCCCGGACGTCCGCCCGAATGGCCCCGTCGGGACTCGCTGGTCTGGCCCCCTGGACATCCGCCAGACCAGCCTAGTTCGCGGGCCTTGGTCCCGCCTCCCGGACGTCCGCCCGAATGGCCCCGTCGGGGCTCGCTGGTCTGGCCCCCTGGACATCCGCCAGACCGGCCTAGTTCGCGGGCCTTGGTCCCACCTACCGGCCCCCTTCCGCCCACCCTCGTTCTTGGACTTGGTTTCATTTTTGACTGTTTTCGTTTGGGACGTCTGGAAGCCGTCCCTTGAGGGGGGGGTACTGTCATGACCCGTGTCTGCCACATCAGTGTTTTTGTTGTTATTTTCTTCCCTCCTTCCTGCCATGTGCCTTTTGTTATTGTTTTCATCACCTCCCTGCCATGTGCCTTTGTTATTGTTTTCGTTCTCACCAGCTACGCACCTGTTCCTAGTCATCATCACGCACCTGTTCCTAGTCATCATCACGCACCTGCTTCCCATCTGCTCCCCTAAGTACCCGGACTATTTAAACCTTCCAGACCGACAACGCAGTGTCGGGTCATTACCCTGTTTGCCTCCTGTTGCCACGTCACCTCGGACTCTCACGACTTGCGCTTCGCTCCCGTTGTTGCACTTGTCTTCGTTCCCTGTCCGCCTGGCTCGTTCCCGTCTCGTGTTTGGTCCTTGTCATCGTCCAGTTAGTCTCGTTCAGTTGCCGGTGTTGTTTCTTTGCCCACGCCCCGTTGTTCGTCCCCACCAAGCTCCACAATAAATCTCCTTAAAGCTTCACCTACCCCTGCTTCCTCGCTTCTTGGGTCCACCTCCTCATCGCCGCAAGGCGACTCCTGACAGGTTTTTGAAATAACTCTGACTGCAATTTGGAACAGCTGATGATTCCTTTGACCTTATTTAAAGCCAATGCGAAGGAAAACAACCCTAAAGCATGATGCGACCGCCACTACGCTTCATTGAGGGTACGGTTTACTTTTGGAGATGAAACTTCTTGTGTTTACGCCAGAAATACTATTATGACAGTTCCACTGTTACATCAATAATGTTAAAGTACATTGTCAATTGGATTTGACATGTTCAGTCTAGACTGTTCATCACCGACTCTGGCATGTTCATTACTGCCACGATCAAAAGGGGGGGCAAATCCGACATAGCACAAAGCTTTTGTGGTGATTTTCATCCAAATGCGTTGCTATGCTGAAGCTGCATCTTCCTATTAGTTAACAAGTCACCAGTCTGCACATGCTTAGAATGCGGAATCACATTTTTTTTTTTTACCCGCTTCTTTTGCCAAGACAGACGGAGGGTGTCGGTGAACAGATGCAGGAGCGGTGTGAACCATTTGTTTCCTCTTTGCACGGCGACCACAAAAAAGGAGAAAAAAGGCCTCCAACAAAACATGCGCTGTCCTGACATGCACCCTGTTGCTCAAACTCACGCATAACACAAAAATTGAAGACCTGGTGTTGAGAGATGAAATGTGTTTTTGTGTTAGGCAAAATGAGAACACAAGATGGTCACAAGATGAGAACTCCTGCTCAGCTCATAACATGAATAAAATCAGCTGAATAGTGTTTACATTCCTCCCCCATAAAGCACAAAAAATATCCTTGGCAACCCCCTGAATGTCACTAAACGTAATCATATGTCATGTTGCAGATAATGAATGTGCAATGAGAGGATTAGAGAAAACACATCTGGATTTACGGGATGGATGGACTCCATAAGCTATCCATACACACACATAAAGCTTCAGAACACGATGTAGGTCACGTGACTCACCCTGTAGGAGGAAAATGTGGAAACGTGACCAAATGCCTGCATTACTCACACAAGTAAAAAGATAGCGACAAACGGGAACACTATGAGCTTGGAAGGGAACAAAACAAGCTTTACGTGACATTAATAGTGACATTGCTCGTTCATGATGAAGTCAGTCAGCACACGTGCAAATATATGTCTATAAAAAAAGATGTTTGTGTATATACGGTGTCAGCAGCAGATACTTTCAAATGGACAAGAAGAAAATATCTTCATTCTTAGATCTCATAAGTGTTTTGCAGCTCTCATATTTTCTTTTCTGGTCTAGTTTTCTGGTCTAAAATGGCCTTTTGAATTGCCTCCTGCTGTCTTTTAATGATACAAGTGATTGACTGTAATATGTCCTTATTCGCTTGACGTACTGGAATGCCAGGCTAAACTGGAGCAATGCTTGTTCATTCGTCTTAATCTTTGTTGCATTGATGTTTTTTAAGTTACATTTTTACATGTTTTCATTTGACAATGTTGGAGTTTTTACACTGTGCCTTTATTATTACCATGGTTGTCGTATGCCTTGGTGCACAACCGTGTACAGCATCATGCGGAGAATTGTCTCTGATATCATATTTTAATGCCTCGCTGGCAGTGTCTTGTCAATTTGTATCTTAGCTCATACCCAACTCTGCATCGTTAACATTTGCTTCTGGAGCGGCAGTCGTTTATTATTTATCAGTAACTTGTGGCGCTAATTAACCGCGTGTCCTTTGGGTCTACGAGCTGCTCTGCCAAAACAATGACACCCAGCGTCCTTTTGGCACGTGCGTATCACAGATAGACAAAGGTCTGACACGTGAGACTTTCTTTTGTCACCGTAGGCCACAGATAAGTGTGTCTTCTCACCTCTCACACCATCATGTCATTAACTCAGCAAAGCCGCCATAGTCATGTCGGCACGCTGACCAAGCGGGACGGAAGAAGCCAAGCAGAACCTAAAGCGGGACACCGGAGGTGATGAGTCATGTGTCACCATGTTGAGGAATGTTAGAATCAGTCAGCGATGTGGGAGACAGGAAGCATGCAGGACGCAGTGTGACGTTGCAACAAAGCGCTCTTTTCTTCTCGCTGTGTAAAAGCGCTGACGTCCAGATGAGTCCCTCGCCTACGTTAGTGACACATTTTACGATATGGTCGGCTCGCCTCATTTGCATGAAGATAATCATAGAGTTCATTCAGGGATAGACGTTGGCCTCCACCCATATGACTATGGAAGCAAGTCCCACACACAATCCCCTCGAATGATCACTGTGGAGATGCCACACTGGGAAGGAAAAACATGCAGGAGTACCGACAACCTTATCTTTTGCACTAACCATATGACTGGACTTTTTTTAAATGCAAGAGTTTTGAAAAGGCATACATGAATTTAAAGAACAATTTTCAATATGCCGTAGGTGTCTATGGCGTGCTTTCAAATTCTTGCTGACCATCCAAACAAATCAAGAGAAAGGTATGTCCGCCATCCGAGGTGGACAAGGGATGCTAATGCTAAAACCAATTGTGCCACTTGCGGTACCCCGCATTTATATGCACCAAGTGGCACAGTTCAGTTCACTATGAAATGTCACAAGTCAATTTGTATCAGAAACCCTAACCCATGTTGGAAACCTAAACTTGAAGTCCAAAATTGACTTGAAACCTTTTTTTCAAACTTAAACCCAGGCTTAAAACTCAAATTTGACTTTGTTTTGTGTAAAATGGACACTTAGGATCAGGTTTTTTTCAAGCTGTACAGATGTATTTGCCACACCATGCTTCAGTTCAAGTTGGAACCCTTTGGAATTTAAGACTTTTTCTTCAATTTAAACATGATGTTGAAATCCTAATTTGAAATCAGAATTTAAAACCCTAACTTAGACTTTAGACCCTGATTCTGGCTTGCAACCAAATCACTTATTTGAAGACTTAACCCTAATTTGAAAGCATGAAATGTTAACCTTTGTTTGAAACTTTAATTCAGGCTTGAAACCCTAATCAAGTCTTTGGACTTGATCCCCTCATTTGAAACTAGAATTTGAAACCCTAACCTCGTCTTGAAACCCTGAAAACATAACCCATACTTTAAGACCTAATCTTGTTTCGCAACTGTAACCTCTATTTGAAACACAGAATTGAACCTAATTTCAAAGGAAGCCCTATCCTGAAACCTTGACCCTGGTTTGAAACCCTAACATCTTTTTGAACCCATCAAATTTATCCCTGCACATTGAACACAAGCATTAAACCTTGATTATTTTTGAAACCTTCAATTTGAAACCGTGACACAGGTTTGAAACCCTACTTTGAAACTCTACCTCACGCTTAAAATGCCAATTTGAAACTCTAATCCTTGTTTGAAACCCAAAGTGTATACATTAATGCAGCCATGGCCCAATGGTCGTATTAATATATTGGAAGCATTTAATCTTCTTGATGCTCATTCATCACTTCCTCTTGTGTCTCACACATGAAGTCAGTTGTGTTTATTGTGCCACCTGCTCAAGCTTTAGAAAAGAAAGATATTGAGATGTAGCCCTTGCATTGGCTTTGCAACTTGTATGATCACATGACTTTGGTCGCACTTGTATATACGGCTCATTGGATGTTTCATGCAGGGGTGTTGTCCTTTTACCCTCGGCATCCTTGACCTTTCTAAATCAAGGTGCATCCTTGGAAAAGGGGAAGCATGACATTATATTTTCTCCAAAACATGATGCGCAGATACCACCTCCTTCTCACGACTGTAATCCTCTCAGTGCAGATGATCTGAGGGCGAGCAGAATCGCTTCCAGAAGAACTTTGAAGCCTCTGCGGTTGTTTGATGACGGTGAATAATTGTCTTTTTTTTTATTTTTACATTGTGGTCAACTATTTTGACACTAGTATGCAATGATCTCAGTTCATCTGCCAATGTGGCTGGCGACTCTCTCTAAAGCTTTGCCTTTTTTCCCCCCAGTGAAAATCAAAGTGAGTTATGAGTGCCAATTGATAATATTATTAACAATGTTGGAATGAAAAACGCACAAAGTACAAAAAAAATGAAACAAAAGACATTGATTTCTTCAGAAGCCCCATCTGAATGTGAGCCACCCTTGGTCGCTCTAATGTGGTGTTTGGGCATGAACTCAGGCCTGTGTGTGGGCAAAGTGTCAGCCTGCCAGATGTCAGTGGCTTTGCTTGGATCAAGTCTTAAATGTCAGGTGAGAGGGTTTCTCCTTTCAGACATTGCATGAAAGCAGTGCGACATTATACAAACATTTTATGAAAACAAGTCCTTGCATTTGTCTTCTAATAACTATGAATGTTGAATATCACTGAACAAGAATAATATTCAATCCTATTCTGTGCAAGGCTGTAGTCTCACTTTTTGTACTGTTTGTACGAACACTCTAGTTAGTTGCACCAAAATCTTTCACCAGAGTGAGCACGCCTCAGCAGATCTCTTTGACAACAAATATTAACAAATAAGTTTCCCCTTATCCCGATGCAGGTTATGGATGCCTCCCTCTGGATCCAGGCCTGGAGGTGGGGCTCAAAGACAAGCGTCTGGTGGCCGAGCCCGCACACATCTGGCCCGGCTGGGTTTAGCCCGTAAGGAAAACATGGGTCCCCTTTCGCATGTGTTCACCACCTGTGGGAGGCACCAAAGGGGTCGGGCGCGGAGTCAACTGGGCAGTGGCCAAAGATCCCAAGCTACAAAAGCTGGCTCCAGGGAGGTGAAATGTCACCTCTGGCAGGGAAAGAGGCTGAGCTCGTGTTCCCAGGTGCTGCTGCTACGAGTCCTCTTAGGATGGGGTAGACCCTGTTCCAATTAGGGATTGTCCACGGTGAGAGACGCAGAGCAGGTGTGGGCATACTTATTGGCCACCGACTTGATGCTTGAACATTGCGGTTCACTTTGGTGGACGAGAGGGTAGCCTCCTTTCTCTTGCTATATATTAGAATAATCGGTCCCAATATTTTGAATTTTATGAACATAACGCCTTCCCTGCCATAGGCACTGACTACATCTTATTGACAAAAGCGGTGACTGTCCATGAAATCCAAAATATTGCCACGATCCTTTGAATAATTTCATTGGTTGACAAATACTAAAGTGTTGAGTCTCCAATAAACATAAAAAACAATACATGATGATATCGTGGCACATCGGCGCCTTGTTCTCCATTGGTTTGTCGCAATGTACATTAGCACCAAGTTCAATGAGAGTGTTGCAATGTGCTCTTTGTCTACAAAATGAAAAAAGAGCACAGATACATTGAGGTGGTCTTTTCAAAGGACTCTCAGACTTATTCTTGTGTATTGCTCATTCCCGGGTTGCGAGTCACAACAACAATGCCTCCTCGTTTGGTCAGACAGTTCAAAATATTGCCCTTGTGGTCCCAAATTCAACTTCTTTTGCTTGTTTGTACAACCGCCAACACTGCAACAAGTTTCCAAACCATGTTTTAGAAGTCTGCCACCTCTGATTGAAATGATCAGGATCATTATGAGTATTCTAAAGCACCTGCTGATGAGCTGGTCATTTAAATTAGCAGTGTTGGAGGAGGGAAACATCTGAGACATGCAAGATAGGGGCCCTCCAAAGCCAGAGTTGGTCACCTCTGGCATAGAGAAGATCTGATTGACATCACTGCCCAAATGGGCGAGTAGGTTTTTATCCATGCGGCGCAAAATAATTTTAACCAACATTTAGCGGGTTGTCGATTCTTAATTCAGAACCCTGCTTGTGTGACAATCAAGAATGTTAGCTGTTTACGTTTTTACTGCATGGCTTTATGTGAAACGTTAATTTAGGCTTGAACAACATGTTCCATGCCTTTTAAGCTTTTATGACAGTCGGGGTTGTTAAAAAACAACAGCATTTAGACCTTCCTTTTAAAGTACCCCTTGAAAACAGCAAGCCGTTAAAAATCAGAGTAGAAGATTCCAGAACAAGTACCAACACACGGCAGCAATTTTGTCGCAGTGCAACGACCCAAACCGCAGGGAGTGCAAACACGTCCGGATGCCTCCCTGCTGCCGAAGCGCCGATATTTTGCTAATTGCTAAAGTTCAGACTGGACATGTGCAAGCACCTGAGAAATGTGTTTTTCAATTTTGGGTGGAAAATTGAGTAAGCGATCTAATGGCGGCAGTTTATGTGCTATCAAACACAGTTTGAGATAATAACTGAGGTGGGACCGTACAGTATAGTGGATTTTCCAAAGTCTGTCCCCCCCCCTCACCTCCCTACCATGTTCACCATGTTACGAGTTAATCTCATTCTATATCTTGTTTGAAACAATAGAATGAAACTTGAACCCTTGACCGCCTAATTAAAACATCAACCCTGGCATTGAAACCCAAACCGTGGTTTGAAAAGTACTTTACAACACTAACCCAGACTTTTAACTGTATTTTCAAACACTCAAACCCTAATTATGTCTTGAAAGTTAAAAAAACGTAAGTAAGGCTTGAAACGCTATCCTTGTATGAAATCCTAACCGTCTGTATTTTACCCTCTGATGCAGTAATGGAGCGAGTGTTGTATCGATATACTGCATTGGAATGATACTCATTCATCTCTACATCTTGTGTGTCGCACACGTGAAGTCACGTTGATGCACTCCGCCAACAATCTGCTCACATGCATCCTGTCTTTTCCCGCGGCATGAGCTTAAACTTTATAGATCACCACACGCTCTGCCATGTCGCTGCTTGCCCGCTGCCCCCAGGACAGCCTGGCACGGCTTTATGCCGTCACGCTGTTGGCTCATTGCTTTCTTTCCTCTCTTAGCCTGCTGTGACCTCCTCCATCTTCTTTCGTTGTGGGGAAACTTTAGCATGCTCTCAACAATCCGCCTTTCATTCGTCTAGGCAATGATCTTTTGATCTTTCACACATATTAAATCGCAAGGTAACCTGTTACACAGGCATACGGCAACAATGGCAACAGCTTGTCTGTCCTTGTGTAACCTCGATAACGCTACTGAGATGATACCACGGCAAAAAAGTAAAACATCAGCAATAGCTGCCAGCTAAACAACTTCAAATTAGTTGTATGTCTATTATCCATCCATTATGTAAGCTGCTTATCCTCACAAGGGTCATGGACGTGTTGGAACCTATCCCAACTGTCTGCCGCGCTCACACTTATATCTAGGGACAACTTAGGGTGTTCAATCAACCTACCATGCATGTCTTTGGAATGTGGGAAGAAACGTGAGTAGCCGGAGAAAACTAACGCACACATGGGCGAGAACATGAAAACTCCACACATCAAGGCCAGAGCCTGAATCGATTGCACGACCTCTGCACTGTGAGGCCATTGTGCTAACCAGACGCCCACTGTGTATTAATTTCCTCAAATTACTGTAACAATACAAATACTTTTCCTTGTGTGTTAGATTTTAGCGATTTTTAGAAAGCATTGATTAGATATTTGTGGTTATTTATGTTTAATGCATTGATGGATTTTTATTTTCTGTGTAAACAGTCTTTAAATGCACATTGTGTCTCGCGAAGAACGAGAGTGATATCAATGTTTACTTAAGATCCCGTTTTACAGATGAGCCCAAAGATTGAGTATATTACAAACGATAAGACGAATATGCATCTGCCTGTTACAGGGCATGAGCGGTCCAAGTGTCAGCAGCCCGCTTTTGTGCACATCATTTATGCATTTCCGGATTTCTTCATCATCACGTTGTTTTGGCCTCCCAAAATTCACAATACGATATTTGTACCAAAATGTGATTGTTGTGGTTAGTTACAGTGATGCAACACTAATCTGTGCTATGGCGTGAAGTTGAGTATATATGATATAGTTTGTGTATATGGATTGGATCTGACTGGTTCTCATAAAAAGCATCCAATAGCGATCCAGTCATTTTGGCCTGCATCAGACTCGTTACCGAAGCAGTGGATCGGATTGTACCATCTCTAAGCAGATGTAAAAACAAGATGCACAAAAAAAAGTTCACTACCCGTACATATTTGAGAGATCTCCTCACAATGAAGGTCATAGTGAAGAAGAGCAGCTGGTCATCAGCTGTGGAGGGTTTAGGCAGACATCACGCTCGAAAATAAGCAGCGGGGGAGCCAGCCAGTGGAAATTCATGGGAACGAGTCCAGATTAAAAAAATAAAATAATAAAATAAATTATGGGCTAGTTCTTAAACCAACGCCCAAATACGTTGGTCAGCTCAATGGAGTCGATGGAGTATGTTTGTCCGTGCGGGGAGAACAAGCAGGAATAGGACATTCCGATCTCAGGACATTCCTTTGGATATGAAATGTACGAATTCTCTGTGAGAAAGTACTCTCGTGAAATTACAACATGTACACCATGTACTAGCAAGATGAAAAGCAAAGACACAAAAAAGAGGGCATTAATAATAATAATAATAATAATAATAATAATAATAATAATAATAATGGTACAGTAACTAGAGCCGCGGGGAGCTATAAAGCAAAGTCATTGTTCTTGTTTTGACAGAATAAAGATGATCCATAATTGAGGGTTAGGGTTTAATTCGGCTTCTGGGTAGTATTTCGAACATGGGGTTAGGACTTTAAGTGAGCGTTTCAAGGCTGGGTTGGAGTGGCTTCAAAAACGATAGCGTTTCAATGTAGATTTTGTGATAAATTAGAATTTCAAATTAGGGTTTTGAGATGTGATGGAGGATTAGGATTTCTAATCAGGGATTGAAACCTGGGTTAGAATTTGAAACAAATCTCATCGGGTTTGGTTTTCAAATGATGGTTTTGAAGTTCCAGTTTGGGGTTCAAATTTGTGTTTCAAACTACAGATTCAATCATGGATTAGCGTTTAAAAAAAGATGGGATTTCATATTAGAGTTTCAAGCTTGCAGCCATTTCTTTAAGACATTTTGAAAAATTCAATCGGGTTTCAAAATTAGAGTCAGGGTTTTAATGTAGGCTTCCAAGGCAGGATTATGGTTTCAAATTTGGAATTCAAGCACTTGTTAAGGTCTCAAATGGGGGTTTCATGCCAGGGTTAGGTTTTCAAAGTTTCTTGCCCCGCTTAGGGTGAAATCTGGCCGAGGGTTTCAAGACAGTTTTTCAAATGTGGTTTGTAGGGTTTCAAGTCAAGGAATGGAAGTAAAATTTTGAAGTCTGGGTTACGGACTTCAATTCAGAGTTTCAAGCCTGGGTTCAGGTTTCAAGCTGAGTTTAGTGTTCCATATTACTGTCTGTTTGCAGTCTTGGTTTAGCTTCATACAAGGGCGACATAGACATAGGCGTACAAGTAGAAATCAACTCAAAATAAGCAAACTAAAGGAGTAAAACTTAGTGTTAGTTTTCTCACACATTTGCATCTGCAAATCCGACTGGTTTTGAGCTTTAGATTTGTGTCTTGAAAGGAAGGGTGTAAAAAAATGGAAGATAAAAGCAGTCAGGCAAGAAGCAAAAAACACATTGCAACAGTGTCACAAGCAGCGCAACTAAGCGCGAGGATTTGTGTCATCATTTGGCTGGAAATCCCCTCGGGAGAGCAACACCAGGACGGAAGCTAATGGAATCAAAATAGTGCTGCAGCCGTTATGTAAGTTTGCATGTCACTTCAAAGCTGCTGCTGCTGTGGCTGACGCTGATGATGACAACGATGATGTGAGCAAAGCTGCCTCCTGCTGACTGACTGCTACTGCATGATAACGACACTTTAGTAATTGCTCTGTACTTCACACTTTCCGCTTAATCGGTGCTGCTGTTTTGGTGAGAATTAAGGTTCAAACTGGTTTCAGCAATTAGCTATTGATTGTTAATTCTGTGTTTGAGCATTTTGATGGAACTTTTCACATGTGATTCTTGCGTAATGCTAATTAACTGACAAACTAATCAAGCTTACCAACCCAAAAATGAACTGACTAACATAACGACCTGACTAACTGCCGACCCAGGAAGGAAAACAGTCTGGTGAAGTCAAAGGGTCGCAGGCTTGATGCAGTTATTGCAACTAAGGGTTATGACGCCAAATATCAAATGTTATTCACTCTAAGTTCGTTTAATAATGTCAGTTTCAATACCTTTGCTCACATGAAAAGTAGGTGGCTTCAAACAAAAGGTGCTCTGTCCGGAGTTGTTTAGCACATCAAGATGTAAATACAGTGAAATAAAAGCTGGAATTTTGAACGTTTTCATTCTCAAACGTTTTCAGTAGACAACAAAAACAAAGGGTTCGACCTTGCCATTTCAATGCTTTTGGAGGGGATGATAATTCCCACTTCAAAAATATCAAAATAATTGTGCCAATAATTTGGATTTAATGGACATTAAAGGAATGAATGAATATAAACGTCGCGTTCCTCTCCAGGTGCTCAGGCCATCTTATTGTCGCTTAGCGAGGAAAATGCTTATGTCCATATTGAGGCAATCATTTGAATATTTATCGAGATTCGGTGCGAATTTCTAGATATGCGCTTGTGAATTTTGTTGACAATTGATAGCGAGCAATTTTCTGACAGTCCTGTTCGCACCTCCTGGGTGGCTCAAGCTTGCATTCTGACAATTTAATCTTCCCCTTCCTAACTGTCATTGTTCTACCACGGTGTTCTTGACACTAAAACAGCATTTATACCCTGCCATGTGTGGCATTCAGGGGGAAATTAGGTGCAAACTGCACTCAGCTGTCAAACTTTGTGAGCGTGATTGCGCTGATAAACTGTCACGTGAGGAGGAGCGGGATTTGGACCCAGATGCCGACAGGAAAGTGGCAACGTAAAAGTCTTTACAGGCAAAAATTTCAAGCAAAAACAAGAAGACGTGGAGAAAGCTTGCCGTACTGTCAATGTCTCACTGAATAACTTGAGCATAAATACTCTTAAGCATCAGGCTTATGACATTTAATAGAAATAAAGTTGTATTGTACTAACTAACCAATTAACTGAACGAATAATACTTTTTATGATTATATTTGTGTAATCGAACTAAAAAGCTGCACATACAGTGGCTGCTGGAATAGGAGCGGGTGCTGAGAAGGGCAATCATACATATTCCATGTGTTGAGGGGACAGATGGCGATACCCTGCGGAGAAAGAGAGACAGAGAGAGAGGGAGCTGTCATGCGCTCCATCTCTCGGTCATTTAAGTAGCGAGCCTCAGACGTGACATGAAAAGGATTAAACGAGTTTATGGCCACAAAATGAGCACAATGACATCGGATGAGAATGAAAAGTTTGAAAATCGGATGAGACGTCAGCTGATAGGCTACACCATGGAACAAATGATCAAACATAGGTCTAATTATGTACAGTGGCAGCTTGACAAAATTCGTTACAAAACTTGGAACTCAATTTATGTATGTGAAATGACCGTTCCCTCACAAAATGGAAGTATTGGGAAAAAAACCTAAAACTAATGCAGCAAATCGATTAAAATGTATTGCACACAAAAGTTAAAACTTGTTCTGAAATAAATGTTTAAAACAGTTTTCCAGTAAAACATTCAAAGAAAATGTATCGGAAAACATTTTAGGTGTGCTGTTGATGGATTGATGGATCGTTGAAGTGTTTCATGCGAGTAATTGATGGACTAATTATCGGTAGGATAACCAATTCTAAAAAGATTTGTTAGTGACAGCCCTAATTATTATTAAAAATTAATGACATTCATTTATGTGAAGCTATCCGCTTTGGCCCTGCAAAGCCTTTCAGTCAGCCCCAGCATTCCAAACGTATGTTTTATACGTACTGAATAAACGTGTACATGGGTGTGTATATATGAATGGGCTGTTCAAATAAATTAAATTCTTTTTAATTCAATTCAAAGACACTAATCAAGTCAACGATTTCTCACAATAATTAGCAAAAAGATAAAGATAAATAAATAACACTTTATTTCAACAAATCGCTGCTTCATTGTGTACATTTTATTATTATACAACAATCCTAGAAAATCACAATGCCCTATCACAGTTGAGCTATTTTTTGAAACATGCCCGCAGGTTACTTATGTGGTCCTTGGGGAATACCTGGTGCATGTCGGTGACCCCTGATATACAACATTTGGTGAAGCCATAGTTTTTCATTTTATTCCCACATCTGGAATTTGGATCTGGATTGAAAAAGGTTAACATTAAAAATCAAACTACGGTAAATAAAAATAAGACTTAACATTGCAACAAGAGGAGTCACATGGACTTTAAGCTGGATACTCAACAGGAAGTGTCCACCTGTTACGATCTGGCCTGACCAATCCAGGCGTTGAATTGGCTGATGGTTGCCGCGGGCAAGCAGGAGGACAGACGTTAATTGGAAAACTAATAAGGTCCAGGCGTGTGTGCGTGTGCGTGATCGTGTGGGGGTGTGTGTGTGCGTGTGTGTGCGTGTCCATGTGAGTGTGTCAATGCACGCGTGTGAGTGTGTCTTCATGCTTGTCAGGAACAGCTGCTCACAGAACAACAGAACAAATGTGGAACAAGGCTTCACGTCGGAATCTGAGGCTTCAGATCAGTGAACATCTAAAAGGATTTGTGTTTTGCATGTTCTTTCTTTTACTTGGGAACCACCGCGATGCAAGTGTACATGGAAAAGTGTGATGATAAGCACAATGACAGTACGTATTGTGACATAGAAGAGGGCCCGGCTGCTCATTTGAAATCTGAAGCCTTTCTTTAAACGCGCTGCTGTGTGTTAAAGGAAGAGAGGCATCGAGTTATCTTAGGGCCATCTGAGAGCCTCCAGCAAGTCTCCATATGAAGCGAGAGATAAAAGTGGGATGTGGAAGAGGCTGGAGAGGGAAGACAGATGAGTGGAAGGAGATAGCAGACACACATAAAGTGTGTAGAAGGAGGAAGAGGAAGGACGAGCAAGGTTACGACACGCTGAGGTGGTCGTTAAGGAGCTCGTTAAGTAGTGACCGAAGATGATGCGAGTCAACAATGGAATACGGACCATAGATGAGAGGTAATGGCGCACATTACCGGTGTTACAGTCCACTCACATCGGGGCCAAGTGCTAAAGTGCTTGTTGCGTGTGGCATTTATAACGCCAGTTTGAAAGCCTAATCCCACCCTATCATGAAAGTTCAGATCGAGAGACAGACACTTTCATGCACTGCAGACATTTTCAATTGATCTTTATCATGGTGCCAAACCATTGGCTGATGGCAAAATATAGTGTTTACTTATAATAATTTGAACATGTATATTATTCACACATGATTTAGTTATTTTTGGTAAAAATAGGGAAATCATATTAGTTTAGCCCGTTTTAATCATGTGCAAGCCAAAATTAAATATTTTTTGGACTGTAGTGATTGGTGTCAAGGAAGTATAGTGAAATCATACCTTTCCACTGTTCTTCGATCTTAAATATTAGAGAGGCTAAGTTTAACCCGGGTTGTTAATGGAGAATCTTTGCAGCATGTGTCTTATAGCGCTGCAAAAAGATCAAGCGCAAGCCACTTATTTTTGGGCTCAATGAGTTTGAAATGATTTTGAAGTATTTGGGGATTGCAGTTTGGGGCATTTTTAAGGTTTCAACAATTCATATTGGCAAACATTTATTTTCACTTTTTTCATGCACAGGTTTGTCTCTATTTCATACAAATGTGTGTGTGTGTGTTTTGGATGAAGGGGCTTTACTGTATTTCCATGGTACATGATTTGATCCAAATTGTGAGGAAGAACATTAAAAAAAATGACTTGACATGACTTTTAAGATCCATCCATGTCTTCATAGCTTCAATTATCTGTTGAAGACCACAGACACTTTAAAGACATACCATGGCTCACAGCAACGACAGCATTAAACTGATAATGAAACCAGATTCATTACCCGCTCTCTATTGGCTGTTTGACCTCCATCACATCCTGCAGATGACTTTGCGACAAGGTTAATCCTTCCGTCATTTCAGTCGAGATTTTGTCCTGCTTCTGCTGCATTCGTTTTCAGAAAGATGAAGACTTTTATTTATACTGTTCCAAGTGTGGATACAATTATTGACCTATATCTTTTATAACTGTAAATATGACGTCACGACAATAAAAAATCATCGACAATATAGAACAGTGATTTTCAAGGTGTGATAAGAATCGTACCACTCGTGTTTTGTGGGCTCAATCTAGTGGTAGAGCAAAGAATCACTGCCCAAGTATAGTTCAGTGACATTTACATTTCTAGTACAGTTTCCCTAAATTCAAATACAGGTGTTAATGTTCAAACTGTGCAAAATCTTACAGTGACTTGTAATAAGATTATTTTCATGGACACTTGGAGGTGTGTTCAGGATTTTTTTTAAGGTGGTCCTTGTGTAAAAGGTGCAGCTTGGGTATCGGCAGAATAATTTGCTATGCGCAATATAAAATTTGGCATTTTTTTAAACTGAAGAAAAAGAGAAAGAGAGAAATTCAGGGGAGACCTTGATTCAGATAACATATTTCATCTTTATCTTGGAAAATGTTACTCTCGTGTGCTAGATTATTTTTTTTATTCTGACAAAATACCGTATATCTAATTTCTTGTAAAGATTGCAGCATATATTCTTGAAAAAATGTGTCTTTCTTGTAACATTACAACTTTTTTGCCTAAAAATATTAAATAATTTCAACAGCTGGAATTTATTCTCAAAAATTGTCAATTTATGAATTCCTATTGCATTCAAGGGAACACGTTGAAGCCAATGTACAGTTGCTGTTAGGATCATGAGGGAGTCTATGGGAAAATTCCTTAACCGTGCGATGGGTCTATTAGCCCAAAATGTTTGAGAACAAACTGTAGAAGTGACACAACTAAAATACATTTGCTCTGCACAGTAAACCCATTTTATTCGCTTAGAAAAATATTCATTCGAAAACAGTGGTGGAAACGTCAATCCTTCAGGCATCCTTGATTCATTATTTCAGGCCAGCCATCGTCGACCGGGACGGCCTCGAGAACGTACATACTATGTCACACTCAGTCGCAGTACAAGAACACTCAAGTAAAAAAAATGAACAAACAAAGAATGCTGTACTCTCTCATCCCGCGTGATTCATGAAAAAAATGTCAGCTTCTATACTAAAGTGATGTTTTCCTCCATTCCTTGCAGAGCATTCCAGCTTGTTCCTCCCCTCCAAGCAACAGCTCGGCTGAATCCAAGAAAACAACTGTGTCCTCTCTTTTCTACATCACAAAGTGAGGAACCACCCTTGTATCACCCCTGTCGACGAAACACACATCCACATTCTCAGACCAGGCCACCAGTGATACAATTTTTGTACCGTATGTAATCTTAACCAAGTAGGCTACATGGCTTTTAGTTAGGAAGGAATTGCTGTTCCCTGACTGATAATTACTAAAATGTATGTCAATGTTCTCAAACTTCTGTTTTAAAAGTAAGTTTATACTTTTCCAAGCTAAGAATCACAACTTACTGCCAATGATAACGTCTTAATGTGTTGGCGTGCATATTCATGCATGTGCATGTGTATGTGTGTGGGTGTGTGCGTACGTGCACGTGGGTGCAAGTGTATGTGTTGATAGAATGTCGGCCTGAGGGGCTGCCAGGACAGCTTGACTGGTGAGAACAGATGGCGACCGCCAAGTTCGAGCCACAGAAAGTCTATGCAAGGATGAACGTGTGTGTGCGTGTGTGTGTGCGTTTTACTCAGAAATTCTAAGGCAGATTACTCATACTTCCAAGAATTTTTTTGGGGACACCGGCAATATACCAAAACACGGCGGGCAAGGCACGGCTCAGGTGCTAGAGTGGCTGCCTTCCAATCTGAAGATTAGGCGTTTGTTACTCAACCCTGAATGACTTGTTTTAAAGTAAATTACTATTATGCAAGTAAAATCTAATCAAAAATTCTCCTTGTAAAATGTACTTGTAATATATGAGTAAAAAAGTTAGTTTTTTTTAAGGAAATATCACTACAATTGTTTTTCAGTGTGTGGGCTTGCGTGTGCGGGGGTGTGGGTGTGTGTGTGTGTGTATATATATAAATATATATATATATATATATATACGTACATTAGGGACACACACACAGGAATAATACATTTTTCAAGGATCCAAAGGCCTTAAGGCACAGGTGTCAAACTCAAGGCCCGGGGGCCAGATCTGGCACTTGACCTCATTTTATGTGGCCCGCGAAAGGCAACTCATGCGCGTCAACTACCTGTTGCTAGAACATTTTCTTCACTTAGCAACATTGAGGTATGAGATATCGCCATTTGCTACATAAATAAAGTTGAATTCTATTGTAGTTGCTACCAATGCTCCCCTTTTAAAATAAATTGAAGAATCTTTGAACGAACAATTACTGACTGGCTTTCCATCAATTTGCTGTGTGTATGCGATAATGTAAGGTGATGAGACATTTATATGGGTTCACAGTCATAACAGAGGAGGAGCATAACTTTGATGTGGCCTGTCCACAAATATGAGTTTTGACACCCCTGCCTTAAGGCTCGACTGAGACAATGCACACACGTACAGATACAAATATTAGAATTGGCTATCAGTTTTCTGCAAAATATAAATTCAATAAGATGAGTGTACCTAAAGTTGAATCTTTTAAAAGTCCAAAAGAACATCATCAGCTAATGGTGCCTGTGAAGCAGATCATTCACATCTGCATCTGTTGAGCATGGGATTGGTCGAAATCTTTTTACACAGTAGAACGGTCTAAACGGGTTCTAATAAGTTACTTACGGACCAGTCAAAACTCTGGATGTATTAAGGTACTTAAGAATCTGTTGTACCTGGGATGGGGTCTAACCACAGGATCTAAGTACAAATTAGATGTGAATCCTTCAAAAAGGGGATCTCCCGTAACCTGATTAACTTACTTTTGTATCTGCTTCACACATGATCAGTCTAAACAAAGGATTGTGATTAATTATAATACAGATTTGATCAGTCTTATTGGAGGAGGGAAACTTCTAAATCATGGAGGATAGTGGCACTTAGGAGCAGAGCTACCCATTCCTGGTCTCAGGGCTCGGATGCAGATCTATTTACTATAGTTACCTGTACCTACATTAATTTGATACGAATTAATCTGTTAAGCATGTGGTTGGTCTACTCCGGATAACGTATGTGTTGGTCTAAACTAGATCTGGCTCTATTAAATGATTTATTAATCTGTTAAACAGCCAATCCAAAAAGACTGTTCTTTATGCTCCTATCTTCTATATTGCTACCTGACTCCGTCCAAGCCCCCCCCCCACTCCCAGAAAAAGAAACAAAACAACAACAAAAAAAACCATCAACATAAATTGTATTAGGCATTTGCCAAATCTGTCTCACCGCGTTAGAGTTCTAACTGGCATGCGTGTACTTGCCATTTGGTACGACCTGTTGGTTCCCATGGCAACCATTCCCAGCTGACTGGAAAGTCAATCTTAGCTTTCTGATGAAAAGATTTATCAGGAAGTATTCAATTTGGCGCCTTCTGCAGAGTGAACGTCGCAAATGCACACCCTGCATGCAGTATAAAACTCAGTCAGGATTTTCTCTTTTAGTCTTTAGTCGTCCTTTCTGCTTAAATATGCACACAGCAACATCAAGTGGTTTTCACGTGTTAGTGCAGGCCCCAGTTTGATTATTGCTAATGAATTGAATCATATTGGGGGAAAAACACCTATTAATAGCACAATAATATGTAATATAGTACTTTTTTTGGTATGTTTTCATACTTGGAATACCCAGCATTGATCTTTTTAAACACCAAACTAAATAATATTGTTGTTTTCTAAAAAACTGTATAAATGATATGAGACATTTTTACCTAGATTTTTGTCATTAATTGTAGATTTTTTTTACATTAGTGATTATTTCATTTTCAATTTCATGAATATTAATTGTATTCGTATTAATAACATTCAAAAATGTAATTAATTTCATTTCATTTAATTATAATATAGTGTTATGAATGTATCTGGTTATTTTCTGTGTATTATCTTTTATATACTATTGTTGCTTGCATTTTATATATAATATAAATAAAGATATTTTACAGCTGGGGTAAGCTCCAGAGAATGGATGGATGTTAATTCATTTAAATGGATTTTTTATTTTTTTTGTTTGTTAGAGGTAATATATGAAATTAAATGTTTTTTTAAGTAATTTTGTCTACAGATAACCACAGTCACCAAATGCAAATGGTCCATCCATAAAATGCGTAGTGAAGTTTTTTTTAATTTTTTAATTTTTTTGTTCATTGTTGCCGAAAATTTTTTACGCCTGTTAAAATTTTGACAAACGTCTTGAGAACGTCTTTGCAACCATTTGTGACCTTGAACGAAACCCTGACGAAAAATTGACATTCGGGCCATGCGCAAACACTCGCCAACTCTCACCACTGAAATACGGGCTTTAATAGACGGGACCTTTTCAAATCAGACTGTCTTCATCCAAATCTCACCGGATCTCGTCTGTGATCCCTGAACATTGAACTCACTCTCCATTCCAGCTGTGTTCTCGCAATAACGGTCAGTACATCCACAGCGCTACACCAGGTCAGTGCCATTGACTTTGATCACCAGCCCCCCA
The DNA here is from genome assembly GCF_059441095.1 of Idiotropiscis lumnitzeri. Lineage (NCBI taxonomy): Eukaryota > Metazoa > Chordata > Actinopteri > Syngnathiformes > Syngnathidae > Idiotropiscis > Idiotropiscis lumnitzeri. The sequence continues at coordinate 8,430,613 of NC_142394.1, forward strand.
CTTTTCTGCACCTTCATCCATCCCGGTCATAACTTCAAACAGGCATCCACAAAATATTATTTCGAGCCCTAGTAAGGTGTGGACCTGCCTCGTACATGTTAAACAGAACAACAAGCGCACATTTGACAAGATCATTAATCTTGCAGAGCTAAATGTGCGTTCTCACCAAAACAAAACTTTTATTATAAATGACTTAATTGTTGACAATAACTGGACATTATTTTATTAACAGAGACATGGTTTGGTACTGATGGACTTATTCTCAGTGAGGCCTTCCCGCCTAATTCTACATTTCTTTTAAACGATAAAGGGAGGCAGCCTGCATCACTGATTTTACCTCACTGAAAGGTGACTGCTTGCAAATGATGGCTTTTCGTCAGCGTTGCTAAAAGGTCGTAATCAGGTGCAAAATGCAACAAACAGTTTCTCTTGTCATTCTCTTTGCAACCGGTTGCAACTTTTTAGAACCTTGCCGAAAACCCACATGCACGACGTCAATTGAGGTTCAGACAATCTTTTGAATAACATGACTTTGTTTTTAAAAGCCTGTCGATCGTCTGTCTTACAGTTTACAGATCACACCAGCATTCCACCGAGACAACCCTCGTAATTATGTTAAATGATATCAGGTGTAATGCCGAGTCACACCAACCCAGAGTCCCGGTGCTACTGGATATCAGTGCTGCCATTGTTATAGTAGATCACCAGGATTTATTAAATCGACCCCGCAACATAGTTGGCCGCTCTGGTATTGTTTTTAACTGGTTCAGGACATACCTCATAGATCAAAGTTTCTTTGTAGGTACAGATACATGTTCTTTCAGAACACATGAAATTGAGTGTGGGGTGCCCCAAGGGTCTGTTTTAGGTCCAATTATTTTCAATCGAGGCATCGCTTGAGTTTCCACAGTTATGCAAATGACACAGGCAGGGAATTTCCTCAACCGGGACAAAACAGAGGTTTTAGTGATTGGTCCTGAAGGCAAGAATGAAAATATTGTACCACAATTACTAGACTTTAAAAATTGAGAATTTGTAAAGATCCTTAATTTTACTCCACACAAGAATGTTGTTTAGATTATCGCAATGCTCTGCTCTCTGGTCTTCAAAAAAGAAACATATCCAACCTACAATTACTTCAGAACTCGGCAGCTCGTATGCTGACAAAAGACCAGAGGGCGGGAGCACATTACACCAGTTCTAAGATCACTCCATTGGCTCTCCGTGGGTTTCAGGATCAATTTGAAGGCTCTTTTACTCGTTTTAAATGTCTAAACGGACTTGGGCCATAATATCTATCAGAAATGCTTTTAACATATCAACCCTCTGAAGCAGCCTGCCAGAGGGCATCATGGACGCAAAGACTGTTGATGTTTTCCAAAGGAAGCTCAAATCTTACCTTTTTAGTTTTGCCTTTCACTGCCCAAAGATAGCTGGGATAGGCTCCAGCACCCCCCGCGACCCTTGTGAGGAGAAGCGGCACAGATAATGGATGGGTGGAAGATTTTTATTTTTTGATGTTATCTTTGTACTTAAAGTGATACTTTATTAATTTTGCGCATTTCAATAGTGAGTCAATATCCATCCATTATCTGTACCGCTTCTCCTCACAAGGAAAATAGTGTCCAATCAACCTGCCATGCTTGTTTTTGGAATGTGGGAGGAAACTGGAGGGAAACCCACGCAAGCACGGGGAGAACATGCAAACTCCACATGGGAGCCGGAATCGATTACCTATTTATTAATCCATCCGTCTAATACATTTTTATCCTTTTTTCATTTTACACATTCACTTATTTTTCTGGTGGCACAGTGACTGACTGGTTAGCACGTCTTTTTCACAGAGCAGCGGTCTAATGTTCGAATCTGGGATCCAGTCTTCCTGAGTGGGGTTCCCATGTTCTCCCCGTGCCTGTGTGGGTTTTCTTCGGGTACTCCGGTTTTCTCCCACATTCCAAAACATGCGTGGCACGTTGATTGGACACTCTATAAATTGTCCCCAGGTGTGACTGTGAGCGCGGATGGTTGCTCGTATATGTGTGCCCTGCAATTGGCTGGCAACCAATTCAGGGTGTCCCCCGCCGACTGCCTGAAGACAGCTGGGATAAGCTCGATCACCCCTCCAACCCTTGGGAGGAGAAGCGGCTCAGATATTGGATGGATGGATGGATGAACGTTTGTATTTCTCTTAAGTGCTTTGCGTTGTATTTTTTAATGTACGAAAAGTGCGAAACAAATTTGATTTGATTTAACTTTGGCTGCTAAATGCTATCTTGGTTGACAGTTCAACAGCTGTAAACAAGTCAATCCACTCACCAGATACGCCAACTTCCTCACTACCGTTCTCCAAACTTGCTGCTTTTGCTCTCATGACATTGTCCGACATTGTTTTAATTTCACCTTGTTGTGTGTGTCTGTGCATGTGCTGCCTGTGACGTAGTAAGTGCGCGCTGTGCGTCAATTGGCTGTCGGCGACGTGGCGCCACCGAAAGTTTACATTTGCAAACAAGCAAAAGTTTTGGCGGGCGGGCACGGCCCCCACGGGCCACCTGTGGGTACGGGTCTTGTAACCAACATAACGTAGGACATAAAATTTGAAAAGTGATAATACAAAAGCAGTAAAAAATAAAAATAAATATGATTTGCAAAGATGAAGTTACCCTTTAAAATGACTCTATCTTTAAATCCACCATTAAAACTGACACTTTGTCTATGTTGTGTACCAAGAATTTGCATGTGTCGGGCCTTGATAAAGGTTTGAAATGGTTAAAATTGAACAATGGATGCTGAGGGTACAGGAAGCGAAGTTGTGTGCGCGTGTGTGTGTGTGTGCGCTTGCATGTGTGGAGGACGGAAGTTTCTCCACAACCCAAGTAGAGAAACTTTGGAGCTCTCGGCCAAATTAACCACCCAGGCATGATGAAAGCGCGACGGATGAAAGGAATTACACCAGTAATCTGGAACGTACACTAAGAGAGTTGTGTGAAGGCGAGTTTTTTGGTGGGGAGTATGAAAGGAGGGGAAAGGGCAGAGTTGAAGACAAGGGAGGAAGTCTGATGAAGCCAATTTTCCACATCACGCTCGGGAAAACAACAGCAAAGAAAAACACTTTGAAAGACGGACAGAGGGGTGCAATAGTTGGAAGGGGTCATCATGATAACAAACAACAGTCATTGAAATACTAAATACAACAATTTCTTTGTATAACAATGGACTTTACTTTTTTTCAAAAACGTTTTGCTTTCAAGTACACCTAAACTTAACTACCGTATTGTGCATCATTTTATTCTGAAATAAATCAATTATTTCAAAAGTATTATTAAACTTCAAAAACCTTGGCATTATGTAATACTTGATGTTTATGAATTTGACATTATTATTCAAGAAATTAAGTATTTTTAAATGTAAAAAAAACAGAATACAATTTTGAAAAACAAAAAAAACATGAAATTATGAAAGAAATTGGCCCCCCAAAATGAAAAATAAAAACGCATAAAAATTTTCAATTTGGGCATTTATTACATTTTCAAAAGCTGTTAAAACAAACATTTTACTTTTAATTTTCAAATGTCTCATTAAATGTAGTTGCTTTTTGAAAAGTTTTACATTTTAAAACAGACATTTGTGTGATTGTGAACGCGAGTGGTTGTTTGTCTTTGTGTACCCTGCGTTTGGCTGTCAAGCAGTTCAGGATGTACCCCTCCCACGACCGAAGACAGCTGGGACAGGTTCCAGCAAGCCTGCGAGCCACGTGATGAAAAGTGGCTCAGATAATGGATGGCTGTATGAAAATGTCAACTTTTTATCATAAATGAACTATTTTCAAATTAAAAATGTACTTTTATTAATTCCAAAAATTATATATATTTTATTTCATTATTGTAGGAATTAACAGCTTTTAAATGTAAGAATCAAACTCTAAAGATGCAGAAAATATGCATTTCATTATATTTATTAAAAACATTTTGTTTATATCATTGGACACATTAGTTGTAAATTACTGGTAATACTTACAAATTTATTTAAAAATAGATGTATTTAATTCAAATATATATTAATCATTATTTAATAACTTAAATATTTTATTAGTACATAAAATAATAGTGACAGTTAAACTATATGATGAAATATCAAACATTTTGTAATTGTATTGTCTCTCAATACAGCTCAATAAGTGGAGAGCACAATAGATGGCAGCAGTGCACCAAGCCAGCGATGCGGCCCTGCATCACACATAAACAAGGTGGCTGACATTCGCGTGTAATGAGTGACACAAACACACGCACACGCACGCACACCCCCACACTCCTAACACACACACAAAAACACACACACTTGATTGTGGGTATAGGTGTCAAGAGAGACATTGTAAAGAAGAAAATGCAAATGATGACAAGTGACCGTTTTTGCAAAAACAATTCATTCAATGAATCAATTCCTCAATCAATCCAATCAATCAGTCAATCAATGTCACCTTGTCCTGACATTTCCTTCTTCTATTTATGGCATTTTAGAGTGTCATCAATTGTGGAGGTTGAAAAATGCAAAGAGACATTTCTGACCAGGTAAGGAATAGAAAATACACATCTGTTTTGAGTACATATTACCCACCCAAAAAAATCTTATGTAGAATATCAAAGTTCATTGGTACCTTGGGCGCACAAGCAATGCAACCTGAGTTTCTTCACATTCTCTTATCAAGTGAGCTACTGCAAACTAGAATGGGCTAACTCCAAGTTTTATGTCTGCGATAAAATCCGCGGGATTTATAAATCTCGTTCATTTACATTTTACAGTACAGTAAATGAATATGATTTCTTCTTTTGGATACTTTGAAAGATGATAAAAACCATTTACTTATACTAACATGCAGGCCAGGACGGGACCGAATTGGAACATCAGTCAGGTCAACTGCTTCCTGACAATTGAATCCCTCTCAACCAACCTCTAACCTCCTTAAGTCTTTAAACGCCACCCTCGCCACACTGCCATCGTGCCAGCAACCTGGTACTTCAAAATGGTAGGCCTCTGATTTATTGAGCCGGCGTGATATGCCGCCCCACGTGGCTGACAGAAACAAAGTAGCAGTGCCATACGGCGCGAAGGAGCTCTTCATCTTTCCTGCGGTGAGTCATCTCCTGGTGCTGGAATAGCAAGAAAACTGAGAGCGCGACCACACGCGCGACGATTGTCGGGGAAGATGTCGCCTCCCGTGATCGATATCCTACCTAAAACACCTTTGTCTTTGGGATTCGATTTAAAATTCATTTAAAAACAAGGAGCAAAGGAGAGGTTTAATAATTGCACATTTGGTCAGTAGGGGGCACTAAATACATAGAAGGAGGTAGTTTTAAAGGAACCCTTGGAAAGGATTAATTAAACAGGTACGAACCAAAATGTTAGACTTCCTGAGTCTTTTCCGGCATGGATTTTAAAAACTTTTTATGCGACTACTAAGGATTGACATCCCTAACAAATTAAATGTTGCTCAAGAAAACTGGATATGGGAGGAGATTTTTTTTTTTTTATTGAATGATCAAAACAACTGTAAAATGTCTGCTTTGAAATGAAATGGCAGACTTCCTGTGTTTTCTAGCATGGCTTGTTGAGGTTTTTTTGTGGCACTACAAATGATAGACATGCTTTACAAAATCCAGGATGTTAAGGGGAACTGGCTCCAGGAGCAACATTTTTTAACTTGTTCAAATGGCCAAAACAACAATGAATTGGTCTCTGCAAACAGAAATGGCAGATTTCCTCTGTCTTTTCAGGCATGACTTCAGAAAGTTTTTTGTGGGTTCAGGGTCCAGGTCCATAAAGTAAAAACCTTGCCACAGTTTGGAGCTCGTTTTTCTGACCGGTTGAGTAAAAGCAGTGGCTCAAGCCAAACTGTATTAGGGGTTGTATGTTCTGGACCTGGATTTAAAACTCCTGTTGCCAAATTTCATGTTGTTGAGAGAAAATGGCTTTGTGGGATAAATTTTAAAAAATTCCTGTGAGGTGCGACAAGTTTTATTTTTTTGCAGAGTCATCAAACTTCATCACTAGGCTCTGCCCACATGCAAGGGCAAACACTTAAAATCTTTGCAATTTAATGTTGCCCATTTGCTTGGAATTTAATGTGGTATTTTACATTTTATTTAATTATTATTATTTTTAAAAATGGTCAATTATTAATAGTTATTTAAATACGATTCCCATATTTTATATTAAATGTGAAAAAAGTGTAATGAAAAGGGGGAAATTATTGGCAGTTAATAGAGCGTTTTTTCACCCACAATTGCTGCTTATCTTAACTACTTTGTAAAAAAAAAAGCATGAAAAAAATAAAATCAACGTAAAAGTGTTCACATATTTAAAACAAAAATGTGTATTTTTGAAATGAAAACATATACTGTATATATTTAAAGATAATTAAATAACTACTGAAGGTGCAATGGCTCATTTGGAGCAACTATAACAAAGACGTGCGGAGCACTGGCCACAGTCTTATTAGCTGCCCGTGCTCGCCTCGGGATATAATTACACAAACAGGCATTTCGAGGTTATTATTTTTGTTGAATCTATGTTGTTCATTTCTTCAGAAGATGCTGAGGTGATCTGCATGTGCCCTCGGGCACAAGGATATACTAAACACGTTATCGAACGTCAACTCTTTGCGTTTGAATCGTTACAACCGACTTTAATAGCCACATGGTAATTACATGCGATTAATAATGTCTATAGAGGCCAATGTACAGTATATATATATATACACGCACAGTATAAGACTAATTGCTCTTTAAGACATGTGAATGTGGAGTATGATGCAAAACATTAATGCAATGGTTTCCCATTTGAAACGAGGTCAACTTTATCTTGAGAATAATTTTTGCGCTTGAAATTTTGTAGCAATGTAACTTAACTAGTAGGATAAGTTCATCTTTGAAGGATTCCTGGGAATGGCGCAAAAAAAAGTTTGGCTTTTAATGGGCTTGCTTTTTTTTCTTTAATTACATTTTTTATCGTAAGCCATAAAATTTCGCCGTCATGCTCCAGCCACATTCAAAGACAAAAACCCCAAATCATCTCCATTTAGCATCTGTCTAGTATGGGAGGTTCAAATTTTGTAACAGTTGGGCAAAATGTTGAGAACAACTTTATCTTTGATGGAACCCTGGAAATGACAAATTTGACCCAAAAAATGTCCCACTCTGAACCAAACCAGCAGACTTTCTGCGTTTTTTTGTCAATCTACTTATGCTAAACATGCCTACCCAATCAAATGGCAGACTTTCAAGATGTTCAAAACATCCGAGGGGGTGAAACTGAGCCAACTTTTGCCGATGAGACAAATGAAACCCAACAAAACACATTTTCACCGGAATGCTGTGCATTTACCCTCATAAAATTATAAGCAGACAATAAATTAAAATGTTGGTCTCATTCACGTCCTGGCCAACTGTGACAATTAAATTGACCCCTGACCACTACATCACAGTAGAAAGTCTGTTGTTTACTCAAAGTGACTCAACAAACACCAGCGTGCAACTTGGCACTGACACATAATGGCGCGCTAATGACATTGTTATTGACCTCACCGTTTGCGAATTTTCACTTTGCATTCATGAGATACCGCCGCCAAGTTGGTGGATTCGATGAAACCAAGTGAGCATCGTCCCCAAGCATTCCTGTGAATGGAGGAGCCGTTGCGACTCTCTGCTTTTCAGATGAACACATGCTCTGACAAGTATGCTGCTTGCATATTTTGTGCTGACTCGTGCAGAGAATTCTGAGGAACAAACCTGCGCGGTCACAGAACACAGAAAAAAATCACACTCTACTTAATCAAGTAATTTGTCACAATGTTGTGATTGATCATTACAGGGAACAAACTGGCTTCATTTGACCGCTCTGATTTTGGATGTACTTACGGATCTGTGCCTTAAACCAACTTCTGTTTTTCTTTGTAAAGCAAACAGTTTCGAACTTGGGTCTTCAACTGGACAGTGATTTTAAATTGGACCTAACAATTAGTGCTGTTGTTAAATCCAGTTTTTTTTCATCTCGTAGGCATATGGCTAAGATAAAGTATAGCTTTCTTAACAGCACTTTGAAACAGTAATTCATGTCTGTGTCACATATGGATTACTGTAATGAACTTTATATTGGAGTCAGTCAATTATCCATCAAGGCTCACCAGTTGATCCAAATTGCTGCTGCTCACCCCTTGAGTGGGACTTATAAGAGCACATAACTCCTACTCTGGCGTCCCTGCACTGGTTTCCAGTACATTTTAGAATTATTTTTAAGATTCAATTTACCGTACGTTTCCGGACTATAAGCCGCTACTTTTTTCCTAGATTTTGAACCTTGGGGCTAATACAAGGGTGTGGCTTTTCTGTGGATTTTTCTTTCAGAAAATACACAAAATAAATCTTGATTTTTTTTCCCTCTTGGGTCTGTTCTGTTTTAATTAGCAAATTAGTTGCCGTGTTGAAAGGCACTGTTTTAATAATCTGTTTATGTACCTTTATGTGCATTCATAGTACAAAATCGTTCTGAACATGCAGTAAATTTTAAAATTTTGTTTCAACATAGATTTGTTTTCAAATCTTTAAATGGTCTTGCCCCACCTTCACCTCCATCCTCATGCACCTGCCCGGTGTCTCAGGTCTGCGGACCAGAAGTTATTAGAGGTACAAGGACTAAACGAAGTCGTCGAGGGTATCGAGCCTATTCCGTTTCCGGTCCTTCTCTTTGGAATGACCTCCCGCTAAACGTTAGGCAAGCCCCTTCGCTTCCACTCTTTAAAACTCGTGTTAAAACTCATTTTCATTCTTTGGCATTTGACTCATCATTAGACTTAGTTTTTGGTTTTACTGTCTTTGTTATTAATTTGTTTTATTGTTTGTTTTGTATGACTTACTTTTACTCCATGCACAACACTTTGCATACGGCGGTGGTTCTCTTAATGTGCGTTATAAATACAGTTGAGTTGAGACATGCTCACCCAATTATATGTTTGTCGGTGAAACTGGTGTTCAGGTAAATTTTTAACTTTCCAAGAATCTTTGAAAATCCGTTAACAAACAAATGGCCAACTTCTTGTTCATTTTAAGTTACTGAATGTTGCGACTTTTTTTGTGCATCATGTCACAACAGACATACACCCAATCGAATGGTGATCGGTGTGACTAGTGGCGGGGACTGATTTTTCTATTTACTTTTTATTGATTTATTTAATTTTATGACTACCGTTCCGCCGTAACATCATCGCCGTCTCGCAATCTCACGCGTAAAATGAAGTATCGCCACACAGCTGGAAGAGGAGGAAGGCGACTATTCGAAGGTGGCCATTAACACGCTTTGATGCGGACAGCAATAATAGTGTGCGTGTGTGCTTCTTCATTTGCCTTAATTATGAGTAACTCCTATGGACTCCTTTGACTGGAAACAGCTTTCAGCGAGAGGCGATTACAAGCTTTCAAGCTGTTTGGCTGTTTTGCGCTCCATCGCGTAATAGCGTCATTATTCTCTTTTTTTGCACATAGATGGAAAAAGGGACCACTGTCTTTGTACTAGCTTGATGACTGACCCAACGGCAAATTAACATATACCATCCTCTTTTTTGTAGGCTATTATACTCTACCTTAGGGATGCGCTGGAACAAATTTCGGCCCGGGAATATTTGTCAACGTGGTGGGGATGTAACCGTCGACTGGGATTGTTCGACAGGCCCTGAAAAAAAAAGCAGGTGATCCAACGGTTGCAATGGCGATAACTACTGACGGGAAAATGAAACTTCATGAAGCACTGGTGATATTTTTTATTCCTTTAGATGTTGATTTAGATTTATGGATAGAGGCTAGTGCATCCATCCATCCATTATCTGAGCTGTTTACCCTCACAAGGGTTGCAGGAAAGGCTAGCACAATGGCAACTGATGAAATTTCCACTGCATCTTTAAACCAAGAGGGGCAACTAAAGGAGTCAAGAATTATTACAAGTACTTCACGAAGCTGCATTTGTCCATCAGTAGAAAAGATACTAGTCAAGCATCATACTGAAGAGGGCTGAAGTAGGTGATCTGTGTATACCATTGCAACAACTGTGACGCTATCTATGTAGCAATGCAAGACTCTTAAAAGGATTTCCACATGAGTTATGACTAAATCTGCTCTAATGAGCAATGTCGCCATTAAGTGAGGTTTGCTTTAACACTTAAGGTTTTCAGGCCTGTCCACTCATATTCAAAAGGGATATAGCAGGTTTCGTTTGCATTCAATCAACTTTTAAAGGCAATGGCCACCAACGCATGCAAATTTGATTTCAACATCGTTTCGATGTAGACTCATCACTGCCCAATTTGTGGTTGCTATACGCCCACTAAACATTGCAGCAGCTGCCAACCTCTAAAGAGTTGAATACTTAAGTATTCCTTAGTATATTCATAGGTGGTAGTTCATTTATTTGAAAATTTCGGAGCTTTTCAGAACCAGGATTGTGCTGTGTTTGGATGCATTTTACGGAGGACGGCTTCGTCAATGTAAGCGTTGGCACATGCGACAAATTCAATTCCGCGACACAGAGACTCACCCCCCCCCCACACCCGCACACACACACACACACATACAGAATTAGTTAGTCAGCCTGAGTGTGATCTCTAGGCAGCCACAAGGTTGAGAGGCATCACCAAGGGGGTATGTTTAAAAAAATAAATAAATAAATCAGATTATGACTAAGAACCATATGGAGAGCATGGCCTTGCGGTCAGTCAACCTCAAAGGGATTGCGGGCCAGGCTGTGGCATGGAGATAGATTTAGGAAAAAAAAATCAATAAATAAAAGAGAGAAATGTTTTTCATTCAGTGGGGGTCCCTGGGCCCTTGTGCTGGCATAGTAGTCCTAGAGTACACCACGGCCGGACGCAATTCTGCAAATGGAATTTCAAGACGCGCAAATATCAGGAACTAACAAATCTCGGGAAAGCTGTTATCCATAGCAGAACACGGACCAAACTTGAGCACATCTTATTTACATATTAAAATATTAATGAGAAGATGACCCCAAAATAACAGGCATTTTCTGACCTACCAAAATGGCTTGATTTGGTGCATCCTGCTCAATTCCAACCAAGAGCGTCTTGCAAACCCAATAAAAAGACAACAAAGGTTATTCAAAGAAAATGGGCATGGGCCCTTAAACACAAGTTGAATCCAGGATGGTCCAACTTAGGGCTAAACAGTAGGCAATTTGTTGTTACTATGGCAAAACAGAGATGCTATTCAAGCATCAGACACACCAAAAAGATTCCAGCGTTATTACAAAATGTGTTCTAATGATCAAAGTAGTCATAACGTGACACAAGATGTATCTAGCCTTGGCCCATAATATGAAAGCGGGTTGAAGAGCAGGCGATCTGGCGTTGCCATAGCAACAACAGAAATGCTGTTGAAACATGAAGCCAGTCATCATGCACTTCAACAGAAATGACCTAATCTGCTTTAATGATCAAAGCAGTCGATAGATGCATCCTGGCTGGTCCACCGTGGTGATGGTGGTGATGCAAGCTTACCAGTGGCAACAAGAGAGCTACGAGTCAAGCATCACGCCCATCCAAGGAATTTTTAACGTAAACTGTCACAGACACTTATTTATTTACTAACTCCAGCAAGTGTATGCTTGCTGGTAATTCACCTGGAAATCAGCTCTTAACTGCCACTCTGGAAACATTTTGGGGAGAAGATTGCATCGGGGAAGCTGAGCAGGCAGCTGATTGTCTTACAAGCTGCAGAGGAGGCCAACAGGGACCTCCTCCTCCCAACCCAAAGAAGGGGGTCTGCATAAGAAAGATAAGAGTAAGCTACAAGGAACACGCTGAATTCTGTAAACATCCCGATAGGACTCGATATGGAAAGCGACAGAGACGTCCCGACTCGACCTCACTTTGATTCCATTTATGCTGCCGACGCGACTCGCTTGATGAGCAGACCGCGGTGGTCCCACCACCTGGATGGACCCCCGCTGACATCAGAGGCCCGGCCCCCTGCGGTGCCACTCTGTAAACCGCAACAGCAGCCACCTGGCTGCCCTCTCCTGCTTCAAACAGGTGAATGATTGCAGTGGAAATCAATCACAACAGATGTGCGAATTTCCAGGGAGACGGCGCAAAGGGTTGGTGTGGATACCCCTCCCACTGGTCTGCGCTCACACTGGACACACAGAATTTAACACTCAGTATGGCTTCAAATGAAGTGAAAACCGCTAGCAGGGGTGTTACTAGGAAGCCTAAACGTACAGTGGTGCTTTGAAATACGACCGACGGACATTTTCTTCATGATATGAGCCGTTGTTTGATTGATTTTTGCTTTGACTGGCCAGCACAGATTTGCGATATAAGAGCTGTATAGCGGCAATGAACTCAACTCAACTACAACCCTTTAAACAAGAGATTAAACACCAATAGTGCAGCAGCAACACATGCATGAAGACAACATTATTCTGGTCATGGTCATATATTCTTTATCCTCTGAGAATGACTAATATCAGTGCCGTACTGATGAGCTGAGCGGGGTTGAGACAGCCCAATGAACAGTATGTCTGTCTGTCTTATACTGTCCCCAGGTGGCCAAGAAGGGCACACCAGAAAGAGAAGCACAATGGGGCAGATAAATTGCCATTCAATTGATTAAGTGTGAGAAAAAAAAAACATAGCATGTATGTTTTTATAAAGTGCAGTGTTATGGAGTGCTATTTTTTTTTTACCCGTTGACATACCAATTCAATCTTTTTTCATGCTAATTTTAACCGATTACAATTAGATTGTCTCTTTTGTGCTCACTGTGATAAGGATGAATTTAGATTACAGGCGATACAATCAAAATGATTGAAATTCACTGGCACTCATATTGTAATGTCAGTATAGTACCAATAGAGTACTATAGTAATAGTAATAGTAGAAACCAATCCCAGAGATCAGCTCCTTAAGATGCGGGTCAGTCATCTTGACAATCGAGTGAGGTCTTGATTGACGAGTCGAATGAATGGCAGGAATTACGCTGGATGACTATTAAGCTTAATTCATCATCATACGCTTTTTGAGAGCCAAAGACGGAAACAGGCTTTTTTACCAAAGCCATGCGTCTAACGTAGCATCTTTACATCACCAAAGCGAATATAGTGGCTGAAAAAAAATGGCTAAAAACAGGTGGATTTTGCTTAACTCATATTCCACAAACACAATCAGAATGCCATGTTTAGACTAGTGAAGGCGCATAAAATATTTCCATTTTTTTTGGGGAGGTTTGACTGGCCTATGGATCCAAATGTAAAGCAATGCCCAATTACCCTCATCTGAAATAAAAATCCAAATAAATCCTGATTCCCACGTTTGATTGATTTCTATCACTGATGGCTATGATCAGTAAGCCACTTGTTTTTATTTTTATGTAGCTGTGCCACAAAGAGGGGTCTTAAAATATTTTTTAGAGATTAACATTATTCAATATAGTGTTTATTTCAAATTGGCCAAATGCACACTTTTATTAGTGTTGATAGCATTTGAATATGACAGGCTAATGATATTTTGTGCAATTAATCATCTAATCCATTTCACTCTATATGTCAGATTTTATTGAAAATCATCTAAAACATGTACAGTGCATTAAACTTTGCATGACATGATATGAATTAGTATGATAATTATTATTATTGCATTAGTATCCCCTAAACTTTATTAGTATTACCACATGACATTTTAAACTGCAGTAAATTATCAATCAACATTTTGACTTTCAAGTATGCAAAAATAAAAACAATTACGCTATTAAATATTGCACATGCATAAGAGAACTCATTTTTGTTTTTGTTTTTGTAAAACCATCAGCTTTTTGGTGAGTATGTATAACCAACAGATGGACGGGGTGTCCCATAGAAGAAGAAGCCCTGCATCACATTTAATAATTATACATTTACAATTTTATAATGTATGTGAGTACCCCTGTTGTAACATTTTTACAAAATATTTAACTCATTCACTGCCCTGGACATCTCCATTGGTCAACTAGGGTTGCAACTGTTAACTGCCACAAACATTTATATTCTTCAAGTTTTTCAGTGGGTAAGCGTGGAAGAGGGTCTCGTCTATTTTGTCTGTGAAATTCAGGTTTGTAAAGCACTCTAATGACTAACAGATGCCTGTAGCAGCGTTGTATTGATCTGGATTTGAGATTAGCAGAGTTTTTGAGTCAAAGATAAAGATTAGGCAGTGAATCTTGGCTTGTCACGTCGATCATGAGAGAGCGCCTAGAGAGAAATGCCAACACAGACGGACAAGTTTAGGCAAAAGCACTCTCTCAGTCTTGTTTTTGTTATTTTAGAATTTGAGGTGTCACAAAAGCAAAATATATTAGTCAACGTTACTGTTCTGTTTAACATGCTACTTTTTCCCGTTCAAAGTGCAGCTTGTTTCCTCCGCTTTTTAACCAGAAACCAGGGTTTTGTTAAACCAAGAGCAGGAAAAAGGTAGAAGCAAACTTTCTGGAGAAAGAAGAGTGTGTTCTCTTTCTTTTGGTAGGTTCAGTGCTTAACTGCTTATAATGTCATGTACATATGCCTCTAACTTACCATATTTGTCATATTAAATGTATACAGTGTACCTCTAAATTATCATATTTACACTACACAATATGAAATGTGCCAAATACATTGTATTTTATGTATGTACCAATAATGTACCATATTGTCATTGTATAATGTACCACACAAAGTAATCCTTTGTGACTGTCTGAAATTAGGTCCAGTGAAGGTGCGTGATATGACACCCCAAACTCCAGTAATAGTTTGTCATCTCCAAACCACGACTCATCTCGGCCCAATTTTAAAAATAACACGACCCACTTTGATTAGCCTCTTTCTGCAATCTCCCTGAACTCGATCACACTCCAAAAATTAGCCTGGCGAACAGTCACCAGCAGAAAACTGACGTGAGGAAGTTCCCCCTCCCACCCTCTCCTCGACTCGAGGTGAGATCGATAGGCCGGCCTGCCGTGAACTTCCTTTCCCAAAAGGCTCATTATTTACAGACGCGCTCAGCATGCCGGTCGTTAATGCGCAATTAAGGGGAAAAAAGGGAAGCAGAGCAATATTTAACAATGCAAGTGTTTCAGTCCATTAGGTAGTATTCAGTGGTAGGGGGTTTATGTATTGCTTCCAGGTTGAGATGGTCGTAAAAAATGTACATAAGTGCAGGGTGAAATCTTCAGAATAAACAGAAAACATTTGGACATTTTGATGACTCATTCGAATGGCAATTCCCAAAGGAATTGTTTACCGCTTTCTTTTTAAGAATATCTCCTCATTGCTTTGTTTGTCCAGACAGTTCTGAGACTGGAAGTGGGTTGCAAGAAATGCTGATGACCACATAAAAATGTGCTCTTTCTCAGTGAAAAGATCACATCGTCACTTCCGACAGACTGTGTTATTTGGACCCACCAGCACTAGAATTTGTCCCAAACTGGCTCCTTCAAGGAAAATGGCCCACTTCTTTTTCAGTTTCAGTTGAATACAGAGTACAGAGTGGCATTCGATACAAACAATGGATATTAGGTACGAAAAGTTTGACATTGGTGACGTCCATTTTTGCCTTGGGTAGGGAGAGTGGCATGTTGTCCAAATAGGTTTTATGCGGCCTCACTCGTCTAAACACAGCATTGTTATTTTAATATTGAGTTTGAGGAATATGAAGATGCAAAATCCATCCGTTTTTATCAATCTAAGGAGGCGGCCATTTTGGGACTTGCTGTCGACTGAATATCTCATCACAGTGCCAAAGGGCTCAGCTTGCGAACATCACATGGCGAAACCCAGAAAACCGGTGAGCTGCGATTGGTCTTTGACTTCCCCTTTTAAGTATGTACAAAGTGCATTTGGTATGAAAACAATGTTTGGTACAACAATTTAGCTGGGCAAAGTCTGATGTTTTTTCATGGCAAGTTTGACATTCAGCACAAAAGAATTCGCTCTCTCGTAAAAAAAAAAGTTCGAGACAAATAAAATAATAAAAAATGACACTAAATATGAAAAGTCCAATGTTTGTCATGAAATCTTGACATTTGGTTGATACGCAAAGTCTGACGTTTGCTAAGCTGACACACTCAAATAAATGCTTCAAATCCAACTTTAAAAACAATCAGAAAAATATTGGATAAACATAAAAGTCCAACTTTTGTTTGATAAGAATGAGTTTGTTTTTACCCCAAACAAAATGAGCATGAATAATACTGGAAACTCTCAGAGTATTCCCATTGAGGCGGATAGAAAATTCCCAGTACAAAAAAGCATGCAGTGTGAAACTGGAAAGGGAATGTTTCACAGGGGTGGCATTAAGGCAGCGGGAGGAGTTAAGACACCAAGTGTGAGGATGCCTCCTTTGGGAACCCCGCCCAACACACACACACACACATGCACGCACACACACACTAAACTCAACACGGATCATGTTGCTATGTGGTTAATATTAAAAGCATAACTCGCTCGCTTTGGTGTTTCCCGTGATGGTTAATTCATACATCGCTACTATTTTCTATTCTCACCTGACCGACAACTTTCCTTGCTTCTCAGCCGTAGTGGATGATGCCACTTTTCGCTTCCCATAATCCCATTTCATGAAATCTTTTTCAGTGGGATTAACACGGGTGGCCTGAGGCGAGCCGATAAGCGTCTTCTCACAAGTCAAGCGCCATTGAGGTCTCGGGAAGGAAGCAAGAAGGGACCACAAATATTTGGGTGGCGCGTTAGCGCCATGGATAGTCACTAAGGCTGCGCAGTTGTCGGAAAATATTAGCATTT
The DNA here is from genome assembly GCF_059441095.1 of Idiotropiscis lumnitzeri. Classification (NCBI taxonomy): domain Eukaryota; kingdom Metazoa; phylum Chordata; class Actinopteri; order Syngnathiformes; family Syngnathidae; genus Idiotropiscis; species Idiotropiscis lumnitzeri. Next base: position 8,447,443 of record NC_142394.1, read on the forward strand.
TGGTCATAAAGATATAATGGTATAGTATTTATTTGTATGGGTTACTCAAGTATGTTGTACATCCAGTTTGAGGTTTTGTCTTAAAATGTGTGACATTTGGTACAAAAACTAAAATGCTAAAATTTTTTTACGAAAACCAAAAGTGACATTTGGCATGTTTGACATGACAACATTAAATTTGGTCAAGAAAGTTTGACATTCACTCCGAAGGTTTGACTTTTTATATGAAAAGTCGGATGCTTTGTACAGAAAGTTTGACGTATGGTATGACTTTTGTGGGTGACATTTGGTATGAAAAATTGGACTTTAGTGGGAAAGGTTTCACATTCAGCCTGGTTTGTTTGGTGAGAAATAAATGCCGCTAAGTAGAAAACATTTGACATTAATTGTGAAAAGTCTTGTTTGGGATGAAAAGTTAGAGTCTGTGCAATAAATAGTTTGATATTTAGCTGGAAAAGTTTCACATTTAGCGGGAAAAATTTCATGTTTGTTGCTAAAACACGAAATCTTAAGTACAAAATTGAAGATTCGGATGTGTGGTCTAAAAAGTTTGGTTTCACATTTTGTACTCTTGTGTTGAAAATTGTTGTTGAATTTATTAATAACACAAAATCAATAATAAACTATTAATAAGTCCCATGTGACCACTTTAAGATTGTAAAGTCCTATTGTAAAGTGGTGCAGTGGTTTGGATTCAACCTCATTCAACCACGTTTGTTGCTGATTTGGGCACAAATCACATTACCTTTGCAATTGGACTTGCCAATTGAAATAACGACAACAGTTTAATTCTCGCTTAATGAAATGGCTGCTATGGGAACGTGCCTTCACAAAAAACTCATTAACTTTTTTTTTTTTTTTTTTATGCTTGTGTGTCACTCATTACATTTTTTTGTGCAATAAAAGCATGTCCTTATCTCCTGGATGATTAGAAGAGCAACGAGGAGAGAAGTTCCGACATGTGTAAGCCACACAAAATCCTGCTGGAACGTTCTCCAGAGACACCAAAGAAAAGGAAGCTCCGTGTTGAACACTGATAGATTCTCATGTTGCATTATCGTGTGTGTGTGTGTGTGTGTGTGTGAGTGTGCGCACATGGGAAAATGTCACAATAGCGATACAATTTGGAGAGCAAATTAAAGGCTGTAAATATATTGTGTTTATGTGGGATTTCTGTTCCAAACCACTGCTCATTACACAAAATGTCACCTTCTTGAAAAGAATGTTTATGTTTGTGATCTACAGAAAAGAAAAATTACTCAGAAAAACAGAAAAAAATACTCCATAAAACAGAGAAGAAAAAAATTATATAAAAAAATTAGGCCCAAAATAATTACTCAGAAAAACAAGTTATTTTTTTTTTTTTGTCAAGTGAATGCAATACGCTTCCGTACTTTTTCTCTCAAATATTGAACTTTTTTATACAAGACAAATAATCTTCATAATCTTTGGACTCAAGGTATACATCTTCGACTTGCTAAACATGACATTTGTTGTAACATGTTCATAGCAAACATTACACTTTGGTTTTTGTACCAAACTACACATTTTCTATAGTAAAGACTTTTTTTCCATACTTAACATTCCACTTTTTATCCCAAATATCACAATTTCTGTACCAATTGTGAACCTACTTGTTTTCAATCTAAACATCGTATCACGTGTCACACATTTGTACTGCTTGGAGTGTTTTAATGTTTCGTTGTTATCCTATTAGATCACTTTAACTGCTTTTGCCAATTCTAATAAAAGAAATTCAAATGAAATGATTGTCTGCGCTGTTAATAAATGTTTTGCGGCAGTTTGGACTACAAATATGATGATATTATGGCAATATTTTTGAGGTCTTTCATGTGGATACCATGCCGGTGTGTGCATGCACGTTAGTTTTTCTTTCAGTCAACATCACAGGCGCCGTGACATGAATGATGAATGTTGCGTACAATCTTATATTGATGTCGGAGGCGAGGCGTCGAGTTTAAATGTGCTTCTGCTTCTTGCTCATTAAGCTTATCGGCGCTCTTCTCGGCGGCCTTTAAGATGCCGGCCTTATCTCGGGCACTACGAGTGCTCCTCGCTGCACCGCTGCCTTTTATCTCAACATTCACTCGCTAAATCCCATTTTGTCCCTTTTGGATTGCACACAATGTAGACGTTATGAATAATAATAAAGCATACATGCCGTGTAATGTGATTTCAAAGTTGACATCTTTTATGTGGCATTGATGCTTTTTAATTGCCACTTTTTGTTACCGAGTTGTGACAAAGAGATCTTGAACTACAAACCCGATTGATTATTTTCTCCATATTTTTAACACAATTGATTTTGAATGGCTGAATTAATGTTTTTTTTTCATTCCATTTACTCTGTTCATACTTGTAACAAATGTGTATTCATCTTTTTTTAGACAAATGTCACGCTTTTCAAATCTCCAAACCATTCCAAACTTTTTGCAACAAATGTCAGACTCGTCATTCCAAAAGTCATCAGTCATGTTCATACCCAACATCAGGTGACATTTTCTGACCAAACTCAACACAATTTTTAAAGCGAATGTCACATTTTTGCTAATATGTCTACCAATGTTTTTTTTGTTTCGTGGCAAACTTCTTTTTTCTGACCAAATTTTAGTTTTGTACCAAACTTCAAACATTTTATATGAAATGTGTCAGGAGTCGCCTTGCGGCGATGAGGAGGTGGACCCAAGAAGCGAGGAAGCAGGGGTAGGTGAAGCTTTAAGGAGATTTATTGTGGAGCTTGGTGGGGACGAACAACGGGGCGTGGGCAAAGAAACAACACAGGCAACTGAACGAGACTAACTGGACGATGACAAGGACCAAACACGAGACGGGAACGAGCCAGGCGGACAGGGAACGAAGACAAGTACAACAACGGGAGCGAAGCGCAAGTCGTGAGAGTCCGAGGTGACGTGGCAACAGGAGGCAAACAGGGTAATGACCCGACACTGCGTTGTCGGTCTGGAAGGTTTAAATAGTCCGGGTACTTAGGGGAGCAGATGGGAAGCAGGTGCGTGATGATGACTAGGAACAGGTGCGTGATGATGACTAGGAACAGGTGCGTAGCTGGTGAGAACGAAAACAATAACAAAGGCACATGGCAGGGAGGTGATGAAAACAATAACAAAAGGCACATGGCAGGAAGGAGGGAAGAAAATAACAAAAACACTGACGTGGCAGACACGGGTCATGACAGTACCCCCCCCTCAAGGGACGGCTTCCAGACGTCCCAAACGAAAACAGTCAAAAATGAAACCAAGTCCAAGAACGAGGGTGGGCGGAAGGGGGCCGGTAGGTGGGACCAAGGCCCGCGAACTAGGCCGGTCTGGCGGATGTCCAGGGGGCCAGACCAGCGAGTCCCGACGGGGCCATTCGGGCGGACGTCCGGGAGGCGGGACCAAGGCCCGCGAACTAGGCCAGTCTGGCGGATGTCCAGGGGGCCAGACCAGCGAGTCCCGACGGGGCCATTCAGGCGGGCGTCCGGGAGGCCCGATCAACAAGTCCACCCGTGAACACTCAGGCGGACGTCCGGGCGCACCCGAGACCGGAACGTGGAGCGGCGGCTGGTCGTCCAGCCCCGCCGAGTCAGGAACGTGGAGCGGCGGCTGGTCGTCGAACCCCGCCGAGACAGGAACGTGGAGCGGCGGCAGGTCGTCGAGCCCCGCCGAAGCAGGAACGTGGAGCTGTGGCTGGTCGTCGAACGCCGGCGGGACGGGAACTTGGAGCGGCGGATGATCGTCGAGTGCCCGCGGGACAGGAACGTGGAGCGGCGGCTGGTCCTCGAACCCCGCCGAGACAGGAACGTGGAGCGGCGGCTGGTCCTCGAACCCCGCCGAGACCGGAACGTGGCACGGCGGCTGGTCCTCCAACCCCGCTGAGACAGGAACGTGGAGCGGCGGCTGGTCCTCGAACCCCGCCGAGACCGGAACGTGGCACGGCGGCTGGTCCTCCAACCCCGCCGAGACAGGAACGTGGAGCGGCGGCGCTTCGTCGGGAGCCGCTGTGACAGAGACGAGAAGCGACGGCGGGTCGTCGTCCACCGCCCAGGCAGGAAACTGGAGCGCCGGCGAATCGTCGAGTTCCGCCGAAAAAGGAGCTTGGGGCGACGGCGGATCGTCGAGCACCGCCGAGGCAGTGACGGGAAGCAATGGCGTGTCCTCGGGCGCCGCCGGGACAGGGAATTGGGTTGGCGGCGGGCCGTCTGGCACCGCCGAAGCAGGGATTTGGAGCTGCGGCGGGTCGGGCGCAGCGGGGACCGGGACTGGTAGCGGACGCAGGGCGTGCCCCGCTGCAACAGGGACTTGTGACGGACGCAGGGCGTGCTCCGCCAGAACTGGGACTTGTGGCGGACGCGGGGCCTGCTCCGCCGGAACAGGGACTGGGGGCGGACGCAGAACGTGCTCCGCCGGGATAGGGACTTGTGGCGGACGCATGGCGTGCTCCGCCGGAACAGGGACTGGGGGCGGACGCAGAACGTGCTCCGCCGGGATAGAGACTTGTGGCGGACGCATGGCGTGCTCCGCCGGAACAGGGACTGGTGGCGGACGCAGGACGTGCTCCGCCAGAACAGGGACTGGTGGCGGAGGCATGGCGTGCTCCGCCGGAACAGGGACTTGGAGCGGACGCATGGCGTGCTCCGCCGGAACAGGGACTTGGGGCGGAGGCATGGCGTGCTCCGCCGGAACAGGGACTTGGGGCGGACGCATGGAGTGCTCCGCCGGAACAGGGACTGGTGGCGGACGCAGGGCGTGCTCCGCCAGAACAGGGACTTGTGGCGGACACAGAACGTGCTCCGCCAGAACAGGGACTGGTGGCGGACGCAGGGCGTGCTCCGCCGGAACAGGGACTGGTGGCGGACGCAGGGCGTGCTCCGCCGGAACAGGGACTGGTGGCGGACGCAGGGCGTGCTCCGCCGGAACAGGGACTTGTGGCGGACGCAGGGCGTGCTCCGCCGGAACAGGGACTTGTGGCGGACGCAGGGCGTGCTCCGCCGGAACAGGGACTTGTGGCGGACGCAGGGCGTGCTCCGCCGGAACAGGGACTTGTGGCGGACGCAGGGCGTGCTCCGCCGGAACAGGGACTTGTGGCGGACGCAGGGCGTGCTCCGCCGGAACAGGGACTTGTGGCGGACGCAGGTCGTGCTCCGCCGGAACAGGGACTTGTGGCGGACGCAGGACGTGCTCCGCCAGAACAGGGATTTGTGGCGGACGCAGGACGTGCTCCGCCGGAACAGGGACTGGTGGCGGACGCAGGGCGTGCTCCGCCGGAACAGGGACTTGTGGCGGACGCAGGACGTGCTCCGCCGGAACAGGGACTGGTGGCGGAAGCAGGACGTGCTCCGCCGGAACAGGGACTTGAAGCGCTGGCGAGGCGCCGGAATGGGGGTCAGCAGCTCTCGGGAGGCCAGAACGGGCCCCAGCAGCTCGGGGGGAACCGGGACGGGGCTTATCAGCTGGCGAGGAGCCGGAACGGGACTCATCCGCTGGCGGGGAGCCGGGACGGGACTCAACAGCTGGGGAGGAGCCGGAACAGGGCTCAGCAGCTGGCGGGGAGCCGGGACGGGACTCAGCAGCTGGTGGGGAGCCGGAACGGGGCTCATCAGCTGTCGAGGAGCCGGGACGGGGCTCGGCAGCTGGGGAGGAGCCGGAACAGGGCTCGGCAGCTGGGGAGGAGCCGGAACAGGGCTCGGCAGCTGGCGGGGAGCCGGAACAGGGCTCAGCAGCTGGCGGGGAGCCGGAACGGGGCTCAGCAGCTGGGGAGGAGCCGGAAAAGGGCTCAGCAGCTGGCGAGGGGGCGACAGAGGGCCGGATGCAGCAGTCGGTCCGGGCACAGCCGAACCGGGGGCCCTGATCCCTATCAGCCTGCCGCCATAGGGAATCAGGGGAATGGGGAACACGAGGGACCACGGATACAGGGGCTGGTGAACGCGAGCTAGGGGGTGCCAGGGGAACGTGAGCAGGTGCTGAAACCGATGGTGAACGAGGTGTGCGACGTGACCGTGACTTCCGAGATTTTGGACGTGAAGCGCGCGAGGTGGAGTGGGAGGTGGTCTTGAAAGACTCGAACGAAAAGGGTGTCAGGAATGGTTCGGGGGGAAGAAGGTGACTGGTACTAACTGTGTCCGGGGTGCGCTGAGCGTCTAACAAGGCGTAAATGTAGTCGGCATCGTACTCGTGATCCGAGTCGACAAAAACGTGCGGGGCGTAGTGCTCAAAAACTTCTGCTAAATCATTATCAACTAAAGCGTGATTGGGTGAATTGGCCTGGTGATCAAAATTGTCGTCGGAATCGGAATCAATGGTACAGTGGGGAGGAAGGTTGGGAGGGAAGTCGAGGGCGTTACCGTGAAACGAAGACGAGGTACGGGGCTGGTCGGCAGGCTGGTGAGGGGCAGGCACCGGAGGCTGCACGGTCGGTGCAGCTGACGTGGAGGCGACGTGGGTTGCTGCTTCTGACGTGGAGGCGACGTGGGTTGCTGCAGCTGGCGTGGAGGCGACGTGGGTTGCTGCAGCTGGCGTGGAGGTGACGTGGGTTGCGGCAGATGACGTGGAGGCGGGACCCCTTTCAGCCAGCTGTCGGTCGGCCAGCTGTGCCAGCCTCATGCTCTCCACCATCTTGACCTCCAGCTCCGCCATCTGAGCTGTCAGCTCCATGATAGCCTCCCGGGGTGGTACCGCGGCCGCGCCCTTCTCCGCGATCGAGGCCACCTGCTCCGCTATCTGGGCCAGTCGTGCCCCCAGCTCAGCGCGGCGGGAGTCCAAAAGGTAGGCGGTCTTTTCGAACAAGTCCTCGTAATCTGGGGAAGCGGGGAGCGTGGCAGACGTGGCGCTGAGCTGATCGGCGGGTTGGTGGGGGGGGTCCGTGCGGCGGTGTCCATGACGCCGCCGCGAGCCCCTCGCTGGGTCCTTCTTTCGTGGTCGGGTCATTCTGTCATGAGTCGCCTTGCGGCGATGAGGAGGTGGACCCAAGAAGCGAGGAAGCAGGGGTAGGTGAAGCTTTAAGGAGATTTATTGTGGAGCTTGGTGGGGACGAACAACGGGGCGTGGGCAAAGAAACAACACAGGCAACTGAACGAGACTAACTGGACGATGACAAGGACCAAACACGAGACGGGAACGAGCCAGGCGGACAGGGAACGAAGACAAGTACAACAACGGGAGCGAAGCGCAAGTCGTGAGAGTCCGAGGTGACGTGGCAACAGGAGGCAAACAGGGTAATGACCCGACACTGCGTTGTCGGTCTGGAAGGTTTAAATAGTCCGGGTACTTAGGGGAGCAGATGGGAAGCAGGTGCGTGATGATGACTAGGAACAGGTGCGTGATGATGACTAGGAACAGGTGCGTAGCTGGTGAGAACGAAAACAATAACAAAGGCACATGGCAGGGAGGTGATGAAAACAATAACAAAAGGCACATGGCAGGAAGGAGGGAAGAAAATAACAAAAACACTGACGTGGCAGACACGGGTCATGACAAAATGTCCCAATTTGCGTACTAAATGTCACACTTTTCAGACCAAAATTTGATTTTTTTTTCCCTTTCCTTTTTTTTTTTTTTTTTAAATAAACATTGGAGATTTTTACCGGACATCAAATTTAATATCCAACATCACCTCTTTCTGCAATTATATTTGTAATACATTTGGACTGTATGTCCCCTTTTATAATAATTTTCCATAACAAAAGTCAAAAGTATTATTCCAACAATAAACATACATTTCTTGGGGGGTCAAAAATGTAAGACTTGATGTAGTAAATATCAAACTTTTCATATCTGTCACATTTCTTATACTCAACATCACCTTTGTTGCACCAAATCACGGTTTTTGTACCAAACACATTTTCCGGTTTACAAAAAAGGCTGACCTAATCCACCAAATGTTCAACTTTTTGTTCCAATCACATTTTACATCAGTAGTTTTTTTATTCTTATTTTTACAGTCACACATTTTTTTTTACACACCGAATGTCGTATTTTTTCATCCCAAACATCACCTGTCTGTACTGGTCTCGCATTTTGTTCCCAACATCACGCTTTTTGTACCAAACATTTGCTTTGAAAAGTGACGCAGTACACTCCTGCAACCTATACCCATAGTAATAAAAAATATTGTGAATGCTCTCTGCACTTTGTAGCTCCTCTACCAAAAGACATTAGATTGTACAGGTGCACCCATTGTTGAGTGTGTACCTGCATGGCCAAGTGGTACACAGAAATTGATTTAATCCCCCCCTCCCCTCCATTCAATGCAAAAGTGGAGCAGACACAGAGTCAGTCTCAAGAGAGGGAATATATTAGCGGACACCCTTTAGCCAGGCATAGACTACAACTACACTTTGCAATCCATCATGGCGATAGCAATCTCAGCTTGTCTTCCCACACTACAAACAATACACACACGCATGGGCATGAACACAGACAAACACACACGCCTCCTTTTATATCATCGAGTAATGCAGCTGCTGGGAAATATGCAATGACACAATTATTCAAAAGGAGACATCGCATCTCGACTTCATTACTGCACTACATGAAAGTCTATCAGGAGAAGCTGCAACTGGTAGGCCAGGGATGGACTTTGCCTGAGATAAGGTCAGACAAGAGGAAACGTCATGCTGCCAAAAAAAGGAAAGGAGATGGTTGGGGACCGAATAGACTTGATGCAAAATCATGAAAATTGTGCACTTCTGGAAATGTTTTTAATTCTGGGTAAGGTGTAAGGTAAGGAACTAAGGTTTTTAAAAATACATGGATTCAAGTTGGAGTGGCACCTCAGTGGCCAGTATGCATCAAATTTAAGATGGCACCCACAGAAAAAAAGGTTATAGCTCAGCTTCCTTAAGTCTTAAATTGTTGCATAAAGACACTAGTCATTCTCGTTTCAATAAAAAAAAAATGTCCTGTTTTAAGGCCATTCGAATGCCAGGCTTGTTGTCATGGTCACTTTTTGATCTCTTAGTTTGCTGGTCCGTCGTGCATCCCCCATCCGCGACCTGGGCACCTTTCTGTCTTTCCACTTTTGTCCTTACACATAAAAATCATCGCCCTCCATCGCCGATCGTCTTTGTCCTTTGAAAGCACTTCCGTCCTTGCATTTAACTGCCTCTCCCACCCTCGCCCCCTGCAAAAAAAAAAAAAGGCAACTGTGTATAACGAGAGGCTAACGACGGGTTTCATAACTCGCTACTAAACACCTGATTAAAAGCCACAATAGCTAAATTTAGCCATAGAAACGCATTTGTACATACTTTAGCTGCTTCGGACGAATGAACAGCCGCGGGTCTCCACGTTATTAAATGGGATATTATCGATATTGTGGCGCTCATGAGGTAGTGGGGGACATTTACACTTTCATGATTGGAAGCAACAGAATAAATGTACTGTTACGTACGGTCATACAATGAGGAGGCGTAGGCAAGTCATTTGTCAACATGTCATAATCATGCGGGGAGCGTAACCTTCCACTGACACGTGTTGCAAATTCAAAGATGAGCTCGGACCGGGGTCGTACTATCGAGATTGATGGTTGTAATTATTGTATTTTATTTCCCTTTGCACATATTAAACTTGACTTAAAATTACTAACACTGGACCACTTCATTTCAAGTGATGGGAAAGCAGCTTTTAGTTTTGCTGACTTGATCTGAGTAGTTCTTAGAATTACGTTATGTGACGATTATGTGGAGGTGTAAAAACATTTTTTACCCACAGCTGGCTCAGATAGGACCTGCTGGAAACAGGGATTAATTTGGCCCTGAGCAACAAACCTACTGACTTAGAAGCATTGTCACCATGACAACAGGAGAAAAGCATACACACGTCATGATAACGAACATGTTCAAACCAAGACTTATCTAAGTCAATCTTATACTAAGTTCAACTCTCATCTCGTCATTGCATAGACTATGCTCGCAGGTTTTGGCCGTAATACAGATGCATTTCTAATTTATTTTTTTTCCCCACAACAGTAATAAACGCTTTTATGTTGATTTTATAGTGATGTGTCCTCTGTGACGAGACTCCAATTTGAAGTGCAGAGAATGATGTAATTGTTGACGATCAAAGCCTTGTAACCGTCCGTATCACGTGACCGGTTTAGGAAGCGGATCAAGAAGTTCAGTTTCTGATTTAAGTTGCAACAAAACGCTATGGAGGTTTCCCACTTTGTGACTATTTGGGTAAGTTATGTGAGAAGTTTGTAATTGGCTTGTCGATTACTGTTATCAACTTCCCACCACTGTTATGGATCCATTGAGGAAGAGAAAGTTTATCCTCTGTTTGGGAACACTTTGCTCTTCTTACTCCGAAAAAAAGTAGCGAAAAAATTACAGTTGAAATCATTTTCATTCATTTTCTTTCTTTGTAAGGTGAATTGCCTATCGTTTTCCAGAGAGCTGGGATACAACAACAACAACACTTGTAATATTACAATTAGTGGAATTAGTTCAAGCACCGATTGCCTCGGATGATTTAGTGACATACGGTCATTACATAAAACGGCCAACAATCTCTGACTGTGTATTATCAAGCGTCTTTTGTTGGCGCATATCCCTGTAACTCTAAAACCACTGGGTAATATTTAGTGATTGGAAATTGGGCTCATTTTAAATGACTAACTATGTCTCTGTTTTGGAGGTTCACTTGCATTTGCAGGTACCTTAATCGCCTGTCTGAGTGCCGTAATCGCCTGTTGCACTGCCGGACACATCTGCTTCAATAAAAGCCAGCGCAAACCCACATAATGACTTAAAATGACATCCTATCAAATTACGACAAGGAATCAACATTCGACTACTCGACAGCCAGCCGGTGGTGGTACAGTGGTATAGTTCGTTGTCTGGCATCCACAAAGTCATGTGTTTGCATCTCACAGGCGATAGTAAATAATTAATTCTTGTATATTTTTCCAACTCAAGTTTGATTCAATAATTAAATTTCTAATTAGTACCTGATTGCATTGTCAGGAAACAGGAGTGGTGTGGATGAAGTTTTGATTGACATGTTCATTCAGGATCCACAGCCCTTCTCTATAGAGGAGGACAAGGGTTTCAGGAAGCTTGTTAATGTTTTGAACCTGAGCTATGTTCTCCCTACCAGACAGGTGTGTATCGATGGATGGATATAAAAAAAAAGAGAAACAGACTGAGCCCCAAAATTGTTGAAAATAATGATTGAATAAAAATGAGTGAGATAGTAGTGTCAGAGGGGATTGAAGCATATTTGAGGCTTTGACACACGAGTCAACCAAATTGCATGGAAAGCCTCAATGCGTCAAGGAGCTTCATCTCAGGATCACTAGTTTGGAGTCAGCAGTGGTTTTTGCCTCGGAAGTCTGCAATGCATGCCCTTTTTGCCCAAGTCGTTTCCTTATTGTTGAGTTGTGAACGCTGACCTGAGCTGAGGTTGGTGTGATGTTTGCCTTCCAGAGTTTGATGTTTGGTACAAAAACTGATGTTTGCTATAAAAGGTTTGGCATTTGGTGAAAAGAAGGTCACATTTTTGTGAGCTTTGACATTTGGTACAAATATTCTAATGTTTGGTATGAAAATTTGATGAACGGTATTGAAAAGGTGATAAAAATCCATTTTGATTTGCGCAGCGTGAAGTTGGTGGGGTTAACAAGGCGACTGGCATCCCTTTGCTTTTCCCTCCCCTCACCTTAGTAGTTGTTCCATCTTGCATGTGTAGCTGTCTCCTTAAACCTCAACTTCAATCTCAAGGGTCACCACTGGAAATCGGGAGTTCTTCCTGAAGCGGAGGAAGTGAACAACATCACCTTTTATTCACACTCTTACAGCAGATGCTGGGAGCAAATTGGGGGAATGCGTAGGATGAAAACAAGGCAGGTACATAGATCACGTTCATCTCCCCCAGGCCCAAGCATTGCTAAAAACATGGACTTGTCCTCCATAGAAGAAACTGGAGTGTGTTTGTTTGAAGTACTAATTCACAACGACAAGGTTTTACTTTGTTTTGTTCTCTCCAGGAGAAGTTCAGCCTTACTAAAAAAAAACAAGAAACGTGTTAGCTTCAGTGAACACTAAGCAATAATTCACAGAGCACCAATCTTTTTTTTTTTTTTGACGTTTTGGAATTAGTTGAGTAACTGAAAGCTGCTTCTTGGTTACTGATTCACGCATAGGGCTACTAGTTTGATACTCACATCTGAAATAAATTTGCTCAAATCACTATCCTCATTGTCATTTCATAGTTTATGGCCAAAGATGCAATACAGACAGACCTTAAGAAACATTTTTTTTTTCTTTCTCAAAATATTGCTAGTTTCAAATTTACATTGATGAAAGTATGAGTTCAAAAAGGAGGGCAAGCCTAAAAAGACCCCCATGCTCTAACTCATTTTCGAAACTCAAAATTTAAAAATTGATATCAACACATCGTGATGTAAATACCAAAGCTGGAATTTTGAACTTTTGTCACACAATCTGACATTTATTCATTCAAATTTGCCAGGCTTGATAACACGACATGAAGTGTGTTTTTATTGTCACTTTACTGGAATTTTAATGGATGCTTTTCACATGATTTTGTTCAAAACACTTTGTTGCATGTTTGTGGTAACAATGGCGTCATGATGCTTGTTTGTCTGCTCTGTTGCTTTTTGCACCAGATTGTGTATCCGGATGACCATTCCATGTCTTGTGATCACTGTAACCAAGACAACGACACAATCATGTTTGCCGTTGACCCAGCACAAGACATGTCAAGTGATGACGCACGTACGATAATGTTGCTGTGTCATATTTATACACTGCGAGCGTTTCAACAAGGAGTCAAGGTTTAAAGCCAGTGTAAGGGTTTGAAATTTTGGATTTGAAGCCAGGGTTAGAGCTTCAAAGTGTGTTTTTAGGACAGATTTAGGATTTCAAAGCAGGGTCTTCTTAAGCCAAGTCATGGTTTCAAATTAGCGTTTCAAAACGAGGGTTAAACTTAAAATGAATGATGTAATATTTGGTGGTATAACCCTGACTTGCAATAACTGCATCGAGCCTGCGGCACATTGACTTCACCGGACTGTCTTTCTTCTTTTGAAATTATTTTCATTTTTTCTTTGCCTCGACTGCAGTCTTTTTTAGTTGTTGTTTGTTTCTGGGTCTTTTCTAATCCTGGCTTGACACCGTAATTTGAAACCCTACTCAACCCTACATTGAACCCCTAACCTTGATTTGAAATCCTAGCCCAGCCTCTAAACTTAATTTTGGAACCATGACCTAGGCAAGAAAACTTCATTTGAAAAACTAATCTTGTCTTGAATCCCTGACATTTATTGAAACTTTAACCTTCAAACTTTAACTTGACACCGTAACCCCGTTTGAAACCCTAATTTGAAACAGTAAACCTTGTCTTGAACCTCCAAAACAGGACTGAAATCTTAATTGTGAGTTCAAACCATAATTTGAAATCCCAAACCTGACTTGAAACTGTATTTAAAACCATAGACTTTGTTTGAAATTAAAACCCAGCCTTTCAACCCCAATTTGAAACCCAAACTTTGGCATAGAACACGTCTTTGAAGCCCTAATTTGCAACCAAACCCCTCCAAAAAAAATTAGATACGCCAACCATGTTTGAAACCACAATACTGGTTTGAAATCCTGACCTGGACATTAAACACCAATTTGAAATCCTAACCTTAACGTGAACCCCAAAGTATGTTTTTAAAACACGGGTGTCAAAATCGGGTCCTCGAGGGCCGCTATCTCTCCAATGTTTCCCTCTCTCCAACACACCTATTCAAATGATCAGGATCGTTATTAGGCTCCCACAGAGCTTGCTGAGGATCTGATCATTTGAAACAGGTGTCTTGGAGGAGGGAAACATGTAGCGGCCCTCGAGGACCTGCGTTTGACACGTGTGCATTCAAACCTACCATTGAAACTATAACCGTGGTTTGAAACGCTAATAGTTCTTTTCCTCACTTCGCAATTGGACACACCCTCTGAGCCTGGGAAAATATTGTTATGCCGAGTCCGCTGTGCTTTTCGGAGGTGTCACTCAGTTTTTGACTCATAGAACAATCTGTAGGAGTGTTGCGCTTTAATGACGCCGGCATCAGTTTCATTTCCCCAGTTGCACGTACCTTAAAGCTAGGGAACCACAGGTGCCCTTTCATGTAATCCATTTCCTTCTATTTGCATGCATGCATAATGCATGACATCACGGCGTTCCCCTGGCCCGGCATCCGACGAAACACCGGCGCTATTATTAGTATGCTGGACGCCGCCAGCATCGCCGGCCCGTTCATCTCGGTTTAAATTACACGAGACTGAAGGGCCGAGGTGTCCGCTCCGCGCTCTCTCGGTGCCCGCATCCATCTGTTTCATTCCAGACGATCTTGCAGCGGGCGGCGGGCTAATCCCATCTGATTTGGTGGGGAAAGGGAGTCGGATTGACTGTCAATCAAGGCCTGCCAACATTGAGGCCACCGAAGCTCACATGAAGCCATTGGTAAACGCTGAAAGTGTGGTTGTCATTGCTCTATTACGAACGGTAACAAACACTTGGGAAATGTGGATACAAAGTTGAGATTTTTAGTGAGTTAAATAAGAGTCATTTAGATTTTTGATTTTAAGCCGTAGCTAGGGCATCGACTCAGGGTTAGACTTTCAAATTAGGGCTTCAAGCCTTGGTTACGTTTTCATAGTACACTTTAAAGCCAAAGTTAGACTTTAAAAATCAGTGCTTCAACCAAGGGTTAAGGTTTAGATTCGGGCTAAGACTTTGATTGAATTGTTAGGATTTCAGAGTGGGGTTTTCAAGATAGGGTAATAGTTTCAAACAGTGTAGGGTTTCAAATTATGGTTTAAATCTGGTGCTTGTTTTCAAGAAGGGGTTAGTGTTTCAAATCAGGTTTTCAAAACAGGGTTAGGGTTTCAAGTTAGGGTTAAAGTTTTAAGTCTGATTCAGAGTTACAAATAAATGGGCCAGGAGTTCGTCTTTTAGTTAAGGTTTCAAAATTAAGGTTTTTCAGCCAGGGTTTCACATCATTAAAGGTCCTCCTTTTTTCGTCGGGACGTCAAATTCAAAAATGTTGTTAACAAAAATACTGTACGTTCTATGTTCCTCCACTGATCTATACAAGGTATTCTGATTAATAATGTGTTATTGGAATATTAATTAAGCCGCAAATTCCACACACATTTTTTGCCATTTCAGAGGTCGGCCATTTTGCTTGTTGCTGTCGACCGAAAATAACATCTCAGTGCCTGAGGGCTCAGCTTGCGAGGGTCACATGACCAAACCTAGAAAACAGGTGAGCCGTGGCGGTTGTTACCTGGACCCTCAGGCACTGTGATGTCATTTTCAGGCATCAGAAACTGGCAGTAAAAGGCAAGGTGGCAGACCCCCGAGATGGAGAAAAACAGGTGGATTTTTTTGCTTCATTCATATTCTTAATGTAGACTAGTCGGAGTGCATAGAACATATTATTGGAAATACATTTTTTTTGTCTTGATTTCCCTCCCTTTAAAACTCCCTCGGAAAAACAGAATGACCACCTCTAACATTACAATGAAACAAAACACAGCATGTTTACAATTACAAAATTGTTTAAGAAATGAAACAAAAAAGGGAGATATGGTTAAAGTTAGTCTCATAGGAGTGTAAGTAAGGCTAAGGGTGACACTCGATTAGGGTGACCATATTTTTATTTCCAAAAAAGAGGACAATCATGATTATCAAATAAAAAACAAATCATGCAGATAAATATGAATGCATTTGTATCTAATTAAGTTCTTTTGTGCCATACTTTTCTCCTAATGGATGGTGATATGCATTTAAGGTTACATCTGATTGGTCAAAGTTAGATTAAAGCATACATTTCCTAATGATTTTATCACGATGACAATATTTTTCCAATATATTGTACAGCCATAATTTTAATTATGCCTCCTCTGCATGGGTAGACAATAAAACATACAAAAAAAACATACAAAAACAAAACATAAATATGACAAAATGTTTTTAAACAATCATTTCACTGTAATAATGCGATTAATAAAACAGTAGTCTCACAAGGATATTAATTTGACAAAGAAAAACAAATCACTGACGAAAGAATTTGGTTTACTTCCTCACAACTGAATTGACTGTGTTCCCAGGTCCAACAATTAAGGAACTCATTCAAATTTGCACAGGAATTCTCTCCCCATACAGTCTGTGTTCATATAAGCTTTGAGATCGCCGAGCCACACCTTTATTAGACATAGAAACGGACGTGCAAGCTTTGCACGCTGTTACCTTTTTCGTGTGTCATCACTGTCATAAGCTCCGATCTGTAGTCAGGGGCGAATCGACGGCAAATGTTTTTGTCTTGTTCAACTGGTAAATGTAACGCAGCTTTCGGTCCAGCGATCGACAACAGTGAATCTCAGAGTCATGAACGCAAACAGTTATTGCTGGCACTCATGCTTATAACTCAGAGTATCTGCAAAACGTCAGTAAAAGTTAAACACTTGGTCATGTGAAGACCAATAAAACCCGAACAACCCTGTGGGGGAAAAAAGTGGACATGTCTGGATAAATTGAAACATTCGGTCGCACTATGTTAGATTTGTATTTCGGTTGGAATAATGTTAAAGTTTGGGTGAGGGTAAGGCTTATCATTCAGCTGACTAGAATACCTAGAAAAATCTCTGTGAAAAGCCCCCGCACCAACCTTTTCACTGTACATACTTAAAACAACAGTCCTGCATTGCAGGTGTGGTGGACATGAAAGCATGCGACTATCTGACACACCGCCAGCAGCACCTCACTGTGAGTGTGCGTGCGTGGCGCTATCTTTAAACACACCATTGTTGTGAATGCGGCATGTCCACACGAGGGTGCAGGTAGGCCACGGTGGCAGCCATTAGCCGGAGGCCCGGCCCGCGCGGGCTTGTGGGTCAGAGTTCTGATCTAATCTGGAGGATTTGTATGCCATGCGGCCATAAACGGAGTGGCCGGCGGGAATGATAGTGGCGACGGCGCCGGTACGAGCGGCCATTAGCCACGCAAGTAATTGCAAACATCCCCGCCACCCTCCACATGCAGCCGGCATGAGGCTCCTGCTGATGGTCACACAAGCCCAATTGGGCTGGAAAATGGTTCATCATACAGGCCCAGAACACCAATTTAAACCACCAGATCCCACTTGTTGTGCCCATCAATTGCCTTTTAGGTTGTCACATATTTGTATGCATCTTAAGCTGTGAACATTTGGAAACATTTATGTTTCTAGTGGCTTCTACATTTGTCTGCTTCCTCATCTGTATAATGGTACCTACATTTTAATTCATTTACTGTGTTGCTTTGATTTGCAAGCAAAATTTAGATATGGGTGTTGTACGGTGACAATGAATTCGACTCACTTCACAACAAGCAGCAATTTGGTAGATGTGAACAATTCTTCAAAAAAGACCTCCCCCTGCTATTGATTGCCACTCCCAGTAAGGTTTACTGTCAGACTAAACACACAATTATATATTGTGTTTCTAAACAAAATACAATCTTTGCCTTACCAAAGTCCATTAGCTTCATGCTAACAGACAATGGAAAACACCAAAGGCGGGCTAAGGAATAGCATGTGCCAGAGTGTTTTATTTTAAGCAACCGTGGCACTCTGTAAAGTAGTCATCCCAATCTGATTTGTTTTTATAGCGCATGACTGTGTGGGTCGGTGTTCAATGCGGTTGATGTCACTGTGATGCATTTTCAGGTAACTGCATGTTGTGTCGGTGGTCGGTGGGTGGCGCTGTGCGACTGCATCACCAAGGGGGTGATGAGCTGAGACCATCGAGGGAGACTGTTGTTCTGTACAATGTATGAGATGTATGAGACGTGATGCAACCGATGTGCTGACACACTATGCGCTTGTTTCTGTGTTAACAGGTAAAAAATATGTTCCTCAAGTTTGCGAATGATGCGGGGTGCATGTTGGGATGCCACAGGGTAGTGGGATGTAAATATAGAATGTGTTTACAATGCTGATGAGTCGGAAAACGATCGGTGGGAGCTACGTTAGCCGCTCTGGCTGTGTTACCCGCGCTAGCTATGTTAGCCGCGCTGATTGCGGTATCCCCGCTAGCGACGATACCCGCGCTAGTTACGTTAACTGTACAGGATATGTTCGCCGCGCTGGATACGTTCGCCACGCTAGCTACATTACCCGTGCTTGTTGTGTTGGCTGTGGAGACCATGGAGGGAGACTGTTGTTCTGTACAATGTATGAGATGTATGAGACGTGATGCAACCGATGTGCTGACACACTATGCGCTTGTTTCTGTGTTAACAGACCCCTCCCCGACACGAAAATAAATAAATGTATTGCACTTGGATGAGCTTTGCCCTATTCTTATATGTGCAACACAACAGATATTTGAACAAATAGTCACTGATGGTGTAGTGGTACACTCACCTGAGTTGTGTGCGGGCAGCGTGGGTTCAGTTCCCACTCAGTGACAGTGTCTATGTCTGCCCTGTGACTGGCTGGCGGCCAATTCAGGGTGTAGTGCGCCTTTCGCCCTTTCCAGCACCCTCCCGCGATGCTGTACAGGATAAGGCTTTAATGAATTAATGACATTTCTATAAGTTTTGAAGGGGAAATGAGATTCAAGAAGCGATAAGTCAACAAACTAAACATGTATCTCAAAGCAAGTGTATTTTGTTCCGTGACTAAGCTCGTAACTTGATTTATTAGTTTTTCAATCTTGTTAAATTTCACATTTTTTGTCAGTTTACTTTATTGTATATAGTGGACAATAAAAGTAAACTTTCAATTCCTACTTGTTTATTATGTGTGTGAACCACCAGCACGAAACCCATCTGAAGTCGTAACGGCCATGTTTTGAGGTAAAGCCAAAATGCTTTATTTTTAGAAGATGTGACGTGAAAATGATTCATTTTCAGATTGGGTATTCAAACACCCCACCAAAAAAAGTCAAGATCACTTCTTAGTTGCAAATGACATGAATGTCTTACCTTAATTATCCAATCCTCTTATCCTCACGAGGGTCGCGGGCATGCTGGAGCCTGGTTGTCTCAGAAGAAATGCTTTTCTTATCGGGGATACAGTGACATTTCCATGATGAAAGTTTGAAAATCAACAAAACTAATCAGCGTCTGCCATCTGAAAAACAGGGAAAATGTCTAGTTTCAGTATCAGTATAAGGAGGAAGCTTGGAGTTCTTTGGAGCTGTGAAATTAATTTCAGTCTACGTCATTACACATACCGGTAACAAGAGGCCATAATTCAGCTCCTCATGTTGTGAAGAAATTTTTATTGCAAGGCTAATGGTGAAAGGTCACGCCCAGTTGGAAAGTCATGCAACTCTGAAGCCCCTATCCCACAGACGGGCACACATTTCCGACTCTTGGCGAAGGTACTGAATGCGCATTCATGTCAGGGTTTATTCAAGATCGCAAATTCTCGCCAAACGCTCGTCAGACTGTACTAGCTGTACTTTTCTGAAGGGGTTATTGGTTTGTTCGTTGCTAGAGTTTTTAATAGGATGCTGTAATTATAAAACGTTGACATTCTACTGCAAAATGTGTTTGTGCTCACACCGTTTTTTTTCTTCTGTATAATTAAGAGCTTCAAGGAAATAAAACCTGGGCAAACTTTTATACATTTTTTTCTGTCTGTCTGCTGCCGCAATCTGTTTATGCCTCCCCCTCTCTCTTCATTAAACATGACAATTTAACAACTAGACAAGGCTTTGAAATC
Organism: Idiotropiscis lumnitzeri; assembly: GCF_059441095.1. NCBI lineage: Eukaryota > Metazoa > Chordata > Actinopteri > Syngnathiformes > Syngnathidae > Idiotropiscis > Idiotropiscis lumnitzeri. Next base: position 8,467,180 of record NC_142394.1, read on the forward strand.
ACAGATTAGTCACGGAGCACTTATGCTAGCAAGTGCTTTTTCTGAGTGTTGCCTAAATCAACAGCCCCCCACGCTATTTTTTGCGTATATTAAGCAAATGTTGGGACTAGCCATGTAATATTTTCAGGGACAATATCATGGGAAATAGCGTAGTTAATTGCCCATCAAACCTTATCAGGGAATGCGCAAACATTCCTACCTGTCTGTTTTGAGCCGCTGAACTTTACAAGAGACAAGAAGAAGAAGGAAGGACGAAGAGAGCGAGGAGGGCAAGGCCAGAGCATATGTACAATTCACCCAAGGTCTCAAATAATACAATACACTTGAGGTTGAATCAATGACAGATGGGCTGTTTTCAAATACAGGTTGTTCAAAACACTCTTCTCAGACCTTTCTTTTCACTTTACAGGGACTTTCTAAGTGTAGCATGTGAGTTCTTTCGCCACCTCTGCTATTTATGCATTTTCACACAGTGCTGTGAGTGAGGATTGTTAGCTACAGAGGCAGACCGCTGTGCATTGTGGGGGCAAGCGAAGCTGCTAATTGTTGGTCTTTGGCGACTAACTCTAACCGTGGGCTGTCTCAGCGTGGCAGGGAGGGAATTGACTGGAATAAATACGCCACATAAGCAGACTGCAGTATCAAAGTTTGCAGGATGTTTCATCACACTGCGCTTGCTTGTTTGGATGATTTGCAGACAAGAGAAAAACACTTTTGTTTTCAGATAGTTTAAGAGGCAAAAGGTTTAGTGGGAATTGTTATTTTCCCTTGTTTCTTTTTGTGCATTCCTTCCAGCAAATACTTGTAACTGGTGATGACCACGATTTACTGGTAAAGGGTAAAAATTGTTTAAGGATTAGAACAGGGTCATGTTAGTGTTTGGGTTGGGATTATGTCCAAGGGTTAGTTTGATGATAAAGCCCGCATCCTAAAGAAGGGTTTTGCGAGAGTTTGCAAAGGTAGCAAATGTTGCGTTCTCATCAGGGTTTGTTCAAGGTCGCCAAAATTTGCCAGACTTTTGCCCAGACTTACATGTACGACCTTAAATGAACCCTGACGTGGATGCGCATTCAGTCCCTTTGCCAACATTTGCAAATATTCGCCCCTCAGTGGGATTCGGGTTTAAGGTATTGGTGGGGTTTGGGATTAAGGTTAACATAGTTAAGGTTTGGGGTAAAATATGTGCTCATATGAAGGATATCCTTACTTTATCGCTTGGTAGCTTTGACCACAGAGAAGCAAGCTTGCAAGGTCCTGATGGTGTGTTAAATTCCTTCAAGCTTTTGTGAGTCCAATCACAGAACTAACAGCATCCTATCAAGGGACTCAGCACTCCTCGTCTCAACTCGGTTTCAGCCGGACAGGCAGTTTCTATATCTCCAGGCAGGACTGAACTAGTGGACACTTCCCCGTCCCACTCTAATTGCTGCCTTTCTAGCCCCAGGTCATTGTTGGCCATTTGCTGCTTCTGTCCGTTGCATCCTACAAATGCAACATTCACAAAAGTCCTGGCTTCAGGTTTTGAAAATACAGTGGTGCCTTGATTTATGAGTGGACTTCCTTCCATGATCGCACTCCTAACTTAAAACACTTGTATCTCAAATCTTCTTTCCTCATTGAAAGTAAAGGAAACACCATTAATCAGTTCCAGTCACCAATAAAAAACAGCAATTTATTTTGTAAATGTTTTTGATAAGAAAAATAGAAGTATAGTATTTTCCTTTAACACAGAGTAATAACATAATTAAATACGATGCATAGAATTAAACACTGTCTATCGATACATCCATCCATCCAACCATTATCTGAGGTACTAATCACTCCCTCTGGTATGCATGTTTTATTCACCAGAAGCAATAAAACTCATACGTAGATATAAACACAAATGCTGCAGAAACATTAGTCAGTTTTCACCAGTGGCCGGCCGTGCATTTAACACATAGGCCTTCAGTGAAGCCATACTTAGTCCTTCTTGAATAAATCCCCCTCATATTACCCTTATTTATGACACCACAGCTGGAGAAATAATGAAAAGAAAGACACTTACACAGTATTAAGTGGGTGTCGGATAACCTCTCTTCTCTTGAAAGGTCCGTCTTAAAAATGGCCTCGCAAGTGTATCTGCAATTAAATCCACACTTATCCCTTCTTCGACCATTGTAGTTTAAAAAGTATTTTATGTATTTTAAATGTATTTTAGATTTTCAAACGGTTGTCATTTACAAATTCCTGTGTGTTGATTCCGCATAGCGCTGCCCACTCACAAGTGAGTATCTAATCACAAGAAGCGTTTATCACCTTTAATGTAAGGCCAGCGAGAAGACTGACTGTAACCAACTTGTGATCTGATTGGCTATTGCAACTGTCTATCAACTATAAAAGGCCCTTACTCACACAGAACAGACGCCCGCACGATTGTATCGAAAGGCCTCGGATGAATAGTGCGGGCTACTGGTATTATGAAATCTGCCTGGTAACACGAGCTAGCTGAATTCCGATTGGATAAACAATTTCAACACTCGGATATAATGTGACATCAATGTGAAGAATATGATCATAATTTCATGATTATGTTAGGCCAGCAGAGAAGCCCTTGAAAGCCTTGACTGCCCACCACTGGTTGTCACAAAAGATAAAGAATATATTCCTTTGCTTATTGTTATGTTGACTCGCTATATATAATGTTGCACTGTTTATAGTCACGTATCTGTTGCATTTTTCATCGTGTGTTAGAATTAAGCCAGCAGACCTTTTATAACGCAAAGTAATGATAGGGTAGTTAGTCAGTAAACATGGGGGTAGAGTTAAAAGCTAAACTGTGCAACAATGCTATGCGACAGATAATGACTAGGGAACAGTTGTGCTCGCAAAAGTTCATTCCATGAAAAATTTGTGAAATATTAGTAATTTAGCGGCAAATATGACTAATGATGAAATAGGGGCCCTCTGATTTTTTTTATTGCTTTTGTTTGCACACACAACACCACAGCAGTGGTAAAGAAGGTCCACCAGCATCTGCACTTCCTGAGAGTCCTCAAGAAATTCAACCTGGACAGGAAGCTGCTGCTGGCCTTCTATCACTCGCCCATCGAGAGCCTGCTGACGTACTGGGTCTCCACCTGGTACAGCGGCTGCACTGAGGCGGACAGAGTGAGGCTCCAGAGGACGGTCAAAACAGCGCAAAGGATTATTGGCTGCCCTCTCCCCTCACTGTCGGACATCTACACCGCCCGGTGCCTCAGCAGGGCTCTCAATATCGTCAAAGACAATACTCACCCGAACTCACACCGGTTTGACCTGTTGCCCTCTGGCAGGCGCTACAGGTGCATCAAATCAAGGACCAATAGACTGAGAAACAGTTTCTTTCCAAGAGCCATCTCCATTCTAAACTCTCACACACACACATGACCACCCTTACCTTGCAGAACAGCAACGTGATGTGTTTTTATATATCCTATTCAGTATTATTTCCCATTGCACTAACTATTCTCTTATTTATCTAATTTATATATTTATCCGAATTATTGTTGTATTGCACTGGAGAGGGGAGCTCTCTAATCCCGTTGCACGCTTGAGTACAATGACAATAAAGGGATTTCTGATTCTGATTCAACCATGTTTGAAAATGGATTTTAGTTCAATTTGAATTCCATAAGAAAAAATCCCAAACAGCATAAAGCTTAGGAATTGTGCAAATTTATAAGCTCAACCATAAATGGGACAATTTTTAGTACATGGCTACTAATCATTGGAAGCTTGTTTGTTGATTCCAAGTATTGGTTGTGTCCAAGTTCTCGTTCTAGTCTTTAGGTGGGCCCCGGACACCCCCCTCTGAGAACTAGTCAAGGCAATTGTAACCATGATTCTAAACAATTTCTAAACCATGTTGTTACACAAAGCAATCAGCAAGGCACTGCGGCAGACCAGGACCGAGGCGGCCCCCCTGGTGCTGGAGGGGAACTGGAGGCGAGGAAGACAGTGTAGGATTATCAAAGAGCGGCGAGGCCTGTGTGTCTAAAGGCAAAGCAGCGGCACATCAAACAGGAACAAGACAAAGGGCAGGTGGAAGGAGGGTGGATAGGTGCTGGTAGATGGCAGGTTCGCAGCGTGAGGGTTCACTCGGGTGCCGAGTGGGAGGACTGACTGCAAGCAAGGTAGCAAGATGAAGAGAGGAATTGTATTATGGAATTTTTGAGAATGAAACGACTAAAGATCTTATTAGTTAGTTAGGGATTCAAATTGGGGTTAGGGTTTGTAATTATGGTTCCAATCCAGGACAGAGTATTAGAGTAAATTGATGAATGAAGCTTGAAAACAATGAAGTTTCACATTAAGTTTTCATACCAGGATTTGGGTTTCAAATTAAGGTTTCAAGTCAGGGTTAAGGTTTTCAATTTGGGTTTACAATTAGGTTTCAGAACTGGTTGAGGAGTTTTTTTAAAGTACATTTGTAATATGGTTTCATGCAACAGTTGGGGTTGCAAATTAGGGCTTGAAGCCAAAGTTAGGATTTAAATTTTGAGTTTCCAATCAGATTTTCAATTGAGGGTTAATGTTTGGAGTTTGGGTTTCAAATCAAGGTTTAAAGTAAAGATTTGAAACCTAAGTAAAAGTTAGACTTACAAATCAGTGTTAGAATTTCAAACGAATGTCAGATGCCGAGATGAGAAATTGCATTATGGATAAGTAACTCCAGTGACAGCTCTTATTTAGTAGAAGCGAAGTTGGTGATGTTTGGGGGGATTGGTGGTGTGTGGGGGGTGCACCCAGCATGCCAAGGAGTGCAAGTGCGTGTCTGTGCATGAGCACAGCAGGACTGCACGTAAGCCAACTTTCTCCCAGGGGGCTGTTGTTTGTTTCCTTGCTGTCACATCTGATATGAGCAAATACTCCAAAGGGATGCAGACAGACACCTCGTTGATGACGCTCAACTTCCGAGGTCACACAGCCTCCGCGGGGGATGCAGGAAGGAAACAAAAACAATGTTTAGATGTTATGCTAAGTAGCTGATTATTCATATTACCTTTTCTGTGACCACTGCTTTCCGGGCACGGTGATTGATTAATATGGTGGTGAAATATGGAGGTGAAAATGGATTTCCATCCATTCGCACACGAGGTGACAGACGCCCACGCGGTCCTCCTGATGCTGTTACGGGAATCTCTCCGGGAAACGTTGGGAATGCAAATGAGGACGTTGGGCTAATAGCGTTTTATGACCTGCTACGTTGACAGAATTACAATCAGCCCTGCTGTTGACTGTGAATGAGGAAGGTATTTAAGGTTATTAATGAAAGTAACTAAACGTATCAATAGGTAGTCAGGGAAGGTTTCAAGCCAGGGTTTAAAATTAGGGCTCCAAGACAGGCTTTGGATTTTAAAGCAAGGTTAAAGGGGTTAGAGTGGGTTCACTAACTCCTTTAAAGCAAAGGCTGGAGTTTCAAATGGAGGGTTCAAGCAAGGTTCAATGTTTTCAATTTAGGCTTCAAGCCAGGGTTAGTGGTTCAAATCGGATTTTAAGACAGGTTTTAGGTTTTCAAGTCGGTTTTAGTGTTTCAAATAAAGGTTAGGGTTTAAAATTGGATTACGAATTCAAGCCGGGGCAGTTCTGGGGTTCAAGGTTTTGAAGTGCTGAAGATGAATGTCACCGTTTTGTACCTTTTAACACAATTTAATTCCAACATTTATGAAGTAGAAGATTAGAACTTTTTGGGAAAGTCTATGACTAGATGAATGTGATGAAATTTATTCTAATACTAGACCACAGCAAATAAGGAATGGATTGGATTTATAAATTGGAATAATAAAATGTGATCTTTTCATTGATCTTTTCAGTAAATACAGTAAACACCTTGAGTAAAAAGACAACCTGTGTGTCTACACAATTATAACGCAAGTATAATTGTCAAACTTACACATGGCAAGCAAAAGTTAGTGTGTACTTGGCGTATTGCGTGCTTACTAATGAGATGGCTTGTATCAATTGTTTGACACAAAAATCATTCATCATTTTTACAAAGGTTTGAGGAGTTTTTTTTTTTATTCGTGCTTGCTTGATGTTTTGCAAATTTGGCAAAGATTTTTGCAAAAATAGACAAAACGTGCTTAAGCTGCTATTTATTTATTTAAAATTATACAAGGAATTATTTATATGTATCTTACATTACTGCATGAAACCATATATACAGTACACATGATGAGCCATGGAAAAAGTGTATGACGGCTGCCCTGGATGTCATTCAAGTGACAAATTCCACAATGGATGACAGGCGGGAGTCTACTTTTTTTAAATTTATTTTTCATTGAAAACTGTTGACAGGCAGCGATATCATTAGTGTAAAACTAGGCTGCTAGTGATTGAGTTAATGCTAGACAGACATAGAGAAAAGATCACAAGGAAAACATGACACTAAATTTTAAACCAAAATCAACCAAGAGATATAATGACATTTAATCGCACCCTTGGAATAAGGTTTCAAGAATTTAAAGCCATTGTTAGGGTTAAGTCGCTGATTATTCATTTACATTTTTCCATGTTGGCTGTTTGTATAAATGCCGTGTTTGATTAATACGGCGATGATAATAATGCATTTGCATGTGCGGTGACAGACACCCGCGCAGTCCTTGGGATGCCTTTTCAGAAATATCTCCGGAAGATGTTGGATATACAAATGAGGACATTGAGCTAATGGTGTTTTACATTTGCAGAATGACAATCAGTGACATACTGCCCGACGACGTTAGTTGGAGGCAAATGATGTGTTTACAGAAGCATGATTGAGGATTGAGGGTACGGTTAATGCTTAACGCTACTAATGGTGATGGATGTAGTGATTATGAGTCATAAAGCCCTAAATTGTTTTTTTTTTTTTTTATGTCACAGGTTTTCTGTTAAATGCACCAAATGCAATATTTATTTTTTACAACTATCAGTGGATTTTACCTGATCAGATAACAACATTACCCATCCATTTATCCAACCATTTTTCTCTGCTTAACCGGGGCCAGTTCGCGTGGGCAGCAGCTTTAGCAGGGAAGCCCAGACTTTCCTCTCCTAAGTCACTTCGTCTTGCGCTTCCAGCTGGGAAACAGTCTCTCCAGCATGTCCTGAGTTGCCCCCGGGCCTACTCTCAGTGGGCCGTGCCCAGAACATCTCACCAGGGAGGAGACATCGAGGAATCAAATGCCCGAGCCACCAGATCTGGCTCTGACTGAGGTTCTCACTCTATCTCTGCGAAGGAAACACATTTTTACCGCTTGTCGGATCCAGGTACGTTCTGTCATGACCTACAACTCATGACCAGAGGTGAGAGTAGGAATGTAGAGCAATTGGTAAATCAAGAGTCTTGCATTTCAGCTGAGCTCATTCTTCACCACGACGGACCGATACAAAGTCTGCTTCACTGCAGACGCTGCACAGATCCACCTGTAAGTCTCCTGCTCCAGTCTTCCTTCACTCTTGAACAAGACACCAAGATAGATGATAGATAGATGAACTCCACCACTTGGGGAACGCACTCGACCCTTTTCTGACTTACGTCCACAGTCTCAGATTTGGAGGTGCATATTTTCAACCCAACTGGCTGCGAACAGCTTGCCGCGCAGCGTTTTCTTCATCAAATTCTCTTCACCAACTAACAATGTCCAGAGTCAAGGTCAGCACAACATAGACTTAGTGGTGCACTGCTTCCACTTCCTGAAATGTCGAATGGTGGATAAGAATTTTTTCAAAACTGTGCAGGAGTCATTTTACAAGGCTGAATGGAATTCTTCCCATGCACGAGTATTTGTCTCTGTGACCAATGAAGCTGCGTTCTGCTTGGCCAACCAGTATCTGTCAGCTTCTTCTGGCGTCCCACAGGTATAAAAAAAACCAATAGGAGTCCTTCTTTTTTTCAGCTTGGCATCATCCTTTACTGCTGGTGTTAGAATAATATTTAGAGGTTATTATACATTTGCCATGACGCAGCTTTATTTCAATGCGTGGTGCGCATGACATGTTGCAAATTAGTGGAGTGGACTATGCTTGAGTGTTTGCAGTTTGAGTGGAGATACAGGAGGACACCGCTGCTGCAGGGAGGTGTCTGCAATTGGCAGGGCTGCGGTGCTTCTTCAGAAGTGAGGATGACGCAAACAGCATCATGCTGAATCCTGATGAAAGAAGTTGACGTCAAAGTCTGCGGCGACCCACGACGGGGCACCCATGTTAAACCGGACTGAACCAGCTTTGAGTAGACGAACTGTACCACCCTTGAGTGTAATCTGATTCTCCAACCCTATAAAAGGGAATATGAGAAAAAAATTGGGGAACAGAAGGGGGATGAAGTTGCCAAATAAACTTTGTTAACCTCTCTGTCTCCACTTGAGCTGAGTGCCTCTCTTCTTTTAGCCTATGAACCCTATATGTCAAATTGGTAAACCTGACAGCTGGTGTTCATCAACAGGTTCTGGGATTGCTGTCATGACAGGCAGCTACCACGTTAGGGCCACAGCGCCAGTCAATGGAGGTGCGGAACATGGTTCACTTGGATTCAACGTCTAGTCGCTCCCCTGGGCTGTAGTTAAAGTTCTGCTCTAGTTGGGATTTTAAACGCCTAACAGGGGATCCGCTAGTCCTTCCCAGCAGACCCTCACAATGCATTCGAGTCTGCCAGATTGTACCGGAATCCTCTCCCAATCCTAATTTGAAACTAGACAATACAACAACATACAAAACAAAACACAACACAAAATACTACACAGCACATTGCAGTTAGTACAGTAAAATGCAATACCATAGTAAAAATACAAAATAATCCAGTGTTGGCCTGCGATTGGCTGGCAACCAGTTCAGGTTGTCCCCCGCCTTCTGCCCCGCAGACAGTTGGGATATTCTCCAGCACCCACGAGGCCCTTGTGAGGAGAAGCGTAACAGATAGCGGATGGATGGATAATCCAGTGTGTTCAAAATGCATGCACTGTATGAAAGCTTCTTTCTATTCTCGTGTTCAATGTGACTTAAATAAAGTCCACAGTAAAGTGAAGTGGGTGCTGCCTGCCTTCATTTTCTTCTCTCTTCTCAATTTAATCTTTACCTTTTTAGCATCTTTGTTGTTTTCAAAGATCCGTCCGGCACACCTTGGGAAATGAAAGGATGTCTTCCTCGTGCGCTGACAGGACGACACGAGGTAAACGGTGACAAATCCACTTCCTGTCTGTAGGCCTCACGATGCAGCATGAAAGCAGCTGATTTATTTATTATTTATCCTCCCTCTCGGCTTCAAATCCATCTGAAGATGAATGAGATGCACTTGTGCTGCCGACTGGACACATCTAAATAGCAGATGAGTTCAATGCTTGGAGGAGACAGATGTCTTCTCCTTGCTGCCCTGTCACTTGCTCAGTCGCACACATGCACACGCGCATGTGCACAGAAACACATGCATGAAAAAAAATTGTCAATGTGATTGTCAATGCATGTAAATGTAATAATTAAACCCTCCCCTCATTAAATCATGAACATCATCGCTGTCAGAGCAGCTCAGCTTGTTCTTAGGAGGACAGACGAGACAAGCAACTTGCATAGCATGACCAACCGACGAAGCAACTAACTAACTGACAAAAAAACTGATCGACCGGCTGACCAATCAACTAACTTACTAGTTAACTGACTAATTAATTGATAAATTAACTAACTAAATAAATGATGGATCGGGTCAGAGTGGCGTCTGACCAACCAACCAAAGAAATGACTAACATATAGAACTAATTGACAAACAACTGATTATCGACCGCCTTAATAAGCCAATTTACATATATATATCATTGCCCCGTCATTTTATTTCATATACACCAAATTGACAACTAGTTTTGCAATCAGAAGTCAAGGATAATACTTTGTTCAACTATTATTCAAGTTACTGGAAAATTTGGTTTGTAACCAAAAAATGCTTTCAATGGGTCAATATGACAATTTCTTACACAAAATGATTTAAAATTTTGGCACAGATTTGAGCTGATGCACATGCTCTGTTTTTGCGGGCCGCATGAAACGATCTGGCAGGCCTAAAGTGACCCTTGGGCCTTGAGTTTGACACCTGTGAAGTACAGTCACAAACTGACCAACCAACTGACACACAAAATAATGAACTAACAGCCGGATTTGTTGACTGATTGACCGGCCAAACAACAAACTAACTGAGGGACCAAATGACCTGACAAACCAATGGACAGTCAAAGAAACTGACGGATTTAAAGACCAATCAATTAACTGGCTAATAATGACCAACAAACTAAGTACGACAAACTAATACACACACACGCGCGCACGCACACACACACGTACACGCGCATGCACCTACGCCAGAGCGGAATCAATTTCCACGGTGTTCGCATGTAGCACCCACCTGCGGGTCGGCTCTGCTCTCACGCTTGTGGCCTCTTCTTGCGTACACCTTGTTAGCCAGGAAGCTGGCGCATTGAGCAAACCCCTCGATGACATGTCAAACGCCTCTCCACCGCCTCAGAGTCACCGACAAATCGTCTCGAACGCCTCATGTCTAGTTGCATTACTTGCGTACCAAATCCAGATGCTGGCACATACCAAGAGCTGTGTGGTGCACTTCTTCTGGAGAGTTACAGAGGGCAGTGTTGTATTTTTCCCAAAAGTGGCACAGCACAGGAAAAGTGCATGCGCTCTTATTCATGGTTGCAGGCAGCTCGGCAGAGTTTGCTGAGGAGGACTTTACTCAAAGTTTTTTTTGGGGCACAATGTTGTAATCATACTCTTGCCAAAGTCAGCACAGCGGCCCACTGCAGAAAGAAAGCGAGGAAAAGGAGGGCGAGGAGGAAGAAGAGAAATGCCAAAAAGAGTCAAAGCTGAGTTACCCGTTGTAGTAGTGTTAGTAGTAAACGTCAGAGATGGAGAGAAATTACTCACATGATGCACTTGTGTAAAAGTTAAAATGAATAAATAAAGAAATTCACTCAATGTTTATTGTTTATTTGTATTGTTTCAAAGCAGAGGTCCCCAACCACCGGGCCTCGACCGGGCAGCAGCAGGCCGCTCTGATGAAAGAAAAAAAAAACTGCAGTACTTCCGGTATATATATTATTCGAGGCTAAAAAAACATTTTTATTTGAAAAGAACGACTCCTCTCCATTTCATCGTACGCTTGACGCATGTCATAATGCTAATTGTCTCTGTCACATTACGCTATTATATTAAACTCATAAGCTGGCAAAATGAGTACGATCATGTATAAAGCCCGCTTTGCACAATATGGGATGAGAACCCACCCATGTTTGCGGTCCACAAATTTAGGGACTTGAATGAACTGGTCTGCGGTTGGGGACAACTGCTTTAAAGGATCATCTCATCTCATCAATCTCATCCTTGAGATTAATTTTGTTTTCAAGTGGGTATTTTCAACACATACAAATAATCATAATATGCAGAAGAATGATTAAAATCCATCCATCCATTTTCTAAGATATGATATCAATATGCTACATTAGCATCAGCTCTCTGCTTCCTTGCAGAGGACAAAGCATGGTAGCATCAGCCTTCCCCGACAGCTTCCAATAAAAGTCTGCTTCCTCTTTAATTGCCGTCTTTTACGATTATGGAGATTGTCAACAAAGAATCTCCCCAAAGAGCCGTCTTCTCCCATCTTCTGACAAATTGATGTTGAACATCCCGCCGAGGTCGAGGCATCACCTTTGTCAGCCGCAATCAATGCCTTTCACAGATGAAGACTGCAATTACCGCAACATTTAACCCTCGGTTTGCGCCCTGATGGCCATTTTTTTTTAGACATCTCACAGTTTGGATTGTGACACACACTTCAGTTGAGCACAACAGACTGGCACAGTGGCAGTATAATGGACCTGAGGACTTGTCAGTACTCCTCATTCTCCTCCATTCTCTTTCTATGCCAACTGAGCACATGTATAATTCACGGTGGTGCTGTCACTCTGCAGCTCGGAACACATGAATGCCGGCTGAAGCACACCGCCGTCCTTGAACTCTGCGCAAAAACCTGCTGGTGGGGGTTGGCCCACGACGTCTCGACTTGAAACGTGCTAAACACTGAGGACTGTCTGAGAAAAGAACACAGCAGGGAGCATTCAGCAGGGCCGAAAACGCTGAGACATGCTCACATAATGACACTATATCTGATGTTCCATACACAACTACTTTAGCATATTTACATCATATTTAATTGAATTTTAACTGTGAATGTACCATATTTGCATCAGATTTAAATTATTTTCTTCTAATGTATCGCTTTTAAATCAAATTAAATACACATACAGTACCACTAATACAGCATAATTAAAGGGCAAGTCAACCCCCTAAAAATGTCTTTAACATAATATGTTCTATGTGTCTCCATTTGTCAAAAATGGCATTCAAATTAATATTGGATATGTGGAATATGAATCAGACAGCAAAAGCCACCCAGTTTTAGTCATCTCAGGGGCGGCCATTTTGCCAATTTCTGTCAACTGAAAATGACATCAGAGTTGTTCCGGTAGTGAACAATCACAGCTTACCTGATTTATGAAGCTGAGCTGTGATTGGTCCGTCATCTCAGCCCTGAACAACTCTGACGCCATTTTCAGTCTGAATGAAGACTCTATAGTGTTTTTCTTCTGACCCTTGGACCAACTAAAAGATCTGTGCCAGAGGACCCCACGGCCCATGAAGGTTAATATGATGAAAGCCTATCAGATCGATATTATGGCCAAGACCGTTGGACATTTAAAAACTAGTAAAAGAACCTTCAAATCGATCCTGAAATACACGGGGAACCAATGCTGTGATCTTAAAACTAGTGTAACATGCTCCCATTCTTACAAGATATTTTATTTATTTAATCATTTTTAGTTAAAAGAGGAGCCACTGAATCCAGTGTTGACTTTAGTTTGGTGTTAAAACGATATACAATAGAATCACAGGTTGCAGGCAAAATATCAGCTGCCGTCAAATAGCGTTTCCTCAACGATCCTACTAATTTAATATTTTATACACCATTAATGTGCCATAATTACATTATATTTAATGTATGTTCCCTAAATATATCACATTGCCATCTTTTTTATGTAGCTCTAATGTACAATCATTACAGCACATTTAATGTGCCTCCAATGTAACATATTTACTGTACCGTATGTACTGCTCTTGTGCCATGTTTACAATTTCATCTCAGAAGAGCTCTAATCCACATTTGCATGATAATTAACCTCTGCACACTTTACATTGTATTTAATACTCATGTGCAATTTTAATTTACCGTACTGTATTCATCATATGGCAAGATCTATTTACATGACTAAAATAGTCAACACATTCTCCAAAATAACTGCAAGAAAGCTTTACATTTTTTTTCCTTTTGCACAAGAGGCTTCCTTTATCATAAGTGTTCTTTTTCTTCTCATTATTATTATTTTTTTTGTCCTTGAGTGAGGCCACACACGGAAATCTGCCGGCCCAGCTTTTTCCAGCGCCCACGCCTCGGCGTACCAGACAAATGGTAATGTCAGCGCACCCCTCTACCCTTAACGCCCCCTCGCCAGTGGAAGCCTGATCAGCAGTGGGTGGGCTAATCGCCATTGTGCTAATCTGAGAGAGTCACCTGTGGAAAGGCACCACATTGACGAGTTGAAAATGACAGCTTCATCTTCACAGGCACAATGCGGAGGTGATTTTCAATGATGTCTTCTTAATTATTCTGATTTACGGAGCCAGCAACATGATAAAAAATAAGAAAGATATAATGCAAAGATGCAAATTGTGGCCACTATATAGCTATAACCTGCACAAAATGCTAATTTGTTGCCAGAAAATAGTAAATCATGGAGTTTAAGCACCTAACGGATCACTGATTTTCTAACCTTATCTCTCCGGGAGAGGCCGGCCACCCTGCAGAGGAAACTCATTTTGGCCGCTTGAACCCGTGAGATTGTTCTTTCGGTCATGCTCCACAGCTTGTTACCAAGGTGAAGATGGAAACGTAGATGGACCAGTATATCTAAAGCTTTGCCTTTTGGCTCTGCTTCTTCTTCACCACAACAGACCAATGTAGAGTTTTCCTCACTGGAAAAGGTTCTACCAGTCCATTTAGATTACTGTAATGTAAAGGAGCATTCAGCGCATACATCTTTTCGGCCTTCGTCGCACGCTCTGATTGGCCCTCCATCTCAATTCCCAGTGCTGAATTGGGGACCCGGTACATCCCTGGCACGAACCCTCCAACTTGAGCATAACAACCCATTTGTTTTCATTTTGAAGCTACAAAAGTGTTCGAAGCGCATAAAGGGCAGCACACCTCCTTTTTCGTCCCACGATGCCGTTGCCTGCAGGAAAAATGTGTTTTGGAGGGTTTGGCATTTAAGGCAAACAGGAGGCTGCAGGGGGTCCTGTGGGATGATTATTGTTTCAAGAGGTTGGGGGGTTGTGGTGGGGAAAGTGGGAGATGACTTGTTGACAGAAGCATTCCCACAGGAACTGGTTTTAAGAAAACACTTTTGCTGCCAATCCTTTCCACCAGCACAGCATCTTGCTCTGAATCAAGAGCGAGCAAGTACAAAAAAAAGTATAAAAATATCGTTGGCACCAGATTTCTTCCTGTCGGGGGAAATGTCTCATTCCTGTTTTCTCATCCCCACAGGTGAAGCTACAAGATGGAGTAGGCACGAGCGGATAAGCCACGTTGCACTTTTTTCTGTTTTCTGCTAGGGTGCCTTGCTACTGAACCGGCAAGTCTGCACTCTGCACGCTCTGAGTTACAATTCCAGTCTCAATGACTTACAAGTTTTAATTTTATATAGCTGCTCACCAGATGGCGTCTTTCCCCTCATTCAAAGCATGCATTTTTTTTCTTCTTTTTTTTCCTGGGTGGTCATTGGTTGATAGGGCAGTTCTTCAAGAATGCCCTCTGACTGAAAGGCTATTACTCTTGGCTTTCCCACTCATTCAAAACATGCCGTAAAATAGTTTTCTGTCAATGTCATTGTTATTTCATGGTCGTCGTTTGTTAATGTAATTGCATTGTTGTATTGTGATCAACAGGAGATTTTTGATCTTGGGTCATGTGGTGAAAAAGACTCAGTTCAGTGTTGACCAGTGAAGACACACTGTTCTCGTAATGTTGGCTTTTTATGGAGCATGGACAGACTCAAGTGGATTACTAACAACTAACACTTCATGAATCTTTTTTTCTAAAATTTGCGACATGAACTAAGTATTATTTGTATTTTCCCATTCAAAGCATGCAAAAATATGTCACACCTTTTAACTTTTTTGACAGGTTGCCGCTCTGTTGACAACTTCACTTTGAAAAACACACTTTGTTATTAACTAAGGGTAAGAGAGATTTAGAGATCTATCCACTCTGGGGACTGGTTACAAAGGTGATCATTTTCAGGCTCCAGAGGAAATGTTTAGAAAAAATAGAAAAATAGAAAATAGAAATCCCTTTATTGTCATTGTACTCAAGTGTGCAACGAGATTAGAGGGCTCCCCTCTCCAGTGCAATACAACAATAATACAGATAAATATATAAATTAGATAAATAAAGAAGACAGTGCAATGGAATTCAGTACTGAATAGGGCATATAGAAACACATCACAATGCTGTTTTGCGAGGTTAGGGTGGTCTCGTGTGTGTGTGAGAGTTCAGTATGGAGATGGCTCTCGGAAAGAAACTGTTTCTCAGTCTATTGGTCCTTGATTTGATGCATCTGTAGCGCCTGCCAGAGGGCAACAGGTCGAACAGGTGTGAGTTTGGGTGGGTATTGTCATTGACGATGTTGAGAGCCCTTCTGAGGCACCGGGCGGTGTAGATGTCCGTCAGTGGGGGGAGAGGGCAGCCAATAATCCTTTGCGCTGTTTTGACTGTCCTCTGGAGCCTCACTCTGTCGGCCTCAGTGCAGCCGCTGTACCAGGTGGAGACACAGTACGTCAGCAGGCTCTCGATGGACGAGTGGTAGAAGGCCAGCAGCAGCTTCCTGTCCAGGTTGAATTTCCTGAGGACTCTCAGGAAGTGCAGACGTTGGCGGACCTTCTTTACCACTGCTGTGGTGTTGTGACTCCAAGAAAGGTCATCGGAGATCTGTACTCCCAGGAACTTGAACGTGTGGACCCTCTCCACACACACGCCTTCGATGCAGAGGGGGGGCGGCAGCGTCTTGTTCCTCCTGAAGTCGACGACAATCTCCTTTGTTTTAGCAGAGTTAAGGTGCAGTCTGTTGTCCTTGCACCAAGTTGTCAGTCTCTTTACCTCCTCTCTGTAGGCTGTCTCGTCACCTTCCGAGATCAGACCGACCACTGTCGTGTCGTCAGCAAACTTGACGATGGTGTTGTTGCCGTGGGCCGGGCTGCAGTCGTAGGTGTAGAGGGCGTACAGGAGAGGGCTCAGCACGCATCCTTGGGGGGAACCGGTGCTCAGCATGAGGGTGGAGGACGTGTAGGGGCCGAGCAACACAGTCTGGGGTCTGTTGGTCAGAAAGTCCTTAATCCAGATGCGTGTGAGGGCAGGGAGGCCGAGAGTGTCCAGTTTGGCGACGAGGATGTCTGGGATGATCGTGTTGAATGCCGAGCTGTAGTCCACAAAGAGCATCCTTGCATAGCTCTGCTGTCGTTCCAGGTGGCCCAGCACAACATGCAGAGCAGTGTCGATGGCGTCCTCAGTGGATCTGTTAGCCCGGTATGCAAACTGGTAGGGGTCCAGAGTGGGAGGAAGGCAGTCCCTGATGTGCTGGAGAACCAGCCTCTCGAAGCACTTCATAATGACTGGTGTGAGAGCAACAGGACGGTAGTCATTCAGGTGGACGGCTGGTGACTTTTTGGGGACAGGAATAATGGTGGAAGTTTTCAAGCAGGAGGGGATGACTGCCTGAGCCAGGGAGCGGTTGAAGATCCTGCAGAAAACATGTGACAGTTGGTGGGCACATGCTTTGAGGACCTTGCCTGGTATTCCGTCGGGTCCAGTAGCTTTCCTGGGGTTGACCGCCAGGAGCGCGCGCCTCACATCGTGTTCCTCTACGATGAGTGGGGGGGAGTTGGAGCTTGAAGTGCGGGGGTGTGACGGTTGGGGCGAGTCAAAGCGAGCGAAGAAGCAGTTAAGCTCCTCTGCCAGCGATGCACTCGGGTCTACAGAGGTCGTGCTGCTGCCACGGAAGTTGGTGATGCTCCGTAGACCCTGCCACACCTCCCGTGGCCTGTTACTGGCAAGGTGGGCCTCCAGCCTCCCCTTGTAGGTTGCCTTGGCTAGCTTGATGCCTTTGCTCAGGTCAGCACGAGCCACCCTGTACTGGGCTTTGTCGCCTGACCTGAAGGCAGCGTCACGGGCCTTGAGGAGAGAGCGAACCCTGCTGGACATCCAGGGCTTCGCATTTGGAAAGGTCCGTATAGTCTTATGTTGGGACACAGTTTCCATGCAGAACTTGATGCAACGGTACTTTAAACTTTAACTTTAAACGGTAAATAACTTGGGCGGATACAATGACCGCATTTTTGTGTGGACGGGGCCCAAATCATTGACAAAGGGATTAAAATCCCCCAAATATAGGCAGATTTTTCTCCAGTAAAAGAATAGAGCAACTTGTTTTTTCTATTTTCGTCAGAGGTGGTTTTTCTTTCCTTTTTAAGTCAACACTCTGTGTTTTTAAATATTTCAGAGTTCCATCCATCCAACCCGGGCGTTGCTGGAGCCCATCCCTGCTAGGTTCGGGCAGGAAGCGAGGTGCACACTGGATTGGTTGCCAGCCATTCAAGGAATGCATCAACAGGTCTGCAATTTAACTCAACCAAATGCATGATCCCTTTCTACTAAAATGAGAACGACTTTGAAGTCAATTAAGCCATTTTTGGGAAACAACGCCAAAAATAAAATGGTAAAATGTTCCACAATATTATTCAAAGGATGCTGCAACATATAATGCAATTTACTGTTTTAGGCGAGGGTGACATTTCACTAAAATGAAAACTTCTTTAAAGTCTACATTCTACATGTTATTATCAAAGTGTTAAATTGACCTGAAATTGTTTTTTTTTTCAATCAAAGCATGCAGCCAAGTGTCACGCAGGCTGGTGCCCGACATAATAACAGAATTTAAATGAAACCTTCTGGTGATCAATATAAAGCGTGCAGTTGGACAAGTTACTCTGTAAGAATCGTATCAATCACGTTTCACCTCATTAGGATATTATTGACATCTATTGATTTTGCTAACTAATGCATTTTATATTCAAACGGTAATTAAAAGTAAAATGATGTTGGCATACCTGGTAGTAAGAACTTTAACTGTGTACATGACACATTCAATCAATCCATGCATGCATCCATCCACTCATGTGTGCTATTTATCTAACATGGTGGCCCACCTGCTGCACGTTTTTGGTATCGCCCTTGATTCGTTTTTGAAAATAAAAATGTACGAGCCGTTACTGGACATGTGGGCAGTTGTAATAATAGTGTTCCACGGTGTCGTTGGAGTCCAAAACAACAGGAAATTTAAAAAAACAAAAAAATGCAAAAACAACCATGTGGTCTGGATAACGCGTTCTATAAGTGGACTCCATTTAACATTTATGTGAGAATCAAGGCATGCTGCCCAATGTCGCCAGGATGACCCCAGGACTCACATAATATGCCATATCCCGGACTGATGACATCAAATCTTTGCTTTGAGCTGCTCTTGACTGAGTCCATTGTTCCTACTGTGGTCAACTTGAAATGGACACAAATTTATAAAGCCGGTTGGAAGTTGCTAACCCGTAAAGATATCAACACGTGTATTGCTCTTTTGATGTCCTGCTGGTGTATACAAATCCAGTAAGAAAAAAAAACTACAAGTAGTAAAATTGCACATTTCAAGGATGACTGACTTTGCCAACTGAAATATTAGACGAGGCTGTTATCAACAAGACAAACTGTCAGCGTCCACAGACGTTTGGTACAAGTGTGGAGCATCTGCCCCTCATTTATCACCCAAGTACAAACTTGGGGTACAATGCCATTTCAAGCAATATATGCCAAGTAGACCATCTAAATATGGCCGAAAGATATGGGTAACATGCTAGGACAATCTGTGGCTGATTGTGTCTCTAAAATGAACTAAGAGAAGCAAACATTATTGGAGATGATTACATGGCTAGGGACATAATGTAAGGTTTTGATTTCTTACCCTCCTACAGGCATGATGAGGAGCTGCCCCCCCCCCCTTAAATTTAGCAATCAGGCGGAGAAAAACAAATCTTATAGACTGGTTAACTTGCATTGAGACGTGGATCTGAATACTGGGAACATTTCAGGTGCAGTTTGGGAATCATTTCCTTTGGAGGAACACCTCAGTTGTTTCTTTTTGTGACCACTCAAAATGGTTTCAAAGGAAATATTCTTGAGATGAGTGATCCAATGCAACCTGATTCTGAAGTTTTTTTTTTCTGGAGTTTTTTTTTTTTTTTTAAACAACAAACCCTTACACAAGATCAGAATTATAAGGCAAAGGGGGGAATAAAAACATCCACAAGTTCAAAAATGGTATTACTCTATCGAATTTAATGTAAATGACTAACACAAGGAGTAGTGATAATTTATAAAAATGCAGTTTTTATGGTGACTCTTGGTGGAAAGTTCATTTCTGACTGGCAACACATCGTTGTTTAACCCAAAATGAACACGTTTGTTTAAAAAAAAAAACGATCAAAGAAAAACTCATTGGGTTTTGATCTGTGTTGTGTTCTGTTTTTTTTAATGCTTGTGTTTTTTAATTTGCATGTTTCATGTTTAGTTATTTTTCTTTTGCATGCGTTTTTCTTTTATTTTTTTTTTCCAGACTATTTTTTTTCAGACTACAATTTCAACGCTTGTGCTACTGATAAATGAAAATAGAAACTTTAAAGATGTTATTTTGGGAGACGGTGGGAAGTAAAATGTCCTCCAATTCTGCAATGACCTATATATCGTCGCTGTCGAACAAAATCTTCGTACTATCAAAATAACAACTTTTAAAACAGTTTAGAAAAAAAAATTCTGTTTTTTTGTTCCCAGGCACCGCTTCGTTCAAGTTGTAGTATACGTTAGATTGCTATTGCACACGCACATCAACCCAATACTACCAAAAAAAATACATTCAATAGCTAATTTAACGTTGGCATTAATTAAGCCGGCGGCAGTCTAGTACCTCAAAGTCTGTGATTGTGTGATGCCCCACTGTGCAAAAAGCTCTTGAAAATGTCACAAAAGCAAAAGTCTGCCCTAGAACATCAAAAATGACATTTTAAAGGTCAAAATCCATGAGTGATGTAGTAAATAAAACAATGAACCAACTTAGCCCGTCTATTAAGTTGAAATTAATTTGAAACCGAGACTTACCTCTGTGACATACGAGAGTCCTTCTGCATCACTTGGATCAATTTGAAACAAACCAATCCAATCCAGTGAACCTCATTATTTGCACTCATTACTGTCTACAAAAAAATGACCCAGACATTGAGGCGACAATTACACCACAAAACCTCAGCAGAACGAGGAAACTGAAGTCGTTATTACACCAAATGGAAAGAGCTTTGTTACAGCTCCGCCGTTATAAAATGTGCTTTAGAAATCAAATTGTATTGTATTGTTTTTAGACCTCAGCAAAAATTGTCAAATATAAGTCGCGTTCAACAACGGCAGTGAATTTGTGTTTAAATTTGTTTTCAAGACATTTTCACACCTTTAAATTGGATAAAATTGCCTAAAAATTGCAAACAAAAAAAAAGAAAGAAAATTGCCAAAAAATGGACCACATTTGGACGTACAAGATTTCCGCTGGAAAGCTACGATCTATACCGTGTGTGTGTGTGTGCAATGTACAAACCAGTTTCCTCACACATTACAATGTCATTAAAGGCACACTCTAAATTGGTTCTAGGTGTGATTGTGAGAGCGAGTGGTTGTTCGTTGTTGTGTGCCCTCCGATTGGCTGGCGATTGGCTTTGATAATGTATATATATATATATATATATATATATATATATATATATATATATATATATATATATATATATATATATATATATATATATATATATATATAATGTCTTTTTTCCACTTAAAGCACAGATCCATCCATTATCTCAGTCTATCAGCCATCAAAGATATCTATACATTGATCAGCCATCCATCGCTCGAAAGCCTGCAAATGTGTTTGTGTGTGGATGACACATGAAAGTCACGTGACCTCTCATCCAGCTCAGCATTCCACTGCGCTCATGCACACCTGAGTGCATGTGCGCAGAGAAAAGAAAAGAGTATTTTTGATGGCCGTCAGCTCAGGCAGGCATGCTGTCATCAAAGATGAAGGGTCATTTTTCTCCATCGCACTCGTCTCTCCTCCCAAAATAAAATTCACGGGGACGCCCCGCCAATCTTTCTGCCTGCCTCGCTTACCCCCCATATACATCACTTTGCTTTTTTTTTTTTTTTGACAGTCAGTGCATACTTTATACTGTCTTTATTTGCATGTGAGCCAGCATGTCATCAAGTGACAGAAAGAGTTTCGTCCAGACCATCTCCAAAACTTTTTTGCTGAAATGGGGCCCGAATGGGGCAATGGACTTTGGAGCGAATGCTATTCTGTTTTAATGCTATGAGAAAAAAAACTTGCTCCGTCACATGGGGGGGGGGGGGGGGAGCTCCCGGTGCAGCTGGCTCACGAGAGCCGATGGCACTATTCTCCGCATTCTAGGTGCCATTGACCTAGCTGCTTACAGTCCAGTTGATCATGTGCTTGGGAATATCTGAGTCAGATTCAAGTGATGTTGAAGCCTAAGAGATATTGCATCACATTTTTCCATTTGAGTTTATTGTGGGGACATGACATCGAATAGGAAGACATAATCTTGCCGAAGTTCAACTAAATTATCCTGTAGGTGTGTCTCCAAAATGTACTGACAAGGTGTCGCTTTATTTGGTTTATGAAGAGCACCTGCGGCATGGATATTATCCTTGTGCGGTTTACTCCTGTGCACCGCACACCTGGCACCAAAATGAGCAAACATGTTTGATACTCGTACTAAAAAATGGCACCGCACATGAGGTACGGATGGCAAAATACCAAGCACGGATGGCGCCTCGTGTGCGCCGGCCTCTACTAATCACTGCTACTTCCTGGTCCATCAAAATTGCCCTCCTAAATATTCTTTCCCTCTCTCGAGCATAAAACTGGCAACGGTCAACACATTTCTATCTTTATACTGAACCAACGTAACCTGTTCCTCATCCATGCCATCTCATCTCTGGTCAATGCGATAAAATCTTTCTCTCCCCCTTTACTGTGCAACCTGGCATCCATTCACCCTATGCCCCTTTTTAACGAACTTGTTTTATTGTTTGCTGTCCTTTTAAGACACATTCTGCATTGGTACCATCTAAATTTGTACAGTTTTGCCATTAATTCCGTCTGCAAAGCCAACAAATCCAAAGTGAAGCAAGTTGCATGTTTTCCACTCTACTCTCGCACATCCACTCCAATATGAAGACATGAGGGACTCCTTGTCCAGCCTGCTGAACATCCTCCGACATCACGGACTCGGCAAACAATATTACAGCAACTTCCTTCACCCCCAGCGGCTACCATTCATCATCCATGCCCTGAGGCCTCCCTAAATGTCTCTCCCCCGAGGGTGATGGATTGATAGTGACCTCATCTCACTTTAGTGAGCGACCACGTCCAAGTCGTCTGCGGGCCTTGGCAGGCCTGCCAGAACCGTCGCGATACGAGGAGGTGTCAGGTCATCACAATTCGCTGACAGATGAGGGGCGACGGAGGGGCCGCTGTCCGACAAACTCTGCTGACCCGCTTTGTCTCGTCATTGGAAAACCAAAGTCAACACATTTCTCTGTCTGAGCACTGCACGCATAATGGGCTGCAAAAATGCTCGACAGTACAAATATCACAATCACAAAAAAAAAAAACTCCAAATATGATTGCTGCACTTCAAGTAAAATAATTACTGAAATATCCTATTTTTTCGACTTTGATAGATCATGGATGGGATCACATATGAGAAAATATTATTAATGTTAGCTGCAATGTCATAATGTTTTGAGGAAAATCATGTTTAAAAAATATACAGCTTTGAAATGTGATGGTTTGAGGAAACCGTTTAACTGCTATTTAGTGAAAAAAAGTCATCCCATTACAAGAAATGTCACACTATTAAAAGAAAACAGTAGTAATTTAAAATTTTAATTTAACAATTATGTTTTAATGTTCCAAGAAATGGTCACACATTTAGAGCAAAATGAGTCGTAATATAAAGGGAAAAGAACAATGGTAATAACAGTAATATTGAGCCCCAAAAAATCTTTTTGAGAAAAACAACGAGACGTACAAACAAAGAATAGCATTTACTTATTACCTTTAGAGAAACACAACAGAGAATACAGTTGTAATGTATGAAAACATAGAAATAAAGAAAAAGCTTTTGACTGGAAAAATGTGTGCAGAGGAAATAATTCATTACATTTCAAGAAAAAAAAATAGTCAGTGTTTTATGTTTTAACGTTACAGGAATTAATTTTTAATATTAGAAAAGAACAACAGGGAGAAAAAGTCAGGATATCTATCACCTGCAGCAGGTAGGAATATTTCTCGAAAAAGTCATCAATAGAAGCTTGAGCATTCCCTGCTTTGTGTGGATCGCAATCATGAATTTGGAGATGTTTCTGCTTTTGTGGAGATTGCAACACCAGCGTAACTGCTGTCACTAAAAGCCATCGCAACAACATTTTTCTTATTAATGGTGTTCAAAATGAAAGTATTTCCTTTTCCTGCGCTACAAGTGTCGTCATCCACTCCGAAAAATGGGATTGCATGGCCCATTTTTTTTTTTGCATGCGATAGCATCAAGTTGCCTCAAGTGACTTTTAATGAGGCACGCAACAAAAATAACCGTATTGATGTATTAAGTTTTGCTTCCCTGCAACATTTTCACAAGGCCCATGTCGTGTCTGTTGGGTAATTTACAGCTTCTGATTGGACATGTGAGACGGCGGCCGACTGGTGGCTGCCATAAAGTTTTCCGTCAAGAAATCCGGTCATGTTGTAGGTGTCACATTGTCATGTTGCGTTACCATGACGATGACAGAGTGTCAATGCTCGGAGAAAAGTGGCTGCCGGAGACGAGACCCAGAACAAGAAATATAGTTGCATGATTGCTTAGGAGCTGCAAAGTTAAACGCCGCATTTACTCACTCCACTATTTATGAATTTAACTATTCATTTCTATTTTTGTGTGGAACTCATCCACGTCAAAAAAGGTCACTGATTCACAGATTATTTTAATGTGGTGTCAACGAGCTATGTCTGGACCGAGACAAGATTTGTATGCCAGGGAAGCTTTTGCCTGGGTTGTTAGCGGATGAAGCAACAAGGGAGTCATTGCCCCATGTGCATGATCCACTGCACGTGGTCCACTTAGCTCACTGGCTCCCATTTTTATTGAGTTACAATTTCAGAAGTCACATTGATCACCACGAGCAGATAAAAACGGTTTGTCGCACAGCAGCATGAGATCACTTGTTTCACATTTCAAAATTTAACCATTACAGCAATACGCATTGACTTTGCTTTTCAGACTCGATTAAAAAGTCTTCTGTAGAGTCATGTCTATGCAAAACTAAAATCTTTCGTATGTAAAAGAATCACAGAATAACTTGAGACTACACAAAGATTAATTGAAGAGTAACGAAGTGTCCCTTGACTAAAAAACAAAAAAAAACATGAATTTGACTTTCAAGCATCAACGCCCAACTGAGATGCAACTTCTGATACCAAAATGTTGGACTTGTCCATTTAATATATTTTTTTCTTTTTTCAAGCACAACAATTTGTCCAAACTTCATGGTCATCATCCCCTTTTGGAACGTCACTAAATGACAAGGAATTAAATCACCGTGTTGCCCCGATTGGAATCCAACTTTTGACATTGAAATGCCGGATGACACCATTTTACTTTCTTATTTTCCACAACTTGACCAGACACTAATACGAACACCAACATTTTTAATCAAACGTTTGTTGGTGTTATTATTATTAGACCTATTTATATGCTGCAGTAATTTAAAATATCATATTGATATAGACGAAGGTTTCACACATTTACACTTTCATTGTTTTTGTTTCTGAATATTCGTGTGCATGCATTCGCATCTGCAAAGGTTACGTAACACAGCTGATTGTCAATTGTCATGTGTCGTTTCACCTGAACTGTCAATAGGGAGCTAAACATAAAGTGTAACGTTGTTTGTCTCCTGGTGAGCCATTTCAGAGGGATTAAAAATACCTGAACAATTGTCAGTTTTGGAAACAACTCTCATTAAAGGCTCATGACGCGGGACTCGAATCCCCTTCCAACAACAAAATGTTCAGTTTGTCTTCTTTTTTTTTTTTTTAAACATCTTTTCAAGGCGCACAACTTGATCAGGCATCTCCAAAACGGACATAGTGACTTTTGGAACCCTTTTGAATGACTTGCATTAAAGCATTCTTGAGCCTGAATCCGATCCACTAAAATTTGTATCTGGCCTTTTAACTTTTTAAAACAAAGTGTCACTACTGAACCAGACAAATTTCAACAGCAACATTATTGTCAGTTTCCAAGATTTGAAGGACCTGCATCACCGCATCGTGACACCTTAATAAGATCCAGCGAAAAAATGGCACTACATGATCAGAAGTCAACCCGAATTCTGACATCATCACTTTTGGGACACCTTTAAATTATTTGCATCAAAGCTTTGTGATGCTTGATTGCTTTGCCCTTTTTCTTTGTCGCGGTTCTTTTATTTCCGTAACTTGACCAGACATACAGTACAACTTTATTTATATAGCGCATTTCACAACAGCTGGAGCCGTAACAAAATGATCAGTTTCGTAAATTCTTTGAATTAATCTCATCCAAGCTCTGCGACTTCTGATCCAACTTCTGACATCAAAATGTGGGACTTTATTGCTTTCTAAGTTCCGCAAATTAACCAGACATCCACTTGAACATCGACAACATTGTCATTTTGGAACTTCTTTAAACGACTTTCATCGAAGCACTGCATCTCCTGAATAGGATTTAATTTCTGACACCAAAATGTCGGATTATATTGTTGTTTGAACACTGCAGTCACTTTTGAACTTCTTTTGAACAGTGACATCAAGAGTCACATCAGCTGGCGCCCCTGAGAAGCAAACAAGAGCGTTTTTAGAAAACAGCAGCCTTGGGACGTGAGTAGCGCATTTCGAATGCGTTGACTTCGTGAGCCGCCCACATGCTCCTACATTATCAAGGAAAACGACATAATCGGCCATCATTACGCAGTAAAGGTTCTCTCTGTTATGCAGACTAAAGACAGACCGCTCAAGACAGCTGTAATATGCGTACGTTCCTAGTAAAATTCATTTATATAGAAGCCTTTGAAAATTTCCATGGCAACAACTCTCATTTAAACTTTTATTCTTTTGTGCTATTCAATGATGTTTACTCGTGCAACTCACATTAGGTCGAAAAGATGAATGCACACCGCAGTTAGAAATGCAATAAAAACAGCAGTAAAGGAATAATAGAGAACATTATGCATGACATCCACACATTCATGGTGATTGTTTGGATTGTGTGTGTGCGTCATCCAACCCACGAGCGACAGCAATTAGCACCCAACATAAGATGAGTATGTTTTAAAACTATCTAAAGTATAGAAAATAATGAGAACATTTGAACTTAGCATTTTACATTGTGAAATTTACATCGGCAAGCCAACAAAATAGGCCCACTTTAGTAAAGTAATTGAAAGATAGGTTGACAGGTTAGTCTGGTATCCACCACCATGATTTTTGCAGATGACTCTGTGAACATTTTAGAGCACCGGTGGGCAAACTACGGCCTGGGGGCCACATGCGGCCCGTTAAACGTTTTAATCCGGCCCGCCGAACTTGAAAAAAATTAAATGAATAAACTTGTTGAGGTTTTATTTTCTAAATGCTGTGGTTTTCCAGACATATATATTGTTGTCATGGTTTTGTTCACTTTCATTTCAAATTAAATGTATTTTTTTTCTCCAATGAGGTGAGGTTCCCAAAACATTCCATCCATCTACTCCTGGTCCGGCCCCTCTGTCAAATTTTAGAACCCATTGTGGCCCGCCAATCAAAAAGTTTGCCCACCCCTGGTTTAGAGCATACGATGAAAACTAGAGGAATGGAAACTTTCCCAAAATAAGAGACAGATGACATTGTAATGTTGAGTTGTAGTTGTCATTTATTGCCATGTAAATAAAGGGCATTTAAATGAAATAACTGTTTTTTTGTTGTTGTTTTTTTAAGTCATGACAATTGTCAACCGAGAAAAGTTTTCGTCACAGCCACATAGCTCGCCTCCCAAACACACGGTTGCTTTGTAATTGGACCATAAAGGAAATTAGCGGGTTCAGGACTAGGGTTCTCGGGGTTTGTGAACTCACAAATACCGTGAGAATTCAGCTTGCACGCAAGGTTAGCGACTTGAGCCACGACAAATAAAAACGCATCCGAGAAAAGTTGTCACACGGTCAAATATTAAGAGAATTAATTTGGCCGCATATTTCAAACCCAAAACTTGTTTAAAGAATGTTTAATGATGAGACTCGAGTGGTAATGCCCGCTGGTGTTTAATGTTATGTCATAAGTAGGCATTGCCTTACTTTTTCTACCTGTTGGTGTATGTGATGTTACAAACTTTATTGTAATACATGTATGTTTTATTTATTTATCTTTCTCTCAATAATATTTTGATTTTGTTTATTTTAATAAAGATAGTTGACAAATACATTCGAAAAGGACCTTGAAAAAAACAAAATCAAACCGCAATCGCAATTTAGGGGAAAAAAGCTCAATTTGATTATTTTTTTATAATTGTACAACCCTAGTTGCGGTCATTTTACGACACATTTACTTGCTTGTAGCATCAATTGATATTGGAACAATTTAATGATTTTCCATACTTTATGTGCAACTGATGAACGTCATATATTGTTCAAGTAAATACCACACAACAGGAACTTCACAAATGCACTGTACAACTTTAATGAATGTATGATAGATAATGAAGCATATAAGTACACCTTGTAAATCAAGGTTGCTATAGAAAGGAATTGGAAGCTCTATTACTATGTAATTGTCATATCAGTTATGGACCGCGTATGCTCAGAATTTCATCCGTTGTGTCACCTCACGTGCCTCTTCGAACCAGCCCTTAACAGCAGAGTGGCCTGTAGTCCCAAGGGAACAATCATCAACTACCTCCACAACTACAACAATTACACTCAAAACTCTGCGTAAACTAGCTATTTGTCAGCCATTATCTCGCCGACGCATGCAGCCCACAAAAGGCTCAGTGGGGAAACAGCAGCAAAACAAGAAAAAGGAAAAAGAAACTCCAATTGTTCCATCAAAAAGGACGCCATTGTGTTGTTGTCAATAAGCATGCCACGCGGAATGCGAATGTATCTTTAGTGATGTTTCTGGTCAGGAAGAGTTTCTTTTCAAACGGGGGATTGCGGTTGCCAGGCAACAAGCGGCAGAACCGATTGAGGACTAAAGTGTGAACAGGCGGAAAAAAAACAAAAGGACCTCACTCTTCTGTCAATTGTGCTGTCAGTTGGCCTCTTTCTCTTTCTCACACGTGTAAAGTCGATGCTTGAATAGTCAAAATAAATAAACTTCACAATATTGAAAAAAAAAAAGTCCACATGGCCATGCACAAACAATGGACATGTCACACAATTACGGTAAGATTGTCATTTCTTACCAATTATTAGTAATAGCAGCCACCCTGCACAATAGGAACCGATTGAATAACTAGAAATTATCACTTTGAGTCATTCAGAGGAAAAAAAACAAGTTTACTGCACTTCCCTTCAAATCTGATCATGCCATCATTCTAAATAAGACGCAAAATCTTATGAGTGGCAGTCAAGAAGTACTGATCCCTGTTCAATTTAGCCGACTTCGAGTTCAGCCCCCCCCCCAAAAAAATAGTGTATCGATAAAATAATCATTTAAAAATAAACAGTTAAAAAAATAACTTGTGTTTGAACGTATCCAAATAACTGACCAAGAACCTGATGAAACATACTAAGCTGACCAACTTGACTGTGTGACTAGTAAACTAATGAAACAACTAATGAACGGACTATACTTACCTTTTGACTTAGCACTCTAACCAAACAATTGACTGAGCGAGTAAAGTGACAAACCACCCGACAAATCAAACGAAGCTAACGATTTATTGGTTGACTCAATAACTGACTAAACTAACCAACTAGCAACCAGCTGAACTGACTAATGAACTAGTTTAATTGACCAACTACTGACTGACTGAGTGATCATACCAACCAATTTACTGGCAAAACTATTGACTAACGAGTGACTGACTGACTAAAATAAATCGACAACCCAACTAACTGACTATTGAATGAACGACAAACCAAGTTACTTACTTACGACTTACTACATGACTAAACAATGGGACTAGTTCACGTCGAAGGGATTTGAGTTTGTTGCCGAGGAAGTTTCCCACAAAATAAGTGCATTAAGTAGGATGACTTTCAGTAGTAGTGCAAGTTGTCATTTTTTTCCTCTTTCCACTCATTCGGCAGCTACATGTTTTTTTCAGCTTTTTTCGCTTGTTAAGAATATACTAATTTACAGAGCTGAAAAAAATTTTTTCCCTCTAATCTTGAATCTTTTTTTGATTGATTATGATCAATCTCCCTGGTCATATGTCCAACAGGAGACTGCTATTGTGTCTGTTATTAAAGGACAGCCCTTGCACGGAGTGGCAAAAAGCCTTGTGCGGGTTCAGTCAGAATGAGACGACTGCACACAAGAGAAACTTTGATCAGTCGTTGCAAAGAGGAAAAACAATGTGAAAAGATGTCCTTTTTTTAGCAATGGGCCCAAACACTTGCTTCATATACAAATAAAGACATCGCTTACATTTTCCTCGTAAATATTTTTAAACATCATTTAACAACAGTATTTACCTGCAGTATAATGTTGTGAAATGCGCTATATAAATAATGTTAATACACGCACGTGGAGGATTGAGGTGGAGGAGGACCCAAATGCAGGGAAGTCAGGCATGGAGTGGATTTAACAAAAAATACCAAAAAAAGTGATTAATTTCCGAACGAAAACTAAGAGACAAATGAGAAACTAAGAAAATCCAAAATACAAAAGTTCAAAACGACCAGGATCAAAGCAACACACAAAGACAAGGAAAAGGACTCGGCATGGAAAACAAGTACTTGACTACACGACAGGAGACACGGACAACGGAAATGAACAACGAACCAACAAGAAGGGAAAGCAAACAGGGAACTATAAACAAACAAATTAACGAGACAACGAGGAAAACCTGAACGAGACACAGAGTTGTCTGTTAGCGTTTATCTAAACGGACCTGTTTAAAGCAAAGCTGCAAGTTTGTTTTAAATACACGTGTAATTGGTCTTTGCTTCATGTAGTTGACTTCAACAGGGAGTAGCAATAAAGAGAATTTTTGAACAATTGTTCACAATCTGCGGGTTGTTGTGAAGTGAGTTAAATTCAATGTCACCATAAAGCGCTCGTAAATGGTTTGCTCGCGAGCCAAAGGAAAAAAAAAACAATTATTCAAAAGATGGCTCTTACTTTTAAAAACTCGCAAATTGGGTCACTCACATCGGAAGACACCACTGCAGAGCATTTTACATGATAATCAATGCTGTGTGGAACAATTGTTGATATGATTTGCATGTACTACATAAGAGGATGAGAGCCTGGCAGACATTCCAAGCTTTCTTTGCCATGACGCACAATCCCACCAAAAAAAAAAAAAAAAAAGGAAATTGAAGCCAAAGTGATATGAGTCACTTATCTCTATTCAAAGCTCATCAGGTCACGCTGATATTGACGTCATTCCGAAGAAAGAGATTTCAAAATGTGTTTTTTGTCTCGCTAGAATTAAAATTGCCCCGGTAAATATTTGACCTTTGTTAGGAAGAGAGATCTGAGGCTGTCAAATTTAGCTTCTGTTGTATTTCCCATCCCATCCATCCATTCTCTTCTGCTTTGTCCGAGGTGGGGTCGCAAGGGCAGCAGCTTAAGCAGGGAAGCCCAGACTTCTTCTCCCTAGCCACTCCGTTGAAGTCTCTCTGTGGGATCCCGTGGCATTCCTAAGCCAGCTGGGAGACATAGTCTCTCCAGCATGTCCTGGGTCGTCCTCGGGGCCTCCTCCCAGTGGGACATGCCCGGAGCACCTCACCAGGGAGATGTCCAGGTGGCAAGATGCCCGAGCCACTTTACCTGGCTCCTCTCAATGGAAGAAAACTCTTTCTGATCAGGGATTCTGCCAGACGTTCCCAGCAAACCCTCACAATATGTCTGGGTCTGCCAGGTCGGACCGGCATCTCCCCCCACCATCGAAGCCAACACACCACCAGGTGGTGATCAGTTGACAGCTCCGCCCCTCTCTTCACCCGGGTGTCCAAAAAATGTGGCCGCAAATCTGATGATACGAGTTCAAAGTCGATCATCAAACAGTGGCTCAGGGTGTCCTGGTGCACATATGAACATATCAATATGTCCATTATGGACAATCAGCGACTTGCACAGAAGAGCGCAGGGCACACATAGACAAATAACCATCCGCGCTCACGCTCACACCTAGGTGCAATTGAGAGTGTCCAATCAACCTGCCATGCATGTTTTTGGAATGTGGGAGGAAACCGGAGTACCTGGAGGAAACCCAAGCAAGCATGGGGAGAAGGCAGGAAGGGAATTGATCCCATGACCTCTGTACTGTGAGGCCATCGTGCTACACAAACATTTATCTGATAATCATCCGCCATTCCATTCATTCAGTTGGCATCATTGGCTGACTTGTGAGTCACCTTTGCTGCGTCATTGGATGAAATATACGTCAACTGTCACAGCAGTGCAATACGCAAGGAAAACATTTTTCTGTAAATACTCTTTGGATGCACTTAATCTCGGACTAGATGTTGAATACAAAATTGGCAAACAGCTCATTCACAAGCTGACTTTTACTGGAGTGGAAGCAGATGGTTGGCGTCTTCACTGCAAGTTTCTGACACCCCGAGGATCCGGACCATCGATTACGCCTGCAGATGCCTTTTTGGAGCTCGTAAGCTCGCTCGTTTTCAATCAATGACATTTGAGCGCTATTAAATTGGTACAGGTATTAAAAGCCGAATCACTCTTTAACAAGCATATTTGTGCGCACGTCTGCATAATTCCTTGCCGAGTATTTTAAAAGCGTGATAAAGTCCCCAGATGGCCGAAGTTTACAGTGCGCAAGTGATTCATATTGTCTACTAAGTTTCACTTTTTAGTGGAACGTTGATTAGTCGACCAAAAAGAAATGTCCAAAAGTTAATATGAGTAAGAATGCAGACACTCTGTGCTGGACGTAGCAAAGCTGCCCCAGTCCAGATTCGAGCTTTCTCACAATATGTCACACATTTTACTGCAGAATGCCTTGATAGTCTTGAGATTTCACTTTTACACTGTCTTCCAATTTGTTATGCAAAGGATGTTTTCCGCAGATTTTTATGTCACATCCATGCAGCAGCTCTGAGAGGCTATCGTGACGTAAGCAGAAGCTGAGCAGAAGTTTCAACCTTCTTATTCTGCAAATTCAACAAAAGACTATTTTCTGTCTTTTACAAAATGTCTTCAAATACTGCTATGCATAATAATTACGTACAGTGCAGTTGAACAAAAACGCCATTTTTATTTTGGAAAAAAAATAGTTATCATTTGGTGCTTTGTTTAAAAACATTGAAATTATTTAACTTGAAAAATATGTTTAGTTCCATTTGCATAGACGATAAAATCAGAGAAAATATCATTTGCAGAATTATTTGGAACATAGTGTACTCTGAAAAGACAAAGGCAACAATCAAGGGTTGATGTTTCAAATTTGTTTTTTCAAGCTTGAGGCCGGGAGTCAAATCAGTATGTGAGTTTGGGTCTGTGGGAGCCGTTTTCATTTTTTTTAACAAAATCAAAATGAGACAATTATATAATTATATTTTTTCAACCTGAAATTCATTGCCTCATTTTCTGTGAAGAACAAATATAAACAGAATTTCAACGACTGCATAGTGTACAGCCAGCCTACACGTTGATATTTCATACAGGACCCGGGGCTAATAAAAGTGTGCAAAGTGTAGGTCCTGTGTACCTTCACTCTCGCTTCCTCCTTTTCGGGTGGACTAATAGCATTTTGTGCCCCTCCTCATCCCGCACAAAGTTGCAATATTATTGAAAATTCAACTCCGAACATTCTCTACTCTCACATTGTCTCACATTTGACCTTTCTCTTGTGGGAACCAAACATCATTTTCACATACTCTGGCCAACGTGCAATTCTAGTTTTGTTTCTCCACCTCCAACTCGCGAACAAAGTTGCAATACTATTGAAATTCAATGATCAACATTGTTTGGTCTTACGTTCTCTCACATTTTGCCCTCTGTCTTGCGGTAACCAAACATTAGTTTCTCATACCGTATCAGACCTGCTAATAAGGGTTGTAACACTATAAATATGGATTTGCCAGTGTGGCTTCTTTTTTTACAATAAAAAAAACACAGTTGATTTTTCCTGCCTAATTCATATTCCATAAATGCAATATTTTCACCTTTAAAATGGGTGTTGAAAATTGTTGAAAGAACAAACGTTAGGGTTTCAAGTTAGGGTTTTAATCCTAAATTAGGTTCGGGAACTATTGTTAGGGTTTCAAGTATTTAGGTTTCTACTCTGCACCGATTTACAAAGTGGGGTGTTAAATGTCAACACTGTGTCGCAGCTGGGAGACATATTGAGTGTTCCCTGGGAGCAGATGTCGACCAAATCTAATTGGAGATGCATCTCGCCTCCAGGATGGAAAACTGCCTCACGCTACAGCTGGGAGCCGTCGATGAGTAAGAGCCAACTGATGTTGGCCATCGCCAGAAGCGGCAAATATGGCGCGACCATTCAATCACACACTACCATGCGACAAATGTCATCACAAGCCCTCTTCTCGTTCCTCATGGGAATTCACCACTCCTACAAGAGGCCTTTTGCTCATACAAGACTCGTACAGCCGACTCTTGGGTGGCTTTGAAAGATAAAGTGAGGAAGTGTGCATTTCAACATTGACGTCATTTAAAAGCTCAACCCTGACGGGAAACCCCAATTAAAAACTCGAACCCTTTTCGAAACTCCTAACTCATTGAAATCTTAAATTGAAACTCTAACTTTGTCGTGAAAACCCTTAGATGATACACCCTAATCCTAACCAGTACTCGAATCTCATATTGATTGATGGCTCATACCAAGTTCATCTGTCATCTGTTCTTCACAAGCAGGTGGCCGGCAATTTTTTATTTATTTGTTTATTTTTTTTTTTGCTGACAGGACCGTCATCAAAAAACATTTCTGACGATTATAAAATGGCGATGGCGAATTGTAATTTAGCCATGCCGGCAGCACGGCTAAAATAATGATGACCGACTGACGACTGTCCACCACTGTAATTTGGGTCATTCGTATGTCATTTATCTTCTGAAAAAAAGACTAATACTCACTGAGAAGTTATGACAATCTCCACGTTTTTGTGTTAACATCTTAACATTATATTTATGTCATTATTGTATTATTTATTTATTTTTTTTAAAGTACAATATTAACGACCGCTATATCCAATGCGTCTATCCTATTTCCATATTTGATGTTGTACCCTTCATGCATACGGTTTGCACGCCTATATGAGTTATTATTCAGGGTTTAATGATGTTTCATGTTCCAACACACATAGCTAGCATGGCATCTGTAAAGCTGACATTCACTGTGGCATTTAAAAAGAAAGTCCGACTGTATCGTCCCTGATGGGATCAACCTGTTTACTATATTCATCCCTTGTGACTTGCCATTAAAAATAAGTTTGGTGACTCACGGGGTCAGATTTGGTCCTTTTTAATTAATCGACATGTTATTTATTGAACACATTAATGCTATGTTTAAGCAGCAACTGGCCTCATGCATACACTCAAGACAATAGGTTGAATTTAAATGAGCATGGGTTATTCATGAGGACATTTGCAATGGGGGAAAGTGTAAGAAACATCGTCAAATTAATACAATAGTCCGTTTCTTAATCATTCATGGGAGACCTTGAGAGCTGCAGGTTGAAGGAAGAGCACCTGGTGAATGTAAACAACAGCCGAAGTGATGGTCAGTCATGCTCACGTCACACGCTCAATTGGTTACTTTCAAGTACAGCACGCAACAGCGGGCACACGGACACCAAACTCAAGGTCCCATATCTCACAATACAATACAGTTTCAAGTCTTGACAGGACACCCTACTTTAAAATATTAACAAAACTCTACTAGTAAACCCTAAACAAAACTCTAACCCAGTCATGAAATATGATTGTTATAACCTTCCCTGTGTCTTAAAACCATAACGCTAAACTTAGTCTTCCTTTGAATCAAACTTTGAAACGTAAACGTAACTTGAAACGATAGACTCTCTTAATCAATGGCAGCGTGTTGACCGTTCCCCTTGGAGTTAATCCAAATCGTTTTACGACGTTGCCCTGAGGTTGGTGGTTCAAATCCATGGTTTCCATGTTCTCGCCGTGTTTACGTGCTTCTTCCCACATACTGAAAGACATGCATTTGTCCGCAACTGCGATTGTGAGTGTTCATGGTTGTTTGTCTCCATGTGGTCTGCGATTGGCTGGCGACCAGACCAGTTTGTACCCCATCTCTTTTCCAAAATCAGACAGTTGGAATAGAAAATGGATTTACCAGTATTATGGATTATTCCCTTCATGGAAACTCGAACTAACCCTGTCTTGAAACCCTGCTTTCAAAACATGGCCTAACGCATGTATGATGGACTCCTTTGAAACCCCAACCCTGTCCTGAAAATACAATTTTCAAAACCTAACACAGGGTTGAAACCTTACTTTAAAACTTAAACCCTGTCTTGAAATCCGAATTTGAAACTCTGACGGTGATGCATTCATGATTGCGCAGAGGGAGGCTGCTTGCGCCTGGCAGGCCAGTCTCTGCACAAGAAAACAAAAGCAATCGTACTTTCTCCATCTATATTCAGTGCCCGTATCATATTTGGCCATAGACTTTAATTTGTGTTGCGTTTGCAACCTGGTTAATCAGCACTTCAGCTTCCTACAAATGCAAAAGGCGTACCATGTATTTCTATTTAGTGGCTTCTCTCTCCTGAAACTTGGCGTGCCTGCTGCAAACAGTGGAAGAGGCAAATTGTCTATTTCCTGAGGAGGATGGGTGGGGGGTGGGAGATTAAAAGGAAACATGTTCCCCAGGGAGCACACTTGTATCTGCTCATGCCAGCCAGCTTGTCAGCGCAAGGGCTGCACATCCTTCAGCGTATTCAATTACAACAACTTCCCATCAGGGAAACGTGAGTTTACAGCAGCAGACATGGTAGTATATGATGTCAAGATGCCGCATTAATGGTACATACACTAAATATCACGTCAATATGGTACATTAGTAGTACATACATTCAAAATTATGTAAATATTCCCCATCATAGGTGAAAGGACACCAAATTTGATGTAGAAATGATCCATTAGAGGTCTAGAGAAGACCAAACATGAGGTGTATAGATAAATTATATGACTATGGTACTTGTGCATAACAGGTGAACACTGACTGTGAAGATGGACAACCAGATAAATGACGCAGTGGGAGGAAGCTGTCAAAGGTCAAACCTTTGTTAAGACGTTCTGTTTTTGAAACTGTTTTACATGCTTTTAATGACATGGCTCCGAGACTACTGCAACATTTTGAATGTCGGGGGGAGTCAGGCCTGAATCTCTCGCTTACTATTGGTCCGAAACGCTACTGCTCGGCTGCTAACCGCTACACAGAAGCAAGAGCACATCACCCCTGCATGTACCTCTATTGGTTTCTTGTACAGTTTTGGATTGATTTTTAAGTGCCTAAATGGACTTGCACCGACCTACATCACTAACCTGCTGGAACCATGTGCGCCCTCAAGGTCCCTTAGGTCTTCCAACAAACTTGTCCTGGCTGTTGCCAAATCCAGGATGAAGCTCAGGGGAGACCGGGCTGTGGAATGAGCTGCCTCTGCCTTTTAGATAAAGCCCCCACTGCACGTTTTCAAATCACGCCTTAAGACACATTTTCGCTCTCTGGCCTTTCAATTTTAGGAGTGACTGCCCTCTTTCCATTTGACTCCATGTTTTATGTCATTTAAAAAAAAAAATCAAGATATGTTTAAATATGTTGGTTTCTTAATATATTAATCAGATTTGTTGTATTTGTGACCTGTAAAGCTTGACCTGTGTCAACTTTTCTTGTCTAATAAATGTGCAATAGCAATAAAGTAGTATGGCATTATATTAGAGGTATATAGACATAAAAAAAAAAATAGAATAAAAAATAAATAATGACGTACATTAGAGGCGCGGGCCATTAAATCAAGTCCTTTATTGAATCATATCAGAACATTGAGACCAAAGCCGCTTTTTCTAAGGATGATCAAGAGTGAAAGAGGTGGTGGGATATGCAATTGGTACATTACATATCATATTGATATAGTATAGTAGTGGTGTAGAAAACATTGCGTATGATGTTAATACTACAGGTGTATAGATCATTACATTTTTTTAATATGATACATTATAGGCCAATATACAGCAAATAATTATGGTGCATTTGGTGAATAGGCCATTATAGTTTACATAAGCGATGTACAGAACGCTCAAAAGATGTAAAGATAGCAAATTATAACTACTTACATTAAATGTCATCCTGAGCACTATACTGACTAAATTATCTAACTTTGGTTCTTTAGAAAATGTCAATATAATGTACATTAGAAGTGCAGTATACGTCAAATGTATAGGCATGAATTCAGACAGACGTGGTCCAAACATTATGCATTTGAGGCAAAGGCATTAACACTTTGACTGTAAATGCAGCGAAAGTGACTGGCAGCCATTAGCAAAATTGCGCCAGTGGCCAGCATGCATTTCCGGCATTTCACTGTCAGCCTTAAGGCGAGGAGATGTTGGCATTCATGCTGATGGGAAAAGGCTGGCAAGGTACGATGGCTTGGCTGTACCAGTATCCCTGTCTAATAAGACCTGCCAGCGTTCTCTCGGCACGAGCACTTCTGCCAAATCTCACTCTCGCTCCCTTGCAGAGGCAATAAAAAGGCAGGGCGAGGCCCAGCATGTAAACGTCCACTCACTCTCCCACTGCGCGTGAAAAGACACTTGACCAGCAAATGAACACTGTGGGAGGCGTGCTTCGAGCGTTGGATCTTTGTGGCCAAAGCCAGGATTGCCGTAAGATTTTTTTAAACGCGTTTTCCTACATTACTGGACTGTGTGAAAGGGGCCACTAAAAAAAGGGACTGAGATGAAGGTGACCAGCAGATTTTGAAGCTTGAGAGGCAAATTCCTATGCTTCTGAGGTAGAGGAAACTCAGGACAGTAGCCTGTCGAAGCCAGATTTTTCCCATGTGACTAAATTGCGTGAAAGGGGCCGACAAAGAAAGGGAGGGATGAAGATAAAAAAAGGGGGACGGTGTTGTTTGTCCAAATCGGTCATTGCAGGTTGTCTTATTTCGTATTTGTGTGTTTGACTTTTTCTCCCATTTAGTCAACATCTGAAAGTACAGCGGGGAATCTGGCTCTCCTGGCCACATGCAATGGCATTGCAATAACTTAATTGCTCCGCAATTTATTCACTTAACTTGAGCAGCGGTGGTTCTGAAGGCCACTAGTAACTCAAATTTTGTTCCCAACACAAGTTAAAATCATAAAAACTAATCAACCATGTGATGGTTCGCAAATGAAAATTAAAGTCAAGTGAACTAATTAGCAGGCCACAATTATGCTGATGTTCACACGAGTGAACCATCATCTAGTCGGATGTGCATATAGAAAATGTGCCTCATACACAGTGTGTCCTGAAGTGAGGAGCTGTTTCGCATATAGTTTCGTTCTCGGGTGCATTTGAAGGCTGTGACAGCGACCATCCGAGGCATCAAAATGCAATCAGAAGAACGTCAGGAGGTGTCAGTCGTGTTAAGGTTGAGAGCCTCCATGCAGTTGGTGACACGTGCCAGCTCTCTCGGTGCAGCTCTCTCGGTTTTTACACTGCAGTGGAAATATATTGATATATAATCCGAAATTAATGGAAATATGTAGAAACAAATGCAGCAAAACAAAGAGATTCTTGGTGTGGAGATAGTTTTGACTCCACTATAGTGTTAGAAAATAGTCACATGGAATTCTAATCGGCAACTAAGAGCTTACTTCTCGCACTTAGTCTTTGAGGCATATTGAAGTTCACAACACTTGATGAAGCATGTTTAATAGCATGTAAATATTCTACATTAAACGAAGCTATTAAATAGAATGTAAATGAGGTACATTATAGGAGTACAAACATGAACTAGCACTGTCAAGCGAATACATTTTTGTAACTAATTCATCAAATCCATAATTGCAATTAATAACATTTTTTCTGTTACTTTATTTGTGAAGCTTTTAACAGGTATTTAATTGACTGACGTCTACTAATTAATGTAAAATCCTCAAATATAAAGTGTATTTTAATTCAAAGACTGTTCTAATTGCTTTCTTTGATTCTTGAATACGATCTGAATGGAGTCATCTTTACAGGCAGTTTTCTTAGAAACAATTCTCAAAGCTTATACTGTACATTTAGCTGTAGTCACCACGCTCCAGCAGTGTTGGTTTGCAAGGCCCAGAGGTAGCTTTAGCACGCTGTTTTGTTCTGAGATGATGTGCTAAAAATGTACAACTAAACGTTACAGTGTTTTAATTTGGCTTTGCAAAATATGCAAATTAATTTTTGAAGTAATTACAACTGATTTAAAAAAAAAAATCTAGAGTTAATGCATCAATTTTGACAGCCCAAAATATGATATAACATGGTAGATTAAATGTATATATTTTTGATATGACAAGTAAATGGTACATTAGGTATAGAATAGTAACTTTATTGCACAACTGACAAATTAAAGGCATACAGTATAAATATGAAATATTGAATAATGTAGATATGGTACCTTAGAAATGAATAGATAAAAATATAATGCAAATTTGATACATCACAGGTATATAAGCATTAAAAGTTATTTAAAAAAATGGTACATTAGAGGTGTCCACACTGACTGAACATCATATAATTAGTATAGGATATCAACTATGGTGCAAAAATTAAAGTTGTATTGAATATAAAATATGATGCAAATATGTTACATTACAGATATATATAGCATAAAATATGATGTAATTATTTATTTATTATGTTGTGTAAACTTGTTTATATTAAGACTAAACTCATTCAGAGATTTATTTTTTAAACACATTACATGTTTTGAAGATACAACAATAGCTAAAAAAAATGTGCGAGGACTGAGAACCATGTAGTACTCAATTGTGACGTGAAGTGCTTTTCAACATTTCAGTTGTACTGATTTCTTGGCCTTGGATAAAACATGTACGCAGTGACCCACCAGGAAGAGTCACAGCTCCTCCACTTCTAGACTGGGAAGTGAGCGCCTTTGTTGGCATAAGTGGCTATCCAATGCAATTGCGAATTACTTGGCTCATTTCGACCACGACAGTACAGTTGCATTAGCCTGCTAACTATGCCTATATACC
Organism: Idiotropiscis lumnitzeri; assembly: GCF_059441095.1. Lineage (NCBI taxonomy): Eukaryota > Metazoa > Chordata > Actinopteri > Syngnathiformes > Syngnathidae > Idiotropiscis > Idiotropiscis lumnitzeri. Next base: position 8,507,955 of record NC_142394.1, read on the forward strand.
AAAAAATGCATCTTCGTTTGATGTCATTATTTAAATTCCCAAGTGTTAAATATTTTGTGATATTCAGGCTACCGTAATATGTAATAATATATCGGTGACTTGAAAACATGGCTGGGAAAATATCCCAAGATACATATAATGCTGCAAACAAAATGTCTGACGTTTGTTCATGTTTTTTTTTAGCTTTCATCATTCATTCATCGTACGGAAGTACGTCAGAGCCGAGGAGAAGTTCACAAGTACACAGCTGTTCCAATTACAGAGAGACTCGCATTCTTAGAAGCATATTCTCAAGTACATTTTTAGGTAGGCCGTACTTGCCCAGTTCACAAAACTAGACTGTAAGTTCTTGTATTGAGAAAAGGCCATTAAATGTGAGCAAATTGAATAATGTGTGCTGTCATGTTTAATAAATGGTTATCTTTCCCCGAAGTATCTCTGTTATGTGGACATATACACCGTCACAACATAATGTGAAAAATTGGACAACCGTTAGCCAGCGAGCTAGCTCGTGTGTAGACTCTGCATTATATATTCCAGCCATCATTTTCGCATCTCAGACATATAGGAATGTGTATGCATAAATATGCTAGAAGTATGATTGTATTTGCTTGAACATTGACAGTTACGGGGCGTTGTTTCAGCACATTCAGCGGACACACCCGCTGCATCTAAGATCTGAGAGAATGGCTTCATTCTTCAACATCTTGAAACCACATTTTCTTTGCCATGCTTTTATTCATTCCAAATTGGCAGGCTTGCTAACAACTTTGCGGTGGTATTAAATTTACAGGACGTTTATTTTCACAGGGACTTTAATTGACTAATAACTTAATAAATGTAAACAAATATTGTGCAATATATTTGTATTTTTGTAAAATATTTTATTTTAACAATGAAGTAACAATTTAGGATGTTATTGTTTAGAATTGTTCTTGTTCATAATAATAATAATAACAATAACAATAATAATAATGATAATAATAACAATAATGATGACAAACTATTTGTGTAGCACATTTAAAAACACGTTTACGGAGCGTTAATTTACGTAACAATGTGTAATTTACTTCTTTAACTGACTTTTTTTCTTTTTAAATTATTTAATACCAGAAGAAATCTTTTACTAATATATGGGTCATTTTCATATAATTAAATTTATAACGGTAAAGACAATTGTGAAACTTATTTTTACACATATATCAAATAATAAATTATCGGAAACTACTTTAAATGATTATCATTGTTAAGACACTCATCATGTTAATGTTTTCTCAATAATTATTAACAATCGTTTAACAAGGTAGAAAACAGATGATAATTAATATGCAACACTTCTATAAATCTCTGTAAGTGTTTACATTTTCAAATGATCACTTCTACAACCTTCCGAGGAAATCACAATATCTTGTCACAGATGCCGTATCTTTAGAACAGTTCCATGGGCTACTCATGTGGTCCTTGGGGGCAACAGCTAGATGAGTCCTGCTTTTTAGAATGACTCCAATATAGAAAAAGCTCACAAAGCGGTGTTTCTTCTGTCTGGTGTATTTCTTTGTATTCAATGTTTGAAAATGTGTTTTTGTGTGTTTGTGCATGTTCGTCCGCGTGGGTGCATGTGCGTGCGTGTGAGCTACTAAGCAGCCTGGCCAGTGACGAGCCATGAAGGTGATGAGTACTTGGGCTGGTGAAGGGGAAGAAAACCCGAGTGGATCGACTTAATGGGCCAGAAAGCAACCTTATCACGAGTCGGAGACTCTGCGGCAGTCTCTGAGCTCGGCATTGATTTTGCTTCCAAATGACTTCCAATGTCTTCAAGAATCAGTATACGATAGTAAAATGTGAAAAACGGGAAAACAGTCAAGCTCAGATGCGGGCAGGTCTTTGGGATCAAAGGCCACCACATTTTATTTTTAAAACCGACACATTGGTCACAACACGCATCATAGGCGTAATGATCATTTTTTAAAGAGCCTGTAAAGTGATTTCAGAGATTCGTTTTTAAATACATTAAGCATGTTTGAAGATAATTACTGTAAATATGCAAAGACTGAGTACCATTTTTCCTAGATTTTGGATCATGCAGCTAATACAACAGTTTGGCTTTTCTGTGGATTTTTCTTTCACCGGTAGAGGCCGCTCTATAGTTCAGAAAATACGCTAAATAATTTTTTTTCTCTTGGATCTGTTCTGTTTTCATTAGTAAAGTAGTTGCCGTGTTAAAAGGCACTGTTTTAACAATCTGGTTATGTACCTTTATGTGCATTCACAGTACAAAATTGTTCTGTACATGCAGTAAACAACAATTTTTTTTCAACATCGAAAACTGCGGCTTATAGACTGGTGCGGCTGTACTATTTAGTATTCAGCTAGAGAGATAAACCGTTTTTCACTATTCAGTATGTCTTGATTTGGTGCCAAGCTAAAATGGGGCCCTGTGATGCCCGGGACCTCTGGCATGAGTCACCTCTCCAGCACGATAAAGGAATTTAAGCACTTTTCGTATCAGGTTATATGGCACAATTGCAAGGGATTGTGGCATTCGGATAGCAGGCTGCATTTCGTATTGGAAATAAAAGAAATGTACATAATTGATATTACGGTGATATTTTTACTGGTACCAGCACATACTGGCATCATTGGAAATGAGCAAGCTGAGGCAAAGCTGGCTTTACACTATGGTGAAATGGACGGGACAGTCGGATGCGGTGGAATGGAGACGAATGAAATTGTGAAAATGAAACTAAAAGAAAAGTGACAAAAGCAGTTGAAGGAAGAAAGGCTTGGAGGTGGTTTTACCGATTACAAAGGAAGGTTGGAGGAGGGAGAAGAGCATATGCTAATTGACAATGTGAAACAATTAAATTGAGATTAAGGTTTGGACATTGTGGGTTAAATAGCACTTTAATTAAAATGGTAAAGCACACAAGTGATCGATGCAATAACAGCGAACGAGAAGAAGCAGTTGAATGTTAATGTTATTATGCATTGCAAGAGATAGAAGAGAGAAACAAGACTGCTAATTGTGACCTCGGTCGAGAAAAAAATGTGTTTAAATAGATCTGACAAAATTATGAGCAAATAAATGTTATAGGTTATTTTAATAGCTCAGACAAACACTGCTGATAACGAGAATATAGTATTAATTTTATTTATTTTTTTATTTAATCCAAGTAGTGAGGATAAATGATTTAGATAATGGATGGATAATTTTGCATTCTGGTCCACAGTTCTAACCAGTAGGTGACGGAAATGCACCATTTCATCGTTTGCCAAGTGCTAAAAAGTCATTTTCTCTTTATTGTTTGTTGTTTCTCAACTCAACTTATTGTATTAATTATCATTTGTGCTTCAGGCCCTCCAGCAAAAAACTCCATCTTTCCTGGATGCTGCAATTTTCAGAACAGCTTGGTGTTATTATTTAAATTCCCAAGCGAGGAGGTACCCGCGAGCCCGCTATCTGTTCGCCGGCCAAGAGAGGCCCGTAGTCCCCGATGATTGTTAACTAGTTTTTTCCAATACCTACAATTTTTGTCATCATTCAAATTCGGCAGAAATAACTTTCAATTACGGCATAAAAAAAAAAGTGGGGAACCAAGTTAGTCAATTTAAAGCATTCTGACTGATCTTTCAGGGCTCACGGAATATTGTTTTATGACTCCTAAACAACTAAATGAAATATTAGATTTTCTTAATTCATCATGAAAAAAACCATTCCATTTTTAATAATATTCATATTATAATTAATATTAGTTACGCTTCACAGAGGATAAAGATTATGGCTGAATACTGTTATATTGTACATCTACGTATGTTGCTGTACCATTTGTGTTCAATCTGTTGCTTCAAGGGGTAAAATATTGTTTCCCCTCCCATAAAAAGTTTTTTTGGGAGGAAAATGTGCACATTATTCTCTCCAAAAGAAACATACAACATACAGAAGAATTTTAATTTTTTTCCTTGAAAAATTCCAACATTTTTTGCTCAAATATTTGACGGCTTTTTGGTTTTCTCGTATGATTCCAACTTCAATCTGGTAGTCTGATAATGTTTTGAAGCCTCAATAACTCCTCGGGAGGAAACAGAAAGCGAGTGAGTCGTCAATGCAACGTTTCCATTTTTAATGAGTACAAATACCTGAGTCGCTGTACTACTTTGTGGCATACGTGCTAATTAGCTGCGGAAGAATCAATAAAGGCAAACGTGAGCATTCCCCTCCGATTCTGATGCTTATCGCAAAACGTCTGAAGAATCTGGCTCAGCTGATTAGACTAAAAAGCTATGACAGTGGTGAAATCTAGCACAAATTATAGGTCTCTTTCTGCTCATTTTAACGTGGCAACGTTGCAGTGATTTTTTTAGGAACACGGTGCACCTCCCACAGCCGGACCCCAGGGAATCCTTGTGGTCATTAAATGTGCTCCATATTTTTTTTTGTCCTAATTGAACGGCTCATGACTAATGACGGCTGTCATCGCAGCGATTCACTCCACTCACATTCACACTAATATGCCGAAGGGATTGTCCTCTCAAGTTTGCACAATGACAAAGCACAAAAAATTAGTTGCAAAGAAAAAAAGGCATAAATCCAATTTTATTGCATTATGAAAATTTCTTTTACAAATATACACATGTTCCCTTCAAATATATGAATTATGAACTAAATACTTTTTTCATTCATTGTCTTCCGCTTATCCGAGGTGCAGTAGCTTAAGCAGAGAGGCCCACACTTCTCTCTCCCCAGCCATATCATGCAGCTCTTCCTGGGGGATCCCGAGGCGTTCCCATGCCAGTTGGGAGACTTAGTCTTTCCAGCGTGTCCTGGGTCATCCTCGGGGCCTCCTCCCAGTGGGTCAGACCCACCAGGTTGATGTCCAGGTGGGATCCCGACAAGATTCCCGAGTCCCCTCATTTGGCTCCTCACAATTCGGAGAAGCCATTTCGTTTTCACATCGAGCACGGACTGCTTTCTGTCGCCAAATGAGCAGGTGCACTGGTGGCGATGCTGCAGACAGGTGTAATAAGGCCCCAAACCTGCTCGACAAGACTTGTGCTGACACCAAAATGAAGTATCGCCCGTTTTAAAGCACGAGCACCAGTCCACTAAAATGGGGCCCATTTTGTTCATATCTCAGAGAATTATCGAATAAGACAGGTGTGGCATGAGAGAAATTGTATGTAAGCTGTTAATTTTGTTAGTGCCTACATAAATTATGGTAGCGATTGATTGTCGTTTTTTTTTACATTATATGGGGAGCGGCGCGTGGCTATATTGTTGAGTAGAAAGCTGCAGATTGAGAGAAGTTAGTTATTTAGTAATTTCTCCTAAACAAATTGATCAATCTGACAATGTATTCATATTCATGAATTTGATTTTCCAGCTCAAATTATGCACGAGTCTTTGAGTGAAGAGTGGGCCTCAGTGCTCTTTTGAATACCGTGATATTTTTCAGTAATACACTGCAAACACAAAGATTTGTGTTCTGGCGAAATGTTTTTTTGTTTGACAGTCCATAACCGCAATACCAGGAAGGCAGTCAATGGCGATATTACGCGAGACCTTCCAAGAACTCATTCCTTGAGAAGAAAAAAACAATTGAAGCAGTGAGGCAAGGCTTTTCTTAAATGATTGAATGCCCAAAAAAATTAGTGATGGGTCAAAATGTGGGAAGGCGTCGAAGCGTGTGTTGAGCTGTCCAGGATGGAATTTCTGAAGCACGTACCGGAGCGTGATTCATTTTTGTGAAATGATGACGTATGAAGCCTCGCTGTCCCAAGATGACATCTCTTTAAAAAAGAAACACAAGTTCAACTTATTAGGCAGTTAATGTCAGGTATGACTCTCCATTTTGATACTCCTTTCGTCTGAGAGGTGCAGCTTGGGGAATAAAATAACGTACTTTTTAAATAGTATTTTTTTCATCAAATTAAATATTGATGCCTTTTGTGTTATGCTGTTTACTTTTGTCCACCTTCCAAATTAAATACAAGTCCACACTCTGCCTCCACACTCCTTATGGTGATCCTTTTGAAATAAATAAATAAATAAATAACAAAAACGGTGTCCAGTGGTTGACCGGTTTGGAAAATTGATAACTGAACCTCGCACACTATGCAAAAGTTTGCCCAGTCTAAACTCAAGTAATATTCCACAAAAGTGACTTTTACTTCTACCAAAGTTATTTTTCTATTGAGACGCTTGTACTTTTACTCACATAACACTTGAACTTTGTACAAGACTGCATAAGAATTGGAGTCCAGAAAGAAAATAAAGGCATTCCGGCCTCAATGCTGATTTGGCCTTTGCAGTGGAATAAAATAAGAAAGTTGAAAATAATTCAAGCAGCTGCCTTGAGCCTGCACAAGATGAGAAATAATGAGCAAATAGTAACAATAAAAGTGGAATAACAGCAGGATTAGCAATGGCCTCACAGGCCGCTGCCCGGCGCGCGTTATTATTTACAAGGCCTGGAGCAGACGCCACTGCAGATATTAATAATATTGTGCGAGCAATAAGGATAAGCAAGGAAAAAAAAAACTGTAGGCACCGCCCGCGTGGCCTGCGCTTTCCCACGTGGAATGTGTGCGGGAAGCAGTGGAGCATCATGGGTAGTCATTAGTGAGCCGCAGGGTCTTGTTGTTTACGGCTCCTTCATCAAGTTTGTGTGTGCCGAAAACAGATAACCAGGCGGAAGATGACGGTGACTTGCAAAAAGAAAGATTCTTGCAGGAACCACTCAGTTGCTGCTCAACTGCGGTGTCTTTGGCAGGCTTATGCTCTCTTAGGAGTTCTGATGCGGTTTTGGGTGGTCTTTGGAGGTCTCAGGTGGTTTTAGGTGGTTAAGTGTGGCCTAAGTTGGGTCACGTGGTCCCAGGCAGTCTTGTGTAGTCTTCGGTATTCTCACGTGGTTTCAGATGTTCTCATGTGCTTTTGCGTTTGCTCACGAGTGTTCCCTTTCCAAGTGGTCTCATCTCCAAGGCAGTCTTAGGTGGATTTCTCCTCATCTGGACTGAAATGCTCTCATATGGTCTCTGTATATAGCCATTATCTGTATAAGTTAAAAAATGCTTTTTAGTGGATATGATGCATCATGATATTAATACTGCACTTAGATTGTTTTGGACAATCATTTGAAAGCCGCCAAAAAAAAGGTAGCCCTCCAATGGCTTGAAAAGAAAGTCTGGGATTTAAGTATTTTCTATTGATCTGCGCTGTGTTAAAGAGCATTCAACTCTGTGACATCTTCAGCCTCCATAGGACGCTGAATGCAGCATTTAGTCATGGTTGCACACCTGTATTTTTTTAACCCCCACAAAGTCAAAGTCAGTAGTTCACCGGCTGGAGGGCCCCCCAGGGGTCACGCGCACCTTGCTGGTGGCAGCGGGGCTAATGAAGGGTGGAGGTGGGCTTGAAATGTGAGTGACCAGTGGGCTTTGCAACCAACAGAAAATGTAACGCAGTGGTACCTGTGAGGAATGCTCTGTTTTCAGCATGTAGTTGGCTGCAAGAGGCACTTGAGTGCATCAGTCAGCCAAGACAGGTGCAACATTGTTTTTTGGATGTGCAAGGAAACTGAGTTACTGGAAACAACCCGCACAAGTACGGGAGAACATGCAAACCCCACGCAGGAAGGCTAGAGCACTTATTCGAGCCATGAATCTCGAATCTGTGAAGTCGATTTAAAAAAAAAAAAAAGTGAAAATATGCTGCTTTTGAGATAAAAATATCCTCACTGTCCATCAAAAAAGTGTTGATAGTCAATTAATTGTGATATACAGTAGAAAGACCATCCATTCTCTGTACTACTGAATTTAACATTATATGTTTTAACAGAAAAATATTGGCGTTGTGATATAGCGCAACAGAGCCATGAAGCTCAAACTTGAGCTCTGGTGACTCCTGTTGCCACTGATCATGCTTGGGATATTTTCAACAACTTAATTAGAGTCCACCGTTTTTAAGTCAGTTAACTGGGCAGGACCTGTCTGTAGAATGTCCCGCACTTGACAGTGTCATCATGTCTGTCTCGTCACAGACCAAACCAACAAAATGGTTTGCAGTTAGACAGCAAAATATCTGCTGCTCTTAAAATCTCAACGAGCCGACTGGTGAAAAGGTCCAAAGGTTGATATGCCAAGTACACCAATGTGTACGTGTGATTTCTTCACTATAGGACAAGTTGTTTTTTAAAGGACAGAATTACTCTCAAACGGCAGTTAAGTATGGCTTTCTTGTAGGTCTACACATAATCAATATGCCGACCAAAATTCCTGTTGGTAAGGGCCTCAATATTCCAAAACAGTTCTGTAATTGAATGTATTTTGCCATTTATTTTCACCTCAGAACAAAGCAGATTTCTCAAAAAGGCTACTAGTAATATTAACCATAATTCAAATGAGTTCTTGACCGAGCGGCAACACTCTTATTAGCTAGACACTTGACAGTGACTCATTTATTTGACATTTGCGACAATGACTGTCATTTTGTAATTTACACTCTGCGACAACAACAAAAGACGGAGGCTTCTAAGCATTCTTCTAAGCGGTATTCCCATCCAAAAGTCTACCAATAATCATTCCTTTGATGAGAAAATCTTGGCCGTCAAGAGGGTAATGGACCAATAGCTGTGTCGTTGTCGAATTTACTGTATTAGATCAAAGCAGACGTATAATCCATTCAAATAAAAATTTTCCTGGATCCAGATGATTTTGTTTCGTGCAACCATTTGACAAAATAAAATTGAAGAAACTCAACAAATACTTTTTTCAGTACAGAATTGCTTCAACATGATTAACCAAATAACCAAAGACGAGCACTTTACCCTATATTTACCTTTACCCTATATCGAGGGTCCGTCCCCTCTGTGACCTGGTCACCTTTCCGCCCTGACACTTTCGAGCTCTCTGTTGAGTGTTCATCACAAGTTGACTACATTAGACAGTATGGGGAATATCGTAGATTTTTCCCGATCAAAAATAAATATGCACATTTGCATTTCATACAAAGGAAATTGTCCCCATGCTGCATTGACATGTTCGCAGTATTCTCCGATATGTCTTCATACATGTTAACCAGTCTATCAAATGTATATTTCTGAGCCTTGTGTGTTGTGATCACCATGGGCAATTTGTTTAGGGGCAGTTCCTCCTCATGTGTGTCGGAGGTGACGAATTGTCAACAGCATTCATCGCCACTTTTTCGTTCTTTTCAGGAACACCGTCAGCAATGAATCATACGGTGATGAGGACCAGGATTAGTTGTCATTCTTGGATTTGAATGTGACGGTAACCTTAGCATGGTTGTCCTCTTTATCAGTGGATTCCTCATCATTAGTTATTTCTTGTCCTGGATTCTATTCAGTGACATCTTGAGTTTCTGGCACTTCTACGTCTAATTCATCCTCACTGTCATTTTCCTGGACTCGCCCCTCCTCCTCATCAGTGCAGTAACCACGGAATATGCATCAAGAACTTCACTTACGGCTTATTGATCTAGCAAAGCGCTTTGAAAGCCCATTAACCATGATGCTGCCGCAAAACAACCTGTGTGCAAAGTCTCAAAAAGTAAAAGAAAAAGTAAAGTATAATAAACTTTCGGATGAATTATTGGTGTGTTGTGTGTTAGTGGGATTACAATTCGATTCAATATAGTACGACTCAGTTCGAGGGGTTATGATGCAATGACTTTTGGTGACATTTTACATGCAGTACATTTGAATGAACTGAGCTGTAAATGTGCTAATTCCGTCAAAAATATCACTCTCCAATAAAAAGTGATTCGATACATATCTCAATATGTTTGATTCAACATGATTCAATACACTGGCATATTTTAAATGAAAAAAATATTTTACGGTTCAAAATGTTTTGTTACACCCCTGTAATTAACCCTTACTTACCTTATTAATCACTAAACCTTTTTTCAATAATGAAAATAAACAAAATGACTTGCATTGTATTATTGATGATTAAACAGCGGGTCAAATTGACCCATGATAATATATTGGCAAAAAAACATTTTTTTTTCTAAATTACTGTATTTCCACCACCATAAGACGCACCACATTAAAAGGCGTCGATTCAGTTATGGGTGCTATTTTGTTATTTCACATATACATACGGCACACCGTAATATGGGGCGCAGGCTTGTTAAAACATAAAACCTGAACTTAGCATTCAGGCATGCTAAAACAGAAGCTAGCATGCATGCTAGAGTACGTTTTTAAAAAGGCAGTGGGAGCAAAACTGAGTTTGGTTGTACTTTTTTTAAGTATTTAACAATGTACTCGTGTTATTTTTTGATTAATCTTCATCCACAAATTTATCCAAGTCCTCTTCCTCTACATCCAAAATGAACAGCTGGGCAAGTCCTTCATCGAAGACGACAGGTTCCCTCTCGTCATTTTCAGAGTCAGCTTCGCTGCCGCCCGGACCATCGGCTATTGTGAAAGCTCGAGCAAGTGTTATAATATATATCAACGAGGAGAAATTAAACGGCTTGAAACCACTGTTTTGATTAAATGTATACTATTTGTCAAACTGCTGCCTATTGTGAAACTGGTTGAATTTTGTTTACTGCCATTGTTCAGCACTTGCATCTCATGTTTGTGTGCAGATGTCAAAGCAAAGAACATTTTGCGTTTGTCCGTTTTTTTTTTTTAAATGAACAAATGAATAATTATATAATAAAAATAAAGTCAAAATGAGGACAGGAGCATAATCCACTTTTTTGTTTGGTACTTAAAACAACAACAAAAAAAAATCTAGAGAACAAAATGAGCAGTGATGGCCACTTCAAACCAAAATGGCAACCTTCCAGTGCCTGCAAGTGCCATGTTGCTAAGGGAAACTGGCTGTAATTGTAGGGGTTAATTTGTCCCACCGTGTTATAGGAAGGTTATTAAATAACTGAGTGCACATTGCCTAAGTGATAAACACTCAGATAGCTATGAAGTCACCACAGGCTCCCATCACCTTGGGAATTGATACAACTTTTCCCAAAATATTCTGTTTACATGTAAGGAAATGTTGTAGGGTCTTTTTATTTTTATTTATTTATTTATTTTCATGCATGTATTGCACACTTCTCTGATTTGACTCGATCCCAACTTTCCGTATCGAGGCGGTGTGGATGGCTCCCTGGGGAGCCGCTTACTCTTGCACGAGAGGCGCAAAGAGAATGAAGATGTGGTAACAAAGAAGCCTAAAGTTTGACGGCGGGAGGTTAGAAGAAGAAATCCAGTGGGAGGAATGAAACGATCTGCTCGACGTCACGTGTGCTTGTAAATATTAACGGCCTCGAGGAACGCGGCATAAGTCAGGAGTTAGGTCGCATTTGTACAACTTCGACTACGTTTTGGCGCATGGCGGCTTGTCCATGACAACTTTTCAGCGCCTGACGGAAGGAAACAATCTCTTGTATAACTAATGCAAGGAGTGACTTGCATCTTTTCTCAGTCAGAGGTCACCTCAGAAAGATTTGGCACAGTTTCTTCTGCCACCCATTTTAGAACATGACCATTTACTAGTTATCAATAAACTTAAGACAAATCTAGCAGTATTTGGAAAAAGCAAACAACCAAGTACGAGTCCAAATTGTAGGTGTAAACGTAGAGATGGTGGAGGGGATCGAAATTCCTTGGGGTCATTGTTGACGGTAAATCTGTTGGAAGCCTCACATTAAATATATAAAACCTCAAATTTATAGTCTTACTATCCTGTCTGAAGTAAAACAAAACTATACAACTAATCTATAAAGCAAAACATGAATTGTTGCCAGGTAATATCCAAAATGTTTTCATAAAGAGAAGGAGGCTATAATCCAAGGGGAATACATAATTTAAAGCCAAAGTATTCGTGAACAACAATGAAAAGTTTTGTGTATATGTGGAGCAAAACTTTGGAATAGACTGAATACTGACCAACAACAATGCCTACACATACACCATTTTAAAAAGATTTTTTATATATATATATATATATATATATTTATATATATATATATAGAGAGAGATAGATAGATGCAAAATTATTAATTAATATAATTCATGTGTTTGATGTGTGTATGTTATTAACAAAATATTAAAGGGAATTGAAACTGGACACTTTCAATGCTATACTATGCAATTTTGCAATGGAAACGTGGCGATTAAAGTTCCCTGCTGGAAGGTCTCCGCAGTGACCTCATGAAGGATGAGGCAAGCATAAGAAGCACCATAAAGGTTCCTCACGCCGTCAGCATTTTGGCACATTAATGCTTAATCTCTTTTTACATTATAATTTATCTCTCCCTTGGTGGACCATATAAGGTATGGAACCCCTCTTTCTCCTCTCATGTGGCGGACGATATTTCAATGTGGACCTATTAAAACGAGTTCCATAGTTCTATTTCACATTTATTTCAATGACCTTGACAGAGTGAGCTCAAAATCAATAGACACCTCCCAGTCTCTTGCCACGACTGCTACGGAATAAAAGCTGTTTATTTGACGAAGGATTACTGAGCTTTATCGCACACAAAACAATGGCCATAAAAGGTGAAGCGCAGATTTAATTTATCTCCACCTTCTTGATCATTTCATCTGTAGATCAACACCACGGGGCAGCAAGGTTTCATATATGGGCGACTGCACAGATGACTGACACTTCATTTCACCCTCGTATGTTTGCTTCTCAGGAACAGCAATAATGCGTGTGGTGTCAGAAATAAAAAAAAATATATGTCACAATAAAAAATATTTAAAATGGAGTAATTGCTTGATAATCAATACAAAGGTATGGTGAAATTTGTTTTTGTTGACTTTTTTGAAAAATTAAATTTTTTCATGTTTTTCCCCGTGCAGACCTTGTGTGCTCGTTTGGTTTTCGTCTGCATTTCCTTTTTTGATCAACCTTGTTGCTTGTGTCTACTTATCAGTTCCTTCTATCCGCTCGTTTCTTGTCATGGTGTGCCTAGCCGACTTTTGAAGAATCTGCTAAAGTACTGCTTGTAAGCAGTTCAGTTGAGTTAACTGCCACCAAACAGTGCTCATATCTGAAAACTTTCCTCACAAGTTAAAAGCAAATAAATAAATAAATAATTCCTTATTTTGTAACTTATTTATTTCCATTGTGTTTGTTTCCATCCTGCAAGGTGGCAGTTGACGTTTTGAAACTGAATTATTTTCTTTTTCCAGAATAACTCCTTATTGTACAACTTCGGGGGCATGGTAAAACTCCAGAGTATGGAAACGAGTGATGGAAAATTGGTTCACATTGACAGATAGGACACATCAAAGTGTCAAAAGGAATCCGAGGAAGATGGGAGGCATCCGGTCGTTTCATAGAACTGGTGTCTCAAAGGTCATTTCACTATTTTTGGCACTTAAAACGAGCGGTGGAGCGTTTTTTTTTTTTTTTTTTCTGCCTCAACCGTTGAGCTGAATCCATCACCAATGGTTGTCACTCACAGCATGTCAATCCGCTCAAAATAGACGAGAGGAATGAGATGATGGCAGTTGACAAGCTGAGGCTCAACTGTATATACAGTACTGGTTTATACTGTACCCTTGCCCATATTATTTCAATGAAATAATTTTGTCTTTAAATAAGCCGTTTTGCATGACAGTTTGCATTTTGAGCATCATCAATAAGGACTGGGCAACATGGCTACAGTGACGCTGGTGCGCACCACTCAAACACGTTACATTTCCATACTGATTCCTTCATTTCTACCCCTTTTGATACACACACACCGGGCACCGCGTCAATCCCACGTCATTTACAGTTTCAGTAGCGCGGCCGTGGGTGCACACTTAGTTGTTTTACTGTGATTTGAAGCATACATTGACTCTCAAACACTCGAGACGCTTTTTATTTGAATTTACAATACGAATTAAATGGGGATAAAAGGCCTCTGCGCTAAAATAAAAGTAAATAGGGGACAAATTGTGTCAGCTGATGCCCAAGGGAAGGGGCTAAGCAGTTAAGGTTGAACTCCTCCGTCTTTTTGTAAATGTCTACATATTTTTTTTTTTAAATTACTATTTTTGACGGGCAGCATGGTGTCTGACTGGTTAGCACGTTGGCCTCACAGTGCAGAGATTGTGGGTTTGCTTCCGGCTCCGGCCTCCCTGTTTGGAGTTAGCATGTTCTCCCCGCATCTGCGTGGGTTTTCTCCAGGAACTCCGGTTTCCTCCCACATTCCAAAAACATGCATGGCAGGTTGATTGGAAACTCTAAATTGCCCCTAGGTATGAGTGTGAGTACGGATGGTTGTTCTATGTGTGCCCTGTGATTGGCAGGAAAGTAGTTACCCCTGCGACCCTTGTGAAGAGAAGCGGTTAAGATAATAGAAGGATGGATGGACTATTTTTGACTTTTTTGGAGTATTTTTGTAACTTTTTTTTCTTGGTAAATTTTCACTGTGTTGCACTTTGGGTGATTTGCATAATAAACTACACTGGTGCATAAATTGTGACGAGGCCATTGATTTGGTAGGAGATCGAATAGGATCCGTGACATAGCCATTTTTTTATATATGCTGTGCAGAAAATGGAGGGATGAACTTTGGAAAAACTCGGAGCATCGGACTTCCAGCGATGAAGCGAACCTTCCACCTAAATTGGCCATTTAGAGCGCCTCATTTTCAGATAGGCGGTGGAGGACGTGAACTTGTGGGGAAAAAAAGGAAATAAAGCTAAGCTTCATAGATGTAAATTTGGTACCTATGAACAATTCTGCTGACGGAAAGCCTCTCAGAAGGCATTGTGTTCATATCTTGGGGACTTATCAAAGAAAGCAAATCTGGCATGAGAGAAAATACATTTAAGAGGCTCATTGTCTCATTCTCTAATAAATCAAACATGCACAGTATAATCCTTGTGATATTTTCAGAGGTTGAATTGGGCATAAACTGAGATGTCCACATACATTTAGGTGTATGTTCAATGATTATGAATAGAAACATATTGTCTGGTTCCTTCTGTGACTCCTACTTAGACATGGGGACAGGTGGGGTTGCTGAATGGAAAGGGGTTACTTTGAGACTACTTAGTTATTTTCTGAATTCTCCAAAAACAAATTTATCAAATTAAAAAGTCCAAGATATATAATTTTCCTGATTTAAAAAAATTATCTAAACTGAAAAATGGACCATCCGGGGTGGATGAGCCCTTTGATTCAAATAGTTTTTTTTTTTTAATTACAACCCTAAAATACATTCTTCTTGTTTCTATTTTTACTGCAACCATTTAAGACTCACGATATGATATTGCAATATTTTTACAGATTATATCCCTGAAGGCACCTTCGAAGACCAATGCACCTGCAAAGCAGTGCAGCTGTCCTGGCGTGCCGCCCTGTTGAGCTACGCCAAGAAGACGTTGTTGTTTCCGCAGCTTTTGGCGAACACAGTGATGCTTGTTGTGCTGTGCCGTACCGTGGAATTCAGAGACATGCACCGGATACAAACGCAAGCACAGAGGGAATACTGTAAGCAACAAGAAGTAATATCAGGGAACTGTAAGCATTGTTCAAATCATTGTACTGCCATATGGAAACAGCATCATGCAGCATAACAAAGGGAAAAAAGATTACACAATATTAGATATGATATATTAGTTACGTGACCAGTTTTAGGGTAGACTCAAACTAGGCCCAATTGCACCTTGCTGGATTCATCGCTCTAAATACCCCTCAGCTTCCATTAGGGCAAACCTAGGGGCCGCTTGGCACCGCCTGTGCCCGGGGAAGGTGCTCCTATTCGGGCCAAGTGTGACACACGCCCGCCCTCCTCCTCCGGAGCTTCCATTAGGGCAAACTTAGGGGCCGCTTGGCACCGCCCGTGCCCGGGGATGGTGCTCCTATTCGGCTTAAGTGTGACAGACGCCCGCCCTCCTCCTCCGGAGCTTCCATTAGGGTAAACTTAGGGGCCGATTGGCACCGCCCGTGCCCGGGGAAGGTGCTCCTCTCCGGGCTAAGTGTGACAGATGCCGGCCTATTACCCCCGGAGCGATGGAGCTGGGGGGCGCTCGCTCCCCGCCTCGTGTCCGGGGAAGGTGCTCCTCTCCGGGCTAAGTGTGACACTTCCTAAATACTGATTTTGTGACCCCCCCCGCCCATCCATTCTGTTTACCTCCATTGTGCAAGGTGGTAGTTATCATGATTAACTGGTGGGACGAGCAATCGTATTAATTAGGACACGGACAATGCATGTGCTTTTGCGTGAGCCTTTTGTTTTTTTTTACTCTGGATTTTCTTTTTCAACTGTGCAAGTCCATGGTTCTCATAAATAGCCGGCGAGAGGAGTAATTTTGTTGATTATTTCTATTATTTCAGTTTATTTCCATTGAACATTTTCACATGATTATTCATCTCATTATTGACATGGTTTAATTGTATCGTGCAAAATGCACATAAGAAAGGCTGGGTGGTAGCAAAGTTTAGTTCTGCCGTTTTTTTTCGGTGTCTCCCCTAAAAAGGTAACACTTCCTTTCTTCTGACAGTGCACTTTAGTTAACTGACATAAATGAAAATGAAATATTACCTAGATGTGTATTTCAAATATGTGTTAAATATGTTTCACAAGTTTTAGAAGTTCCGGGAATTATTCAGTGCCAATAATGCTGCAATTCTGGAAGAGAATGCTAAACAACTTGTTAATCTTCAGAGACAGCTGGTTGAAGATGCAGTGGCTTTGTGTGAACTCCAATAATTACAATCTGCTCAACAGGTAAAAGAGAATTCAAGCAAAGGAGGATATTAACAAACGCCTCGACCAAAGCCGCAGACGAAAGCAACTAAAGGCGGATGTGGAAGTAGCTAAACTACTCAGGTCAATGCTCAACACTATCAGCACCATATCGAGTCCCCATCTGCCACTTCCACCGGCTGCACCTGCGCCAGGCAGCTTTGCACTTCCTCACTCCAACTCAAGACCAACTATGGTCAAGCCACAACTGTCATCAGTCCAAGCAGCTACCGCAGCTCAGTTGCTACCGACAGCAGCAGCAATGATCCACGGCGAAGAATGTTTTGGAATTCGAGGAAGTGGATTTTGCCAACAACGAACCAACAGAAGCGTGTGATGTCAAAGCCTGCATAAATGAGCCGATCAGGATATCGGTGCCGGGAACACAAAAAGAATGTGAAAGTTTTGTCTGTGACAAAGGCACTGAGGAGCCGGAATGACAGACGACACAATACCACACAAAGCAAATTGGAAATATAGGCTGTCTTTATATGCTTGAGCTACCTCAACTCGGTAGCACAACTGTTTGCCGTGCCGTGCGTGTGGTATTCCTAACAATGTGTCGGCCGTATATGAAATGTTACAACACGGCGGCAATCCTGAGCTGCATTTTCCATGCATGGAAATTTTAGATGTGTCATATGCATAGTAAAAAAATACCAGCAGCTTGTGTTTTGCCATTTTGGATGACACTTGACTAAAATATGCCACAGACAAATGCTTTGTTGTGTTGGGCAGCTTGGCATGTGGGCAGAATATATACGTATTACACTAGAGGTTCTAGAGGACTCCAAAAAAAAACTTTTCAAACTTTTGTTTCTGACATTTTAAGGAGTTAAGCCATCCCCAGTGGAGAATTGGACCCAACTTTTGGTCCAAACATCCAGACCTGTGGCCAACTAGTTCCAAGCAAGTTTTATCTTCATCGTAGCAGCCACAGAGCTGCCGAGTCTCCTAGATGGGGCATGCTATTCAATACAATACAAATGCATGACTACAAGGTACCTCCACTTAGACCACTTTGAAATCTTAGACCAACGCCTTCCTGCTCTGCATTCGCCACTTCATAGCCCGTTGAGGGACGCCATTTGAAATTCTCTGTGATTATGGCAGGAACTTCACTGTTGGTAGCCCCGAACCCCGAGAGGCTTTCCCGGCAGTGAGCTCTCAACTTCAGTCACATCTATAAGAACAGAAGATGCAGTTGCAGTTTAATCTTCCGGCTGCTCTGCATTTCGGGGGGGATGGGGGAGGGAGGTGAAGTCGTTTAAGGCTACCCTGAGAGACATCTTGAAAGCGCAATTCATTCCGGAGACAGTTGTGCGCACCCTACTCATTGAAGTGGAAGGAATCCTCAATGCCAAGCAAGCTACTTGGGTTGTATTGTGTACATCAACGGACATCGCCAATTCTGACCCCGTACTGCCAAATATTATTTGTCCGCCAGTACCAGTCTGTAAGATCATCCCAAGTGGCAGTTCAAGGAGCTCAATGTTGGTCAGGTGGTCCTCGTCATTTCCAAGAGCATCCTGGCCAGTGGGCGCCGTGACAGAGACCTTCCCTGGTCCAGATCGTCGAGCAGGTAAGGCTGCTGCTAAGGTCCCATCTGATTATCCATTGCGTTCCTCTTCCTCTGTTGAGCCAAGAAGATAGCATAGCACAGTCTTCCTGAGGATGGACAATTATCCTCACAGACTGTGTCAGAAAGACTAGGGAGAACCAAAGTGTAATTTTTGACGTTTCGAGTCAGTGCAGTGAAGCGAAAAAGACGAGAGCCAAAAATAATCCACAGTCATGCCAACGCTGGGATTTCAAAAATGCTTGTCGTTTAGTCACACTTACGAGAAAACTATAACGGGCCCGCTTAATCACAAATGAACAGCGGAATCATCCACACTTCACCTCGCGTCACAAAAATGACTCGTGTAGATGAGAAAAACAGAGAGACTGCGACATACTTCTTCTTTTCCAAGTCTAGCCACTAACTGACGGGAAGTCAGGGCGGCCATACCCGTCACATCACTTGTCATTTTCATAAAGGGCCCTTATATCTTCCTTCCTTCTTCTTTTTTGTGTGTCTCCTAAAAAGGTAACACTTCCTTTCTTCTGGCAGCGCCCCTTGGTGTGCATTAACTGAGATAAAGTAAGTACTCTGGGTGTGCAAAACATTACCTACTTATGTATTTCTTTCTAGGCGTCATCACAAGTTCCAAAAAGTTTCAGAAATCAGTCCGGGCCAAATACAGAACATGAACACATTTGAAAAGGATCAGGGTCCTTATAACGCCACCAATGAAGTGCATTGCACCACACAATGCATTCTGGGGACGGTCAATGTGCAAATTAGGTACCTGTGACATATCTGTGCCTACGGCGACATTAAAACACTACAGGCGAAGTGTCACTGCCTTCTATGTTTGCCAATGTTACAAAAACAAATTATTCCAATTGATGGCTGGCACCAACGTCTGTGAGCTGGGCTGCTGCTTATTATGGCAATTGAAGCACTTTTAGCGCTACAGTAATTCACATGACATAGTTTTATTTTTCTTACGGTAAAGACCAATCCGCCGTCGGCCATCGGTTTGGTGTAGTGCGAAAAGTCGTCGAATCAGTGCACTGGTCAAGTACGGGAAGTTACGAAAGCGCAAAAACTGTGAAAAGAACTCAATAACTAAATGTATGATGGGTGGAGAGAAAAGCACAAAGAGAAATGAATCACTCTCATTCAAGAAAGACTGCTGTTATTCGACATCACCGTGAAAGCCTACGCATTGATTATCGCCACCGATGGCATGGAGAGGTGCTACTTCTCACCCATGCGCAGAAGGTAGTAGTTGCCGTGTGTACTTTTGTCATTTTCCTTTCCAACGTGCTGACTTCAAGGCCGACGTGACAATTGGTCACAACGGCCGACGTCGGATTGGCGTGTAGCCAAAAACGAATCGGTTCAGAGACACTTCAAATGGGCGCTAAAAAACAGCACACGCACTCACGAATGTTCCGCGCCAACTGAGGTCTATTCATCGTTGTTGTTTGTCACATATGGAGGGAGCTGTCAGCGCACTGATCAAACCCAAACACGACAACACACGAGCGCCAATCACGAGCGCACGTTCCCCGTCACAGAGGGAAGTGACAGCTGTCGGATGAGCGCTTCAAAGCGATGTCGCGATAAACATTTGTATTTAGAGCAGGAAGTGAACCTCTGTGTGTTTTTGACATTACCTACGACGACACACATCGAAAAGCAAGGTGGGAGGAGGTTGTGCTTTTGTTTTTATTTGACAGCGCATCTGCCATGTACAATAGAAATGAACACGACAACCAGAAATAATTCAGACATTTACTGTACTATAAAACAGATATTTCTCACAAAATCTTATAAAGAATGCTGGCTCTTATGCCAGTTATTCATAACCACCATCTTGCACAATAGAAATAAGAAGAACAATGAAAAATTACCCGTAGACATTTTACTAAAAAGAACACACAATATTTTTAAGCGTTCAAAAAGGCCATAAAGGAAGCCTAACTGCTACATTGCACAATGTAAAGAAAATCTATCCATCCATTATCTGTACCGCTTCTCCTCATAACGGTTGCGGGGGGTGCTGGAGCCTATCCCAGCTACCTTCGGGCAGTAGGTAGGGGACACCCTGAGCTGGTTGCCAGCCAATTGCAGGGCACACAAAGACGAACAACCACCCGCGCTCACACTCATACCTAAGGGCAATTTCGAGTGTCCAATCAACCTGCCATGCATGTTTTTTGGAATATGGGAGGAAACCGGAGTACCCGGAGGAAACCCATGCAGGCACAGGCAGAACATGCAAACTCCACACAGGAAGGCTGGAGCCGGAATCTAACCCACGACCTCACCACAGCCAGGCCATCGTGCTATCCATTCGTCCATCGTGCCCATGTAACATGACACTACCCAAGTGTAGAAATAATATTAGCATTAACTGTAGCAAAGTAGAATTAAATGTTTTTCACCATTTCACTCTTCGTGCTTTTTGGGCGAAGCATCGAGTGACACATGTGGATGTCTGCCACGTGTCCCCCATCCCACACAATATAAGCATCTTTTGTTTCCACAATATGGTGGCAAAAAGTAGACCAGATTTAAGACTGGCTAGAAGGTCGTCTATTTTACAGTGCGGTGGTCTAACTGTATGCATTTAAGGCACAGGCAGACAAATTTGGTGCCGAGAAAAAAAACAGAAAGCAATAATTCACATCTATTTACAATTAGCTCTAAAACCCAAATCCAAATGCTTACAAGGACAGGGCAAAACAGCCTGAAATATGGTGATGGATTTCACCAGTTATTCATCAAATTGGCGACAAGGTACAGTAGAAGTAAACACAACAACTTGAAAAGTCATTTTAATTTAAAAATCCCAAACTGAACAAAGGTTAAAATGATTATTTTCTCAAGCAATCATCCTACTTTTAAGTGTTGTTACTCACTGCAAAACTGAAAAAGTATTTTTCCTTTTGTTTTTGTTTATTTTCCCATGCATCCATGGATATATTTTTTTTAAAAAAACATCAAAGACTGCGAGACAATCTGTTTAAAACGCCTCATCTTGTTTGTCGCAGGTGCAGATGAAGTCTTGGCTCACTTGACAGCTAAATTCATCTTGGCAGACGTTTTTATTCTATCAAGAATCCTGCACCTGAAAACTGGGTCAAACCACTTTAGTCAAGTGTAAGGGGAAGGAAAAGTGTGATGTAGTGGTTTCATAATACAGCCTCTTTAATGAAACACCATCCAACCTCGACAAAAATTCATACAGGGCAGGCCTGCGTGGCTTCATTCAAGAGCGCATAGAATGAATTCGGCAAATGAATGAAGCCACACGTTGCTCTCACCACAATAGAGGACGCCTGCCAACGTTGTGACACCATGACACTGCGAGGCTTTGGCACTCTGCGGAATGGCGGGGGAGTCATCCAGAGAAGACAAGTTGGGACAGTAAAACAAACAACAAACAAGACAGCTTGGAAAAGCAATGAGCTGCTGTTGGAAAAGGCAGGCACGGCATTGTGGGAAACTGGGAGAAATATCCGGGGTGTGGAAAAAAACATATGCTTACAAAGGTGCGATGACATGAAACCATTTTGTAGCAATCAGAAAAAAATCTCAAGGATGAGTCCGTCACTGAAGGACTACGGAAATTGTCCAACGGACCTTAAAATGGCTGCTTGGAACCCAAATGGTCTTTTTCGAGGCATGTGTTCTTTAGACATTTTGGTGGGTCCACTCACGATCGACTTGCCTACCAAATTTGATGTCGCACAGTTACACAATCTAATGTTGCTAAGAGGACCTGGTTTTGGGGGCTGCATTTTTTTCAATGTGCACAAATGGGCAAAAAGTTCTAAAATGTCCACTTAAAAAAACAATGTCAGACTTCCTGTGTCTTTTCAGGCATGGTATTTCAAGGCTTTTTGTGGGTTTACTCGTACTAGAAATGCATACCCAGTTTCATGTTATTCTGTCACATTCACTATAGAAGCTGATTTGTATTTATTTATTTTTTTGATGTTATAAAAATAAAAAAAATACTCACACTTTCAGTGCTTGTAGTGCACTTTGCCAGGAAGCTTGGTGTTGAATGGTAACTCAAGCCACAGTGCAGTGGAATGATAAATGTCGACAAAGATAATGAAATGTTTTTTGTCCACGATTAACGACCACTGCAGACATTCTCAGAGATGCTTAAAATAATTTGTAACTAATTTGAGGCAAACGTAGTGTTTTTGTTTTGTGCTGTTAAACATGTATTTTATCATTTATATTTTCGCGGGTCTCAAGGTTCAGAATGAGCCGGTTGGTGGGTGACGTGGGAAATGTGGAGAAGTGTTTGTTTTCCCAGGGGAACTCATTATTTTTGGCATGCTGTATATTTTTTTAATGAACATATAAACTGTTCACCTCTGCAACACGACACTCAATCCGACAAAAAAAAATGTAGTTAAGAATTGTGCACGTTTGTTTCACCGGATTTAATGGCTTTTGCCAAAGTTGTGTGATGTAGTGATATCTTGTATAACAATATGTTGTGGTGTGACATCAGACCCCCTGCATCAATTTTGGATTGAGACAACCAGAGAAGTATTATTAATTCAACCTGTTGATTAAAGTGGTGATGCACAAAGCAGACACGTCTGACGTAACATTTTTCAAGATAAAAAGTTGTATTTTTCAATAAAAAAAGGTATAGAATTATGAGAATAAAGTCATTTTGTTTTAAAATAAAGTCCGATTGGATTTTTCCAAGAGTAAATTGGTAGTCATTTTGTTTTGTTTTTTTAAGAGTAGAAGATAAGGATGTATTTATTCAAGATAAAAAGCCATATATTTCAAGAAGGAAAACAATTTTTTGTTTTTATTTTTTTACACAGATCATAATATTACGGGATTAAAAGTAATATTTAACGTAATATACAGAGGTGGGCGCATCAGTAAATTTTGTCAGTCCGTAATTTGTCAGCGGCCGGCGCACTCGTCCACCATCATCAGTCAGTCATTATATCTAGACAAACCAAACTGGAATTGTCAATTTGTCATTATTTTAATCACGCTCAAATGTCAGGCCGGCAAAAAAAAAAAAAAAAAAAGAAGAAAACATCTAATAGATGAAATGTTCTGCAAGGTAAGGGTGTTCTCGTGTGTGTGTGAGAGTTCAGAATCTCTGTGTATTACTGTGTATTATATAGTTGTATTTATGTAACCCATACATTTTTGGAAGATTGGAAATTGAAACGCTATTTTTCAAAAATGACACAATATTAACAAATTAAAAGCGACATTTATAGTAATAATTGGACAAAGATCATGAATGTAAAACTACAAGAATGCGGTTGTATATTTTGAGATAAACTGTAAAACTTTTTTCCCGCAAAAAATGGATGTAATTAAAAAAAACATCAATAAAATGAAGACGGATTTATTCTGGAATAAACGTAGTAATTCGAAATAAAAAAAAAAACTAGCATTATTCAAGAAAATAAGTAATTTTTAAGAAAAAATTAATTTTCCAAAAGTCACATCCTCTCAAGACCAAAGTTGCATTGCTTCTAAGATATTTTATGTAGTATTGCGACTAACATTCTTGTAAAGGAATAACTTCTTAAAGACTTTTGGACTTTTGTCAGATTGTGATTTCTCAAATATACAACTGTCAGGGTTCGCCTTACGGCGAGGAGGAGGTGGACCCAAAAGGCGAGGAGGCAGAGAGGTGAGTAACGTGAAGGGAATTTATTAACTGAAACAAACAAGGACAAACAACGTGGCATGGGGCTAGGGAACAAGGGCAACCAAAACGGGACTAATAGAAAAGGAGGACGAGGAACAACACAGAGCGAGATAAACGGGAACGAGGAGGGGAACAAGAGCATGAGCATGAACACGAACGTGAATAAAGCGTGGTCGTGGCAGTCCGTAGTTGCGGAAATGACCCGACACTGCGTTGTCGGTATGGGAAGCTTAAATAGACCGAGTGATCAGGGGAGCAGATGGGAAACAGGTGTGTGATGAGGGTAACGGGGAACAGGTGCGTGGCTGGTGAGGACGAGTGCTGAGGGGAGGCGCTATCACAGCTGACCAAAACAATAACACAAAACACATGGCGGGAAGGAGGGGACGAAAACAATAACAAAAGCCTGTCATGCCCGACGCGGATCATGACAGTACCCCCCCCTCAAGGGACGGATTCCAGACGTCCCACAAAAAGAACAAAAAGAAAAACCATGTCCAAAAACGAGGGTGGGCGGAAGGGGTCGGGCGGTGGGTCAACGACCCGTGATCGAAGCCGGTCTGGCGGATGTCCGGGAGGCCAGACCAGCGAGTCCTTTCTTGGCCATTCAGGCGGGCGTCCGGAAAGCCAAACCGGGGAGTCCGACTGTGGCCATTCAGGCGGGCGTCCGGGAGGCCCAGATCGCCACATCGAGTGCGCCGCAGAGGCTGAGACGAGAAGCGGCGGCGGACCGGGCACCGCCGAGACAGGAACTTGGAGCGACGGCTGGTCGTCCAGCCCCGCCGAGTCAGGAACGTGGAGCGGCGGCTGGTCGTCGAGCGTCGATGAGACCGGGACGTGGATCGGCGGCAGGTCGTCGAGCGTCGCCGAGACAGGAACGTGGAGCGGCGGCTGGTCGTCGAGCGTCGACGAGACAGGAACGTGGAGCGGCGGCTGGTCGTCGAGCGTCGACGAGACCGGAACGTGGATCGGCGGCTGGTCGTCGAGCGTCGACGAGACCGGAACGTGGATCGGCGGCTGGTCGTCGAGCGTCGACGAGACCGGAACGTGGATCGGCGGCTGGTCGTCGAGCGTCGACGAGACCGGAACATGGAGCGGCGGCTGGTTGTCGAGCGTCGACGAGACCGGAACGTGGATCGGCGGCTGGTCGTCGAGCGTCGACGAGACAGGAACGTGGATCGGTGGCAGGTCGTCGAGCGTCGCCGAGACAGGAACGTGGAGCGGCGGCTGGTCGTCGAGCGTCGCCGAGACCGGCACGTGGAGCGGCGGCTGGTCGTCGAGCCCCGCCGAGTCAGGAACGTGGGGCGGCGGCTGGTCGTCGAACACCGCCGAGGCCGGAACGTGTGACGGCGGCTGGTCGTCGAACCCCGCCGACACAGGAACGTGGAGCGGCGGCTGGTCGTCAAACCCTGCCGAGACAAGAACATGGAGCGGCGGTGGGTCGTCGTCCACCGCCGAGGCAGGAACCAGGAGCGGCCGTGGGTCGTCGAGCGCTGCCGGAACCAAGGCGAGCGGTGGCGACGGGTCGTCGGATGCTGCCGAGGCCAGAGCGGGGCGCGATGGTGGGTCGTCGTGCGTCGCCGAGGCTGAGGCGTGACGCGGCGGCGGACCGTCGTCCATCGCGGGCACCGGAACCGGGAGCGGCGGCGGGTCGTCGAACCCTGCCGAGACAGGAACCAGGAGCGACCGTGGGTCGTCGAGCGCTGCCGGGACCAAGGCGAGCAGTGGCGACGGGTCGTCGGAGGCTGCCGAGGCCAGAGCGGGGCGCGATGGTGGGTCGTCGTGCGTCGCCGAGGCTGAGGCGTGACGCGGCGGCGGACCGTCGTCCATCGCGGGCACCGGAACCGGGAGCGGCGGCCCTTCGTCAGGCGCCGCTGAGGCAGATACGGCAGGCGGCTGCTCGTCGTCCACCACGGATGCAGGGACCGGGGGTGACGGCTGCGGGCCGTGTTCGGCCGAAACGTGAGCTTGGGGCGGAGGCAAGGCGTGCCCCACCGGAACATGGACTTGGGACGGACGCACAACGTGCTCCGCCTGAACGTGAGCTTGGGACGGGCGCACAGCGTGCTCCGCCTGAACGTGAACTTGGGTCGGAAGCAGGGTGTGCTCCTCCTGAACGTGGACTTGGGACGGACGCACCACGTGCTCCGCCTGAACGTGAGCTTGGGACGGACGCACAGCGTGCTCCGCCTGAACGTGAGCTTGGGACGGACGCACAGCGTGCTCCGCCTGAACGTGAACTAGGGACGGACGCCGGACGGGCTCCGCGTGAACGTGAACTTGGGTCGGAAGCAGGATGTGCTCCGCCTGAACGTGAACTTGGTTCGGGCGCACCCCTTGCTCCGCTGGCTCGAGAACTTGGGGCGGACGCACAGCGTGCTCCGCTGGATCGGGAGCTGGGATCGCCATTGGGGCCCCGGGACGGGGCTCGGCCGCCGACGGGGAGCCGGTACAGGGCTCAGCGGCTGGCGGGGAGTCGGGACACGGCTCATCAGCTGGCGGGGAACCGGGACAGGGGTCAGCAGCTGGCGGGGAGCCCGTACAGGACTCAGCAGCTGGCCGGGAGCCGGGACAGGGCTCAGCAGCTGGCGTGGAGCCGGGACAGGGCTCAGCAGCTGGCGGGGAGCCGGGACAGGGCTCAGCAACTGGCGGGGAGCCCGTACAGGGCTCAGCAGCTGGCGTGGAGCCGGGACTGGGCTCAGCAGCTGGCGGGGAGCCGGAACGGGGCTCGGCCGCTTTCGGGGAGCCGGAACGGGGCTCGGCCGCTTTCGGCGAGCCGGAACGGGGCTCGGCCGCTTTCGGGGAGTCGGAACGGGGCTCGGCCGCTTTCGGCGAGCCGGAACGGGGCTCGGCCGCTTTCGGGGAGTCGGAACGGGGCTCGGCCGCTTTCGGGGAGCCGGAACGGGACTCTGGAGGCTGCGGCTGACGTGGAGGCAGCATGGTCTGCGCAGTGGGGGCTGCGTTGGTCACTGCTGCTGGCGTGGGGGCGACAGCGGGCCGGGCGCAGCAGTCGATCCGGGCACAGCCGAACCTGGGGCCCTGATCCCTATCAGCCTGCCGCCATAGGGAATCAGGGGAACGGGGAACACGAGGGACCGTGACTACTGGTGCTGGTGATCGTGAGCCGTGAGACGCAAGGGGGACGTGACAAGGCGTGGGGACCGACGGTGGACGAGGTGCGCAGCGTGAATGTGGCTTACGTGACTTGGGGCGTGAGGCGCGCGAGGTAGAGTGAGAGGTGGTCTCGAAGAACTCGAACGAAAAGGGTGTCAGGAATTGCTCGGAGGAAGGAAGGGAACTGGTCCTAACTGAGCCCGGGTTGCGCTGGGCGTCTAACAGGGCGTAGATGTACTCGGCATCGTCCTCGTGATCCGAGTCAACCAAAATGTGCGGGGCATAGTGCTCGGAATCATCGATGGGGTCGGCAATTAGCAGGAAGTCAGTGGGTGAGGGGGCATGGTGCTCAAAATATTCTGTTAACTCATAATCAAAAAATGCGTGAGGAGGTGCATCGGCCTTGCGGTCAAAATTGTCGTCATAATCGGGATCTATGATAAGGTGGGGAGGAATGACGGGTAAGAAGTCGAGGGTGTTACCGTAAAACGAAGGTGAGGTAAGGGGCTGGTCGGCAGGCTGATGAGGGCGGTTGTCTGTGCGGCGGTGTCCGTGACGCCGCCGCGAGCTCCTCGCTGGGTCCTTCTTCTTTGGTCGGGTCATTCTGTCAGGGTTCGCCTTACGGCGAGGAGGAGGTGGACCCAAAAGGCGAGGAGGCAGAGAGGTGAGTAACGTGAAGGGAATTTATTAACTGAAACAAACAAGGACAAACAACGTGGCATGGGGCTAGGGAACAAGGGCAACCAAAACGGGACTAATAGAAAAGGAGGACGAGGAACAACACAGAGCGAGATAAACGGGAACGAGGAGGGGAACAAGAGCATGAGCATGAACACGAACGTGAATAAAGCGTGGTCGTGGCAGTCCGTAGTTGCGGAAATGACCCGACACTGCGTTGTCGGTATGGGAAGCTTAAATAGACCGAGTGATCAGGGGAGCAGATGGGAAACAGGTGTGTGATGAGGGTAACGGGGAACAGGTGCGTGGCTGGTGAGGACGAGTGCTGAGGGGAGGCGCTATCACAGCTGACCAAAACAATAACACAAAACACATGGCGGGAAGGAGGGGACGAAAACAATAACAAAAGCCTGTCATGCCCGACGCGGATCATGACAACAACTAACGTAATGGTTGCAATACTATTACTTTTTTCTCCGAAAATATCTGACTTTATTATTTTTTTATTTTTATTGTTCACTGTGGCTTTACAACTCCTTCAATTTGAATGTGTGCAGCATGTACAGTAGAATCAAGCTGCTCCAGTCCATGTTTACGCAATCTGTTCTGCTCTTCTAACTCACCCACGATTCTGAACACCCAAACAAGCCGACCTTCAGGTGAGTAATAATAATAGAGCGCTTGAGATGTGTCACGACACCTAACAGACGTCGCCACATTTATGCCCAAAGGCCCCCAGCGTCAACGGAGACCTTGAAAATACAAGAAAACGAGAGTCGGACGAGGCGTGAAGTGAAGCACCGTCACGTCGACACATGAAGATGGATGGCGTTTGACGACTCGAGTCCAATTTTTGGCAGGTCCTCGCCATGGGAAACGGAGGTCCATTGACATGACTTTGTCTTCTGTGTTTTTCATTTACCGGTGAGAAGAGCAGAGAAGGGTAGCAAAACCCTCGAGGCCAAGTCAATCTGGGTAAAGCTCAGGTGGCAAAACACTGCAGGACAGCAAAATGGTGACATGTTGCAATCTCTACTTTCACTTTCATTTCTCCTACTACAAAGGTGGTAAAATTACTCACACTTTATACTTAGAATGGTAAAGGTTCTTTTCCACCTATTATGGTACACACTCACAGGCTTGGCATCCACCTACTGATGACAACGTGTCAGGAGAAATTGGGGCTTCAGTATCTTGCCCTTGGACACTTTGACATGGTCGGGGGTTGAACCAACAACAACATCTGGGTTGGGAAACGACCACTCGAGCACTGAGCAATCCTGTCCCAAGTCGAATAAATTACAAGTGCAGATACTTGTGAAAAAAAGACGGGCAAATTATATTGTAAAGCCTCTTAAATGGACTAAAGTCTCGTTTAAATATATATATATATATATATATATTACATTTCAGCTCACTACACCACATTTGCCACAAGATGGGGACAAAGCACTAATTCTACCTAAATTAGGCTACTCAACTCGTTTCAACATAGTTCCTTGGCACCAAAACAACTAATAATTTTATCTGAATGAAACTCTTCAACTGTTCCTTGGCATCAAGATGTTACAAGATGGCAATGTCACTACTTTTTACTTTTGTTTGAAGACCAAGTGTGAAGTAAACTTGACCAACCATATTTTGAGTAATAAATCTATTTTAAGAATACTCACGTTATTAATTTAATTTTTTTAAACACAAACGTCCTAGATTCATATTTACACTCTAAAAAAGTAAATTATTTTTTGGGCAATCACCAGTATTCTTCGGTTATGACGTAATTTACAGAAAGACGAGTCACCAGTCATCATTGCACTTCATTTTTGATTGCCCGGTGAGCTGCTCAATTGACATTGTTGTTGCGTTATTCGGCGAAATGTCTCTGCGCTGTGTGGCGATGCATTGTTCGCATCTGTTTGAGTGGCCAAAATAAAAAAATAAGGCACGTAATGGACCAATTTCATTTTGGCAAGGAGAGAGAATTTCAAGCCAGTGTCGAGGTCGTGTTCTTTGCCACAAGCGTTTCAAAGATCTCGATTTTCTCAACCGTTTTGCTTATGACAAAGGTTTTGCGAAAAGGTAGGTGTAGTTGCAATGCATTTTGAAAAAAGTGTGGTGTGTTGCGTGTGTTTTGACAGCTTCTGTGTAACCGATGGGTGTGATGTATGTATGCGGAATGCACATGCGCTGAATGAGGACTGCGTGTGTGTGAAGGAGCCGAGGAGAGCGGGCGGGTGAAGTAGAAAGTGTGTATATATACCTTAAATACCTTACCAAGACAACATAGGAAATATAACGTGTGGTACTTGCAAAATAAGTATACCAAGTAGTTGATCTCAACATGAGTCATTTACAGCATCGGATTTAAAACAACAATAACGCAAAGGGAACAATTCCAGCGAATATATTTTACCATTTTTCTCGATGAGTCAAACAGCACTTCTTGTCCGCTGTTCTGTCAAAATGTCCTACTCGTGTGAATCGTCCAACCGGAGTCAGATTTGACAGCTGCACAATATTTTCGTTCTCACGTCAACACACGTTTCCCCAGAACAAAATGCCACTGGATGGCTGCAAAGCAGTATTCTCGTTCAAATGAAGATCCCCAGCTGACTTTAACCTAGTTTCTCAGCACCAAAATGTAGGTAAAGACCAAGAATAACTTGTTAAATATTAGTTGGTGTCTTTTTTGCTGAGTTGTTTCCATTGCAATTCTAATATTATGAACTGACTAAAAAAAAAAAAAAACAGAAAACCAAAATTATCTATTGAGCTATTTTTAGCGAGTCACAGACCTTTGACGCTGTGTGTTCGTCTGCATAGTTTGAAAAATAAAAAAAAACAAGGTTATTTTGAAACATAAGGAGCAGAGAGGGTAGAAAAAAATTAAAATGGGTTTGATTAACAAAGGCCGGAGGTTGATTTTATTTGAATCAGCCCTCTTGTGTTTGATGAACATACTCGCGAAATGGGCAAATGACAAAAATTGCCTCTGGACGCGTCAAAAGCGCCACTACCAACTGTTTGTGGAAAAAGAGAATTGAGACAGCAGTGTGTGCTCAAACGTGCCTGTATTTCCCTATTGTGACATCACATAACCCGCGCCTCCTGCCTGCTACTGGGGCGTACCATTACAAAAGGGGGGAAGAGGGGGGGGCAATACCACGAACCCTTATGCATACTCACTTGCATTGGGCTCGTTCTTGGCGAAGAAAAAAGAAGAAGAAGACGAATGATAAGAAGGCGACGAATAAGGTGGATTTGAATAGTAAATTAGCATCTCTCCCGCAGCGGTGTCATACACGGAAGGTTTCTTTTGGGAGGAGAGGACGGCTGGTCGTGTGGCGGAACAGGGTCAGGGGCTGACAATTTTTATGAAGAACGCCGGAGGGTCGAGGCCGGAACCGTACAGAGATAGCGGCCAGAGGGCGGCAGACTGACCTGCAAAAAATTATCAAGTGCCCAGCTATGTTTAGATATTTATTTAGTGTACACTGTCAGGAAAAAAAGTTCAGGTTATGCATGACAGTAACATTGCGCCAACACAGAGAGAAGGCCAACTTCAAAATAAACCTTACCTTACCAAATAACATGGACATCAATGCCTTGGGATGCTTTTATTTTTAAGTTGTTCCAGGCGGCGCGTCACTGCTGGACGGCTGACGCTATCGCTTAGAATTAGAATTAGAAATCCCTTTATTGTCATTGTACTCAAGTGTGCAACGAGATTAGAGAACTTGTTTACCTGACTTTGGTTGGAGGCCACTTGATATTGCCGTCACAAACTGTTGCCACTGACATCAATAATACGATGTTTTCCTGAAATCAAATTCAATCGCGACATAAGGACGCTAAATAGAACTCTAATTACGATATTATTGTATTATTTGGCTCCTGTTAATAACGTTTAACAGTGTTAGTGGCTTACAGCTGCTAAGCAAGTGCCTTATAGGCTGGTGAGAGTCAGCTGACTGCTTTTCAAAGGCAGTGTTAATTGGTGAAAATGACTGCACACTTTGATGCTGACAGACCCACGAAGTTGCATTTTCAGCAGATCACCATATTTACTCAAATGTGAGAAATCACTACTGTGGTTGTGATGTTACTTCGTCTCATATCCCAAATATGGGGAGAAATATACCTAAAATCTCACTTATGTTTCTAGTTAGTGTTGCACAAAGCTCAGTTTAAATTTATGTTAAAAAATTATTCAAAAATGAAAAACAGCTGGGCTTAGCACGATGGCCTCACAGTTGACAGGAGCAGGGTTTGATGTGCATGTTCTCCCCGTGCCTGTGTGGGTTTTCTCCGGGTACTCCGGTTTCCTCCCATAATCCAAAAATGCATTGTAGCGTTGATTGGACACCTTGAATTTTTTTTTTACCGGAATACATTCTATTCAATATAATTTTTGGTGGGATATCCGAATACCAAAATATTTGATAGCGGCAGCCATGGTAGATATCTTAACACTCCACTGGAAAATACTTTCTACGATATGATGAAGTGTACGGGTTAACAGGGTGTCAAGAGTGCATTAGGATTTACAATCCCAAGCCAGGTTTATGGTTTCAGGTTAGGTTTAGGCTAACCCAACCTATTAAGACTGTTAAGTTTCAAGCACAGGTGAGGGTTTCAAGTTAGTGTAACCAGCCAGCATTAGAGTATTAAATGAGGGTTTAGTTCTTGCCTCAGCAACTGCAGGAAGTTGCATTCTGCTTGCCTCATCGGTACCTGTAGGTTGCCTCTGCAGTCCCACAGGACAAAAAGGCCTGATAGGACTTTTTCTTCAGCTTGACAGCATCCCTTACTGCTAATATCCACCAGCGGGTTCGTAGATGGCTGCCACGAGAGGCACCGCCTGCCTTGTGGCCACAGTTCAGATGGCCTCCCTCAACAATGGAGGAATGAAACATGTTCCACTCGGCCTCAATGCCTGCCACCACCCCTGGGCGCATGGGCGAAGTTCTGTCGCAGGTGGGAGTTGACGATCTTTCTGGCTGTGGATTCTGCCAGACATTTCCAGTCACAATATGTTCGGGGATGCCGGGTCGGGCTGGCATCATCCCCCACCACCAGGTGCCAACGCACCACCAGGTGGTGATCAGTTGACGTCTCTGCCCCTGTCTTTACCCGAGCGTCCAAAACATGCGGCTGTAAATCCGATGATACGACTACAAAGTCGATCATCGAACTGCAGTCTAGGGTGTCCTGGTGCCAAGTGCACAAAGGGTAAGGCAAAGTGAGGCTACTTGTCCACCGCGGGGATCCCTAAAAGTACAGGCACTAAGCTGGGGGAGGGGGGGCAATAAATATGCCCCTACCTGCTCTGAACCTCTCACCTTTGGCAACTCCAGAGTGGAAGAGTGTCCGACCCCTCTCTCGAGGACTGGCACAAGAGCCCAACCTGTGGGTGGAGGTGAGCCCGACTATATTCTGCCTCGTGCACCAGATTGGGCTCCGTCCCCGCCAGAGAGGTGACCCAAGATATGTCCCAAGAGCTAGTTTCCGTAACCTTTTGCCGCCACCCAGTCAACAGGGTACCTGAGCCATTTGGGCCCTCCCACATGTGGTGAGACCATGAGAAGGGAAACCCACGTTGCCTTTTCGGGCCGAGCCTGGTCGGGCCCCATGAGAGCTGGCACTCACCAACGAGCCCCACCTCCAGTCGTGGTACCAGAGGCGGGACCCGGTGGTTGGTTCCCATCACAACTTTGGACAGTGGAGAAAATGTCACTGATCAATTTATTGAAATTATTTCCATATTTTAGTTTTAAAGAAGACCATTTGGCACAAAGATTTAATAATCTGGTTGAATCTCCTTGAGGAGGTTTCTTTGTGCACCTTCTTCAGCTCATCTAACATCACAACGAGTAGTTCAGTTCAGTAATTAACCTGTCAGGGATTATTCTGCTACATTAAAGCCAACGCATTATTCATGGCCCCCATTAAAAGCCTTATAAATGAAAGCGAGAACAACACTTTTTGATTCCCAGCATTGGCACAATGGAAAACAATCATTTACAGCTTGTTCTAAACTATTCTTGTATGGATACAATCAATTGGCAATTTTACCAGGATGAACATCACACTGGCTGGCCCCCTCGGACAATAATGTGGGGAAGATTTCAGGAGCTGGTGAGGGTTACGAGTCAGCGAAGTTGGGCTTTTAAAACTGGGTTAAATTGGGGGTCAAGACGGGTGTAGCGGTTCAAACTAGGTTTCAAACATAGATTAGGGTTTGAAACTAGGGTTAGTGTTTTAGACCAGTGTTAGGGTCTCAAATATGGGTTTCGGGTCAGTATTTGGATTTGAAAGTAAAGTAAGGGTTTTAAATTAGGCGGTCAAATCAGAGGTAAGGATTCAAAATTTGGCTTTCAAGACACAGTCAGGGTTTTGAATCAGGGTTTAAGTTGCTGTTTCAAATCAGTGTTAAGTTTTCAAGCTTGGGAAAGGGTTTCACGCTAAAGTTAGGGTTTCAAGACAGAGTTTGGGTTTGAAATAAGGATTTCAATTCAGAGATCGGCTTTTAAATTAGGGTTTCCATAAATGTTTACGGTTTCAAGTTAGCTTTTAAATTAGGCTTCAAGACAGTGATTGGGATTTCAGAGAAGATTTTAAAAGACATTTTCAAATGATGGTTTAGATCCTGTGTTGATTTTTCCAATTTGGGTTTAAAATCAGGTTTGATGATGCCAACGCACTCCAGCTTCTGCACTCAACCTGCTTCACATTACAGAGATTAAAGGATGAAGTGTGAATCTGGTAAAGAATGAAGCGCCACACACTGGGGAACAATCACAAATATACTGTCTGCTCACACAGAAGCGCCTTATGGAGTCATACACAAATATGTATTTCTTTCTTTCACTGACAAAGAAATTGCAATAAAATGTAAATGACATTCTGCACTTCATTTGATGCGTGTACAAAGAAAAATAATGTCATGTTTTGGTTGATTATGTGCACTATGTTGGTTGTTGGTTGTTTTCACCCTCTTGTGTAACTCCAAGTAATGACAATGTCAATGTCAGTAAAACCGTGTTAGATTTAACTCACACCATGTAGGCATACCTGTTTTCTAATTACATTTAGAATTGTATCCAAATCTAGTATAACTTTTTAGAAAATCAGTTTTAATTTTTAAAGAGTCAATTTCATTTAAAAATTAGTCAACTGCTCATCTCAAGAAATCTTTTAAATTAAAAAATATATATTTCAAATATCAATTTACTGTTGTATGGAATTTTCAAGGAATGAAATATAATACAATCAAGGGGTGCACCGATGATAATTTTTTTGTTCCAATCTTGTTTTTTTTTTGTAAAACATTGAACATTACCTACGAAACAATATAAATGGGTTGTTTTAACTGCACATGAAGTAGTTCTCTATTTAAAAATGAAAAGAATATTAGTCCTCTTACAGAAATGAAGACAGTGGCTGACTTTTTCAGACCTCTGTGGTGGAAGATAAGATCGCTTGACAAGACTGGCTTTGTTTTAAGGGTTTGGACGATCACGATCCCCCAAAAATGGAAGGAAATCGACAACAACCCTGGCCGATCAATCGATACACCGCTAATTACAAATATTTAGGTCACTTAAAAATAATGTATTTACTTGTATGTTTTCATAATCAATTTAATTAAGAAAAATCATTTTAATTTGGTTTATTTTTATTTTCATTCAAAACAAAACATCTTTAATAAAATCAATTGAAAAAATAATGAATGAAATACAGTGGAACCTTGAGGTATGAGTGCCTTGAGTTACAAGTTTTTGGAGATATGAGCTACCACTTAGCCCATTATTTGAGATGCAGGCAAGTGTACTCTGCAGACCCCCACCGCTAGAAGCAAATTTCACAGCCACTAACTACTCACATTGTTTCACTTGTAATGGAGGACAATGGGGGCCTCTTATTTTTTAATGAATGTTTTTTTAAAACATTACTTTAAAGTTGAGCATAAAAGCCCGAGCATGTTCCCGTAGTCAGATAACTCTTGTTGTCCTGATGCTTTAAATGTTGGTGGCGTCAAAAATTGTGGGTACACAAACATCCTTTCGTAAAGTTTCTTCTGGGGTAACCTATGCTGAAGTGGGCTTAAAGGTTGCATCTAGTCACCTTTCCCAAGAATTTTCAGTATTTGAACAATTCCAGGTCGTCTAGCTAGGTTAGGATATTATAGGCAAAAAACGAAAATTCAAAGAGGGCCAATATATTGTCAGAAGTAATGTGCCATTAAGCTTATGTACCAACCGCCACTAAACACCACAGAAGAACAAGGAGTAGTGAGGCCAATATACCATACATTTTTATAAGGTGCAATATAGTTGAGCACAGACTTTGTTTTAAAAAAAAAAATAAAAATAAAAAATACTTTTCAGGGCTCGGAATGGATTAACGGTATTCTATTCACTTCACTCATATTCTCAAGGCACCACTGTAATAGTTATTTTAATTTAATTCAAGCCATTAGCGATTTGACAATTATATACAATAGCCGCTTTGTGTCATTAGTAAAGCTGACCAGCCACAGGTACAAATACAACTGCATTTATTCCACATACATATATTTTTTTTAAATGTTTTTTTAAAATTGTCACAATCTAAATGATTCAACAACAAAATGAGGAACTACCACAACAAAGTCATTTTTTTCTACAGGGGGAAAGAATAAAG
Organism: Idiotropiscis lumnitzeri; assembly: GCF_059441095.1. Classification (NCBI taxonomy): domain Eukaryota; kingdom Metazoa; phylum Chordata; class Actinopteri; order Syngnathiformes; family Syngnathidae; genus Idiotropiscis; species Idiotropiscis lumnitzeri. Next base: position 8,544,432 of record NC_142394.1, read on the forward strand.
AAACGATGCAAATATCACTGTAGCAAAAAGTTGACACATGGGCCAAAAAGTTGACACATGGGCCAAAAAGGTACACTTCAAAGGAATAGAAAGACACTAAAGTCGGACAAAACGGTGGTTCATGTTCATCCAAGGGAAAGTCCTGATATTATATTGGACACCCGACAGCAGTTGAGGATTGATTTTTGACCAACATCATTCATAAATAAAATATTTTATTTGATAAATATGTATTTATTCATATTTCTTATTTCTGAGTCAATTGTGGGGGAGCAGGAACACATCATCACCCATAGAAGCCCTTCCTGAATCTATGGAAACTTCAAAAGTCTCAAGTGTTTCTTTTTTTTTGTTGTTTTTCTTTTTTGCTGAACATACAGTATAGGGTTATATCAATTTTGGCTAATGCATCCCATGAATATTGCTATGAATATTTCTTTTCAATGAGTATGTACATACAGTAGGTGTACATAACAAAGCATTAGGTACACACGGGCAAAAGTATCGAACAGAGGAAGCGATGGTCGCCGTCATTGGTTGATCGGATGGGTGACGAAGCATGTGGCGCAAGACTCAACAAAGGTTATTTTTAGCATAAGTTACAAATTGGTACTGTACACGGTTCAGCCGAGTCCAGAAGATCCAACCCAGACACGTCAAAGGGCATTCCTTTTTTTCGGGAGAGGGCATATAAATCTCAAAAAGCAGATAAATGACACTTAATTCCCTGGAAACTGTTCACTCCTTGTCTGAGCTGAAGCAATTCCGACATCCCACAAGCATTGTATTCAAGGTCCCGCTCATTGTGTCTTATCCCAAAGTCCTTTACGACCACTCGTCCGTCAGCTGTGGTTCCATTTGGAAAAAAAATAGAATGTACTTTGGGTTATTTTCCACGCACGATCAAGATTGTTCACCTATAAAACAAATCACATCATTTTCATGTTGAAACGATGAGGACCGGCCTGGATGTCTGCCGAGTCCACATTAGTGCCGTTGGACTTGGATCGAGGCACGTATTCCACGTCGATGTTGTTTTTATGTTTTCCTTTGCCCCTGCTCCAGACGAACAGGAGCAGGAAGCAAAACAAGACCATCCCTAGGAACGTGAAACAACCCATGGCCGTTGACACCAAAATGGTCTTTAGGTCCAAGCCCAAGGTGACGTTGCTGGTCCCGTTGGTGGTGCTGTTGCTGGGGTCAGTGTAATATTGGGTCCTGTTGGCGTACAGCGATCCCAGGCTCTTGACGGCCAGCGACGTCATCAGGGTGTCGTTCCCGGCTGTGTTGGAGGCGAGGCAGAGGTAGACGCCACCGTCTTGAATCTCGGCCGACTTAATTTCCAGAGTACCGTTGTTATGCACCGTTACTCTGCCGTGGCTCCTGGCCGTCAGGATGCGCCGCCGCGGGGACAGCCAGGACACGGTGGGCCTTGGCGTCCCCTCAGCACTGCATTGCAGCAGAGCGTGCTGGCCCTCATCCACTGTCAGCGTTTGCGTCTTGTTCTCACGGATTTTCGGTTTGGTACAGGTCACGTAATAGGACAGCAGGCTTTCCTTAAACTCCTGGAAAGGCCTTCCTCGGATCCCCTCGGGTGTGTTACACTCCGGCTGGGAATCTCCGAACAAGATAGAGTGCCTTTTTTGTAGGATCCACATGAGGCGGCAGTCGCACACCAGTGGGTTGTTGTCAATGAGGAGGACCTCCAAAGCTTCCGGGGACTGGAACACTCCCTTCTCCAACGTGTCCAGCCGGTTGTGCGAAACGTTGAGCACCTTCAGTCCCCGCAGGCCCTGAAAAGCGTAGGGTTCGATGGCGGTGAGCTGAGCGCCGACCAGGTGAAACACCTGAAGGCGAACCAGGTCCATCAACATTCCACCTTCAATGTGCCGGATGCGATTATAGGACAGGTTGAGGTGCGTCAGGTAGGGCAGGTGTTTCAAGGCCTGGTAGGGGAAGGATGACAGGTTGGTGTTGGTGACTGATAGGGTGGTGAGGTTGAGGCCGTGCAGGGTGTTTGCCGGGACATGGTCCAGCGAGGGCCAGTTGTCGATCTCCAAGTGGCGCAGTCGAAACAACTTTTTGAAGGAGTATGGATGCAAAGTGCTGATGCTGAGGTATCGCAGGTGCAGGCTGACCAGGTTGTGGAGGTGCGAGAGGGCCTCGGACGGCACCACGGTGAGGTTGCACCTCTCCAGAGCCAGCGTCTCCAAGCTCAAAAGTCCGCTGAATGCGCGGTGCGAGATGTAAACCAGGTCGTTGTCGCCCACCTCCAAAAACTTGAGATTGTGCAAGTCCTGGAACATGTAATCCAGCAATATGACGATCTTATTGTCGCTCACGTCCAACCGAGTGAGGTTGGCCAGGCCCGAGAAGACGCCAAGAGGGATAAGCTTGATCCGGTTGCTCTTCAGGCTGAGTGAGTGCATGCCAAAGAGAGCGTTGAAGGCACCCGGTTCCACGTAGCTAATAATATTCCCGCTTAGGTCAAGTTCCTCCAGGCCTGGGAAGGCTGCGAAATCATCCGGGTTGATCATGGTCAACTTGTTTTTACTCAGGTCCAGGATCCTGGTCTCGCCTGGGATGCCGTCAGGGATGGTTGGCATGCGTTTGCGGTGGCACACCACGGCCTTGGTCTGAGCCGAGCACTCGCAGCGAGAGGGGCAGCCCAGGGAGGAGCCCGCGAAGACAGCCAGCAGGGCCAGTCCCAGGACTGGCTGCCAGCATGAGATGACCGTGTGCAGCATGACTTTGCTCAAGCAGTCCACCATTCTGTCACGGCTCTGAAAAACAACACAACACAACAGAAAGACCGTGAGTGACTCAGGTTAGAGCGATCCTTTACAATTCCCAATTTAAGGGAATTTTACCACATTGTTCGTGCAAGTAATTCCTAAATCATTAATGCCAAAGTGAGAACCCACTGAGAGGCATCACTGAGCAACCACATTTTAATAGACCACAATCAAAATAACTGCAATGTAACACGCTCTTCTTTTAATTGTATATAATGAACCAGTTACAAACAATACAGGCACCAGAATGTAACTGTTTTGACATATTAAATAAACTGGTACAATATATTTCATATCATACACATATCACATTTTTTTTTTATCAGTATTGCTAAAGGAAAATAAATACATGCATAAGTTAACATCAGAACATGTGTAAAAAAACACAAGACAAGCCAGCAGCACCATGTTGGTGGGCGGCAAAATGTTTGTCTATTTTTAATTCAGTTGGCTACATTTTCGGAAAATATTGCTTTCACTCATGATTGATGGGGCAATATTTTGTGTTGAATGTCAAAGGTACATTTTAGAATAAGGCCGTAAAATAAGTGTATGGTCTGAATGTAGTGTGATATAGACAAAATAAATAGTATAACATGTTTGTGCTGAACAAAGACATCTTAATTTCTAATATTTTAAGTATTATTAAGAGGGAAATGTGAATACATATTTTACAGTCATTATAGATAAAGGAGCATAAACTGTGTAAGGACAAAATAAATGGCTACGATACTGTAAATCTTTTTTATTTTATTTTTTAATGAATTGGCTATAATTATCAAAAAGGGAGTTTTTTACCTTGTATATTATGTGACTTTTTTTCTAAATTTAAGAAACTAAATAATTTAATAAATTTTTAATGACGATATTTCATGAGAAAATGCGTGACATTTGACTAGGTTTGAAGTTGCAATGCATGCTATAAGAAGTTGCCATAACGAAAATTGTACTGTACTCATTCAATAGTAGCCTTATGATGATAGAGAGATGCTGGCGATGTCACGTTTGGGAAGGAAGAGTAAAAAAAAATTATAATTTAAAAAAAAAAAAAAAGATGTTACAAGTTACATTTGCAGCCCGCAGGCGAGAAACAGCTGGTGAACTTAAGCATTATGAGGCGAGCGTTTATGCATAATCGCCAACTGGAGGAATGACTTATTGGCAAAAACACACTGCAAAGGCTTCATTTTCATGGAAGACAAGTTTTAGCTGTAAAAAAACCCAAAACAAAACAAAAAAAAAAAAACACACAATTTGACAACACCACGCACCCTCTCGGACTGAGACTAAATGAGTGTTAATTATTGAATGTGTTTTTCATTTGACGAGTCAAAACATCAAAAATTCATTATCTCTACATGTGATAGTGGCTGATTGTTGCTTTTCGTAGCACAAGTCAAATTTTCCAGATTTCACACAGAAAGATAAGATGTAAACTGTTATGTATCAGATTTATATTTTTCATCTCATCCTTTACTTTCTCATGTTCATCCATCCATCCAATTATCTAAGCCGCTTTTCTTTACGGGGGTCGAGGGTGTGCTGGAGCCAATCCCAGCTGTCTTCGGGCAGGAGGCGTGGTACACCCTGGACTAGTTGACAGCCAATCGCAGGGCATACAAAGGCTTACTTTCTTATGGTTACAATTGAATTATTTAGTGGAGAGTTTAAACTTCTATGTAGAATATAGATTGACGTCTAATCAAATGGTTAATGACGGGTGAAAAGGGAGAAAAACAAAGTGGCTGCTGAGGTGTCACACTGGGCACAATAACAGTGGCCAACACTGGGGTGTTTTTTTTTTTTTCATCTTTTTTTCTGGGCTCTGCAGGCTCGGTTGCCACGGTGGCAAGGGCCTATAATTAGTCTACGCGTTAATAATTCAGAGCGGTGGCGGTGGTGTCAAATGAAAGCGTGCAGAGAAGAACAAGTGTGATGTTTGCACACAGATTGTCTCTTGACGAGTTCATAAAAGCTTAAAAAGAAAAACACGATTATTAGGATGACAGTCAAAGAGAAAATAAAAGATAAACACAAAAGCGACAAGGCAATAAAACGTTTTTAAAAAAATAAAAACTCACACATGGGCTAAAAGGATACTGTCAAAGTAAAAAATGTCAGTTGAATGGAACCATTTGACCATTTTTGTTCTTTTGTTTCTCTTTGGCTTGGCTTGACTTGCAAACACCACACCTGTCTTATAACCTCAATTAGAAACACAAACACTGTCTTGAAACCTTAATTCAAAAGCTTGTCTTGAAATTATGCCCCGGTCTTCAAAGCCAACTGTCGTTTGAAAACCCCACTCCATCTTAAGAGTTGTATTTGAAACCCTAAAACTGTCTTGACACTTCAACTTGAAAGCCAAATCTTTTTTCACGCCTAACTCTGCATTGAAAACCTGATTTGTGGCTTCATACCCAAACCCTGGCTTGTTTTAAGAGCTTTATTTAAAACCCTAAACCTGACCCAAACTCAGATAGAAAAGGCAAACTTTGCTTGAAACCCTAATCTAGGTTTAAGACTCTAATTTGAAACCCTAACTCTGTATTAAAATCCAAATGTGAAAACCGAAGCCTGAGTCCAAATCCTAATTTGAAAGCCAAATCTTTCATGAGACTCCGACTGTGTCTTGAGAAGCAGCTTCGAAACCTTATCCCCATCTTGAAACGTTGGCTCTTATTTGTCAACAGACATGTTAGCACCGAAAACGATGGCGTGAAGCTCAACGCTGCGCAGCTAAAGTCGACGCCCAAATAAACATGTTGCATTTCCGCGTGGTGATTTTCCACTCGGGCTGCTAAACACGATTACACAGCCAAAAGGGATTAAAAGGCCTTTTGGTAATAAGCGCTTGACCCACTCCACTCTGCGTCAAATGAAAGTAAACAAGACGTAAAGTATTTGGCTCACACATTTAATTCTTCTTCTTCTTGGCATTAAAAAACACATCATTAAAACATCTAAATATTCATTTGAACGCTTTTTGCACGCCACAAATGGAGCGGAGCTGGTGACAGGTTGCAAAGATGGCGGCGAGCTTCCCTGCTTAATTTGCTGTGTCACGGCCAGTTCTAAAATTAAACAGCGAGCGGAGAATCATCTCCATTTTTCCTCCCCGAGGGGGCCGCTGCTACGCCAAGACAACCGCTCTCATAAAAGAAGAAGAACACAACACTGGATTAGACGCAAATACAATGAAGACACAACAATAAATGTCATGTCATTTACAACTCAAGCGTTGATATAACACTTCAAACAGTCACTAAAAGCCACTGTCTTAAAACCCAACGTAGGGACCCCAAATTCCAAACCTTGCCTTGAAGCCACAACACAAAATCCAAACCATCGCTTTCAAAACTAATCTGAAACACTAACACTGACTTGAAACCCCAATTCAAACCCCAACCCGACCTTGGGAACTATTTCAGACCTCATCACTCGACTGGGAATCTTACTCGAAACCCAGACACTAATTTGAAACACTGACCTAATCATGAAGACCAAATTTTTAACACCAGCCCTGGATTGGAGCGCAAACCCTGAATTGAAGACCCAACCACAGCATGTTTTAATTCCTCATTTGAAACACTGACAATAATTCAAAACCCTAACCCTCGCCTTAAACCCGGCGTGGGCAAACTACGGCCCGGGGGCCACATGCGGCCCGTTAAGCGTTTCAATCTGGCCCGCTGAACTTGAAAAAAATTAATGAATAAACCTTGTTAATGTTTTATTTTCTAAATACTGTGGTTTTTCAAAGACATATATATTGTTGTAATGCTTTTCTTCACTTTCATTTTTTTTTCTCCGATGAGGTGAGTTTACCAAAACACTCAATCCATCTGCTCCTGGTCAAGCCAATCTGTCAAATTTTAGAACCCATTGTGGCCCGCTAATCAAAAAGTTTGCCCACCCCTGCCTTAAACCGTACTTCGACACCCTATCACTGCCTTAAAGCCCGTTCATGCTAGAACATTCATTAAAAATACTAAGCCCATCTTGAAGTCTGACTTGTGAAACTGCGTTGAAAACCTACTTTGAAACCCTAACACTAACATGAAACCCTAACTTGGACCTCTAATGCAGGCTCCAAAGACTAATTTGAATCTTAGCACTAAACACTACTTTAATAGCCTCTCACCAATTTAAATTCCTGACCCATGCTTGAAACCCCACTTTGAAATCTTACCACTGTCTTGAAACTTAAATAAAAACATCATCCCTGTGTTTAAACGTAAACCCTGCGTTGAAACCCTAATTTGAAGCCCTAACCCTGACTAGAAACTCAAAGCATAGCTTCAAACTCCAATGCAGGCTTTAAAGACTAATTCTGCATTGACACCCTAATTTGAAATGTCTAACTTGTCTTGAAACTGTAATGGGAAACTCTGATTCTACCTTGACACCTTCATTTAAAGCCCCAAAGCTGACTTAAAGCCTGCGGCCTTGACTTGAAACCCTAACGCCTGGCTTGAAACCCAACTCTTTGCCTGCCTAAAACAGTCACTAAAAGTTCAGGTTGAGTATTTGCCATTCATGTCTGATTATTAGAATTAAATCCACAACGTGTCTGAGCCGCTTACCGTGTAGTTTTTTATTGCAGTAGTTAGCAGAGCTCCATCTGGCCAGCTCGCCGTCACTGCTGACTTGTAAAAGCGCAGCCTAATGCGCGAGAGGCTCTTTAAAACTTCAGATGCTTTTTCCGCCACATTTATTTCTCACGTCTAAGATGGAAAACTTCTCACTTTATAAAGCAAAGCAACTTGACGAACTTTGAAACAAAATTGACCGTAAAATGCTTTGTAGCTGTTGATATTAGCCGAAAGAGGAGAGGAGTTTGAAACCCTAACCCTGTCTTAAAACACTAACCCTGTTTTAAAACAATTTCTGAGACCTTAATACAGCCTTGAAAGCGCAATTTGAAGGCCTAACCTTGACTTGGCTTCAAAAGCTACATTAAAAACCAAGGGCCATCGCCGCAGAAAGCAAAGGACAAGGACAAGGACGGTTGCCAATCAGACAGACACGCTGCACAATATTACAAGTTACACAATACTCCAAAATCAAGTACAATTTATCAATTTATTAACAGCAATACACGTATAATTAGAAACCCTTCACAATGACCAAACTTAAAAAATAAAAAATAAAAAAAATAAAACAAAATGCCCGAAATGTGTCTTTTTAAGATGGATTCTTGGGGATCTGGTCATGATACCCTTGTCAACCAAATTCCATTTTGCAAAGTGAAACTGGCTTTTGGAGGAGAATTGAAGCAAAAAAACAAAACAAAAAAAAAACAAAAACGAAAAAAATAACAGGCGTATACCTCTTGCTTCATGTAAAAGCTGATGTAATTCTTTGACAGATGGGACTGTACCATTTGCATTCTGAGGGAGTGTTGCAGCATGCTGCGAACTGAGACTGAAATGGTTTCTTAGAACTATCTCTCCGAACAATTTCACAGATATTAGGTTGTGATTAAAGTCTTGGCTGTGTAGTAATCGGTCAAACTGTAACACGTAATAATCCCTCTTGTGAGGCAGTGAGCTGCACAGTCCACGTCATACTAAGCATTACTTTCATATTACAGTCGACACCTGCTCTTTGTACGGGATAGGGAACCCGAGTAGCGAAAATCCATCCATAATTGAAATGCATTGGGGGTGGGATGATCAAACCGAAAATGATGATAAACATCTTTGCACGAAAAAAGGGGAGCAGAAAAAAAAATCATGGAAAAATGTTTTTAAAATACATTTCATTCATTCTGCTGTTACCATTGTGAGTTACGTTTTACGTCATCAATAAAGCCCGTTCCAGAAACAGCCATGCAAGCCCAAGCCATGATATTACCTTCAAATTTTGGATCACAAACAGATATACTTTCTTTCTCCAAACTTTGGCGTTCACTTTGGTCGAGGTTCATCTTGGTCTCATCAGTGCGAGAACAAAATTTTGTTCCAAAACATTCGTGGCTCATACTTCATTGCTAAATCCAATCTGTCCTTCCAATTCTTTTTGTTGATGAGTAGTTTGCATCATGATGGTCAAATTCTGAATTTTGTCTGGAAATTTATAATCATCCAAACTATTCGGGAGACGCTTCATTATGCAACAAGATAATGAACCAAAGCACACTGCCTGTTGGCAGCAAAGGAATTCATCTGGGGGGAATGGAAAGTCTTCGACTGGCCAAGTCAATCAGCGGACCTTAACCCAATAGGGCACATATTTCACCTCCTGAAGAGGAGACAGAAGGGAGAAACCCTCAGAAAAAAAACTGAAAGAGGCTGCAGTAAAGGCTTGGAAAAGCATCTCAAAAGGAGAAAGTAACAATCTGGAGAAGTCAATGCAAGCCAGGGTTATTCCACCAAATATGAAGTGTTGTTCATTTTAAGTTCAGTTATAAATGACCGTTCCAATCCTATTACTCATTTGAAAAGTAAGAAGCTTCAAACAAAAAGCCATCTGTCCGGAATTGCTGAACATAGAGAGTGGCTCTGTAATAGTCACTAACAAGTCAAGTACGGTGCGTATAGAATTAAAATATATGCACTCAGAGCAAAATTAAATCTTAAAATGGTATTGCATGGTACCAGGCTTTTAACTGTAAAATGAGAGATACGCACAAAAACACGAAAGCACAAGCTGTGTGAAGAAGCAGTTGAGAGCCAAAATAAGTATCTTCAGTTAATTTGAGCAAAAGGAGAAGTGCAATAAATCCAGCCATCTCTACAGTGCGACCCTAGACCAAGCTCACTGTGAATTTGCCTCGTGTGACAAAAAGCATCTACCAGAAAGGTTCCGGTATGCGCAGTAACTAGAGCGGCATTTGACGTTTTTTACGTCACTCCACTTTATCGAAGTGTTCTTTATAGGGCGATTTGGTTTGCAGCAGATCACACTGACAAGCATACAACAAAACAGTCAAATAGACCCAAACAGTGGCAATACTATTACTACTACTAATGATAAGCTATAAGCAGAACATTGCATCAAATGCACGGGCATAATATAAGGCAATATAAAGTAATGACATAACAGCCGACTGCTCAGCAGCTGCTGCAAATGAAGTGCAAAAACACAACAAAAGAATAAGAGATGACATAACATACTACTGGTCATGTATACCTTAAGTGTAAGTAGTAAACAGGGGCATAAAAAGCGTCTCTGTGTTTATAATATAGATTATCTTCTTGTTATTTATCATCCAAGGCTGACAAATATTTAATTTTGAAAAGTGACCGGCTTCTCTCCATTCCATCCATCTATAATAGACTCTTGATGCATGTCAAGATGCTAATTGTCTCTGTGGCATTGTAGCAACTCCAACATGTCCTCGCACGATTTGTTTCTCACACTCGGACTGGACTGATGCTCGAGAGTCAATTACCCACACACGGACTATGACGTTTTTCCAGTCAGCGCGCCAGACGTCAAGCGAGAACCAGACAACCGATCAGCAACCCGGAAGGCCAACCAATAAGGTTGAGACGTTTACCCCAACTAAAAATATTAACTCCCGAACCAGGTTTATAACCATACTTTAAAACCCTAATCTTGCCTTGAATCCTAACCTTGCCTTGATCCCCAATTTGAAACTCTTACCTTGGCTTGAAACCAGGACTTAAAAATTGAACTTTGGCAAGAAACCTTCCTTTGAAAACCTAATCTCCGCTTGTTACCTTTTTTGTAGTGATGTTGGCAAATTTGGAAGCACTCTTTTATTTTTTAGACACTTCATTAGGCACACCTTCACACGCCAGCACCAGTCACTACAAAAGCCGCAGCAAACATTTTGCCTCTACAAAGACAAGAGCACTCACTTTTGATTGACGCAGTCCCGGAGGTATTCATTGAACAACAGGAACGATCAAAGTGGAATAAGAAACAAATAAGCTAAAAAGAACACTCCAGGAAGGCGATGAAAGTAACATAAACACTGATCCTACTTGTGAATAATGTTGTGGAGCGTAACAAAAACTGTTTGTTGCGTCCATTAGTCGCAAAGTTTTGCTGATGCAGCATAACAACATTTTGCGTGTATATACAGCGGTGTGAAAAAGTATTTGCCTCCTTTCTGTGTTTTTTGCACATCATCAATCACAAGGTTTCATTTCATCAAACCAATTTTAATATCACACTGAAACAACACATTAAATGCACTTTATATATGATGATTTTATTTACCAAGGGGGAAAACAATAAAAACCTATCAGGAAAAACCTATGTGGAAAAGTAATTGCCCCCCATTTGTTAAATCACAAAGTAACTGTGACTCAGCACAGTTTTAGGAAAGCTGAGTTCAATTTCACAGGCAACACCCAACCTCTACCTTAGTGAAATCAAGAAATCTCTTCAATATAATCTGTTAGCCAAAGTGAAGTCGGCTACAAAATCTCAACAAAGAAATGCATCATAGCATGATGCCAAAAAAATTCCAGAAAAAAAAGTGATTGAAATCAATCAGTCTGGAAAAGGTAACAAAGCCATTTCCAAGGCCGTGGGGCTCTGGCGAACCATTGTCAGAGCCATTATTCACTAATGGAGAAAACTGGTAACAGTGGCGAACCTTCAGTGGTCGACCAACTGAGATTACTTCAAGAGTGGGCCGACGACTCCTATATATATATATATATATATATATTCATTTGACTTGGGTTTCACATCAAAAGGTGAATGTCTGACAAAAGTTCAGAAGCCCAGCTTTTATTTTCATGGTATTTACGTCTCGATGTGTTGACCAACTCAGGACAGAGCATCTTTTGTTCTTATATGCAGTACACAACAGTGTGTACTCATGGAAATCATGAACATTTGTTGGTAACCCCAAACAATTTGAACAGTTGGATATATATTCGATAAAAACAATAATAAAATAAAATGTTTTGCTATTCTCGTCAATGAATGTGAATGTTGAGGGTTGACTGTATATTTTAAGCTTCATGCCGCATCTTCCGCTGTTTCCAAACCAGTGTTTGTGGACATCACTGAGCTAATTTGGGTTTCCTGTGGCGGCGAGACGGCTCATGTTGTTCTTCCTGCTCATTAGCATCCCGTTTGATAGCCTGCCGACGCTCTTTTCCGTAGAAGGTGGGCTAATTGCGCTGGCCGACTAACCTGCGAGTTAATAACATCTCTCCCTTCCGGGCGGCATCATTACCAGATGTACGCCTCATTAAAATGAAATTAGGATTTAACAAGTGCGCCTCGCCACTGCCCGTTATTTCGTCGTCCACCAATGAATACGTCAATCGCCCCTTCTTCTTTGTCTCGTTTCTGTCAGTGAAGCAAGGCCATATTCAATAGTTATCGGCCAGATTCTCCGATGTGCAGGAGTCAGAAATGGTGCGCGGCATTCTCCCGTTCATTCAAATGTGTCATTTGCGCACTCTCATGCCAGGCACGCACACTAGGTGGAGCAACTCTAAAACGTTGCCGTTTCCGTCACAGCTGGTCCTGCGCCCCTGCTGCGTGCATTTTCCCATGGACGTAAACACTTCCTCTTCGCACTTCAGAGACTGTAGTAAATCCAGTGCCCTGTGAAGGTGAAACATCTTTTTGCAAATTCTGATTCAGTTAACTGTCAGGTGATAGTACGGCAATGGCTGCCTTGTGCTGACGGTGCAGGACGCATCTTGCCCTTAACGCTCACCTACGCTCACCGACTGCCCACAGCTGTAATGTGACCCTTGCCCAAAAGCCAGAAATGTTTCAGTGGGGTGATTGCTTGCGCCATTCTTTATCATAGACGCTACATTCAGGCTTTCATGATATAAAATTTAAACATAACCGGAAAAATGCCCGTCACACTCATAATAAACAGAAACAATAGATAAAAATAGCCAACACGGTCACTTCCTCTCCAGACTTGACAACACACTCATGTATCGATGTTCAATGAGTTTGTTGCAAATGATATGAACATTTTTAAAAAAACATCTTCTTTCAATACTACAGCAACCAAAAGATCAAGTATGGGGTCCTTTTTATTGTATATACACATTCAATAAAATAGATCACTCAATTTTTTTCATGCTAGTTGACTGTGTATTCTTAGTGTATTCTTGTGTGCGATTTGCCAGGATTTTAAAGGCGCACAATTCAGTTGCAGGAATTATGTATTTTGCAAAGCGAACGCTGATCATTTGTAGGTATGTACCGCGCCTCCAAAGTAACGCTACAAAAATGACACCCATTGTCATAATTCTTTTTTGCATGCTGTGATCAGTGTCTTATTCATTCAAATCATACATAAAATGCACAATTGCACAAAAAGTTCTTAATTCTTCACAATTCTTCAATGTTTCTTTGTACTTTAGTTCCTGCTTGTAGTTTGTGAATGATATGATAAACAATGACTTGTGTGCCATGTTGTTTGCTTGCGATGATGTGAAGGTAATGCTTTTGACTGTAAGAATCGAACGTGCTGTACTTAAGAGAGATTCTTTTCAAATTTGCATTCGGCTCTGGATATCACATTTTCTTTAACCGGGCAGTTAATATAAGTCACTCTTATTAAGTGGTCAAAGAATACTGCGTTCATGTGAAAATGGCAGAAAAAAACAATCACAGATTTCCAAATTTTTCCCTTGGGTTGGTGGTGTCCAGAGAAGTGGCCGGGACGTAACAAGAAGTGGCCATGACCACACCTGGCCACGACGTAGCTGCGCCCTTGCTAGCGCATTACTCCGATATATGACATTACATTTGTTAACTATTTTCTTCACCTGTGAGGAGCTTTTCTGTTTCTATCATGCTGCTTGCGGCATGGAGATTTTTTTTTTGGAATGCGCAGGACTCTCTCTTTTAAAATAGTTGAAGTCAGAATGGTGCAATAGTGAGTTAGATATTGAGTCAATTCTTTCCATTTGCTTCTAAGTTGGTCGTCAAATACGTTAGAGTGTCTCGCCTGGTCTGTGTTGCAAGGAAGCTTGGAAACAACTGAGCTATCCCTTTTTTATTGATGTCCAAACATAAGCACAGTATAGCGATTCAATTACTTTTATTGAATTTATTTCATATTGAATAAAAAAAGAAAAAACGCACAAGTGTAGTTGTGTGTGAGACGGAGAAGTGTGCACATCTCACTGACGATGACACATGATACAGACGGTACGTTCATATTGTGTATTACATTTTTTCAATTGTAAATGCAAGACATTTACAAGCATCACGCAAACTCTATGCAAAATGATTAATAGCCAATCTCAAACTTCAATGAGTTATGTCTTTTTGGTGCTTGCACACAAATTCAACTGGTCAGAATGTGCGGCGGTGTAAGAGGAAAAAAAAAGGTGAATCTACCAACGGAAGCATATGGCTTTATAAGAAATAAGACCGTATTTGAGGGCACAATTTTGCATCGGGCTAAAGTGGGTACGAGGTTGTCAGCCCCATCACTGACAAATCATCAGCCATCTTTTGGTGAAATCATGCTTCTGAATAGTTGCCCTCTGCAGTGATGAATGCGCAACTTTGACATCAAGATAAAAGCTTTGGAATGGTTGTTTACCGTCGAGAGTGATACGCAATTTTGCATCACACATCCAAGCAAAAAGAGCAGTTGCCTGATGCTGATGTTTTTATCATTTACACGCATGATACAAACAGCTCACTGTCCACTGTAGAGACTCAGCTGTCAACGTAGTTGTCATCAGTTAATACATTCAGAAGAAATCCGTGTTTGAACATTTGGTCACCATGGTTACTGATGCATGAGTTTAATATTCCTTATAGAGGAGATATATGCATTTAAAAAGCTGCCCACTGTAGTGATTTAGGTTCAGTCGTCGTAGTGTATGCGAGACAACCTTTACATCAAGACTGATTTCTATAGAAAAATAATATTTTAAAGAGTTGTTCACTTTCGTTATTGATGCACATCTTTCTCATCAACGTATAAAATGACAATCAAAACAAATTTCTGTATATGCTTTTTAACCGCTGTTGACTGTATTGACTGAAACTAAACTTTAATATCAACACTCCCACATATAGAAGAAATCAACTTTTGAATATGCACGACCTTTACTGTATCTTTTGCACAACTTTGACATCAAGACTTAAACATTTAGAAGATTTTGACCATGGTCAATTTGTGGTGATGTTTTCGAGAGCCGCACAAGGCAAAAATGATGCGCATTCTCTTGCCGCATGATTAAACATCATGTTGCTTTCACTTCGCCTCTCTTTCCTCACTCAGTCTTGTGGTTCATATGCCTTTTCTGGCCAGTAGTCGAGTATATATCCCTCTGCTTTCATGCTCTTTCCCCGGAAACCCTCTTCTCTCGAGTCAAAACATCCAAATGCGAAGCTTTGATTCACCCCCCACCCCTCCACCTTAAGAACGGGGTTGTCGATAATTGCCTGGTAAAGAAAACGCCAGCGTGGCTTCTCACCCTGCCATAAAAGTGCGGGATACTTTTTTTTTTTTTTTTAACTCTGTGTGAAGGATCACATTATGTGCCACGATCAGTGCCGCGGGAGAACATCAAACACAGTCGGAGGGGGAGAAAAAAAAAAAACTTTCCAGAGGAGATAGACGCGGGCCAATTTCACAAGTGGCTTTTTATTGGTTGATTGCACAGAGGCCAAGTTGTTATCTAAATCCTCAAACTACATGGGGGCCAAGCGGGAGAAAAGCCTCGCGGCTGTCTGGGAGTGGGGGTGGTGGTGTAGGGGGATATGTGAGCTTACCCACAAGGAGAAAGAAGACCCACGAAAATGTTTACAACCGCTTTCTTTTTTTGTATAGCGAGGAAACATAAAAGTGGTAGTCACAGAGTCAAATGCGAACATACTGCCACTTCACGGAGATTTCTGGTCTCGTTCTCTCTTGGAGACAGATTTTGAAAATTACATCAATGTTTGTGCTTAAAGAATAAAATAGCTTTTGAATAACTGCCACAGTAGTGACGGATGGACATTTCATATCCAGACTCACCCGTATAGAATATGAATGCTTTTGAATAGCAGTATGCTGTAGTGACTGATCGGCAATTTTGACATCAAGGGCTCTATATTCGTACACAGCGCAAAATTGACGCATGTTTATTTTCTTCCTCGGGCAAGTCCAGTTTACCGTGTTTGAGAATTTGTCAGACCGCGAGCGAAGGCAAACAGAGCATTTCTGCCCCTGCGCATCTGACAACATGGTAACAGAAAGTGGACTGGATTTGACTTCATGTCACACACAGACAGGAACAATCAGGATGGAAGTGCCCTCTTAACAGCAGATCCGCTGATATGTGATTGCATTGGCCAATTTTCCATCAGCCACCCGTGGAAGTCTGCTTGCAGTCCCTTACGGGCGTACTTTGGGCGCTTCGATCATCTTTATGGACACTATCGGGTCAATTTCTGTTTCGGCAATGTCAAGGACTGGACGGACTTCAAAGGGAATGAGAGGAGCTACTTTGATTGGCCAGGAAGTCAGCTGTGTTCACCCCCTGAACAGCGCAAACGCCTTTCGTCCTATGCGGTCGTCTACAAAAATACCAAAGGGGGGAAAACTCCTCCCATGCGCACAGTTAGACTGCGCTTTGCACTATTCTTGCGCCCGGCACCAAAATAGGGCCCCATGTGTCAAACGTAGCATTGGCTGCAATCTACCAATGACTGATTTAATTTCTCATTTTCCTAATGACTTCACAGAGGAGTGAGCGAGGGGGGGTGCGGCTAATTAGCTGGTAAATAGTTTCGAGTCCAATACGAGTGCTGGTTGTCCACTGTGTCGGTGTGTGGGGGTGTGTTTGTGTGGGTGTGTGTGTGTGTGTGTGTGTGTGTGTGTGTGTGCATGTGCCTGGCAGGAGGAGAGGCGATGATGTGCAAACTGACCCATGATTGCTCCACTCAAGCGGCTCCAATTAGAGAAAAGTGAACTGACTTGTGTGGAGTTTAGAGAGCTGAAGTTTACCTCACCGTGGGCGGTAAACGCGCCCTCTGGACTCAGTCGAGTATGATTAGCTGCCAGCTTTCAATTGTTCAATTCAATAACATTCAAAACACTTTTTTTTCTCGACTGGGGGGCAGTGTGTGAGTGCGTGTGTGTGTGTCTATCTATCTATCGATCTCTGAAGAATGGTGTTTTGAATGTTCTCGATTTTATTATTTATATATCAAGTTGTTGAACATAATAAAATCATTTGCATCTATTTTTTAAGTAGATGTATAGACTATTTAAGAACTGTACCTGGATTTTTATTATTTTAATTCATGCAAATTCTTGACAAAATTAAATGGAGTGAATTCAAAACACAGGGCGGCACGGTGGGCGACTGGTTAGCACGATGGCCTCGCAGTGAGAGACAGCATCGGGCGTGGGTTCGATCCCGGCTCCGGCCATCCTGTGTGGAGTTTGCATGTTCTCCCCGTGCCTGTGTGGGTTTCCTCCGGGTACTCCGGTTTCCTCCCACATTCCAAAAACTTGCATGGCAGGCCGATTGAACACTCTAAAAATTGCCCCTAGGTATGAGTGTGAGCGCGAATGGTTGTTCGTCTCTGTGTGCCCTGCAATTGGCTGGCAACCAGTTCAGGGTGTCCCCCGCCTACTGCCCGAAGATAGCTGGGATAGGCTCCAGCACCCCCGCGACCCTAGTGAGGAGAAGCGGTACAGATGATGGATGGATGAATTCAAAACACCGTTTTTTGTTTTTTTTTTCCAATGTGCCTATTTTCTTGTTGTTTGGTGACACTGGATTTGGGGGAAGTTAACTCAAAACTTTTCAATTTAATTCACTTGCGTACTGCAATCCAGAAAATCAGAAACTGTGTTTTTCTGTGACCTTGCACTTGTAGTTTTCTTCGTAGATTGCATGTGTGCACTCCATTAAACGCAATGAGTAACATGCTTGCAGCAATTGACTCGCAACAAGATGGAATTTTTGGTCAGTGTATGGATCAGCAGCTTCAGGGGTCACTAAGTCTCCCCCCCAGCAGTGCATAAATGGGCTTCCGCTTGGTGAAAGATGAGCCTTGATTAATCTGTGTTAATTAGCAATGAACACGCTCGATTGAGCTCTTTTGTGCGCATATGATAGCCTTTGGTTTACAGTCAGACTCGTGATCTGCGAGCTAATCCAGCGTTTCATTGTTTGAAAAAAAATAGATTAGATTACAGGCAAGGGTTTACAAATTTGGGCTGGGGTGAGGGGAGAATAAAACATGACAATGAAATTTGCGAGCAAGACAGGCCAAAGTTGCCAAAATGGAGATTGGTTACAGAGCAGTTTGTACCGTATTAGTGGCGTTGTTTAAACGACTGTGAGCCCTGCTTTGCGCTCATACAATATAAATGTTAACGCACCATTATATTTACATTGAGGAGACGCCATTGCTTTTTATCGGGCCATTTAAGCGTGCCACACTGCTCTCTGGAGAAGGTGCGCTAAATAGGACACAGGTGGCAAGTGGTCAGGATGGATGCTGCATTGATACAGATGCATTCGTGAATCATTTTCTCTGCAAATAAAACACCTTCCCTCCTATAAACATGTTCTTTACTAACATGACTCAATTCATTGCAAGGGCATGTTCCACTTGAAAAAATAACTGCCTTGCCTCATATAATCACATGTTTTTATAATTGCCATGTCCCAACACAGCATCCACAAACAATGAATGTCTTTCCCCAAATTAATGTTATTTTCTAACAAACACCATGACCCATTTCAGTGCCAGGCATCCCATACACATTAGAAAATAATTCCCTTGCCTCAAAGAATCACATCAATGTAAAATACCACACCTTACATGATCACCAGGTGAGTTGTCTGATTAGAAAATTAAATACATTGTCTGAGTAATGACAATGAAATTTTTTAATACCATGCCTCAATTGACAGCCAGTTACAGTCCAAAAATAAATGCCTTGCCTCAAATAAAATAGTTCGACTGTAACACAGCACCTCAGCTATGTTGTACCATCCACTAGCAAAAGACAGACCCATGCACGACCACAATTCCTTGATTCTAGTTTGATGGTGTCCTTCCACACAGGCACAACCATCTTGGTCATCATCATCATATCTTATCGCTCCATACTGATAGCCATTGACGAGCGGTGTTATTTGCTAGCTTAAGGTCATTGTCTGTGCACGGGCTGCTCAGGCGACAATCCTGGAGAATGTGGGCCATCGTTTGGTTGGGGTTTCCGCACGGGCAGTCAGCGCTGTTCTTGAGGCCCCACTTGACTAGGTTATCCCCAGTCTTTCCAACCTTGGCTCGTGCGCGGTTGAGCGTGGCCCAGTGACGTCTTGGGAGGTCTTTTCCCGCAGACAGGCTCTCGCAGATGTCGGGTAGAGCCTCGTTTGGGTTGTCGCTATCGGTACGTCTCCAGGTTCTGAGTCGGAAGCTTGGGGCTGTCGTCGCGCCGAGTCCGTCGATAGTGACGAAGCTCTTCCTAGACACGAGGCGCCTCTGCTCCTCCTGGTGTCCATGTAGTGGATGGCGTGGATCTTTTTGCTGCCTATCCCTCTCTGCCTTTGAGATTGCAAGGCGGCGGATGTTGGGCATCTTGGTAACTAGACCATATCGGTGCTCATTAATCACAGGAGCCCGACTTATATTTAGAAAATGATTAAACATGAGTGACCATCTGTACCCTGACCACCAACGAGCAACTCTACTCTGCTGCAAATCTCCATTCCACTGCATAAACATGTCATATGATTAGAATAATAATATCGGGGCTCTCTTCACAATGCTGGTGGCGTAATGAGGCCGCATAGACTTACACTTTAAGGGGATGAGCCAGCCGGGATGGTCGATTTTTCAAGAAGAAGCTCTATTAAAGTATATTTTTAAGCAGGAAATGACATTAGCTTGCATTTTCAATGTTATCAATTTGTTTTGGAAAAATCAATACAAAGCTAGCGCCTTGAATAAAGCCTCCTGGAAATGAGCAATATGGCCACACTGCCCTCATCTTCCTCCATGTCTGGGTGGGAGTTATGTCAGGGACCGATCACAATTTGTCCATTCAAAGTCATTGTAAATATGTCACAAATAATGTTAAAATAACGGGACCAACCAGCCCCAAAATGTAAGTGGACATCTTTACCACAAAACGATGAGTATTTCCATGGCTGACTCAAAAAACGGAAATGAGCACCTTACGTTTACTTTCTGTCATGTCATTTCTGTTTTCTTTAATAAGTCAAGATACGCGATTACTGAAGTCAACAAGGGCAATATTGCAGAATTTTCTGACAACCCTCTCTCATTTTTAAAAAAGATCTCTTGAAACGCTAACAAATCTGGTTAGTGCAGCAAAACTTGCAATATGTACGCTAAACCCGCTTCCTTGCAAACTTTTTAAAGAATTGTTTAGTGTGTTTGAATTGTCTTAAAAAATGTTATAAGTGCAGGACCCTCTATGTCAAATATCATTAATTTATCACTCACTTGTCGATTAACAGCAGCTTTTAAGACTGATCCAGAGAGCCAGAAAGATGTCCGCAGGTTCTGGAGCGTCCAGTGCTCTGGAATGCCTTACCCACGGATATTAGTGGTGCCACTTCAGTAGAAATGTTTAAAACGTAACTAAGACTTATTTACATTACTCTGCATTTAGTTGAACTATTTGTTGGCCTGTTTATAGCCGCTTCCATTTTCTTTTCTGGCCCGTTTTCCCGGACTTGGGAATTAGGTGATGGTGGAAGTCGTTGATCGGATTCTTCAGCAACTGACTGGTACAAGACTAGATAGAGATTGACCACATCCTCGGAGGCGCTGCAATGGAGATTTTGGCAACTGGGCAGCGCTTTGTTTGATTTACTTCCACATTATTTCAACTAAGATTGTATCGCATCATAATGTGTTAAATGTTGCCCACTCAGCATCCATTGCAGCCTGGTCATCCTGGAAGGGGATTCCCCCATCTGTGGTCCCTTTATCAAGGTTTCTAATTTCTCCCTAGATGTTTTTTTTTTTTGTTTTTTGTTTTGTTTTGTTTTTCCTTGCCCTCCTGAGGCTTAAGATCAGGGGATGTCGTTAATATTTGTCAACTGTGGGCATGTGAAGCCCTTTGAGACTTTCTTAAGTGATATAAATCAACTTGACTTGACAAAGACAAAAACACAAAAGGTGAATTTGTAAATCGTGAACAGAAAATATGTGATGGATTATTGTATACAAGTCAAAGCTATTATTCTTATTATAATTATTGTTCATTTTAGTGTTTAATCACTGGCATGCAAGTGATTAAAAAAAAAATCAGGGGTCCATCTACTATTTGCACATTTTTGCTATCCGCAGCATTTCTTGGTCCTTAACCTCTATGAGCTTTTGACTAGAGCACAAAAACAGTGAATAGGAGAATTTTCCCAGCAAAACACAGAGAATAGGGTTCTCAAAAACCTCCACAAAAGTGTACATTTGTAAACGTTGAATCACAAATGGGTGGGTTTATTTTACTTCAAACATTGCCAGTACAGATCATATTTTTATGAAAACGGTAAGTAAACCGTCTCTTTCCTTTTTCTCTCAAATCCCAACCAATGCTTTTCCCAGAATAAGACAAATATATCCAACCCTACAAGCAGTTCAAAAGAAAAGAAAGCAGCTCCAATGCGACCTACCAGCGTATCTCCAAGAGGCCGCACCAATGTCCACCTGGTACGAGATGTGGCCTAAGCACCTGCGGGACATCGCTCCATCTCCTTCCCACATTCATACTTCTCATTAATGCTTTTTTGTGCTCGTGAGCCGCTCGCTCCACTCGCTCGCTAGCTCTCATCCTACCGCTCGCTCTCTTTCTCTCTCCCCTCACTGAATCAATAGATCTGACCTCTCAACCTGCTGCTCAAAGCCAATAAATTCCTTTCAGCTTCGCAGCTTGTAGCCAAAGACAACAAAGCCTGACGCCAACTTTATCAGCCCCAGTAGCAGCGAGCGTGCTTTTCTGTGTGCTTCTGTGTGTGTATTTTTCTCTCAAATCAACTTCGTTTATCCGAACGCTTTAGTATGGCCCAATATAATCTTGAGGCTTTAGTGTGATAAACAATTTAGGTAGTCTGGGGAAAGGTATGTGTTCTTTATGTGCTGAAAGCCTTATTTAGCTACATGAGAGAGAGAGAGTGAAAGAGAGAGATTCATGTTGAGTAATCAAATTTCGCCACCATGAACAGCAAACACGCAATTACAGAAACTCAAACGTTTTATTGGGTCACACGTCTGTCAAGTAGGTCCAAATTTGGTAGCATCCAAACAATTATTTCAAAACGGCTGACTAGCTGCATCTTTTCAGGTATGGTTTCTAAAGAGTTTTTTTGTGGGTCTCCTGACGAAGACTTGATATATTTGTTCAGTACGCTCAATTTCTTATTGCTTGGTGAAACTGGCTTTAGGGTCTAAATTTTCAAATGAGTATAAATAGCTAAAATTTAATAGAGTTTTCAAACCAAAATGGCTTAATTCCTGTGTTTCAAGCACGGGTCGCCCAAGCATCCCTGAGACTTTTTTGTGGGTCTATTTTATTATTGACGGCACATATCTATCCTCTAAATTTGCAGTGGCAGGAAACTGGCTATTGGGGCTAATGTTTTTTTTTAATTAGTCTGAATGGCCAAACTAGCCCTAAAGTGACCACTTCAAACCAAAATGTCTGACATCCTGTTTCTTTATAGGTCGAAATTCTTGAGAGTTTTTTTTTGTGAGTCAAATTATGATAGAAATGCCTACCGAATTACATGGAAGCATGTGAAAATGGCTTTGTGGGCTGATTGTTAAAAATATTCCAGTGGATTCTTCCTCGCCAATTTTCAGGGGGCTAACACCTGCCACTCCTCTTTTGTACACCTGTGAATGTAAAAATGGAAATTTGACATGTTGGAACTTTTAAAAGCCTCCATTGAATTGTACTCTTCAAACTTATCTTGTGTCTTTTCAAGTATGGCTACTCAACACCTTTTTTTGTGGCTCTAATGATGTTAGATAATACCTTTTTTTTTTTGTATCGGAAAGCCCTAAAAAATGCCATCAAACGCTACAAAATGTTTCCATTTGAATGATTTCAAACAGGGTCACCTTCACTATCATCTAATGTGAAACAATATAACAGTCTTGTTGATTAATTACAGATGGGTTCATATCTATAATTGCAGCACCTGTCATCCGACAAACTAAACTTTACAACATTAAAAAACAAAAGCAGAAAGCGAGGTAAATGTGACACACAGGAAAGACAAATCAAAGCAGCCGATGACAGAGATTTGACAGTTTTTATTGCTCGCTCTTATCAGCCTCTCAATATGGCGGCCCTCACGGGATTATGAGTCGCACGAGGATCACAAAGCCTTATTGGATATCGATCAGGTCATGTGATTCACAGTTGTCATAAAGCAGCGGTGGGATAAAACAGATCCACGTAGGTGGCAAATGATTGCCAGCATGATCGTCATCCTGATTCTTGTCTGATAGGTCGCTTGTCTAGCTTGGGAAAAGATGTGGAAATTGTTTCTTCTCATGTTTGTCCTCGCAATCATGAAGACAAATTATTTAATCTGGGTTTAATATTCACGCTGAGTCTCCTCTGCAGAATTTAGTGAAATGTTTTAAAATGACGCTAAAACAGCTGACTTCCTGTGTCATTTTGGGCATGGTTCCTTGAGACTATTTTGGAGGTGTACTAATTATAGACACATGCATTGAATTTCATGTTGCCAAATAAAACTGGCTTCGGTGTCAGCTTTTTGTGTGTTCAGTCATCAAGCTTACATCCTATTTATCCATCCTCACCCAATGACATGAAATCAATTCAGCCTCATCCATTTGTCTACTATATCTTTCCAATCTGAAAGTAATTGTACACAATATTGAGGCCAATGTGATGACAAGAGAGCTGCTTCAATCAAAATAGCATTCTTTATGTATTTTTAGGCACAGATTTCAGGTATGATTCCTTGAATTTTTTTAAATGGGTCTACTCATGAAAGACAAGCCTAAAAAAACTCAAGTTGCTAAGTGGGCTGAATTTTCCAAAGAGTCTGGATCTAGAGCTAGGTAGATATAGGTTGGCAGGGATAATTGGATAGGTTGTTTATAAGTATACTGTAGGGTTTGTTCGAAAGACTAGGTAATTGTAGGCACACTATAAATAGGTAGGGTAGGTATTTTGGTATGTGTAGTTTGTTGGAAGGAATAGGAAAGTGTTTGTATATGCTAAGTAAAGGAAGTAAAATACTTGGATATACAGATAGGTAGGAAGATATGGGGAAGGAGTTGTACCTTTGTGAACACTGCGGTCAAATCATCAGGTAGTGAAGTGACACTGATTAAAACATAATTGAGCATCCTTTGCAGGACTCACTGGATGAATTACAAGAGACTATTTGTAAGGTATTAAAACAGAGGGAACCAAAATAGCCAATCGCGTTATTCATCACAATGACAAGCGAGCGGCACGCAGGAGAAACAAACGCACGGCACACTATTCCTCCTC
This sequence comes from Idiotropiscis lumnitzeri, assembly GCF_059441095.1. Lineage (NCBI taxonomy): Eukaryota > Metazoa > Chordata > Actinopteri > Syngnathiformes > Syngnathidae > Idiotropiscis > Idiotropiscis lumnitzeri. The sequence continues at coordinate 8,568,675 of NC_142394.1, forward strand.
AGCGTCGGTGTCACATCCATATATTAACACAGAGAGAGCGTCCAGGCTTGGGCGACAAAACATGGCCTTCATCTAAATTTAGTTGTGTGATTAATTATCCAAGCGTGATACTGATGAATAATTCATCAAGAGCTTGCCGGGTGGTCTCTGTGTATCTTTTTTCTTATACTGTGCAACATGAATGAGGCTTGTTGACTTTGAATGGCTCGCTTGTCACATGTAATAGCTATTGGCTGCATTCAGTCAAATAGGCAGGATGTGCGTGGGCGTCGCCCGTGGGCGTGTGCGTAACAATGTTGATTATGGAAAATGTAAAAAAAAAAAAAATGCTGTAGTTGAGTGAAATGAAAATCAACATTCTTATTATTATTGCCTCAAGTACAAACACTGTAACATCACTGGACCTATGCCCGGCAGATTGGGATTTAGGTAGGTAGAGAGTTTTATATATATATATATATATATATATATATATATATATTGCTTAATTTGCGAAAAATGAATAAGCAGCCTCCAAGATATGTTTTTGGAGTCCAGATTACGGAGTTCAGGTGGTTGTGAGCTCCAAAGAGCTGTCTCCCACTGTGGACAGACAGGCAGAAGGAATGGTGAGGTGGAGGGAGTATGAAGATCTGAAGGAGTGAGCGGGTGTAGCAGTGTGAAGTAGGTCCAAAATATATGGTTGGGAGCAGGTAATTAATGGTCTTGAAAGTGCAGATAAGTATTATATATTGGATACATGCCGGACAGAGAGCCAGTAGAGACTGGACCGATGTGTTTGGAGGAGAGCAACAGAGATCAGAAGTTGTAATTTTTAAAGAGACTTAAGGGAGAGAGCATGCAAAAGAGAGTTGCAGTAATCCAGGCGGCAAACGACAAGGCTATGAACAAGGATGACAGTATAGATTTAAAATTTCCCATGACAGTGTCACTGCTCTGTCTATGAAGTAGTAACTGACACCCATGACGGTGATTAGCTGTCATTCTAAAGACAGTCGGTTTTGTGTAGAGTACTGTATACATACATTGTAGTATGACAAACAATTGTAGCATGTGTGAATCCAGAGGATTTCACGAGCTTTAAGATGCTTTGTGGAGTTGAGTCTTTGCCATGAATGTTTGCTTTTGATAAGCCACTACCCTGTCGCTAATGCCGGCGAGTAGTCATTAACTCGGTCGCGCTGGTGGCATCTCGCCAATTTGAGCCAATCGTTCGTCTATGCGTCCTGACAATGATGACTAACTGTCTGCTTGACTTATTGACTTGGCTGCCTGCAGCTCAGTGAAGCGTATCATCTTTTCAGAGGTGACGATGTCTCCTGGATATTTCTCCAATGTAATTAAAAGCCATTGAATTTATCTTTTGCTTAATCACATGCACTGACAGCTGTCAAGAACAACTCATTAAAGTGCATAGAAAAGGAGATTTGTAGGTTTACAGTCGCTATATAGGTATAGGTAAATAGGTAGGCAGGCTGGTCTCAGTTGGTAAGTAAATATTTGTTTAATACTGTTTTAGTTTCAATGTTTGCAAACACTATCAAGGAGGTAGAGCACTCGCCCACTCTGTAAAGAGTTGCCGCACATGTACCGCTGCAGGACAATTATTATTTAAAAAACCTTGAAAAACCCAATAAAGAACCTTATTTAAATAAATTAAAACTTACATTGGGAGTTCAGCTACCTGAACCTTTCTTGCTACCTGCCGGTGAGTGGAATGATATGTCACGCTGGCCTAGTTTGGAGTTTCCCATAATTACGTAGTTTGTGGACATGTTCGGATGTTTTTTTTTTTCCATCAACCAGCTGAAAATTGCAACTACTGTGTCCTGAAGACAGACGTTTTGCCTGGTCAAAGACAGGTGCAAAAATCTTAGTGTTATTAGACATAGGTTTGTGTTAATCAGAAGACTGGATGTATACTGACAGCTAACTGCACATGCATGGCAGTGGAAGTACATTGAAATTTTAATTTGTCAGTGAACTATCAAATGAAATTATCGCCTGGGCACTTAAACTGCCTTGCAAAAATTCTGAAAGGATTATTTAGCTGATAAACATGCAGTAGATGTACCTCACATTTGTGTGAGTTGAATGATTTTTATGATTTTATTTACCAGCTACAACCGTTAGATTAAGTAGATTCTACTCATGAACACCAATGTCTCAACAAAATCACAAATACAAATTAACTATGATGATTGTGCCACATTTCAGTTTCATTTATTGTTATCAGCCTTGGCTCATGTTGTAGCCATGCTGCAGCTATCATGTTTAAGGTAGACATGTCTGAAATCCAAACTATTGATAAGATTTTTTTTTTTCAAGCTTTCTTTTTTGTACTTGCAAATTGTCTTTGAGTATTTGCAGTATCTGAGGGAGCTGTACATTTAACAGGTACAGGTGGTTGATCATCCGTACAAAAATATATATAAATTATTATAAATTATTTATATAAAATATATTATGAATTATTTATTTACTTTTAGCCGAGTGAACTATATTTTATTATATCACGTGTGTGTGATTTTTTTTAAATTTTGCCATTGTTTCACATGTGCAGGAAGAGTTAGCCGACTTCACGCACAAAATAATAAATGCCTGACTGTACATATGAATTGTTTCTCTCGTGCTATATAGCTGGCATTTTCACACAGGTGTTTCTTTCACTAATTGAACATCATGTTGCTCTTTTATAACAGAGTAAAACTTAACAAGGTGGATTTTCAAGCACTTCCCAGATAGGAAGTGAGCCCTGCAAAGACGAGCATTTTTTAATTTCCTCCTCAGTCCAATTCTAACGTCGTAAAGCTTGTAGCCATAACTTTCGCCATTTTTTCTTAAAGAGGTGTTCACCAGCAGAAGTTCTATAAAACGTTAAAGCGCTGTGTGTATTCTTTCTGTACTGACAGAGAGAGGGCCATTGTTTTGTAGTTACCACAAAGACGCAGTTTTATGCCTACGTCACTTGAAACTCATCTATAGGTAAAAACGATATGTCAGTAGTTTAAGGTCACTACTGTATTTTAAGGTAAGTATAGAGAAGTGCTTCTCAAATAGGTGTTGCTAGGTAGGGCAGGTCGCTGCTATTTATGGGTGGGTAGAAAGGGAGGTAGGCATAAATCCAGGGTTCATCGGGTGATGGCTGGTCTGGGTAGGTAAATATTGGTAGGGTAGCTTTTGATGAGTACAGGTAGGTACAATATCGATAAATAGCAGAAGTTGGCATGTCAGTACACTTTGTCATTCATCAATCGCCAGCGGCCGGGCCAGCCATTCATTATCGTCAGTCTGTCATTATTTTAAAACTGTAATCGTTACTTTGTCATCGTTATTTTGACCACACTTCAATGTTCGCGGTTCAATCGCTATTTTACAGTTCCTTAGCGCTATTTGAGGACAATCCGAGCTTCTTCTTCTACGCCGTCACATCGGCGACAGCCAATCGGCGTCTACTCGCTGTGTCATCCAAATTCACAGCACAAGTGGTGCATCTACCCCAGTAAAGAACCACGGCTCGTACTGTGAAAACTAAAAAAATAAATAAATTAAAAAATATTCTATAGTATTCGTAATCAGTATTTGCAAACATCTCTCTTGAAAACCAGTACTAGATAAATCAAAGATAATAAAAGTCCATCACACAACATGATGCTATTTTCTCTCCAGCAGTCTGTCTTACTCTACATCTGGCATAGGAAATATTTACAAAATATTGTTGAAAGAAATAATGTCACCAAGATTTAATAGAAAACCACAATCGTAACGGTTTATATGCAAATCAATACACATATGTACATAAAATATTGGACTATAATTATTCTGCTTGATTCTTATTCAACAAATGCAATATTAATCAGATTATCATGTTTAGACTAGTGAGGAGCCAAAACATATTGCAAAGAAATTTTTTGACTTGACTTCCGCTTTAATGTAAAATTTATGTACACTGTAAATATATACACAGTGTATGTACAATTAATGAGGCGTAAAACATGATCCGACATGTCACATGGAAGCTCACCACGCATTAAAATCAATAGACACATAGCCACGGGAGCAAGTCCACATGTGGGGACAAAAGAATGATCGCGAGTTCCAATTTGATCACAAACAGCGTCAACGGCGAAAGCACGACGGTGCTTGCGAAGCCAGGGCTCAATCATGGCCGCACGCCGCTTTGATTTCTTTCATAATGACCCCTTTTCTTTTTCCAAGGGTTCTCATTAAGGCGTCGTGTGGCGGGCGCAGCCAAAACAGCAGCACAACGCCAGTCCTGCTCTGAGGTTTGCTGCTGAGATCACTGGGTCGTGATAGGAAGGAGCTTCTTTGAAATGAAATCTGGCAGGAGGCACAACGACTCGGAGACGGAGGATCCTCTGGTACCCAATTACAGTGCAGATGGCGTGAATAGGTTTCAGGCTGGAGCATTAATGACTGAATGGCCGGCGTCAGGGTTAAAACCTCTTAAAAGCTAATTAAAATGATCACTCATCATCGTGTATCCCCGAGAAAGGAGGATTTACAAGGAACTAATTGCTTTGTGCTGCGCGAGTAAATACAGTAGATCACAACAGCCATCTCCTTCAAGAAATACATTTTAGGATTGATTTATCATTTTTACTAGTAATTAATTTAAATATTCAATTAGGCTTTTTTTTTTTAATTGCATTGTAGGCTGTTAAGCAGAGACGGAAACTTTAGCATATTTTGGCTGTTTGTCTGTCATCCGTGACCTGGGCACTGTCATCGTCCCTCTGACATTTATTCGTAAAAATAATCAGCTTCAGTCCCAGTCTATCTGCTTCGGCACCAAAAAACAAAAGCAAAAAAAAAAAAAAACCGGCATGAGAGAGAGGAGAACGGCAGAAGTTTCCTAATTATTGCTGGGGCTTCCAGTCTTGGAGGAACACAAGACAGCCAGCTTTCTTTACCGGCATGGATTGAATTGTTTACAACTGTTTAAGTGTCAACCAGGATAGCATTTAGCAGCCAACACAACCACTTTCGGTCCTCCGGCTGACTGGCGATGCCTAAACCTTTCACGGAGTACGAGTGCTCCTCCTCTTGTCGGCTTGAAGCAAAGTGAAGTCACTCTCTTCCGCATACAAACACGGTAAACACGCACAAGACAAGTGGCGCGTCGTGATATTTCACATTCGGTCTGAAGTTGTGTATCAGCGGATTAGACGTGCAAGACAGACTGCGCATGTTTATGTCAGTGAAATGGGTATCCGTGTGTACTTAACCCGGTTCGGGACGATTAAATGGGGGGACGGAAACCCACTTGCAACGTTGCTTTGTCCGTCCTTTTTAAAATAAAACTTCTCATCCTCTGTCCCTGAAATGGGCGGCGTTCCAGGACGAACGGACCTCTTCATAACTGGGACGGAATGCCCATCTCTGCTGTTAATTTTGTATTGTCAATGCAGATGTCGCCTACCAGTAGTCGTAGAGATAACACTTGAGATAGTAAAGTTTGTAGTAGTGCAGAGATAGTGACTTGAAAGTGTTGGGGTGCTGACAATTTTTATGAATAAGGCAGGAGGGGTTAAGACCGGAATCGGACCGAGATAGCAGCCGGAGGGCGGAGGACTGACCACCAAAAAAAGGCTCTGGTATCAGTAGTAATAACAATAGTAGAAGTAGTAGCAGTAATGGAGTAATTGTCGTAGGAGAAGAAGCAAAAATACACATAGCAGTGGTAGGAGAACTAGTATTTGCAGTAATAGTAATAGATGTAGTGGAAGTGGTCTTTAGTAGTAGTAATAGTAGCAACTGGTAATAGTGGTAATGCAATCGTCGTAGTAAGGCAAGGCGACTGCTTTTTAGATATAGCACATTTCGTACACAAGCCAACTCAATGTGCGTCAGACAGGCAAAGACAACAGCTGCAAGCATGAGCAAAGGCAGTAAACGACATTCAGAAGCAAAGCAGAGAAAACAAAAGTAACATGCAAAAATTACTAGAAAGTGCATTTTAGTTGTTGTCGTAGTAGCAGTGTTTGCAGTTGTAATTGTGGTAGAAGTCATTGTCGTAATCGTACAATTAGAAGTAGGAGCAATCGTAGTAGTTGTGGTGTCGGTAGAAGTAATATAGAAGTGGGAATGCTAGCATCATGATTAGTCGTAGCAGTAGTAGAAAGGAGGTGTTTTGCTTTTGTTTTTATTCGTAGTACTCACTGTTTTCCTCATTGGGCATTAAATGTGTCGCTGTGCGCAATGTATTGCATGTATGCTGCAGCGTGTCCAGTATTGTAGATCCTCAGGATGTCCAAAATCACCTTGTGAAGTCTTTTTTTTTTTTTGATCAAGATGAATGAGGAGCTGCCTTTGTCTTCTGGAGCAGAAGTATTTTTAGTAGTTAGGTAACCTGCTTGAGGATTTTAGGGGGCTTTCTTTAGGGAGCGTGAAGGACAAATGTGACGAGAACAGGTGACAGTAAGCTGCGAAATACAACGGTGCTGATCGTAGAGTCATATTTCATTTGCCAATTAATTGGTGATCTGAATTTTACTCTGCCAAATATTTGAATATTGGTCAAGCCACTTTTTTAAAGATTTTTTTGAAAAAAATATAAGCACTGTACAATTGTTTTTGTGGGGGTGGGGTGGTGATTAAATATGATATAATATTAATATAAGTGGACCTGTCATTTTAATGTGACAGATTGTATTTTTTTAGTTTAGCTTCAAAATTGCGTGCACTTTGAACTTATGTCGTTGCACTCATAGTCCATCATGAGATGGCACTAAATTCTACACACTGTCCCTTTAAAATCACATTGAACACAATTGAGGATTGCATGTTGGTGTGTTGGTGTCCCTCGACAACCGAATGAATGAATTGCCCACCCCTGACTTCCAGTATGGGACCAGCCGATCAACTGTTTCAGAACTATTTTCGAGGGCATGGTCTCTGGTTCAGAGGTTTATTTTTTGTTTTTTTTGCACCACGACTGTTGTAGATGCTGTGCAGTGAGACACAACAAAACCAAATGCACTTTGCCACCCTCGCTATCCCACGTGTCACAGTTTACAGGGGAGTTGGCAGGGGACATATGACTTGGTTCAATTGAACTGCGAAAGGAACAAATTATTCATAAAATGTTTCCATTCATTGCATTCACTTAAAAGATTTGTTGGTCTGAATAAATCATTCGTGAAAGAGACAACTCAATTTGAACCCCGCTGAACTCTTTGCTCCCCCCAAAAAAGCTATATTCCTGGTGCTCAAAAGTGAGATGACAGATTTGAACCGAACGGATGTGTATCAGCGCACTGCTTATGTGCACAGCTCTATACTTGATATAAAAACATTTTAAAACAAAACCTCTTCTACTGGCCTTGTCCGTTTCTTCTTTTGAGCACTTTTCTTTTTTAAACATTCTGTTATGTTAAGGGTCAAATTGACCCATTAAGTTCAAACGCTCTAAAAGATTTTTAAAGTGCGTCAACATTTTGGGAAATAACTTCCTCTGGCCTTCTTCTTCGACCCATTTCACTTTGCAACATAAAGTTTGATGACACTGTCTATCATGAACTGACTCACAAAAAATATCTAGAAGACATGAAAATGCACAGGAAGTCTTCCATTTTTGTTTGAAGCTGCTGTATTATTTTGTCCATTTATGATTATTTCGGGCAGTTCCACGTGTCCTTCAAAGTTGGACGAGATATTCTCGAGAGATTTTGTCCACTTACTACCAAATTAGAGCCACATATAGTGGACAGATAAAATATCACTAAACTGAACAATTTGAGTTTGTATCATTACATGTGGGAAGAGCATAGCGGCGATCTTGCATTTAAACATCTTAACAAGAATTAACCTGTTTTATAAATTCAGCTCCCCATTTCACATTGCAACCCAAATTTCATTGAAATTGTCATGACGAAATCCAAATGCAGGAAGCTCGCCATTTTGGATTAAAACGGCCATTTTAGGGTCATTTCGGCCATTATTTATGGGTCCTTAAATCCTAGAGATTATTTCCAATTACAATCAAATTGAAAATTCAGTCCATGGTACTCATTTCATTTCGCAACATATAATTAGCTTAAATTGTCCGTCTTGAGCAGATCCACAAAAACGTGTCATGAAGCCATGCCTGAAGATGAACAGGAAGCATGCAAGGAGGGTTAATGATGCTTCACAATGTATTGTGTACTACATAGTAATAAGAAGTAATTGTGCAAACCTTCTCATTGGTTGGTATTAGTATTTTGTTTGTAGCCTTAAAAAAAAAAAAAAAGAATTTTGTACAAGCCCCGCCGTTATTTCCTTCCATTACTGCCTATGTAAGCAAGCAAATGCATAAAAGTGAGCCGTCTTGATGTGATGTGCATCAGAGCGCACTTGCACCCTGCGGCCTTCATTTTCGGTGCCTCTGGCGCGACGCTGCGATAATTCATACTTGCTGTTAGCGACGCGTTGGTGCACTCGGTCCCTCAAACAAAAAATGTCTCGACTTGACTCATCACATTCCCAAGGTGTATCCAAAAAGCAATTACAGCGCCTCTGGGTAGGAGGATGAGGAGGATGCTCGCCAAGGCCTCGTTCCTCTCTGTCTTTCTCTTTCTCGCCATCTCTCTCTCTCTCTCTCTCTGAAATCAGTTTCACTTAGCAACATAAAATTCGCTTCATATGTACATCATGAGAAGACGGACAAAATATTTCAAGAAGTCTTCCCTGAAAAGTAATTTTGATATGTAGCTGCAACTTTGGATCCACTTTGGCCATTAACATGAATTTTCAAAATTTAGCACTGGAAGCCAGTTTCATTTTGCATCATGCAATTTGTGGAATACGTCTGTTATGAGTATCCTCAAGACAAAAAAAAAAAACCCTGAATAAGCCAAACCTGAAAATGCGCAGAAACTCTGTCTGTTCTTTTTGAAACAAACTCACAGAGATTTAGTCTGATTGCTTTCGCATTTCAACCCTGTACATTATCTACAGTACAATATCTCGACAGATGAACAACTCTTATCATATGAAGATTGTTATCATTGCATGTGAGTTCAAATTGGATAGCTTGCTAAAAAACAAAACTTAATACTTCAACTCCTCAAGGTCAGACACAGTATAACTTAATTTGGTGGATATGTGTATCATAATTGGACTGACAAAAAGAGATGACATGCCTGGAAACGCACAGAACGTTACTGGATCAGCACCAAATTGCTTCAAGACACTTTCCAAAAAATGTATGCGAGCAAAGCAAAGTGTAACTAAAAATATAAATCAAATAAAAACAAAACAAAAAAATCTGGAATTGTGTGCTGTTGAAAGCAAACAGATGCAGATATACATTCTGAGTAACTTCCTTGGCAGAGATAATACAATAGTTACAAATGTAGTAGAGCTTACCATAATCAGAGAGACTTTATGGAGAAAGTGGAAAGCAAAACATTCCCTCTGTTTGAATCCTTCGTCATTTGTTTTCTGTCAGACCTGAAATGCATCCTGAGCACTACAGCTTGAGAAAACCATGCCGTCGAAAAACAACCCACCAAAAGTGTTTTTTGTTTTTCAGTTCTCCAGCATTTCTGAGAAACGACCCCGCGCATGCTTGGTTCTGCTCATTCGGTGAACATTCAATGAGCGCGTTTGTCTGCTGTGGCGCTAGCCGGTTAGCCGCTGGGGCTAATTAACCCCCAGAGGTTTGTGGAGCAAGATTGGGATGGGCCTAACGGGCTCAATCAGGAGCACACAGGCAACAATGCACATATGGCTGAAAATTGTTGGCGTAAACACATTGTCTTGCCTCTGCGCACAACCCACGGGAGCGCTTAATCAAGGCGCAGTGCGGGAGGGAAAGTGCGCACAGCAGCAAGGCCCTTAGTCCTGAGAGTTGAACTCCTCCGTGGCATTGAGTGTCCACGTTCTACTGTAAGACTCGAGAGCCAAACGGTGGACGAGGGAGAGGAGAACAAATGTACGGACTTGTGAAACAAATTTGTCTTTTAAGATTTTGCAGTCCATACCTCATCTATCGACTTGAATATAATAGTAATCTATTAAGGCCATTAAAGTTTATGCATCCCATAAAGGAAATAAAAAAAAAAAATTAAAGCTCCAAGAAGAGATGAATGGGGCCCTTGCACCCCAATTTTCATGACGAATGCTAGAACTGATCAAACTTTGACCTTATGCCCTAATTTTTTTTAAAAAATGTTTTCTGGGGGGTTGAGACCCTGCAAAAGGTTATTAATTTGCCAGAAGCAGCAAATGCAAGAAAATAGAGAAATAAAGTATCGTAATATTTTCAGTAAAATTAATGTTTGTAAAGCAATTTTGATTTTGAATTCGGGGTTTGTTAGTTAGTTTTAAAATTCACTATTGTTTTATTCATCTCTTTAGTTTTTCCTCGCAGAATGATTCACAACGTTTATCCGCATCAAAGGTCCATTTTGTACCGCCACTGTTCAATTCTTGTAACCAAACACGGCTCCTTGTCCAATAGTAGAACAGTCTTGTTCATGTTGTGTTTGCGTGTCGGCGGGTGAACAAATGTTGTTAGTGAATGACTCGTGTCCTTTTCGCGCTCTGCTGTCTTCTCCACTCGAACGTAACGTTTAAAAGAGGCGAGGCTGGCAGGCTCAAGTGAAAGGAGAACAGACACTTGGCAGAAGGCCTCAACGGGTCGCCGTCAACGTCAGCCAAGCGGAAGCGGTATCTGTCTCGCCGCTGTCGTGTAAATCACCGCAAGGTAGGGCTCAGAGATTAATCGATTTTAGCCATTAATTCAAATTGCTCTTTTTTTTTGGTTCCGGAATTTTTTTCATCAGCTATCATTGTCATGCACTGCTTAAACTAAGATGAGCGACAATGGTGTCTTGAGATAAACGGGAGTAGACTTAAAAAAAAATACTGGCTGTCAGGACCGCTTTCCAGCCCTCCATAAAGTCTCTCTGATTATGGTAAAGCGGTGAAGGTGGATTCTTAAGCGCTGACACAGGAAGTGATGTTTAGCAAGGTATTCACCGTCAAGCAGGTTACAAATTATCAATAGGGAGTATTCTCTTATCAATTTCGTATACTATTAGGTTTCTATGATTACAACCGCCGGAATAGACGGAACAAAAAACGCTGGAGGACACAGTCACACCAGGAAATAAATCACGAAATAACAAAAAGCGCTTGCAAGGCAAGGAACCGAAAAACGAATAATTGCTTACCACAAAAAGGGTGAAGACAAATCCAAATACGACGATAACAAAAAGCGAGCCGAAAAGTAGCTAGAAGCGTCAAACAATAAACACAAAAGTACGCACGAGCAACACACGGAATCAATCGCGACAAGAACAAGTACTATGAGCATGAGCAAAAGCAGTAACATGAGCAACGCTGGATAATAATCCGACGCGGGTCTGACCGCGTCGGTGGCTTTAATAGTCCGTAATCAGTGTCTTGATCAGACGCAGCTGCGTGGCTCGTGAGCGCGTCCCGCTCGTGGCCGATTCCAGGAACGGGCGCCGTCGGACCACGCCCACTTAGCTGCAACCACAACAGACGGATCGTGACGCTGGCAAATTCAAAAATAATTTTTACAATAAACAAAAAGAAAGAAGCAAATGTGAATATCCTGAATTTTGGAAAATGCTATTGTATTTTTCTAGACATCTGATTTAATCAGAAAAAGAAACTATAAACTATAAAATATTTTGTCATTTTAAAAATAATTGACCAGATTTTTTTACAGTCAATTTGACAGGAGAACAGCAACTTGAATCACTTGTTGTGATTTAATTATTGTTGAGGCTTATTTAAAAATAATTTAAAAATAAATGAATATATAAACAAAATAAAAATAATCACAGCAGACTTTTTTTTCTTTTTTGTAGATTTTTACTGGTCAATTTGACCCACAACATGAAAGCTGACGAAATCTTCAATGAGCAACATTTGCAAAGGCTGTGCGAGTGAGCAGTTGTCCAGGCTGCAACCATCAGTTGCATTAAACCAACTATTTGTTTCACAGGTCAGTGTGACCCAGTGCAACCACCAGAATTATTTTAAAATCATTCCCAAAAATAAAATGTGACAAAAAGAAAAGAACCATTTGAACATTTCTGCTGCATAACCGGAGCGTTACAAAACAAATGTAGCTGAAGCTAGGGTTACCATGACAACAACAGACCCATTCCCCCATGTTATAGGCCAGAGCCGCAACCACACGATTCCGACGCTGTCACGTCAAATGATTACATTACTTATTTGTACTCCTATGAAATGTTTGCAGGATGGAATATGCAATGGACTCTGGAAAGAAGTTAATCTGTGATTAAGTCAATTGATGTTTGCAGCTAAATGGCAGAAAGTCAAGATGCCGATGGATATTTCATCCACCCAGAGAGAACGCTTCATCACAGTTAAGTGTTTCCAGATATGTGTACAGCTAGCATGGGAATGGTACGGGACACAATCAGAGACTGATTGTATGCATACTAATCCATTCGAATGCAATTGGATTGAAATAATGTATTTTTTTTCCACAAACGGGAGGAGAAAAGGAAGACTCATGAAACACACACTGAAAATAATCCAGTACAGTGGTGCTTCGAGATACGAGTGACCTGAGCAGCAGAATAAATTGCATTGCAGAATTAAATCATGATGTTGTTATTAATTACAATATAATAGGGTGCGAGTTTTTGTTATTGTAAAAATAAAAACACTAAAATGTTTTATTTTTTTTATTGGGGGAGGCTGCAACGGACGAATGACATTCCCGTTCACGTCAGTGGGGAAAGATGATTTGAGATCTGCATGTTTGGAGTTATGAGCGTGGTCCTGCAATTTATTAAACTTGTACATAAAGCCATCACTATATACAATATAGTCAATATTAAATAAAACGGTATGATATCATTAAATATAACATTTTGCAACTAATTATATATAGTTTAATGTATTCAAAGGAAAAAAAACGATTACTTCCTTGCTTTCACTTATCAGTGAGAGACCTTTTTTTTTCATTTAAAATGTTTTTTTTCCGAAAGAATAGTGTAATAATAATAACAAAATAATCTTTTTTTTTTTTTTTTACGATAAAAAATGTGATATTGTGTCTTGGAACAGTTCCAAACGTGTGCCCTCGAACACGAACACACATACATACTATCGATAACAGCGCATACTGGACACATGGACTCTCTGTCTCTCTCGGTTTCTCTCTCTCTCCGTCTCTCTCTCTCTGTCTCTCTCTCTCTCTCTCTCACACGCACACACACACACACCCCCACATACTCAGGCACATGCGCACACATTCATCCTTACTCTCTATCACAGACACACACCGTACACTCACACTCTCTCTCTTTATCTCTCACACACACACATACGCACACAGAAACGGACTCTTACACCCATAGACACCATGTACATGTGCACTCTTTCTCACTCTCTTTTACACTCACACACACACATACGCACACAGAAACGGACTCTTACACGTACACACACTGTACAAACACACACGGGCATGCACATAAGCATGCAGTCCTATATGATCCAATATTATAGGATGCTGCAGTTTTTTAATATGCATCTCCATTTAATGTGCTGAACTATCTCTTCTTCTTGGTCCTCCTCCTCCTCCTCCTCCTCTTCGTGCTGCACCACAGCAGTACTGTCAGCCGCACTTGACAAATGTGCCACAGCGCTGGCGAAATGCTTGTACTGGCACGAACATATCGCCGCTATTTATCTTCCCCGCTGTGTGAGGAATAGGCACGGGAATATAAAAGCCAATCAGGCACATCCATTCGGCCCTGGGAATCAAATCGGACAACTGCGGGCATAAGTGAGACGGCTGATTGATGGCCAAAAAGCACGTCAGAAAGCGTAAAATATCAATTTCACAGCGTAATCATTCTGTGTTTGATATGTGGATAATCTAGCTCATGGGCAACCACCTTTGAAAAAAGTTTGATGACGCCTGGAAATGATGTGTGACCACAGATTCATTGCTACCTACAACGTGAATCCATCTTTGGTCCAGCGCACTGGGTCTGTTGTTGAGCCTATGAAGGAATTCGCCCCAAATGACCTCAAAATATGAGGATGATTTTGTGCATTCTCTGAATTTAAATTATGTTAAAAAAAATCAGCGCCAGAAACCAGTTTTACTGATCAACATGAAATTTAGTGAGCACGTCTATTATAACAGGATGCGTCTCAAGGATCCATGAATGAAAGTACCAGGAAGACGTCCGTTTTGGTTGGAATAAGGCATTTTGGGTCATATTCCAAACTTTACAGAATTGCTACAAGGGAGTATGTCACAATGAATCACTTTAGGAAGCAGCGACCATTCAAATTTGTGGTAATGTAGTTTCAGCCTCCACACACCCCGCCTCTCTCACCCTCCAAATACTCATGGCTGGATTGTGTTCCATATCTGGCCATTGTTTTGTTCGGAGGCCATGCTGAGTGCAGTCACAGATTCAAGACACTCAGGAAAAGTTCAGAGGTCAGCATTTGGCCAATCACATCAGCATTCCCTCAGGGCTTTTTCATCACTCACATTGGCGAGAGTGAGGCAAGGTCTCAAAAGATGCCAATGCTCTATCAACATGAATAGATCATGAATCATCAATTATGTATTTTGTTTGCTGTCTCAAAAGGTATTATACTGTATACTGTAAATACAGATCCATCCAAAGGGAGTAAAGTTAAAAAAAAATAAATAAATAAAAAACTTTGCCTCCAATATAAGCACTCTCTACATGAATACAAATAAGATGTATATTTATATTGCAAACTGACTCAAACAGCATGTGCGTGTGTCGCATCGGTAAACATTGACAGCCTTCCAGCGATGGCCCAGAATTGCGGAGACACGAAGCAGAGTTTCCTCCACGGGTCAAGCACGAGAACTCAAAGGCTAATCTTCGATTGGCTACGCATTGCTGGGAGTAGCCCCCCCCCCTCGGTCAATAGAAAAAAATAAAAATAAAACACAGCCGCTATGACAATAACACGGTGATACATCCATTCAAGTAGCCTGCAGACGAAATTCACGTGACGTCGCCACATAATTAGTACCCGCTGATGTCTATTCAATACAAATAGCGGCTTCTGGTGTTGCATAGTCAATGTTGCGTGCGCGGCAAACTAACTGCATGAATCAAGAGTAGTCTGCAATGTTGCAGCAAATGTAGTCAACATGATGAAGAAAACATTGGGAATAAACTACAATAAGGTTCATTAGCTTCCGTTCGGCATTGTATGCATTTTTTTTGGTCTTTCTATATTAAACGATGCCTTAAATCCAACATACTGTTGCCGAGGCCTCCTGTCACAATATTGCAACATGATTCACTTATGTAAGGTGGAGACCAATCTTTCTGTTGTCCATTGATTGGTTGAGAAAATTACCACTTTCTATCAAACCAAACAGTATTTTCGCTGTCTCCATACTGGACTGTGAGGTGCAAATGTAGCTTTATCGGCCGGTTTTCAGAGCCTCACAGAAAACACCCCATAAATCCATAATTCAAGAACTGTCGACATCGAGAAAACATTGGAGGGAAAACTGAATCCAATCAAAACAAAATCGACTTTCATACCCAAAGGAAGTGTGTTTGCATTTCACTCGATATTTCCAATGCATCATGCCCAGAATCAACACCAAAGAGCAATATGTGAGAAAAATAACCAAACTTTCTTACCAGATGGTCCAAAATGCCATTCAATTACCTTTCGCAACCCCCACCCTAAATTTACATTTAGAGAAAAATACATTTTGAAGGTGGCATTTTCAGTATAGAATTCAAACACTTTCAAAGTAAAATAAAAACATTTGAAATGCAAGTTTAAAATACAAGAACAGTGAATAATTTCCGAGGCCAAACATAGCATCTTGAATATGAAAAGACAATAAAAGGGTCCAAAATGCTGTGGGATTTTCGTTGTCATCAGCCATCACCACAGTTAGTGAACGCTTCAAGTGTCTTATAAGAATCTTAAACACGCCATCGCAAAATCGAGCAGAAACGTCAAGTTCTAGAATTATTTTTTTTAAAATAAAAATACTTTACATTCATATTTGAATTTATATTTTACTTCATAATAGTGGACTCAATAAAAACATCCAATCATAACAATGATTAACTAAATTTAACCCCGATTAAAGAATTTTTGATACATTTTATTCTTTAATTGAACAGATTTTTTGCTGCTGCATTTGTTGCCATTCTATAAGACAAATTCTCTTTGTTTGACGTTTCGTTTGACGGGAAACTTTTGTTCACTACCTTCCCAACTGCTGTTGTTCTGAAGTAAATTGAGATGATTACACTGACAGAATACAACACTGGAATTTCTAAATTTGCTCCCAAGTCAAAGCAAAGCCCTCACATCTCAAAAAATTCGATCACTCGAAAAGTCGCGTCAGTCTTATCTGTGTTGACCATTGTAGAGCATTTTGAGTGAAGGGCAAACCGATTATGGCATCTGCCAGGTTCAATCTAGAATGTTGACTGGACAATAAGAGGGAAATGTGGTTTATTCATGGAGAACTAAAGAATTTTCATTTAAATTCTAATCAAAATCTAGCATTTTTAATGAAAAATATAACTTTTCCACTGTAGTAAATCAGCATAATCGGCTATTTTCACGACAGCCTTAAGCATTTTGAGTAAAGAACAAGTACGGTATAGTCAGTAATATCTCATATCTCGTAAGAGTGTAGCAGTTTGAGTAAGTGACACAATTTATTTTTGGGCGGCATTTCCATTCTTAAACCGCTTGGCGGTGGACCTTTTTATCTCGGGGTGCAAAATGCCATTGGATTTACGTTGTCCCCTGTGCCCTGAGGTGACATCCTTCATCTCCGCCACAGTGAGTGCAAACTTCGAGTGTCTTACGAGGACCTGAAAAGTACCGCCACCACTCTCGGACAAAGGCAGACTGAAATTGTTTTTCCCAAGCCCCGTTTGAGCCGCCCATCAGCCTTTTGGCTTCATACTTAATCAAAGGTTGATATTTCTGACGCCGGTCCAGGCGTCCTGAGAGGTGGGTGTGGGCGCGCGCACGGATGAATGTAATCATTCGCCACTCTGTTGGATGGGAGCGGTTTTGTGTGCGTGTCTTGAAGGATACGCTTGTCTGACCAGCGCGTAGACAATCACACACAAGAGCTGAGTACGTCCATTAAGGCTGTCAGTTAGCAAAGGGCCTTGATTAATTGCACGCTGCGTAGAGGCAAATTAAGGCCATTCTCGTTGCTCTGCACTCCCAACACCACTGCCCACCCCCTAATAATGAAGTAACAATGGATTTCGAGAAAGAATGGCGACCACTCCTGGATGCCAATAAAGGTCTCACATCGTTTGAGCAATAACGGCAGGAGCGCATGTGCACGCACGTCCACGGCTTCTGAGAAGTAATGAGCATTCTGATGCGGCATACATTTACATTGCTCCTTCTGTCGTGGGTTTGCATAACAGGAATGACGCTACATCGGGGCGAGAAGGTGTAGAGCCCCGTCCGAAATCTGTGCAGCCCTACTTAAGCCTTTTATTTGATGTTGTAAAATATATTTTGTCATTATTTTTCGTGTGTTGAATCTAAGCAAACAATCGCATTTAAGGCTTAGTTTTGGATTTTGAGTGTAAAATACAAGCAACGTGGAAATTGTGTTTAAGTACTGTCACATTTAAAATACAACAGTTTAAGAATGATATTCAAGCAAAATATTGTTTTTATAGCACAATGTAGCATTTTCAAGGCATATTCGGCATTTGAAAACAAATACAAGCAAACGAAAGAAGCATTTTTTTTCCTGGTAATATGGTCAACGCTGCGTCTTCGTTTGGTCACGCCATGTCACTCCTAGTCAGGGCTGCATCTACGGCGGCGTGTCAGCTCTGTGTTTTCCATTAATAATTCCAATTTTATGCTGATGAGTGCACCCGCAGCTCAAATTGGATTGGGGAGATTGGGGGAGCCTGCTTCCTAGGGAAAGTGTATCTCAAAAGCCATTTGATGAGTGAAGACATGCTGAGATTTGTTGACAATGCTGTTTACACTCTGGCTGTGTGGCAAATAGCTTGTTGCTTTTTTTTTTTTGGTGTGTATGTGCGTGTGTGTGTTTACGAGAAGGTGAAAGAGACACGCCAGGCTGCGCCAGAGTCCCAATTTAATAACCCGGCTCAGGGTGACATGTACTTTCATAGCTCCTACATCAAATATATACACGATGACATGATTAGCAACCTGTAATAAACACAAGATGGGTTTTATTCTTTTGCGCTGCAATTCTGCATTTTGCCAAGATTGTTTACAGTGGTGTTGCATCACAATACTGCCTGATATTTCTGGGCCCTGAAATACTTTCGCTTTCTTGCGTGATGTACGACAACTCCGCTATTTGTTGTTTATAATGATGCTTGCGTCGTACTGGTAAAGCTAAATGCAGAATTTTAAAGGCAAAATAACATGAAATTAATTATTTAAGTGTAAAATTCGAGCAAAATTTATTAATGTCAAGGGAAAAAAAATACCATATGTGTGTATATACATATATATATATATATATATATATATATATATATAGAGAGAGAGAGAGAGAGAGAGAGAGAGAGAGATAGATATATATATGTGTATGTGTGTGTGTGTGTGTGTGTGTGTATGTAGTGTACTTTATTCGCAGCTGTTACCAAGGCACGGTTCCTTCAACAGTCCCCGCTGCTTGTAGCTGCTATCATTATTCATCCCTCACACTGTAGCTTTTGGATGATATAATCAGCAGCCACACACTAAACACCTCGTCCATGTGACACTTTAGCGCCTCATTCTTCACTCTGCCGTCCACCTGAGAGGACAAATGCGCTTTTTGCGTTTTATCGACGGGGCCGTCAACACTGAGTCCCGCCTCCCACGTCTCCGCATATGGAACTTCATGTCTTATTTATACGCAGAAGTGAGTCCAAGCTGGCTGTTGCAGCTTGATGGCCGAGGAGCATAAATGTTTTCTCTGCTGTACTTTATTTGCATTTTACACTTAAAATGCCAGATTCTGCATTGAAAAGGCAAGGATTGCTCGACACGAACATTTTTATTTATTTTCTTTCTCAATTTAAACTTCTTGACTGGTTAGCACGATGGCCTCACAGTGCAGAGGTCGTGGGTTCGATTCCGGCTCCAGCCTTCCTGTGTGGAGTTTGCATGTTCTCCCCGTGCCTGCGTGGGTTTACTCCAGGCACTCCGGTTTCCTCCCACAATCCAAAAACATGCATAATAAAAGTGCAACTGACAGAGTCGTCTCAGTCGCTGCATGTCTAAATAATACTGCGCCCTGATCGCCCATCCGCACACACCCAAAGAAGTTGTAATGAATAAATCATTTCACACAAATTGTTTAGTTCTCTACAGCCTATCTTACGTTTTTTGCTGCATGCTTTTATAAAGTACAATACGACAGACACAAATTTTCTTATTAATAAGTTACACAATTTTGGGGTTTGTGGATACTATTTAAAATGCAGTGTCTCCTTAATATTAAAACTGTTGAGATGTAATTTACATGTAAAAAAGCTAAAAATATAAATACCATGCTAGTATCACATAAGTGATTGTTTGCCCTGAAAAAGGTCAATTTTGTTTGTACATTTCAACTATATTTTGCCTTAAAAATCCTACATTTTACTGTATTACTCACTCAAAATGTATTATTTTGCCTGGCTGTGACAAAATGTTTTTTACATGAGCAGCTCCAAGACACTCATGTAACAGCATGCATGTCTGCTCTAAAAGGCGGGCCCCCGGCTCGGAATCTCGCCATCCCCCGTGGTCATCTCTCACAAAGAGACAAGCGGTGAGATGGTCGTTTATTTGTGAAGCGAATTAAATCCCTACACGCTTCAGCTCGCTCTGCAGAGGTGGCCATAAAGGAAGATTTTTTTAAGGCTGCCGTGTGGGGATGGATACCGAGCCCCCATACTAAAGTGGCTCCAGGGCTGAATTTTTAAAAACTGCAGTATCAATAAGCTGGTTCTCTTGACAGTCTTGGAGAAATGTCTCCAATTTATTTTGGATTGATTCCGGCTATATGAGCGTTATTTTGCACCGACTACCTTAATGATTTTGTTTCTTACTACCAATAAAATTAATTTGTTCATCGAAGATGCATTTTCACAACCGGAGTTGAGCCATCTCACCTAACAGCGTCATCGTGAGCGAGAGACACCGGTGACTCCTCCCCGTGCCAATATGCTGTGTGATCATATTACGACACGATACATAGTATTATTTCAAAATGTCCATCGTGCCATTTAACACTATAGTTTTTATAGTGTGATTTTGATATGCGGGATTGTTTTTTTGTAACTGCCGACCCAGGCCGACATACTCGGGTTTTGAAGCCGTGCCATCACGGCGTCACCGACTCGGGAGCACGGGCCTCTAAAATGTCAGCAGCTTTAAAGGCTCAGAGGCGTGAGCATTTAATAACGAACACTAACGCAGCAAAAGCTGGCGTTATGTACATTGGGTTAGCTCTGCGGCAACAAAAGTAGCAGTTGAACGTTTTACTCTTGGCATGACTAATCGATTTATACTCAGTGCAACCATTACACTAACTAAGATTTTATCATTTTCATGCAAACGCTGTATTTTGCCCTAAAAATGTTATCTCATTTCTTGAAAATGCAAGATTAGCCATGTGCACAGTACAGAGGTGATGTTGCAGAAAGGAAGCATTCATAAGGGCGCTGTTAACATCAAGATTCCATTGGAGACTAAAAGGACTCCAACAAGTCTTCTGATTGGTCGCCGGCGGGACTAACCCCTCCCGCCCCGTGTCGGAGCAGATCTGTCTCGCCTTCTCATCATAGCGGGGCAATTTCAGTGGTTTGCTATAGCTCCTCTATCTTCTCCCAGGCTACGCCTTATGTCAGCATTACAATTTCCTCTTATGTGCCGACGTTCAGCACCTAAACTACTTGTGACTTTCGCTATCGCAGATGAAAGGCCGAAAGGAAGCTGAAGGAGCAGCAGAACCAGGATAGCATGAGACGCTCTCACACGAGGCGTGCGGCGGAATGAACATGATGCCAAATTATTAAATCTGAAATAAATTAGCGCCTCACGCTCACACGGAAGCAACTTCCACCTATGAGGTCTATATATAAATATATATATATATGTGTGTGTGTGTGTGGGGGGTACGGGTGTGTGTGTGTGTGTGTATATCCATCCATTCATTATCTGTACGGCTTCACCTCACATTGGTCGCGGGGGTGCTTTTTTTTTTTTTTAAATGTAATGTAAGTTAGTGTTCTATTTTGCTTGTATTTAATACTGAAATGCTGGCATTAAAATGTCATACTTACAGATAATATATGTGTTCCCTTAGGTGAGGGCATTAGGGGGAATGAGTTCTCGAGTAATTTTAGTTCGTGATGGCCAAATGAAGCTTCATGAAGCAATGGATCCTTGCAACCAAATTGTTCAAAGCTTCACGTGCTTCATTTGCTCTATGGTGCCTCTAAGTCAGGCATCACCAAATGGTGGACCGCGATCCGGATGTTTCGGGGCGCATTCGCAAACGTTGACGCTGCAATTCTAGTTCATACGGAAAAGGCGTCACTGATTTGAGCCAATCAAATCTTTTGTTTATGATCCACTGCCAATTGCGCAACAAACCAGAAGAGAGTGCTGCTGACAGTATGCCTTGCTTAAAAGTTAGCAAGGTCGATCCGTGTTATTTTAAATGAATGGACGGAGGAATTAATTTTCGTTCTGGCTGCAGCCAATTCAAAACCAGTGTGCATCATATGCTCCGAAACCGTCGCAACATTGCGAAGCGCCACTACGAAACAAAGCACCGCCCTTTTGTGCACAGTTATCCGCTGACGTTTGAGGTGAGCGCACGCAAAAACATCGAACTTCGAGTGCAGTACAACAGATTTTTACATTTTCGTTTACAGCCCAGCGGCATGCAAAAAAATGTTCACTAAAAGTATCATGGATTTTGGGGAAAGTTGTGAAGGAGTGCTTAAATGTGGTTGCACAAACATTATTTAAAGGAAAACACAAAACCCAGATGTGTGAAATAATCTACCAAATCCCAATGGCCCTGAATCCGTTGCAACCCAGAATTAAATCACTGGCAGGGCAGTCACAAACTCATTTTTCTCATTCAGAGAAGTTAAAAAAATATTCAAAAGAAAAAGTGGTGTCAAAGCTCATTTTGAATTAGTTTTTCATGAGGACAGCAATTTTTATTGATTGTGTACTGAACATGTTGACCTGTTTTACTTGGATAATTAGGCTTTCCCTTTTTTTTTAAGGCTGATAACTCCTGATTTAAGAAAAAAAGGTAAAAGATGTTAACTCAATGCTTAGCACTTGATATATTTCTGCAGGAGATATTTTACTGTTTTTTTTCCTGGAACTGGCACCCTTAAGTTCCTGGAGCCACATTTTCTTGAATGTGAAATAAACGCCTTATTTTTGTTGGACTGGCAAACGTGTTTAATGGGAACATTGCTAAATATTTCATATATAAGTGCGCTCTGTTGAAAATGACTAAATATTGAAATTATATAAAAATGTGACCATAGGCTAGACATTAAAGGAAGTTGGACTTTGGTTCGGACCTTTTAATTGGAAGAAATTTTAGTCGTGGATCTCTGTGGCTTTTACTTGAATACCTCTCTTCTAAGTGGTCAAAAATTTACTAAAATCTGGTTGCACAGCAGCAAGTAGAACAAATAAAATATTGAAATACCTTTAAGTATTATGAAAGAATGTCTCACTATGGTGAAATTAAGCATGGGTCATTGAGGCTTTCCTGCCAATTGGTTTGCACCTGGTTTTAAGCAATCTTTCTCTATTTGCTCTATGGCGTCATCAAGCAGTAAGGTATAATTATACACAGAATGAAATTATATTATAGGCTTAACAGTTACTAAATCACCATGAGTAGCAGTATTGTAGTTTTAGCCGTAGGTGTGATGTAAGTAATAAACCTAACATAATGCACACAATGTTTAACACATGAATAACCCTAAATAAACAATTTGTCAAGCCAACCGGAGTAACAATTGTTCATGCTAAGCATGAGTGTAACATGGTGAGAAAAACTTCAAAATAAACCTTACTTTACAAAATAATATACGGTCAGCAATGCCTTGGTGTGCTTTCATTATGAAGTAGTTCTCGGCAGCGTGTCGCGGCGTCACGGTTGATTTGATTCATCTTCCAGACGAGACTGTGCTTGTGACATTTATAGTGTCATCACAAACTGGTGCCACCGGCATCAACAACACGTCGCCCAATCAACAGCAGGTCGCTACGAAAATTATCTTATTACGCTGATATTGTATTTTACGTTGTCTGTTGCCGGCGTTTAGCGGCGGCTAGCAGCATTAGTGGCGAGTGACAGATTATTTTTCAAAGGCAGTTTAAAAGGCTCTGCACCCTTGGATGCTGA
The DNA here is from genome assembly GCF_059441095.1 of Idiotropiscis lumnitzeri. NCBI lineage: Eukaryota > Metazoa > Chordata > Actinopteri > Syngnathiformes > Syngnathidae > Idiotropiscis > Idiotropiscis lumnitzeri. The sequence continues at coordinate 8,592,124 of NC_142394.1, forward strand.
AAGCCTGACACAGTTGTCGTTTATATTGATCACATTTTAACCAAGCAGGCTTAATCAAGTCTTAGCCCTCAAAATTGCAGTTGTGGTTCTGACATTATTTCATTTTATAGACCAAAACCTAAGGGGAGAGATTTTTCTAAAACAGGCGTGGGCAAACTACGGCCCGGGGGCCACATGCAGCCTGTTGAACGTTTTAATCCGACCAGCCGAACATGAAAAAAAATAAATGAATAAATAAATGTTTTATTTTCTAAATACAGTGGTTTTTCAAATACATATATATATTGTCGTAATGCTTTTGTTCACTTTCATTTTAAATTAAATGTATTTTTTTCTCTGATGAGGTGAGGTTACCAAAATATTCTATCCATCTGCTCCTGGTCCAGCCCCTCTGTCAAATTTTAGAACCCATTTTGGCCCGCCAATCCAAAAATTTGCCCACCCCTGGTCTAAAATATCAAAAATTTTTCAAGAGAGGAAAGTTGTATATTTAGAAGTTTACGTTTAAGTAAAGATAAATGTTGATTAGGAAAAAAAAATCTGTCATTCATAAAGTGGAAATGTGTTTTTTTTTGGGGGGGGGGCATGGGGGCTTCTGTATTTATAATTGGTCTTTAAAAAAGCAAAAAAAAAAAAAAAGGTTTCATTTTGATCAGAATACCCAATTATTCAATGTAATTTTCAGTAGGATCTCAACATGAAGCATCATTTTAGCTTTAAAAGATGAATGCAGGGCTGAAAATGTACTTTTCAATGGACTTTTTGGAGCATTTTCTTAAGGAAAAATGACAATTGTAAAACATGTTTTAAAATGAATATGCTCTTGCAAATTTGACCCATATTCTTCCAACACAGCCAAATGAATGAGACTCTTTAAATTTAAATCTTTATGTAATTAGGACAAGATATACTGGTCTAAATAAAACACAAATCCCCACAAGACAAGAGTTCTTCATGCATAATGATAAAAAATTCTGCCACACAATGTGATGATGCAGAGCATCATGCATAATTGATTCCTACGTGACACATCAATGCAAAGAAAAAGATGAGGTGCCACAATGTCTAATTAGAGGTAAATATCAACAATGGTAAATAACAACAATGACACTGTCAACTTGTGTTTGCTGTCATCTGCGTAAACACAATTACTCATGGAAAGCGATATTATGTCTGCCTTTCATGTCTGGTACTGTTTGTTTCCTGTAAAATAAGCGCCATGTATTCCATCACATATAAATCAGTTAGGAATTAAGTGATCAAAATTCTTGTTTTTGCCTTGAAAATGCTTGATTTGGGTGTATTTTACACCAAATTCTGTGAGTTGCCTTCAAAGTCAGATTTTGCTTGGATTTGTTTGTTGGGCCTTGAAAAACATTTTGCTTTCTTTCTTGTGCGTTGCCTTAAAATGCAACACTATGTAACAAAAAAATATATATTTTGCTTGTATTTTACACTTAAAATGCTATACTTTGATAAAAGACGCTGAATTTTGCTTGTATTTTGTGGACACTCAAAATGCCATATTTGACTGTAAAATCTTTTTATTTGTTTTATACAAAAAAAATACCGTAGTGTTAGAATGCTGGATTTTGCTCTGATTTTATATTCAAAGGCCAAAAGTTTTCCTTAAAAATGAAATCAGTTGCTTGCATTTTAAAGTCAAGATAGTTGCCTAAAATTGATATTTTGCCGGAATTTGACATGAAAAAAGCTATAGTTTGCCATGAAATGCTTTATTTTGCCTTAAAATGCTAGATTTGGTTTGATTTTCATTATCCAAAACTAATCCAGCCATCTTCTACAGTGAGATTTCCGATGATTTGTGGAGGATTTTGAACTATCTAAGAGGTGACAAGGAGAGGATTATCACGTTACTTTAGAAAAAACAAGAGGTGTTGCACTGAAATAATAATTAAATAATGCTTAGAAAATAATACAAGCAAAAAACATTCCGGTGAAAACATCTGACCAGCGGAGCGGAGAAAATCGTATATCGACAAAGTCCGTGCACTTCCTGCAACCTCAAAGCTGAACTCCCTTTAGCTGTCCCCGGGAGATGTCACGTCACATGTTTGATGCATGAGGAGTCTTCCAAGTGGGGTGTTGGGCTCCACGCGGGAGCTCCTACCTGCAGCCACAGTCTTGTCCAGAGTGATGCGCACCTCACAAAGTGGGAAGTGGCTTTTCCCTGAAGATCCCAGGAAGGCTGGCGGAAAAGCTTCTGATTATGCAACGGATTTGAGGTCGGCTGTCAAGTATAAGTGACGGCCCGAGTGTGGGTCTAGCCTGAGGGCGGTGCGGGTCAGATCTCAGTGAACGCCACGGAAAATCGGGTCAAGCAAATAAGTACTTCTGGGAGTTTGTTGGCTCAGGTAGAAGCTGTGGCTTCAGTGCTCCATCCACGTAAGCACTTGTCAAATACAAGATTCCCAAAGTCAAATCTAAGACGTACAGGGCTGTGCTTGGGCTCTGCTCACACCTAAACTCTGGCACATTACACTCGAACGAGTGCTTTGATTCATACTCAAGTTCATTCAGTACACTAAGACGGCTGGTTTATTACCTAGATTGTTATTACAATTGCGTCTTATTGTGCACCTAGTTCACTTTATACTCTGTCCAAGTATACAGAAAACAATATCTCCACTATGGCGTTTTCCATGTGACGCGAGGCTTTTACCAATAAAATACGGCTGCAGTATGTGAGACAGCAGCATCAACCTCGATTTGGGCTTATGTAACAACGCGAGCGCACCCCTTTACACGCACCTTTACACCTCCACCCAACCCTTGGGAACATGGGGGATCAAACGCGTTTCGAATATTAACCACCACGCCGAGCCTGAAACTACATGACAGCATTTGTGGTAGGGTTAGTGAGTCAGTGTTGTTCCTGCGACTCTGGACTTGTGTGCGTGTGTGTGTGTGTGTGGGGGTGTGTTTGTTTGTTTGTCGGCGTGCGTGTGGGGGTGTGTTTGTGTGTGTGTCCTGAATCTCAATGCAAAACTCATACAAGCAGCATCAGACATTCTTTTTTTAGTTGGAGCAATGTGAAAGGGGGAAAGAGTGGCCACACTTGGAAACCAACCTGACGATCGCCATGGCAACAGAAGATTGCCACAGTGCACAATAGAAACACAGAGAGCAATTTGAAACAATCCACACAGATTAAAAAAAAGAAGTTGACAGCACACTCATTCACATACTTGCAATGCTTGTGTCACAGAATTAATACAAGAGCTCCTCATCACAATCGGTTATTCAGGATTAGATCACCGTGAACAACGGAAATTACGTTAAAAAAACAAAACAGGAAAAAATCCCTGGCACACTTGGTTCGCAAACTGTTTTGGCTCATGTATTGAAAACCTTCATGAGAGCTCTCTATCCGCTGCTTTTATCTTTAATGCTTGCAATCATATTATACGACCAGTAACTATCAGAAGACTGCAAATTCTCACTTGAACAATTTACTGAATGCCAAAAAGATTGCCACATGGCAACGGAGCCTTATTCTGAAAATGTGGAAGAAAGTCTAATCTTTCCAAAATGGTTCCAATTCTTCATTCTCAGCTCATGTGCACTCTCGAAGGATGGCACATCTGCCTAGCCCACGTGACAATGTGTGACTCCGCAGACTTAACTGGTTCCAACTAGATATGTGTGTCAGGGTGCAGATAGAGGTAGGAAGAAAAGGAGGAGGAAAGGTCACAGCGACACAAACGCAAGTCACCTATCTAATTATGTGTGACATAGAGGCCTAATCTAGCAGAACCCCGAATCTTTTTGTCATTCCATGATTACCCAATGACTGTTGTGTTGATAATTCCCCAATAGTCGAGTGGAACAAAACTGATTATTAAACGAAAATAATTGTATTTTGCTTCCTTAATTTGAATGTTTCATTCTAAGGCATTTTTCACACTCAAACATAATAGAAAATATGTTGCCGTGAAAAGACCTAACATAAAGAAGAAAAAATGGAAGCAAAACAAAGATAAAAATCGTCCTCCGCTGGTTGAGAAACGCTGCACTAGGTCACACGTAGGTAGATGCCAGCATACAATGCCATAATTAACACTCAACTCTCCAGTTGTCTCATGATTAACACCCGCCTTGCATACTAAACATAAATAGAATGAATACAAATAATCCACAATTTAAAAAGCATCCATGACACATGCAATAGAAATAAATTTAATGACAAAAACTAATCTAGAAATCAAAGAAAACCCACAGAACACTCGAACATCAATAGAAAGACATATAATGTCTCGATTATACAATCGCTCTAGTTGCCAATTAAAACCAAAAAACCATGGCAACGAACACCTTGCACATTAGAAATAAACAAAATGAGCAGAACGGGCTTTCACTTGTACAGTGCTTTTCCACCTCCCGGGCACTCAAAGTGCTTCACACTGAGTCAGTCGTCATTCACTTACTGATGATGCGGCATGAGGAGAAATTATTGGGGTGTAGGATCTCGCTCAAGGACACTTCAACATGGTCACAGGAGCAGGGTGTCGAACCCACAACATCTAGTTGGAAGACGGACCACTCTATTAATGAAACACGCTGCCTCCAAGTCCAAGAAAGTTCACGTCACACTCAGGCACATCACTACGTGCCATGATTAATGCGACTGCTCCTCAAAAAGGTTATTGATTAAAAAAAAAAAAAAAAAACGACAGCGGAAAAAAAAAAAGTCCACAGCACGTTTAAACATGGGAACATGCACATTTTACGTGTGTGTGTGCGTGTGTCTCAAGTCTCAAGGCAAAGCGCATATAAAAGCATGAGACATTTCTAGGAGACATTTAAGATGGGGGAAAAAAAAAAAGTCATGTCCGCACTTTAAAACCAATACAATGGTCACCATGGCAACAGAGGACTTCAACGTTCTCTCTGCAACAAGCAGGCGTAGAACAAGCGCCAAGGATGGAGTTCTTTCATTAAGGTTTAAGTGGGATGCCGTTGATATTTATTGTGCGTGTAGGTGAGTGTGGGTGTGTGTGAGAGTGCCGGTGCGTGTGTGTGCGTGTGTAGGTGTGCGTGTGTGCATGCGTGTGCGAGTGCTTGCTGCGCCACTAACCCATTCAAGGTGGCTAACTAGAGTGCAGAAAGTATTTATCTTCCAATTTTAAAGTAACAAGCTTTTTGTGAAAATGCTAAGAGTGTGGAATAATAATAAAGAAACAACACTTACCTGCATCAGGGGGAAGCGCAAAAGGGAAAAAAAAAGAGAAGCAAAACAAATTAATGAATTTTTCACACCCTGCAATAGTGACATGACTTCAATCAACAATAACACATGGGTGTCTTATTGACACGGTGAAAAACATGTTTGCATGTTAATTTGAAAATTCAGCCCCTGAAGCCAGAGTCACTTATTAGCATGAAATTTGGTAGGTATGTTTATCATGAGAAGGCAGAGAAAAAAAAGTTGCAGGGAGCCATGCCTGAAAAGACAGAGTCTCTCGTTGTGGTTAAAGCAACCTTTGTAGGAGCATTTTTAATATTCATGGGGAATCACAAATTGAGCCCCCAAAGGTAGCAATGTGAAAGCTCGGAGTAGAGCCACAAAAAAATCTCAAGGGATCATTCCGGAAAAGACACAGGAAGCCTTCCAATTTGCCATTATTGTAGAATTGTGGCCATTCATGCTAATTTGAATATTCACAACCCAAAGAGTTTGACCCAGCATCATGAAGTTTGGTAGGCATGTTTATCCTGAGAAAACCCACAAAATAAGTCTCATGAGTCCATGCGCAAAAATACACAGCAAGTCAGCCATTTTGGTTTGAAGTGTATATAATTTATGTCAGACATTATACAGTAAGTCTCCCGTTGTGGTTTAAAGAACCATTAAGAGAGCATAAGAGGACATCATGTTTTATAATTAGAATAATATGAATATATATAAATGTAGCTGCCAAAGCCTGTTTCACTGTGCAATGCAAAGTCTGTCACAAAAATGTTGCAGGGAAACCATTGTGCTAACCAGTCGTCCACCGTGCCGCCCCTCACGGTAATTATACTAACGTAAATAAATAAATAAATAAATCAGTCAACATAGATCGGCAAAGAAGTCACTAAGATCATGGCACACAGTATTCTACCCCTATCCTCCAGAAATCAATTTTTCAAAGCATGCTGGATGCACTTGAATGTTGGGAGCATGCAAGTGGCAACCATCAGGCATCACACGCTAGAAGAGTGTCAAGTGATTGCTGGGCACACAAATTGTCTTTGGTCTTTAAAAATGTCTCAGAGAATATCGACGGCACATGTCTGCATTCCCCACCCCTCCGCCCTCTGCCTCGCTCGCACACTTGACAAGTTTTTCCTTCTCCACCGGCTTTATCGCCTTGTGCTTGAGCGTGTTCATGTGAGGAAGGGCCCCTAGTGGAAAATTCCATTAGCTCGCTTGGAGATGCCAACGGGAGATTCACACTCGGCAGATGGAAAATCTCTCGTAGAGCCATGGCCAAACGTGTAGACTGATTTGCTTTGCGGAGCATCAGGGAGTAGATTACATTCAAAATCAACAGTATACTTGCTCGTTTGCTGACCATCGATTGAGAAAGTGTGACTAGTTTGGCAAGGACAAGAGAACTTGTACTAATCTCAAGCATGATGCACTTACAAAATACTAAATGAATATATTGCAGTGTTTGCCAACCTTGATTGAGCCAAGGTGCATATTTTGCATTCAATCAGCACACACCAAACTAAATACAGCACTGCAAACCAAAACTGTACAATATATTAAAATAATCATAATACCGTCTCAATTTCCTCACATATTTACTGACATCTGGGGATTAGCCGCAATGGCCAGATGCGTACATCAATAATACTTGCAACATTTTTACTGGCCTATTGGGTTTTTTTTTTTAAAGCTTTGTGGGCTATGACTATGCGGATGCTCTGATTTTATTAGAAAAAAAAATAACCAAAATCTATGGCATGCTAACAAGAGGCCAAATTACTACTGTGGTGCAACAAAGCTAACCTAACAAGACTATCGCTATGTGCCTTTAGCTAAAAAGTATCTATTTTGTATTTTTTGCTTTTTGGATGACAGTAATAGTAATTAAAGACATTTAAATGCGATCTTCAAAGGAGAGAATGTCATCAAACGACATCACCCTGCTTAAAGAGTCAGCAGAGGAAGCTAATTGCTAACCTCCTGTTCTCCCTTTACGACTTCCCGGTTCTTCTCCCCGACATCTGCCATCAAGGGGCCGGGCAATAATGGCTCCTTAACCGGCTAATGCCGTACGAGCGCTGCTAATTAGCAATAACAGAGAAGTCACTGGAGTCGCCATGGAGAAAAGGGACTGGGGGAAGCGCATATTAACGTGTTCATTAACACGCCTTTCACCTCATTCTGCTTTCTGATTAGCACCTCTTCATTCGCCAGATCGGTTGAGCTACATTCCCCTCCAAAATTCCTGGAATAGTGACGCCAAGTCTTTTGTTTTTCTGGAGACAAAAGCGGCTCGGATAATGGATGGATGGATGATAATTGGGTTTGTTTGGAGGGAGGAATTATTCCCTTTGGTCTCCTCTTCAGATCTTAAAAATACATACTCTATAAGGTTTAACAGTGAAGATTGATTTGTGGGCCCCGATTCTGAGCTGCATTGATATGTGGGGTGGATCCCATTTTATTTCATATTAAGAAATATGACAACAACATGCATCAAAACCTCTCAATCATTGTATTAATAAATGTGGGGAGGAGCTGTCACATACAAACACACTATCGTTGGTGGAAGTGCCACCGTCACAGCGACACCTCGTCTGCAAGTGGAGATCTTCTTGCAGTTCCTCACAAACATACTTTGCTGGTGCTAAGCTCTTATATGGATTCAGCGGGTCTGTTATGCTTCCTCAGTGTAGACTGCACGCCTGTCCTACGCTGAATTTAAAAGGAATGAGAGGAGCCGCTTCAGTTGGCTTCGGTTCACGTGTTGATTTTGGGGCATCACCCTGTTGAATGATGAAGGATTTCCCAATCAGTTTAGCTCTATCTTTATCTCAACAGGCAGGCTAAATTTAAGCTCGATACCGTTTCAGTCTAGGGCTTGATTACTGGATTGTCTGGAACTTTAGTACACCAAACAGTTGTATTGGCTCCAGCCCATTTTGCAATAGTCTCTCAGCTTCACAATTGCTTTTTTTTTTTTCACAAGGGCCCCATAAATGACCCTAGGACTAAATTCATATAAAGTTCCCCGTGGGCCAAACATAAAATGGTCCTGTTTTAATTCCTTGAGTGGGAATAAGACAAAAGCCACATTCCAAGCGATAGAGCTAGAAACGTTTAGCTCTTCATTGGGAGTAAAAGGTAGGACTAGACCATTACGGAAAAAATCCTAATCAGGATTATTTACATTGAAATTGATTCGCTGCCTCGTGTTTGTGCCAACATTGAAGCATTAATAAACCCTTATGTCATAATCATATTTATTTTATATTATGTTATAAGTCTTGGGACTGACTGGGCTAACCTGGTACCTTGAGGATTTAATTCTGTGCTGTCATGTGGAAGTGTGCGTTGGTACGACAAATAAAAGGTCATTTGATTAGTGTAGCCTTCACTTTGGAGGAAAGCAAAATTCCTTGAAACATTGCAACTTTAAATATAAATTGAAGGGAAACTACATTAGCAAGTAAGTAAAATAAAACAAATACAGACTGTTCCTGCGCATTTTGGCTTTTTAGGGCCTGTGTGCTGTCGAGCATGAATGGAGTACCCACTTGCAATTGTAATCGCTTTATATAACGAATTTTTCACACATGGGCAATAATTTTTGCCTTTGAAATAGTGTTACCTTACCTGTGTTTCCACAGCTTTTGTGTGTGAATATTATTTGAAAGAAAATCACTAACGAAGTCGATGCCAATTTGCTTTCTGCATTTGAATGGGAGGTAATTTTAGAATCATTTCTCGTAATGTTTTAAAAACGAAGCATGTTTTGTATTTAATTACACAAGGTGTGTATTTTTTGTTGTTGTTGTGTGTTTATCTTTACAGTAAATGCCAACTAGGGTGTCATTAAACAGTCTAAAGCGCACTCAGGGCGGCAGAATCACATACGCTACATGTTTGCTACGCAAGCAACATTGTGCATTTAGGGTGCTTTTGGGAACCGCTCTGTTCGGCACTTTATTTTTTAATTTTTTTTAAATTAGACCGTTTCAAAGATTGGAAGAAGACAAAATCAATATTAAAATGCGAATAATCATCCAGCCCAAGTAAAAGGTTCCAAATGGGCATGTTTGAACAAAAGGTGCCATGTTCTAAGTAAGCTGTGCATCTGCCCCTGCTGTGAATACCTTGACGTGAAAGTTGACCTCTCCACAGAGAGAAGAAGGCAAAAAGACTCCCTCCGTAACATGTCAGATGAATAACAACCTTAAAAACTAGTTTGAGATAAAAGAACCATCCATTCATCTGTACCGCTTCTCCTCACAAGGGTTGCGGGGGGGGGGAGTGCTGGAGCCTATCCCAGCTGTCTTCGAGCAGTAGGCGGGGTGCACCCAGGAGTGGTTGCCAGCCAATCGCAGGGCACAGATAAAAGAATCAACAAATGTAAATAAGAGACAGAATGAACTTTATCAGTTATTAACCGTGCATTATGTAGCAGTGGCTTACAATAAAAATAATAATAAATATATTTTCGGCCTGCTATTCTTCCAGAGTTGAGAATTGTTGGGGTGGTACTTGATGTAAAAAGTTTGGGACTCACTGGCCAAACTGTTCCAATACTTTTGAAAGGGAGTGTATACTGGCCATGGGCTGGCCAAGTAGCATGTTGTGCTTTATGGCTTTGCAGTTAAGCACATCAGGGGGAAACAATTACACATTAACTCAAAGTAGAGTCCATTATTTATTCATTGTGCACATATAGTTAAGGGTTTTGGCCATAACCCGAAGCTGTAGGGGTGCCATTATGAAGTCTGGCAGTCAGAATTGGGTGATAAGCGTGAACGCCTTTGCTAATTTTGTTTCTTTGTTGATGTTACATTTAACAAGCCGTCCGAGTGTACTCTTATTAAGAGCGTGAGTTGTGCATGCACTATACAGTCATATATCAAAAAGCAACTTATTGGTTTGCGCCCGGTGTGATGCGCAAGCTGCTTATCGACTCATAAAGCCAAGAAAATAATAATTGCATGGGCTTTATCTTGGTGACCTTTTGAAGGCTTCGCGGGGAAAAGGAGCCCTTTCTTTAGCAGCCAATAATGAATTGAATTTTGCCTATGAAATAACACAAAAGAGTCTCCACAAGAGGCAAAACTACACCGACTAAATCATTTAATTTTTGCGCATTGACTATCAAGCACTATTCAGCCAATCACAAGCCAACTAGTTCTTGCACTTTTCAAATATCTTCAAACATGTAGCGTAGAATGTCGAGCATTTAGAAGGAAATCTCTGAATTCACTTAACAGTGCCTCTCAGGAACAGCAACAACTGGAGAAAACCCCTTTTGTGAAATTAGAGAGGTTCGATGAGGTTGCTCTCTGAAGCATTGCACTTGTTCAGCCTGAACAAGGATGTGCTCCGCACTTGGATGCCTCCCGTTTGGACTTGTAGGACTTGAGCATCAACAAAATCTCTGCCGGGCGTGACGAGTGGGAGAGATGCAGCGTCACACTCTCATCTCTGCTCCAGCCGACAAGATGACAAACAAGGATTTGCACTTTAATTGCCCGCAATTAAACCAGGAGACGCTTGTGACGTGTTTGGATGGGCGCGATGCTAAATGAGAGAGCTTTCGCCTTTCAATACGACACTTGTAGAAGTGAAGAATACAGCTGCGTCCAAATTCACCATTCAGGCGGAACAGAAACAAACTAGCAGAGATTAGTGTAGTTGCCAACAAGTATGCTCAAGTCAATTTACTGACACTACTAGATGAAAAATATAAAAGGTGTGTGCAAATTCAGAGAGTGCCCAAAATATCACTTCAAGTATTTATAAATTTTTACTTTTAATGAACATAAAAAAATGAAGGCAAGCTCTTGTTTACATCAATCAAGCATCTGGATTTGCGCTGCTCTCGCAAATGTGCAAAATGCAAATTGGGCAAACCCAGAAATTAAAAAAAAAAAACAATCAATTTGTTGTTGACGCTCTAATGAGGTGGTTTTTCAGATGTCAGAAGTGGACGTATATTGCAAAAGTGTAATCGATTTTTTGCATTTCGACTAGGCATGTGCCCTCGCCCATCTTCAAAGGTTGAGTTCTCCAGCTTTCCTTGGGCAAGAAACTTCACCAACGTTGCTTCCAGTGTCACGCATACTGGTGTACGACTGGGCGTGAATGTTCGGTGGTCGGTGCACACTGACAGGCATGCTTCTGCTTGCCTGCCCCAGGACAGCTGTACTTAGTTTACCTCCAGCAGATCATGAATGTGTGAGTGCATGAATAATGTGTCCATTGGGAAGCGTCTTTGACTGTACAGAAGAGCCCCATATATAAAAAAAAATACTCAATAAAAGCAAGCTTTTTACACTCTTTAAAGTAATGCAAAATTTAACAAAAAGTTTACATAAGTTAATATAACAGCGTAAATGTAGCACCTTAATTAAGGCAGTCAAAAACATTTATTTAGAATCGATTATCCTAGCGATTATTCCATCGATTAGGCAAGTAATCCACCACACAACCAAGTTTGCTGTTTTTTTGTTTTTTTTTTTCCGGTAAAATGTTTGACAGTGATAAGCTCGCAAACCGAGTTGGTCGACTATTTACAATAAATATTTATCGATATAAAAGGTTTAAAGAAATCACATCGTAGTCATCACAAATGCTCGCGGGGAGCCTCTGCATGTCTGTGTTGACAAACTGTTCTTCTCATACATGTGCTCAGGAAAATCTGTTTCTCGGGTGAAACAAGCCAGCCAGCAACATTGATGTTTAACTTAGCCTCGTAAAGTCCAATTTTTCTTGAAAAGTGAATTTTTAATCATAGTCTGGCATCATCCGCCATTGTAAATCAAGGTTTAATGCACATTGAGCTAAACCAATTAAAAACTAAACGTAGCAGCTGAGCCTATGCAAGGACGGAGAAACTCACTCGTTCCCGGGCCTACTAGAATACGCCGAGCGATTTCAACAACGGTGTGGGTTGTCGACACCCAAAAACAACATGAAGCAGCATGGCCAAGATGAAATTAATACAAAAGACCGCTGGAAATAAATTATTACCAATTCATGTTGTAAATGTAGGTCTGTGCTTCTGATAGAGTTTGGGCCCGCAGAGAAGGCTTTGAAATGCCTGACAATACACAACTGGTGCTATGCAAAATAGAAATAAACAAAACTAGAAGAAAAAAAATCTTGAAAAAAAAAAAAGTTCACAGTTTACTGTTACATATGGCTAAGTGCCCAATGGTGTCATACGGTTTCTGTGTTTGCTTCTTGCAAGATATTCATTATAAAAAAAGCTCCTTGCACAGTACAACTCGAAATACTCCGGAGCCAAATCAATGTAAACGTTTTAAAAAGGTCACTGTCTCTCTCAAACAGGCACTGATTGTGTCATAGGATTAGAGAGGTAGTGATGCACCTTTCTCCAGTTATTAATTACAATTAGAAATAAACAAAAATATAATTGAAAATTAACAGCTGAAAAAAATGCATGGCACGCACGGTCACCGATAGGCAACGTGTGCAACACAATGCTCAGTTTATGATGAATGCAACAGCTCTAATCATGGCAGCTGCCACCTTGCATAAAAGAAATAAATGCAACAACTAGAAATAATCCACTGCAGCAAAAATCCAAGGCATGCTTGGGCCATACACAAATTATTCATGGTAATACTACTAAATAAAATAATTAACACACTTTACATAGTGTATACTACAAAGTCGCAATTATGCAATAAGTATCAACTTGCTTAACATACTGGAAATAAATAAGGAAATAATCCACAGTTTAAAACAAAAACTCACATGCACTGGGGTATGAATACCACGAAAATGTGTCAAGTTATTGTCATGCATGTTACTGATTACCAACATCTTTTTTACATAATAGAAATAAACAAAACGACTAAATTTATCAACTGTGTTAGAAAAAAAAAATCCTACTCAAAGGCACCCTCGGTCATGTACGCCCATGCAATTTACTGGTCATATGATGGTCCACAATCTACAATAATAATAAAAATATCACTGAATTTACCGTCCACTATGTACTCATTCAAGTGGCCACGCAGACTCAGTGTCATATGATTAATTTGTATAAAAACGGCCCCCCCTGTCCCGTTATTAAATTTGAATGAGGCTTCTCCTGGGAAGTGACGTGACATTACGGATGGAATAATAATGTCTGAATGCATAATTAAAAATAAAGTTAACTTCTTCTCCCCACCCCCCTGGTCTCTTTAATCCGCTCAAATCTGAATGATAAATCAGCCAAAGTGTCATCTTCATTCTGCGCCATCTCAGCTGCATCGCTCAAGTCCTTCATCAGGCTCATCGTTCTGCGTTTCTATGCATAAATTTAAGCGCCTATGAATATTGGGGATTCCTGATGAAGAGCTGAGGGAAATATTGTACTTTGCATTAGGTTGATTCATATACACAACGGATAATATTTATGAAGGGCCAGCGCACAGTTTGTACTGATACGACCAAAGCTACTACTGTGATCCAAGAATTATGTAACGCAGTATTTATAGCGAGAAAAGTCAGAGGTTGCAAGAATGAGAGTTAACTTGATTCTTGTGTCAGACGCTATAATTTCCCATTCAAAGCCGTCCTTTTTCATCTGTCATGTGTCATACCCGCCTGCCAATTGCTCTCATGTTACGAAAGCAGATTAAGTTTAAGGATACAGACTATTAAATCACATTAAATAGGCTTGTGTGTTAAGTGTCTCCGTGTCTGCATGTATGTTTGTACTCCCTATGGACTTAAAATACATAGAAAATTAAAAAAATGACGGGGATTCATTTAAAAATACAAAAGAATAAGAAAAATAATGGATAGGTTAAGAAAGGAAGGGCAGAAGCAAAATTTAGGCGATTAAGCCCTCCTGCAATCATTGTGTACGGTGCAGGCATACAAAATAAACTATTGTATTTATTCACAACTCATTCAGCAACTGAAGATTTGGTCTTTTTTTTTTGAGTGAGGATGATACAAATTTTGGGAAAAAAATCGCTAAAGATATTGATATCGAGTAAGGGAATTCACCATTTACATGTAAATCGTACCTTATACTGCAAATAATGAATAACACTGTCAAACTATTTATTTATTTATTTTTTCTATTTTTAAACCGAGATGGAAATAAACTTTTCTAAATATTTATTTTTTGCACTGAAGCTGCTCTCATTTTTTTCTCGTTGCAAATTGAATTTAATATAATGATATATTCAGTAATATTTATGAATTAACGGGTTAGTTTCAGCATCATTTTTTATCTGAAATGTCATAGCTATAAATAACAACACATGGTAAAATCCATATTGTTTAAGCTTTTTAAGGTCAGACATAACAACAAAATTAAATTATCTCAGAAACCTGTTGTGCGTGGAAAAAAATTCAAGGCATTTTTCAGTCAAAAATATGTATAGGGACACATAAAGACAGCTCTGATTAAAATGTTTCTTTTATTTCCATTTTAAAAGTGGGCATGTTTTTTTTTGTAACAATCCTACTAATTGATTATAATGTTTTTTCAATTGAACAAGCTTCATCTATTTCTGTGACAAGGTGTCAAGAGTTGAAAATTATTTATTATTTAACGTGGCACAAACCCCTTCCGGTGGAACAACTCGTGCATGTGCACACGTGGCGTGGACTTTGTTGACGGTGGATCAGTTCTAGTCACTCTGTTTATGTCTATTGTGTGAGGCGATGATCGGAAACAACCCGAAGGAGATTGATTTTGAAGGCAGATGTTCAACTTCCTCTCTTGTTTTCAATTGTGTACCTAATGAAGAGGTCAACTGGAAGGAAGTGAAGTGAGGTCTGCGTGCAAATCACATGCAAGTCTGTCAATCAAAGCCTTTTATTGCACACATGACGGCGCTTTACAAAACAGGTCTCGCCATAATTGTCCGCCTACTCCTCGTGCGGGTAAGCAAACCTGCGAAAGGTTAGATTGTGAAATACGGACTCTGCCGAGTGGATTTATGCAGAATGCATTGCTGCTGCTGCATAATGCATGCAGCCCGCCCGCTTTAAGAAATGCAAATCATGCGGCAAGTTGATGGAATCCATTCAAGTTGATGGACTTCATCCAGCAGCAGCAGCAGCAGTGTGCCCATGAAATATTTGTGATTCTTCAAATGTTATTGATGCGGCAAAAGTAAAAGAGAGAGCGAGGGAGACAGTGAGGGACAAAGGAGGGGTGAGGAGGTAATGAAAGTAGAAAGTTGGCCTCATACTGTATGATGCCAGATGTTTGCACCTTTCCGGCCACTTCTGCTGCCGCCTTTAAATACGGAATTAAAGCAGTGTGGCGGAACTCGCCAACCAATTTTTTAAACGCCAAAATAAACTTTTTACAGCCGCTTGTCAAGATAATCCGCAATGTGGACCGTTATATGTTTACATCGATACGCGTATGCAAAGAATAATCGGAGTCATGCAAGCATAGAACACACAACGTAGTATTGAGTTAAATTTGCCTTGATGGATTCGCTGCTTCGTTTACAACAGACAAAGTTGTTTTTGTTGAGTCATCCGCACCGACGAAAACAAACATCAGCGCTGGATTAGGGAGGCCATCCGCAAGTGAGACACGAAGACCATCAACAGGGACGAGGGAGCCTCTATCACCTGGAGCAGCATCTTAAAGGAGTGAACGGACAGCGGGGGGCGTGACCTACTAGTCAGAATTGACAGGTGGGTCACGCCTTCATCGAACATCAGAATATCATAAAGACGAGTCACAAGACACCATCATGTGACTCTCAGAAGAAGGCACAAGACTGTCGCCAAAACGTGTCAGCAAATGCATAGTACTCTTAATTTCAAAGAAAATTCTAAGAAAAATGGCGCTCGGGAATCAAATTCAAATGCCAAAAGAAATCTCCTTGGCGTTTCACTTCAAGGGAAAAAAAACTCAAAATTCCACCAAAGTCATGTTTGGAACATGACTTCAAAAGACAACAGAAATACAAATGCTCGGATTTCAATTCTAATGAAAATATATTCTGAACTCCTACCTGCCTTTCTGTTCTCATTGATTACCTTCATACCACCACTGGTTCTTGTCTTTGAGCTTAGCCGCATTCCTTCCATCCTTCATTATCACCTACAACCTTCCTCACATTAATCCAACCTACATTCAATATTTCAAACCAGTGACCCTCCTCCCTCATTTTTTCCATCCTTGGTTCCTTTCACACGCTTCCTTCCTTTCATACCATCCTTAGTCCGAGCCATCCTTACCTTTCTTCCATCTGACCTTCCACCCTTCATTTCTTCCTGTCACACATCGGTTTCCTTCTCATCTCCTTTTCATTCAATAAAACTTCCATCCTACTGTTCTAACCATCCTTCTTCTCTGCCTCCAACTGATGCGCACTTCTTCCCCTACCTAGCGTCTTTGTTTTCTTCCTTCCATCCTTTTCTTTTTTTCTTGCTTCCTTTCACATAATCCTTGTTTCCTCTCCATCTTCTTTCAGTTGAACTTACCTTCCATCATTACATTTTTTCCTGCCATCCTTTCGCCCTACATATGCCCTCCATCCTTCCTTGCGTACCATCTGTCCGCAATTTCATCTTTGCTTCCTTCATTTCATACCATCCTAAGTTCCTTCCTTTTTTTTCTTAGCTCACTTCCTCCCTCATTCCCAGCCTTTCTCCTTCATTCTTTTATTCCTTCCTTTTATACCGTCCAATTGTCCTACTTTCCATCCGTTATTTCTTCCAGCGCTTCATAGATACTGTTTCCTTCCTTCCATCCAACCTAGACTACAACCTTTCTTGTTGATTACCTCCCTTCTGCCTTCTATTAAAAAAAAGATCCTCTTGAAATGTCAAGGAATATATGCTCAGAATTCAAGCTACAATGCAAACCACTCATGCTGAGGTACAACTGATTCCAGGGTCTCCTTTGATGTATTGCATTCACTCACAGATCCATAATCGTTCTAGAACAGTCCAATCTGTTCTTATAATGGAGCCGCGCAGCAGTGTGCAGTCAAGATTCACAAGTGTGCAGATATTTTGGCCGGCGAAGACGAAGAAAATGAGGAGAAGGGGGAAGGATGCAATGTGAATCGAAAGCGCGTGACAGCTCCCTCATTTGGAGCTGGGCCACGACTCCTGGTGGACTCTTTACCTCGCTGAGAAAAGAGGCTCAAAGAAGCCAATCGATTGCAATTTAGGCCAACTTGTCACTTCCTCCCTCATCTCCAACTCGCCCCGCTCGCATCCCGGGAGGCCGTACGCCGTTCCGATAGGACAACAAAAAAAATCAAGCGGAGTGGGGACGAGAGGATTTATGGCCATCGCGATGGGACGCCGCTGCTGATAAACACGTCCAAAAACCAGACTCTGTTACTCCTGTCATTTGGCCTTTAACCACAGCAGATAGAGTCCGAGGTCTGACGTTTGCAATCAATCCGTTGCTTATCGGCCATAAAGTCAGCTGTTATTAATGCAGTGGCCCCGAATGACATCACTACATCATCTTAAAATGATTCACCAACAACAGCGTAGTAGTCCACTTGCAGCGGGGACAAAATGTGTAATGAAAGGAGTAGGAGTCTCCAAAATGATAGTTTATGTAAAAATAGTATTATGTAACAAAATTTACAAATAAATAGATTAAATAAAACAGTGTCATGGTCTGGTTCTGTCGTTCTAGGTTTTAGAATTTAGTTTCAATTATTTTCCTTGTGTTCCTTTTGTGTATCGGTCTTGTCATGCTCATTGTGTCCAACTGTGTTCGATCACCCAATCCCTTGGGATGGCCAATCAGCTTCCTCCAACCCTTTGTGTCTTGTCTAGGTGTTCCTTGTTGTCTTGTCAATTTGTTAGCATTTAGTTCCCTGGTTCCTTTCAGTCCTTGTCGGTTCATTGTCTACTGTTGTGTGTCCATGTCAGTTGTCCTCCAGTCTGAGCCACCTCTTGTGGCTTTTTTTTCCGTGTTATTTTGTACTTGAGTATTTTTTGTTTATCCAAGTACCTTGTTTGCCTTCTGTTTTGTTCTTTTGGATATAAAAACAATTTTTTTTTTAACTCCTGCCATGCTTCCCTGCGTTTGGGTCCTCCACCATGCAGACAAACAGGAAATGAAAAAGGAAACGGCCACCCTTGCCTCTTGTCTGGCATCCGGTACGCCCACTGGACTGGCCCCGATTGGGAGGCACTGATCCCGTCTGTCTAGACACCCTTCTACCAGCTCTGTTTTTGGTCTTTGGTTTCATTTGTCATGATCTGACTGCTGATTGAGTTTTTTTTATTTCAAATTAGTTTCGTGTTTTCCTTGTGTTACTTTGTACAGTATGTGTCTGTCTAGTTCTGTGATGGTCTCCACCTGTGTTCGTTTAACCAATCCGATGTGTTGACCAATCAGCTCCCTCTGTTGTTTCTATTAGTGGTGAGGTTTATTTCTTTGAGTTTAGATTTTTATTACGACTTTGTTGATTTTGTATGATATACTACCACAGTACCCTTGCTGTTGTTTTTGTTAATAAATATGGTTCAGTCCACTGCACTCCTGAATGATTTCATCTGCTTCCTTGCATTTGGGTCCGGAAACATGGCTCAACATGACACTTTCTCTCTTTTTAGACACAAACCTACTTTATCAAAATAAGATTATTCTTTGTATGTATTCAAACATAATTTAAACGCTTTTGATAATGTTGTTCATATATCAGAACAATATTCAACATTCTGTTTTTGTGGAACAGAAAAAAATAGAACGACTGTATGTAACAGGAAATAATTTAGCCAAAGGCTTTTTTAAAATTATGAGATAGTCTCCACGCTCTGGCAGCAAGACACTTCTCTGCCTGATCCACAAAAAGACATTCTTTGCGGATGTGGAGATTTATGGGAGTTTTTGAATAAATAAGGCAGCAACACGTTTTTGGTCTGAGCCACTAGCTTGCACGGCTGTTGAATCATAACAGTGACACTGTTTGTGATGCCATGGAGACGGCCGAAACGCATCGACAAATAGTCGTGTTCCCGTTATATATCAGATTTTCCGCACTTCTCAAACTAGATTATTTTGTTTATTAATTTATTTCTTTTTTTTTTAAAGATTTAAATTTGAAGTCAATTTATCTGCTCGGCTTAAGGTCCCCAAATCTTCTTGTTCCTGTACTAGAACATGTAGCACTTGCAATTAATATTTGCAATCTACTGCATGTACCGTCCCCCAACCACAACTATTACTTCCTCCGCTACCTGCCACATTTTCCACGTCAATGTTTTGCCATCAAAAGGAGGCTGTCAAGTCAGAGAAGACAAACAATGGTAATCAGGGTAGTCTAGAATGTAAACATCTCGTCGAGTTACGGATAAATCGAACGGCAGCTGGCGGAAACTGATATTCAAATATCATTATTGCATCTTCCCGGCTTAGCGAGCGGCAAATGTGCCAAGATGCTTTACCAATCTGTCACCGCCATTATCTTCACAGTCCGGCGAGAATGTCTTGATAATGAGCTTCCATCAATCATCTGTTACCTCCACACCACAGGCGAGGAGCCGGGGTGGTTGGGGGATTTGAGGTTATGTACGAAATATATATATTTTTAATTGAGTTGAGTTTTATTCATGCAGATTTATATAAGGGCGCATATTTTTATGAAGGCTATATGTCTCAATGGCACGTATGTTTTTTTTTCTCCCCTCAGTGCTCATTTTTTAGGTTAGGTGTGCATTAACACACATTTTTTGGGAGGCCGGATAGAATTTCCTGGTAAAGCTACAAATATAACATAGAAAGAGACATACTCAAAATAAATGCAATTTAAAAGTAGAATTGAACTATATAAAAGAAACAAATAAAAAAATAAATACATATGACAGATTCAAAAGAGTATCTAAAAAACAATAAATAAAAGCACAATAGATACATTTAAAAATGTTATAGGAATGAACCAAATACAATATACCTAAAAACAGCTGCATAAAGATGGACACACATTAAGTTAAAAAAATTAAAAGAAAGCTCGAAATGAATTTTAATAACGATAGAAGCTAATAAAACTGGTAAAATACAAATTAAATAGGAATAAACAAAATAAAAAAAATGTAAATCAAGTACAAAAAAATACTGAAATACAAAAATGTAAAATAATTGGAAATTAAATCATGATTATGATTAATATAAAGAAATAAAATCTAATTAAATAAAAATAGCATGTAATATAAAAAATGAAAAATCCCAAAAAGTTAAATGCAATACAATAACAGAGAATGGAAAGGAAATAAAGATGGCAAGTAATACATTTGATAAAATACATTTTGCAAAGAAAAAACAAATAATATAAAAACATATCATGAACAAATACATTAAATGATGTATAAAAAAAAGTATCATGGTAAAAAAGGTTGTATTTCAAATCTGGAAGTTTAACATGTTAGACGCTCTGTGTTTTAGAAGTATATGTCCTAGATTATTGTGACCAAATCATAATGCTTGATAACAAACTGTCTGAGACGTAAAGATAGGCCGCTTTGTAAAAAACAAAAAAAAAGAACAAAAAAAAGAACAAGAATAAACCTTTAAGTTCATGAAGTGTATCCGAATAAGAGCACAAGAAGAAAAGAGCAATAAAATATTGACGAGACTACAGAGCGAATGCACGCAGGAGCAACCCCACCCGACTGTCGCATGAAACAGTTTCACAATGCTGTAATATTAACTCCATGCAATCTTTGACACGCGAAGTTAGACAAAGCCCACCCACTGAAGTGAACGTGCTAAATAACTCCAAGATCAACACAAACAAGAATTATAGTGAAATAGAAAATAATCCAGAACAATTTGTGAAAAAAAGGAGGAAAAAATAATATGGCCAAGATGATGACATGACAGACGTTGGTTGCACGACATTTATGGACTTGTGACTTAGTGGACATGACATGTTGGTCACGTGACATGAGGGACACGACTTCAACATAATGGTGTAATAAACTTGTTGGCCGCATGGCATTATGAATGTGATGTGATTGACGTGACATGATGCACATGCTTGACATGAGATGAAATAGGATCATTTTCTAAAATTCATACTTTTACAGAGAACAAGAAGTTCTAGCCGAAAGGAGGAAGAAAAATCACAGAAGAATTGTAGGTGAAACAATTACTAGTATTTCAACACAATCATCGAAGTAAATTTTGTTTGGATGGATATCAAGGTTGATCTTCTCCTTTGGGTCATTACACAGTTATCCGTAGAGATGGGTGAGTAAATTATCAAGCATTGAGGCTTCCCTTCAAAATGTGTCCAAATAGATTCGGAGCTTTGATGCTTGAGTGAAAATAACATGAGGGACATTCTGGTCGATGAAAGATGTCAAAGCAACCTGCGTCACTAACGAGGCAAACATTGCCTCACTCTTGTCTTTCAGCAATAACAGGAAAATAAATATGATACCAAATCTGTGAAGTTTAAAAAGACTTTTTGTTCATTTAAATGAACAGAGTTGCCATGAGGATTTTGTTTCGGCGTGGAGAACTACAAGGGCGGAAACATTTTACAAGGACGAGGATGGACGAGGTTTGGAGGACGATTGAATTAGGAAGGAGGGACAATGACGGAAAGGTATAATGTGGCCTACATTATGCCCATCTCTGATGTTCACCATTTCTTAGAGCTATCGTTGTCAGGCTCCTAAACTCTTGTGTGAACGAAATGCCCAAATGGTAAATAAATTCTGCAGATACGGTGAAGTGCGTTTTCATGTAGACTGGACCAGACTCATTATTTGCATCTTGTGCATTGGTGACGAAGCCATCTTGAGCTGAAAACTGAATTGCACATGTGCCAAATCAAGCTTTCATTTTTTTATATGAGGGAAACATGTAATTACAGATTACATTAAATCTCAGATTTTATTTTTATTTCTCTTTTTTTTATTAATGTGCTGCACATATTTGCTGTGCGCCAAGCAAGTGACAGAGAGAACATTGGACATGGTCATTTGACTTAATGACTTGGAAGTTGCAGGACATGATGGACATGTTGGTCATGTGACATGATGGGCGTGTCACATGATTTGACATCATAGTAATGGCCCTTTTGGTCAAATAACATTTTAGACTTGTAACTTGTAGGACAGGTGGCATCAAGATATTATGGGGATGTTGGTCACATGACGTTATGGAAATGTGACACAATGGGCATGATGGCTAAGGTAATTGCAGGACATGAGCGTGATATGATAAAGATGTTGGTCGCAGGACATGATGGACATGACATGCTCGTCAGATGACATGATGGATTTGTGACTTCAGCTGGCCATGTTGATCATGACATATGACGGATGTGTACTACAGGCACCCTTGTTGAGATAATTGATTTGTAAAATTCCAGGCAGCCATTTTGGTCACATGACATGATGTAAACGATATGATGGACATAAGATCGCTGGCTACAATGTATGATGGCATGAGAGGTACGATGGTCACATGACTTAACGTATCCTGAGCAAAAGTCAACCAGTAGCTGAACAATTCCAGCCCTTGACAGCAGTCCCACCAATAGATAAGAAATTTGGTGAACATGTTCATCATAACAGCATGCTCCAAAAAAATCCTCAAGGACCGATGCCTTAACTAAAACAGGATGTCAGCCATGTTGATTTGACGCAGCCATTTTGGGGCAAACTCGACTGAAGCAATGCACCGAAGTGAGCCTCAATCAGACTCATGCACTGTGTTCTTGAAACAGGTGTGACACCAAATTGCAAGCCTTTGACGACACGGTATCATGTGGGATGAAAAGGGAGCCAATGATTGAGGATCATTTCAAGAATTTGTCAAGGGGTGCAAGGACTTTAATTGCTTTTCTAATTAATTCAAATGACCTCATCCTGGCTCTAATATGACACCTTTCCCTCAAGAAATATCTTTATTCTGATCAAATAATCCACTCCCTGACTTGCCAACATCATGTAGCGCTGCATCACATGGAAGCAAAAGTCACACAGCAGCGTGCGATGGCAATCACAAGGGTTCCAGTGAAAACGTCGCTTCGCTTTACATGAGCGCAGTGTGATTTTCTCCTTCTGTCGGAAATCAAACCAGACGTAGGCATTCCATTCTGTCAGTATTGACGGATGGTCCTTCAATTCATCACTGACGGATGCTCGTTTTGTTGATGGAAACACGCACTCAGTATATGCATATTCCGCAAAGAAGTTATTTCAGTCTGTGCTGCGAGCCACGAAAAATGACTGGACAACCCAAAAAGAATCACGAATCGTTTGGAACCGGAATCTTTGAAATTCAAATGACGTCCAATCCCTGGCTGTGGCTCCTACATTTCCCCAAAAATATGATGTCATAATGCTACATTATTATGTTCAATATGCTTATTTGCAGCCAAATTGCCTGTATTTCATTCTACAGTCTAGACTACAACCAGCGCGAGAAGACAACAGATAGTGAGGGAGATAGATGAAAACAAAATTGGCTTGCGGAAATTCTCATTGGCAGGTAACTTTAGAGAGTCACCAGACACATTGGCTGCTATTCAGAAAAGTTGATTTAGAACCCTGGGAATAACTCACAAGTGATGATAACTTGTAATACCGTGTATTTGTTTCTGTCGTGCCCCCCTCCTAAAAAAAAAAAAAACAGCGTATTGAAATAAATATGACGCACAAACCACTAACGAGCGTCAGCATGTGCGTGCGCTCATCGCGCCAATGCCGAGCTGTCGCCATGACCCTCTTTCTTCACGCTCTGCCAAGCGCCGCTGCTCCGGGCCTAACAGATGATACAGATGAAGTTGTTGTCGTTGTCTCATATCGCACGAAAGTCTCAAAAATACTAAAATAAAATCAGCATCATGGATATATCACAATATCATAGTTTTACTTTTTGTGGGCGGATCTGGAACTTAACTCCTGTGATGTCAAGGGCATCACTGTCAAATGCCAAGCATTTGATCAAATACAAAAAATAAAACACACAACGCATCTTTAGCTATGAGTGTTGGGTTTAAACGGGCCCATTAAGCCGTGGGTGGGCTTTTATTTGCTTTGTCACTCGCAGAGTTTTACTTGGCTCCTCGCAGTGAAATGGCCAGTTCAACCCGCACGTCGCTGTTGGTAATTTGACGGGGGTTTTACACTTCCATTTGGAGCGGGGTGCAAACATTATCAGTGTTTGCTATTCAAAGCCGCTTGCTGTTAATCCTGTCAACAATTCTCTCAGTGCATTGCCAAAATGTGCAAAGATAAACGAGTTGGCTCCATCAACGAAGCGAGAGGTCAAATATGTGCGCATGTCGTCACGCAAAGAAAAACTTTACATGTAAAACCCAAAAAGTAAAGCCTTTTTGTTTACATTCTTGCATACAGGAGGGAGTCATTAACAGCTTCACTTTAGCGGTTGTATAACGACTAATTCTTTTGAACTGAATCAATGCTTAAGTAGCAGGTTCGCAATGTAATTAAGTGCACAGCTTACAAGAAGCAAACTGCGGTCAAGATGAATAGATTTTAACTTCATGATGATGAGCCGATTAATTCCTCTTGTGCGCGTGCGTGCGTATGCCTGATAGTGTGCGGGTGATTGTGTATTTGTGTGCGCGCTAGTGTGTCGCCCTGAATTGTTTGGCAATTTTATTTTTTTTTTCAAACAATTACTAAATCTTTGTTTTTTTGTTGCCGTTTGTAGAATATTTTTGAGGCGTGGACTAAATATTTAATGTATATATTAAGCACAGTAAAGAAGATTAGATAACTGATAGTTCCAACCAAGCAATTTGATTGGACAAAAGTCCCCCCCTATGACTGCTGGTTTACATTACAGAAGCACTGACTTTTTACTGTACATATAATTCTGCCTGAGTGTTCTAAACCATTAATTTGGCCTACATCACCGGTCAGTGCTTATCATTAATGTGGGTTGTTAAAAGAATGATGGCAAGGACACAAACATCCAGGTGTACTGATGTGATTCAGTGATACATTAATGACACGTTACACGTACAAAGAGGAGTGGACATACGTAATATACTGTCAGGATTTGCCAAGTAGTGGACTAATCGTCCAACTCTGTGTGAAACAAACTCCATTTGTTTATTTCTTTTTGTCAGTGTTAAAAAGTTTGGCTCGTTAGCATGATGTGTTAGTGGCTAACTCCCTGGCTAATACCACTGTTTCCTGGACTATTTGCTTAGGCGGAGCCAAATCAGTTTAAAGGGGACGTCAAACCACGAAAAATCTTTACAAGACTATATTCTATGCAGCCTCTAAACAAGCCATTCTGATAAATATTATGAATATTTATATTATTTGTGGAACATGAATTAAGCAACCCATTTTTCATCCCATCTCACGGGGCGGCAATTTTGACACTGTTGACTGGAAATGGGGACAAAATGTTGATTTGTTGTTTCCTGGTCCCTGAGCAACTGTGATGTCATTTTCAGTCGACATAAAGTGGCAAAATGACCACCCCCCCTCACATGGTTTGCAGCTTCACTCCTATTCCACAAACGGAATATTAATCAAAATTCTGTGTTTGGACTTGTGGAGGTGCTTAAAACATATTGTCAAGACATTTTTGGGATTGACATCCCCTTTCAATGAACTAAGTAGAATTTGTTTTTGCTTACTTTTATTGTTGCATACAAGGCCACAGATAAGTAAATTAAATAAAAATAAAAACCAAAACTGTCAGCAAAAAGTTGAAGCGCATCATTCAAACCGCAAATGATAAAGATGAGTTTTCTCTGTGAGTGTCGGTTGGCATTTTTTTTTTTTTTTTTTTGTAGTTTTGTTTAAATTTCTGTTATGGTCCGTTCCGTCATGTCATGCTTTTGTTTATGTTTTGCTCAACGGGCGAGGGGGCGTTCCCTTCCAGCGCGTGTCGTGTTGGCCGGAGAGACGCGCCGACCAGCCACGCACCTGTTTCTCGTGACTCCTTGATCACCTCGCCGCTGGAGAGACGCGCCACCTGTCCCGCACCTGTTTCTCGTTGACTCATTCAATTACTGCCACTATTTAAGCCTACTTCACGGACTACTCGTCGTCGGTGCACTGCCCTATTTCCCGACATCACTGCCCTTGCTTTGGTTTTTCGTCATGCCACTGTTACTCTTGCTCTCGTTCATGCTCATAGCTCATAGCTCACAGCTCACAGCTCAGGTTATTTGTCACTGTCCCTGTTTCATAGTCAAGTTTAGTTCTGTCAGTCACGTTTTGTTCATCCGTTGTTATTTTGCACTTTGTTACGTTTGTTTTCCCTAGCACGCTGTTTGCCCTGTTATTTCATTAATTAAACTCCCTTTAAGTTACCTTTGCCTAGCTTCCCTGCATTCTGGGCCCTCCTCCACCCACAGAGCTTAACAATTTAAATGTTAATACTATCTAATAAGATTAAACGCAGTTGACATGTATTCACACTTTTGGAAAAAAAGGAGGACAAGATTTAAGCTTTCTAGTGATGGGTCCAGCAACACTGAGGCGCCGTTGCACGCGCCGAGCTTCCAGGGCAAACCCCGTGTCGGTGCGCGTACCGCTTTAAGAAAGTCACGTGACCACTACCAGAATCGTGTCGACACAGCGGTCGCGCGCCAAACTGTGTTCATAAGGAAGCGCATCTGTCAACAGGATGGACGCTCAAAACAAGCATCGAGTTATTGGCGCGTTACTTTGCATTAAATATCCGCAAGATGGAAGACGTCACTGTTGATGCGCACTCAGAGGTGCAGCGCTATATGTCAGCAGGACACGTTGCACGTACGGAAGACCCGCTCTTATACTGGAAGTCCATGGAGGCAACGTTCCCTCACCTATTTATATTAGCCACACAGGCGTTGTGCACACCGGCCTCTTCAGTGCCTTGTGAGAGGATCTTCTCAAAGGCGGGGGAAATTGCCTCAAAAAAAGAAATAGACTGAATAACAAAACGCTGGAGAAACAAATTTTTTTTTAAATAAAAATCTTTAATTACAATGAGTCCATTGTCATTCACAACACTTTTACTTGGGCATTCAGACAGATGTTCTCTTAATTTATCAACTGCGTCTCGAATAGCAAAGATTTTTCTTATGAAATTGCGTGTATGTAAAAATAATGTGAAAGCAAATACCTAATCAGAATCAGAGTCAGAAATCCCTTTGTCATTGTACTCAAGTGTGCAACGAGATCAGAGAGCTCCCCTCTCCAGTGCAATACAACAATAATTCAGATAAATACATAAATTAGATAAATAAGAGAATAGTTAGTGCAATGGGAAATAATACTGAATAGGATATATAAAAACACATCACGTTGCTGTTCTGCAAAGTAAGGGTGGTCGTGTGTGTGTGTGAGAGTTTAGAATGGAGATGGCTCTTGGAAAGAAACTGTTTCTCAGTCTATTGGTCCTTGATTTGATGCACCTGTAGCGCCTGCCAGAGGGCAACAGGTCAAACAGGTGTGAGTTCGGGTGGGTATTGTCTTTGACGATATTGAGAACCCTGCTGAGGCACCGGGCGGTGTAGATGTCCGACAGTGAGGGGAGAGGGCAGCCAATAATCCTTTGCGCTGTTTTGACCGTCCTCTGGAGCCTCACTCTGTCCGCCTCAGTGCAGCCGCTGTACCAGGTGGAGACACAGTACGTCAGCAGGCTCTCGATGGACGAGTGGTAGAAGGCCAGCAGCAGCTTCCTGTCCAGGTTGAATTTCCTGAGGACTCTCAGGAAGTGCAGACGCTGGTGGACCTTCTTTACCACTGCTGTGGTGTTGTGTGTCCAAGAAAGGTCATCGGAGATCTGTACTCCCAGGAACTTGAACGTGTGGACCCTCTCCACACAAGCGCCTTCGATGCTGAGGGGGGGAGGCACCGTCTTGTTCCTCCTGAAGTCGATGACAATCTCCTTTGTTTTTGCAATGTTGAGTTGCAGTCTGTTGTCCTCCAAGCCGTCAGTCTCTGGACCTCCTCTCTGTAGGCTGTCTCGTCACCTTCCGAGATCAGACCGACCACTGTCGTGTCGTCAGCAAACTTGACGATGGTGTTGTTACCGTGGGCCGGGCTGCAGTAATTAGTGCGATGGAAAGTAATACGAAATAGGATATATAAAAACACATCACGTCGCTAATCAATGGAATTGGATAAAATTAGTTTGACAGATCAGTGTCAGGTGACCCTGTCAAATGTTTCCTGCATGTCCACCAGGTGTCAGTATTCAGCAACACAGTGTCTATACGTTGTGTCACTGTGTTGAAACGATACAGGATGCCTCATCTACCCATCACTACATTTTTCACTAGCAAGCTCAGTTTCTCTATTTTTTGATCAGGAAACTTAAATGTTGTCATTTTTTTAATCTAATCATTTTGGAGCAATTAGGAAATAAGTAACAACTTGAAAAACGTGTTAAAGACCCATGCGGGCCAGTAAAATGTCCGAAATACAACCAGTTGGGTTTGTGTAATCAATCGGCACAGTATTTTTATTTTGAGGAGGTAATCACATGAGCTGACGTTTGATGACAATAAATCTAAACTATTGTGTAAAACACTTT
Organism: Idiotropiscis lumnitzeri; assembly: GCF_059441095.1. Taxonomy (NCBI): domain Eukaryota; kingdom Metazoa; phylum Chordata; class Actinopteri; order Syngnathiformes; family Syngnathidae; genus Idiotropiscis; species Idiotropiscis lumnitzeri. Next base: position 8,620,830 of record NC_142394.1, read on the forward strand.
TATACTTCGACAGGTTGAAGTGGACAAGGGTAGTCATGAGCATTTGCATTTTGGTGGTGCTGGGTCGCCGTTTAAGACAACAGAACTGACAATTTGAGCAATATTACCTCGCTTGCCTCCCTTTTGTGACGTAGACAGCTAAAACCGGGAAAAAATAAGCCAAGCTCCAAAAGGGGGCATGCCATTTTGTTGGAAATCTCGTCAGAAAAAAACAAAACAAAACAACTGAAATCACTACAGAGTCTTGGAGCCTTTTAGTACTGATGTAATTTTTACATGCAAACCTATTAAAGTGACATTGTAACATCAGTTAAGTGTCCCTTAATGAAGTAAATAGATTGTCTCATGCTTGGTGAAATCATGTAATCGGGTCTGCACATATAATCTTACCTGTTTAAACCTATTCTTCACTGGGCTACAAATACTTGGGACTCCATCAATCTAGTCAGACGTGTTTGTGTTTAAGTCCATCGTTCTTCTCCTGCCACCCGGATGAAATTCCCCGCTAGTTTCCCCACACATCAATGTAAAGCTGGCTGTCACCGCCATAAACAAATGGCGGCAACCAACGCGAGCAGAAGCAAGATAAATAAACTAAAATATGGCTATGTCAGCAGCCGCATTAACGGGCGCACACGTCTGGAGCAGGTAGGATGCATTATCCGTGTATGAATCATTCAGCTACACATTAAAGCACGCCTCGGTCTCCAACGCAGGCCCTCGCCTGCTTATCTCCATTTTCTGGTTGTTTTGCATATACGTGCTCGTAAACCACCCACACAATATATATACACACACGCACAACACTATTTCATTAAATGAATTTACAACAAATTCCAGTTTCCTCATGATCAACTTAACAAGCTTCATTAGGTCCAAGCGCTATAAAAAGTAGCATATCTGTAATAATTCATGAAACAGTGGAATTCTCTCAGGTCAAACGCATGAGGAATGGAAACAGTGGAATGCAAATAATCTGTTCTGTGGTCAAACTGGCACCATCTTTCTAAAATAAGTAAAAACACAAATAAATCTTATTTTGCATTTAGTCTTTTTTAAAATTCTATATAAAAATAAATGAATGAAAAAATAAGTAAAGAAAAAAACATTATATTCATTATATTATTTAAAATTTTTAATGTTATTTACTTTTTATTATTTTGATCTTAGCATTATATTTTTTAAATAATGTTTCATTGTAATATTATGTGGCTGATTAGATTCATAAAACCAATTTAAACTCGTAAATTAAGTTAAAAATGTGTCATAAAATTGTGTAATTTTAAAAAAAGTACATAAAAAATAAATGCAAGAGATGTATTTGGCCATTAAAATTGTATATTCTCATCAATACAATTAACTTTTATATAACATTGAAATAAAAGTAAGAAACAAAAGTGCACCAGATTCAACAATTTGGGAATTTTTTTTTGAAAGGGTAATTATTATCCAGAAATAATTCATTAAAATGTATAGACACTTCTTTTCGCGAGTTAAAAAAATATATATAGTTAACATTATTTAATTGATTTGATTTCAGATTTACATTAAAAAAGCACTATAGCCTAAAGATGGGTGATTTTGGGGGGGATTTTATTGTTGTTGTCACTTATTTTTTTTATTGAGTGCGTTAGAAAATACATTGAAATAAATGGAATCACCCTTTAAGTTAACCTATTTTAAATTGAAAAATCATCATTTAAAATAAGTCCAAAAATTCTGTGCAGAATCTAGTGTAGTTGTTAACAAGCTGGATTTCTAACCTTCCAGCAGCACAGATGCCTCGTCACAGTAACCCAATGTATCACTGTCAAATCTCTTGACGTGACCCAATTAAGGGAGGAGTCGTTTGGACGGCCTGGCATCTGGCGCTTCACCCACACACCTGACGACGTCGGCTCCTCCTTGCCGTTGTCGCTTGGCGTGGCATCTACCCGTTAATGAAGTCGCTTTAAAGTCAAGATACTTCCCTCCTTTCTGACGCTTTGAAGTGCCTGCTGCGGTTCCAATTTGAACTCACACTTTAGCACACGGTAAACCTCGTAATTTGAAATGGCTTACAAATAGTTTGATGGGTAATGTCTGCATTATTGACTTCTATCTACAAATTTTCGAATAGATGAAAAAATAAAGTTATGTTGTAGTTGCTAAGTGATGAAAACGTTTTTTTTATCTGATTTAATTAGATTCTAATTACATTCATCAGACGGCCAATCTCTGATTACAACTGTACACAAAAACAAACAAAATAACAATCCAGTTAATGAGACTTTACAACAAGAAAAATCAAGCCTATAACTCCATCCTGCTAATACATATTCAAACCACTTAAACTTCCAAATATTCTCAAACTTCAGGACACAATAAGGCCGCTATTCATAACACTACAAACATTCCATCTCAACAATTCAACTGATTCCACAGCATTTAATTTTTCTGTCGGAATTGAATTCTCTACTTGGTTTAGTATCCATTTTTTATGCAGTTTTTTAAAATTAGACAACTAACATGACTAATAATCTATCACAAATTTTTTCAAGGACCCCAGGGAGGCCGGCAACCCTATTTTGAGAACCACTGCAATAATATTCCATAAAGTGATAGGAGACAGCTTCCCAGTGCGAACAATATACTTCATAAATCCAGATGTGTGTTTGTAAGACAAACAAGGGTAAACCCGCTGTGTCATAAACACATTTGAACCGCTAAAAGCATCACTGCTGTCGACGCTTTCGTCCAATTTTGACCGGAACGCCGTGTGAGCAACTTAAGCACCCCAGCAGGAGAAGTCTTGGCAAGCTTTGCGCATCCAATAAAAAGATAGGGAAAAAGAGAATACAGTTCCAGCGCCTCCCTGGAGGTGAAGAGAACTTTTAATGAAATTAAAACAAGACAAGGCAAGACAAGTTGAAAGAAAAGGGCAACCGCTGCAATGCATGCTTCTGAGGAGTGGCTTAAGCGACAATGAGCAAGAGAAACATCCATCTATCCATTATCTGTACCGCTTCTTCTCAAAAGGGTTGCGGGGGGGTGTAGGAGCCTATCTCAGCTGTCATTGGGTAGCAGGCGGGGTACACCCAGAACTGGTTTCCAGCCAATCACAAGGCACACAAAGAGGAACAACCATGCGCGCTCACACTCATACCTGGGGGCAATTTACAGTGTCCAATTACATGCATGTTTTTGGAGTGTGGGAGAAAACCGGAGTACCTGGAGGCAACCCACGCCGGCACGGGGAGAACATGCAAACGTCACTCAGGAAGGCCGGGGCCGGAATCGAACCCACGACCTCTGTGCTGTGAGGCCATCGTGACAACCAGGCGTCCACCGTGCCGCAGAGAGAAACACAGATTTGTTACGATTGACAATACAATTGAAGTCATAAAAAATGTTTTTGAATTGGGCGGCGGTGGTTTTTCATGATTAAAAAAAAAAAAAAACTCCAGCGTTGGAGAGCACCGTGCAGACGTCACATTTCCTTCCTTCTGGCCATGTGAAAGGCCAGCGGTGAAGACGTAGTGAGTGCCAAAAACATGCCAAAACATGAATTGTTATTTGATTAAATCTTAACGCATCACATAGTTAAGTAGTTAAAATCTATATTATTGGAACTGGTGTCAAAATCAACATATCAGATGTGAATCATATCCAATCGCAATGCTAGAGTAGTCCGTAGTATTGTACTGCATGAAAAATGTATTGCACTGGTATTGGAAGGAATCATATTACTAATTATTTTTAATTCAGGTGAATCACATTGTATCGCATCATAATTAATGGGAAACTGCATCGTTATTGTTGAGACTCGTAACATTTTGTAATCTGAATTAAGTCATTATAATTGGAGTGAATTCGATTGAACCGCATCGTTTATTCTGTATCAGATCGTTATTCGTATGACTCATGTTGCGTCACATCATAATTTGACCGAATCTTTTTCGATCACATTGTTATTGGAGGGTACTGGATCATATTGGACCGTGTCATTGCCTTTTTGGTATAAATTGCATCGCTTTGTAACTGGAGCATCTTAGATGAGTGAATCACATCATATTGCATAGTTATTGCCATGAATCACATTTGTATCACATAGTTGTCAGAAGAATAGTAGCCTACCAAATAGTAGTTCCAATGAACTATATTTTATTGTTATTAGAGTGAATTGTATTGTAATATATTGTGTCGTAATGGGAAGGAACAGAATTGAACTCATTGTTATTAGAGTGGAAGGCAATGTTTTGAAATGGAAGTAAATCGTCTGTATTGCATAGTTATTGGAGTCAATTGGATCATATCAGAATTGGAGTGAATCACATTGCTTTAGGTGTGAATTGAATCATCTTGTCATCATTTTGTAATGGGAGTGAATCGTGTTGACTTATTAAGTCATTATTGGACTAAAATGTGTAATTGGTGAAAATCTTTTTGCATCACAGAGTAATTGAAGGGAATCATGTCTAATCCAATATTGTGCGAAATAGCCTGGGTAACCTTTGTTAGCCACCTGTTCGAGCTTTTCCCCCCCTATTGATTTTATTAGCATGGCAGCAAAGAAGTGACTTTATTAGCAGAGCTGACACAGGATGAAAGACGCGAGCACGACAATGGCTGCCAATAAAAGTCTGCGCGAGCCAGCAGTCGCTTGATTTCCTGTTTTTATTCTTCCCGAGTTGGTGCTCGAGTCGTTTGAAAAGCGTCTTTCATGCTGTAGTTTGCCAGTGGGGTCACGCTCAGCAGGTAATAATTTCTGCGCACTAACAGCTAATTCTCAATCTGCCCGGTGCAGCTGCACGGGAAGTCAGGGAAAAGGAGGCCTCCCGCTTCCCGACACGTCTCATTACGGCGTGTTTGTGAAAACACTCGTGACGGGAAGCGCTCGTATGTATTTGCTTATTAACGACAACGCACTATAAATAAGCTTAGCAGTCACTCTCAGCAATACTTTCAATCACAAATGCCAGTCAAGCCGTGCATTTCTCCAATTAAACATTAAAGCAATTAAAGTCTATCTGCACTGCAAATTTAATTAAGCGGCATGACACATCAAACTCAACCAGGAATACTTGCATACAAATAGTGACGTCTCTAGAGTGGCTGGCCACCCATCAAGTGCAAAATTCAAGTACACGTCTAGAGAACAGATAATGTCTTTGGAAATGAGTCTTGTGGCAGATTTCGTTCCTATTGTGATGTAATGATTAGAGCTGGACGGGTTAATGACTCAAATCTTTGTACTGAATCGGAGTCTGAGATCTCCTTTAACCGGGATCCGAGAAATCCCTTGGCTGGCGAATGCTGAATTAGTGGACTCGCAAAAACAGCACACTTTGTAGATTCAAGTATTGGAAGTATTGGTTGATTAACTTGAGCTTGCAGACTCCGATGATTCCGATTTATCAGTTCACTGACTAAGTTCAGTCTGCAAGTGGACTCGCTAGAAACAGTGCAGATTCAGACACTGTTTCTGTATCAGTTCAAGGCCTCAAGTTTTCATTCTCAAAACAGATTTAAATTCTTTGATCGTTCCAGTTCGATTGTTTCGCATGATAATTGGAATGACTTGTATTGTAATGCGTCGCAAATGGAGCAGCTGATAGTTTATGGAATCATAATTGATTGAATCACATTGTATCTCATCTGTGTCAAAGTGAATCATTTTGGATTGCAATTGGAGGGAAATCGGAAGCATCAGTTATGGAGTGAATGCCACTATATTGTATCACAGACGAACATGGAGGATTCAAATGGATTAGTTCATGGACTCACGTTAGCGGATTTAACAGGAATGGCATCAACACCAACAATTTGCTCGGATTGTTTTATTTATTCCAAGATGACTTTTGAGTTACCTGGGACAAGATCTGTCAATTTCTCTAAACATAATTTGAATGCCAAAAGCGAAGCAGACTTGCCTGCTGTTGAATGCCCGAGGTACATTAGCGTTAGTGCCCAATAACCATCACATAACTAAAATGAATGCATTCCATCAAAAAGTCTGCTCTTATTTTGTCCTAATACTTTTGTCTAAAGAGTGCTTGTTTACACGTTTGTGTTTACTTTGCTTCAGAGGCCTGTTTGAAAAGATGCATGAATAAATTATCACATTAATTACAACGATGGCCCCGATAACGACATTCATTTACTCGGAAGCCAGATAACAAGCAGGCTATGTCGCCGTTGTGTGCTTTTTTTTTGGGGGGGAGTGAGTGCAACGTCCCGACTGCAGTCAATTACATCGCGTTACACTGTGACCTTATCCAAAGTGACAAACAGCCAATTTCTTTTTTCATGTCGCTCTGTATGCATGCATCACCTTTTCTTATTTAGTTACTTGCCTCTAAATGCCACATTTGTCACCAGGCGTCCCAGAGGAGTCGTCCGCTCTGCCATTTATTGCGGCTAAAATGTGACGAGGATCCACCCAGGACATCACAGTGTGTGATCTAGTGCTAAATAGATGAAAATATCATTAAGGAAACGTAACATGTAAATGCATTAGTAAATGTGTATTGTTTGAGTCACTCACTAAAGTGATCTTAGTCACATGATTCATTTGAATCAGTGTTTTCAATGACTGGAGTGAAGTCTGTGAACCAAATCCTCTGAGTCCCTGTTTTTTTTCCAGTGAGTCCATTAACTCACGCAAGTCTCACAATAAAACTGAGTGAGTGGTGTTTACAGTAGTCTGTTAGTCCCAATTCAACTGATTTAGCAGAGTCCACAGAATTTCTGTGAATCCGCTAAAATGCGAGTCATTTATCCAATTCAACGGAATTATCTGACTCTGCTGTGTTTTGGGTAAGTCTGATGATTTGAATCAGTCTCCCGTTTCAAGTGAATCATCTGAGGCCACAGTGTTTCCAGTGATTTCACTAACTCCAGTCAGTCTCCCAATTCAGCTGACTCATTTGAGTCAACTCTTTCCATCAGGCCATTAACTTTAGTCCGCAAACCAGATCATGCAAGTGTTTCTGTTGAGTCTGCTGACCTGAGTCAGTCTCCTATTTCAACTGACTCATCAGAGTCCACGGTACTTCCAGTGAATTTAATGTTCACTACCTTAAATCCGTCAGTCAATTCAACAGAATCATCTGAGTCCAGTTTGTGCCCGTTGAGTCCGCTAACTCCTGTCAGCCTCCCAGTTCATTGGACTCATCTGAATCCACTGTTTCTGTGAGTCTGTCAACTCAAATCAATCAATCAATCAATCAGCTCAATGCTGATTCAACTTCATAATTTGAGACACTTTGTTTCCCATGAGCCTGCTAATGTGCCTTTCTACTGGACATCAACTAGCCAGCAGGCTCATGACTGTGAATCAGTACAAAGATTCATATCATTAACCTGGTGATTCATGAATGAGCCAGCTTTGGAGTGCATGGCTTGCTTTTCAGTCACCTGGACCGTCATCAAAAAATACTTCCGAGCTGGTGACGACCGCTTACTGCCTCCCAACACCCTCATACCTTATGACCCATGAGCGCAACAATCCTAAAGGTCAGCCACACCGTCATTCAAGCAGTATGATGGAGACGGTTCACCCACTGAGCCCATCACTCGTAACTCTCAAATGAACACATAAAATGGAGTCTCATCGGTTGCTCACCTCGTATATCTCAACATAAATGCTCAGCATCGGCATAAATCCAAAAGAGTTACGTAGTTAGATAATGGGCACACAACAAAAAGACTGTTTTCACTGCTTTAGAAAAATAGCACAAAACATGAATAAATGTATCAGGAAGAATTATGTTAGACCTGGGAGACCTAAAAAGCCATAAAACAGTTTAGTTTTGCTATTACGCATTGTGCCTTTTGAGTACTTTGTTTTTTTTGAGGAACTGCATTTGGCACACGTAAAACAAATAATTTGGACCTGTGACCACATATGACTTGAGCCTGGAAGCACACACATTTTGTACCTGGAAATACATAGCATTCGGAAAAGGAGCCAACTGCAATTTGGACTAGCAAGCACACTGAATTCAGAACAGAAAACACCATAATTTGGACCAGTTACTATTTAGCATTTGGAACTGGAACCGCATACAACTTAGGCCCGAATCCACATACACTTTAGACAAGGTAAAATTTGCACCAATAACCCCAGTAACTGCATAGGATTGGTCCAGAAAACACATTTCTGTATACACTTAAGTCGCCTCACTCCTTTGTCATCTCCTACCTCCACGATTAACTTTCTGGTGGGAGATGCTAGCATGTAAACAAAGGAGCGAGAAGCGAGGACCTCGGAACTTGAAATTAGAGGAAAGAGATGAGCCTATAGTCAAGGCAGTCCACTCGAAGCAACCCCGTTGTAAATTACCCCACATGGGACATGCGGTGCGTGCTTCCGTCAGTTGTCAGAGAATGATTCTACCTAAACTGAATTGAAAACGAAATACAAATATATAGCTTCTTCCCCTCTTCTTTTTACAATCACAGTCGACTGTCGGTGGGGTTACAAACGCATCCAAGCGACCATTAAAAAGTTCACTTAAGGCTCTGGCCTCTTCCATTTAATTAGCAGCCATGACTTGCTAAAACCGCCTGTGGGCATCTCTAATACGACGGCCGACAAGCTAGCGCGCGAGCCACCTCAAGGGACATTGACGATATTGTTAAAATTCTGCAGGTTGTGCCAGCCGCATCAGTCAGGGCCACTGGAAACATTGCAGTTAAAAAAAAAAAAATAAGCGGATAGCGGGAGGGCATTTTTTTGTTTTCTTGGAATTCGGCCAGCAGAATATTGATGGCCCTGCACTCTTGCTCGCTTTCACTCAGCGATTTCTTGCTTGTTCGGGTTAGCGATGCTTATCTCTGGCTAATTTCCTGCAGTTTTTTTTTTTATCTCCAGCTCTACCTTTTTTTACATGAATTGAAATGAAAAAAAAAGCTAATAAAATTAGGAATAACTTAATTTAAGCAAAGGTATTTGCCAATACATGGGAAAATTTGAGTTGGCAAGACTTCTTAAAATTACTCTGACACCGGTTGTACGGGGATCAAACGGCTCACATCATACTCCTGAAGCACCTCTAAAAAACTCCCAGACCCATCCTGTTGAACGCCTTCTCCAAGTCCACAGAACACATTTGGACTTGTTCTGTGAACTCCGATGCACACACGAAGATTCGGCCAAAGGTATAGAAATGGTCCAAAAATGCATGACCGTGATGAAAACCACAATACTGATCCTAAAACTGAGATTAGACCCTCAAATTCTTTTTTTTTTCAAGTTGAGTTAATTTCCATTGTCCAAGGTTGTAGTTACCCTTAATAACTGGTAAGAGGACCCATCACATTTATTACAGTATGTGACGTGTGCATTATTTGACCGATCCTGCTTTAGAATTTTCATTGACTGTGGATAATTTTTAGTCATTCTGTTTATTTCAATTGTGGCTGTTATCGTTAATAACTGGCAAGAGCAGTGATCAAATTAAACATACATGTACACGTGTTTATGCCATAGACTTCTTAATTATGGAATTTTGGTTTTTAGCTGTTTCATCAATTCCTACTGTTAATGTGATTAAAAATACATATCAAGAGGAGCCATTATATTTCTTGTGACTCAAATATTACCGTACTTGACTAAACATGCTGTTGTCATGTCATGGTCTGTGTATTATTTTGAGTCTTTCTTCACAATATAATAGCTTTAGATTAAAGCGAGTGGTTGAACTTGACCTTTCTAAAACAGAATGCTAATATTTGTAATTACGTGGTGCTTTTTGCTAAAGTGAAGCGACTTTAAAAGTGATGCGAGTGCACTTTGTGTACGGAGCAGTTTGGTTGCATGCTCCATATGCATTAACAAGACCCAACAGGAATGTATGTGAGAAAAAAAATGCCGCTGCAGTAAACATGCCCACTGGCAGAGTTACAGCACACTATCAAAAAATGTACTCGCAGCTATTTGAAATCGTCTTAGCCTCTCACGGCGACCATATCTGTGCATAGCCCGATACCTTTATTGCTATTGATCTCTGTCACTGATGCTTTTCAGTGGTGGAAAGTGTCACATGAAATATTTATTTCCTGACACCTGCTGAGGCGAGTTGTTTTTTTTAAGAGTGGATTTAGGCGTTCATGGAAGATGCCTGGTGTATAATATTCGGATGCAGCCGGATGAACAGTAGAAACATAAAGGCGGTCTCCGTGGCGAATGGCGTTATTGCTCCCTATCGCCCTCTATGAGGCTTCGAGTACTCAGTGGATGTAGTTTGTGCTTTGTTTATGTGTGAGATTCACATGAATACGCTAGACCTGTTTGTTTCTATTGTGCTAGATGGTGTGTTGTTATTGATATAGTATGGTGAAATGAGAGATCACATTATTTGGCACGAGATTATTTCTATAGTGTACAACGGTGGTTATCATGAATAATTGGCCAGGAATGATCGCATCACAGTAATTATATGACGAATCTCCTTTAGGCTTGTGAAAAAAAACATACAAAGTAAAGTCTAGACTGTATATGCCCAAATCCGGTTCTCATTCTGTTTTACGTGTAACCCGATTACAACACAACTGATTCAAATGATCAGATCCTTAGCAAGGTTTGCAAAAGCCCGTTAACAATCCTGATGATTTGAATCAGGTGTGTTGTAGTCAGGATGCATCAAAAACAGGCTGGATAGGGTATCTTGAGGACCGGACTTGAGTACGCCTGGTCGACACAGTCATGGAAGTAACCGTACTGCTCTGCCATTGGATAATGAATTATGGTTGCCATTTCAGCCATGTTTATATATATATATATATATATATTTATATATATATATATATATATATATATATATATATATATATATATATATATATATATTATAGGCCTGGGTCGGTTGTTGGCCTTTTGTTAATGGCAAAATGGTTTTTGGTGTGACTGTAGGCTGTTCCGCAGTCATTAAAAAAAAAAATAATAATAATTATGCCTGAAGTCAGCTTTGATAGGTTCCAGCATGCCTGCAACCCTTGCTCGTACAAGCGGATCAAATAAGGGAAGGAATTGTGAGCACAATAGCATCACAACATACCTCCCCAACCACCTTCCGATATATGGCATTTGTCAAACAAAAAAAGTATGTTATCTTAATAAATCTTAGTTTAAAGTTTGCGGGTCGTGTTTGCATGTTCTCCACTTGCCTGGATAGGTTTTCTCCAGGTACTCCAGTTTCTTAACACTTGCCAAAAACATGCTCGCTAAGTTATCTTGAGACTCCAAATAGTCTGTGGGTGTTTGTATATTTATTCTCAGCGATTGGCTGGCGACCAGTTCAATGTGGAGACCGATCCTCGCCCAAAGTCTGGTGGGATAATCTTCGCCACACCCCGCTGAGAATAAGCGGTTAGAGAATGGAAAGATATATATTGGAAGAATTTCTAAAGAAAGCATCTCCTTTTACAGTTTAAAAATCATTAGCATTGTGTAGTGATGTTATGACAAGCTGTGAGACAATATAGCACTCATGCGTGTCACTGCCAGACGATCCAATGTACATCTTTAACTTATTTCTAGTTTCCGTTTATTTCTATATTCCACCATGGCATGACAAGTACATTGCAAGTATTGTGACCATATGACAAGTATTCTGTGAACTTGTACCATCGAATAAAACGCAAGTACTAATCCTTGTGTTGCCCATACCTCACCGTGCACAATAGAAATCAACAGGAGGACAACATCTAAACCACCACAGTTATAGTAATGTAGCGTCAGAATGAGCTGACATTAATATAAACAGTGATCATTTGGTGCATACATGTAAAATGCAAATCGGAGCTTTAACTCACTCAAGTGTTTTGCATGCATGTATGTTGTTTTTGCACGCAAAAACAATACATCAGCACATGCTCATTTTTTTATTTATTTATTATTATTTTTTTCCATTCTGCTGGTTTAGCCTAGGGACGCCACGTTGGCTGAGCGTGTTTGCAGTTACCGGGCAGAATGAAGGCCCACGATGCATGAGGGCGCCACACTCGCTTAAGAGGCATTACCGACCTTTTAATGTAAAGGGGCAGACAGCAGGTAGTCCGTCTTTGTGCTTAACAGCAAGCTGCAATATCAGAGTGCATTGTGGGTATTCTCCCTATCACTCCCTTTCTCCCTGTGGCTTTTCTTCCCGTTGTGTGTTTGTTTGTGTTGGCTGTTGTTTTTCCACGCAGGAAAATAGCAGGCGCCTAATTAAGTCTTGAAGGGGGGAGAAAGAAGCTGCTTAGCAGGGCTGTGAGAGACAAATGCAAAGTGAAAGAAAAAAAAAAAAACATCAAAGCTGAATACACAAGCCATACAATTAAGTACACTAATTCAGTGTCTCCCAAACCTTTTTTGAGCCAAGGCACATATTTTACATTCGGAAAATCTCACAGCACACCGCCGAACTAAAAGGGCACAAAAATAATATATCCTGAAATTGTTGGGATTTTGTCTCAGTTTTCTCACTCATTTACTCAGTGTGAAACCTTGACCAATTTTGGTGAACACAAGGCTATTATTTGGTTGTACAGCAACTGGTTAATGGTGCCTTCTAGTGGAATCGTATTTAGTTGTTCTGCCTCACTGGACTAGAAAAAATTTACAATTAATAATAATTTTATAATGTGTTCTTTCTTGGCTCATGTCAAGCCAAAGAAAAAAAACGAAATGTGTTATTCATGATAGTCGCCACCTTTCACAATAGTAATGAACAGAACCAGTAGATTCCATCCAGTCAAACGCTCAGTCCTGCACAGGCACATATAATGTCTGCGTGCATATTGATATGGCTTATTCCTATTGGTCTTTTTTTTTCTGTTATGCAAAATGTCCATTATCATAAACAACCGAGGGAGGAGGAAATACAGGAATTATATAACATACAGTACACTGATACAGTACATGCTGTTCATTTGGACTGTGGATTATTTCTAGCCTCACTCTTTATTTACATTGTCTAAGGTGTAGTTACCCTTCATTACCGTCGAGAGGATGCATCGTATGAGTCATGACACATACGTTGCCTATGTTTGAACGAGTGCTGGCTGAATTTTTCTTTTAGTCTGTGGATTATTTCTATCAGTTCTGTTTATTTCTTCAAGAGAGCAGTTCACATTCATTTTATGACACTGTTTTGTGTGTATGTACAAGCATAAATATGGCCAACCTTGCTTTTTTTTTTTTTTTTTTTGACTGTGGATTATTTTGTTCTTGTTCTATTTTTATTGTGGCAGCTGGCATTTACACAAAATATTTGCAATTGTAATGATGACATATATATGCTTAGTATCATGTTGCGGACTGTTTTGACTGTGGATTCTTTCGAGCAGTCCTCTTTATTTCTATTTTGGAGCCACATTTCCACACCACACAGTTTACTAACTTGTAGATTCTTGTAAAAATCTACCCATCAATGAAACCCAAAAATCAAAAACTGTGAAATGAGTTGCGATTGAATATTTTCCGGATTGCTGTTTGCCTTGCTCTTATTTGGCTGAGAGATCCGAGATGGACGTCTATCAGAGCTAAAGTAGGCCACCAGGGATGACAGCGCCATAGCAAGACAAAAGATTGGGGAAGAAGATGACGACACTCACGGTCACGAAGGTTCGCTCAGCAAGTATCAAGCTCATCTCCATCACTCTTGACAGCAAAAAAAAAAAAAACGCTTCACGTTGTCTAACCCGATGCCGAAATAAAAAAAAACAAAAAAACAACAGAACTGGTAATAGGCCATAAGAATGATATCTAACATTTGAAATTGAATGTTAGTTTCCTTCTTTTCAAAATCTCTCTCTTTCTCTCTCTCAAAATCAAATTAAAAAATTGATTTCTGTACGAGTTGGGAAAATAGTTGTTTTCACTGATACGATGTATGTAAACTATTGTGGCATTATTGAATTGTGCTCCAGTGAGAAGGAAAAAAAGGTCACCCTGCTCCTGTCTCATTCTTCTCTTCTCTGATTTTATAGTATTACAAAACATTCACCACGGGGTATCTTTCCTGACCCCAGCTGCGTCAAAAGGAAATAAGTGTCTTTTCATATTTGTATATATATGTTTACATGGAATAAAATTAGTCCGGCACTTCTTTGCAACCGCCAGCCTGGTTGTAATTTAAATGTTGCATGAATGTTTTTTTTTTTTTCTTTAGTTTTTTTTTCTTACATTAAATGGCATCGCTCATCCCTCTCAAAGTGCTTGGCCTGTCTCTTGTTTATTAAGGGCTAACATTTTCCCCATGCCCAGTATTGAAATATTCTTCATCAATTTATAGAATGACAATGATTTATTTCACAAATTTGTACATTAACCGTTATAATGTGATGTGGGACAAATTGACCTGTTTGAAGTTTAAAATTAAAGATTCCATAACAAAATATAGGCTTCTACAGGCCTTGTTATTTTCTTTTCTTTATTTTGAATACAAAAATGCCACAAGGGGCTAGAATGTTCTGTTTGTTTACGCAATACACTCTATTCCAGTGTGTTGACTGAATAGTTAATAATAACGGTGTTGCAGTGTGTTCAACTTTATATTGTTCGTTGCACTGTAGATTACATTGACTCATTAATGTTTTAATTGTCTCAAAGAAAGGGACCAAAAGTGTTGTAATTCTTGTAAATGTGAGCTGTGACGCTGAAACTACTGAAATGGTTAGCAATCAAATATTTAATTAGATGTTACTAATTCTGACGATTGGATATTGAAAAGTATTGGAAATATAGCTCGGGTCAAATTGACGCCAAAATATTATTTGTCTTCATATAATTTGAACATAACAGGAAGAGTCCATTTTTTAAGCCTATAACTTTTCCATGTTTCTTTATAACATGTGTGTGACTTGATTTTGTAAAGACCCCAAGAATCAAGAATTAGAGCTAAACAGTACAGAATGCATGCAGCAGTCACGTCACCAAATTTAAATTTCCCCAATCAAATATGTGCAGCTTATTAGAAGCACACATTAATCTATCCAGAAGACGCCGTTTCAGAAATAGGCAGCTAACAAGACTTAGTTGGTTGTTTAATTTCACACTTCAAGGGTGGACAGGCAATCCTGAACCACACCTAATTTTGAGCGACTAAAAAGTCCATTTTACATAATATGTCCCATTTAAGATTATAATTGTCTCCAAAAAGAGACAATCAAGTATTTATTAATAAATCCAAGATGGGTAACATTTACATGCCTCTTGGAAGTCAAAAAAAAAAAAAAAAAACAACAACAAAAACATTTATTCCACAGGCTCACTCTCAAGCGTCATTATTCCCTTTTAAGACATGAAAATGCGACAGCAGATCGAATCAGACCACATTCGACTGATGTGTGGGCCAAGAGAAAAAACAATAACAGAAAACAACAAATCTCATGTCAGCGGACACACTTGGCTGCGTCGTGCAATTAAAAGTCTCATTGCGATCGGACGTGCTTTGACTGCTGCTTTGCAGAGAACACGCTGTACTCTACAAGTCTATTAGAGTTTTAGTTCCACCAGTTCTCTCAGCATGCACATATACGCACACTTATAATAAATATTATTTATATTATTATTTATAAATATTATAACTTACTATATATATATATATATATATATATATTAATTTTATAGACAACAAATCTTTATGAATCTTTTTCATTGCAATTGGGCTTTGCACGGTGGAAAAGTTTGACGACTTCTTAAAACACGCATCTCCAGTCAGCACATTGGCATCAACTTCAGTATGTTTTAAAAGACAATTGATATTGGAATGTATAGATGTACCTAAAGTAGTAGTGAACATATTTAGGTGTCATTGCATTAGCAGGAGATGCAGATGCGGCTTATACTCTAAGTAAGCGAACTGTGTCATTGATTCAAAAGAAAGACATCTAAAATATGTCATCCATTTGATTTAAAAGAAAACGCTTAGCCTACTGGTAGTTATTTTCAGTGTCATTGCTTTAAGTGATGATAGATGGGTCAATAGATACATTACAATGAAAGAGTCGCTTTGGATTGATAGAAAGACAGTCACACACACACAGAGAGAGCGAGAGAGAGAGAGAGAGAGAGAGAGAGCGAAAGATGGGATAGCAATATATCATATGATGTACATCAGATATAGATGATAGAGAAGATTGAATATATATATATATATATATATGACTGGAGATGCGTGTTTTAAGAAGTCGTCAAACTTTTCCAACGTGCTAAGCCCAATTGCAATGAAAAGATTCATAAAGATTTGTTGTCTATAAAATTACAATATATATATAAATTATATATATATATATATATATATATATGTGCCTGATTTATATTGCTTCGGTCCTCGAGCCGATACCTACTAATGTAAGACTCAACCTTCCATAATGTCAGATTTCATCCCAATTGTCCTCTTTCATGCTATCCTGAATGTGAGCGGTCATTTATCTTTGCTTGGGACAGCGAGTTGTCGGGCTTTTAGGGCATTGACGCCACGCACACACAATAATGCCAATGCCTCATTTTGAGGCACTACTACAAGGTCAAATGTATCATGGAATAAAATATTATAGTGCCACATGCTGCAGTTGTAATATTCTTATACACCATATTCAAAAGTCAGCCTGTTTACAAGAAATCCCATCATCTCATGATTTCATGGCAAAGTGCTGCGGTTCCAAAAAGGCAGCATCAGTAATTTTATACTGAGTGCAGTTGTGGTAAATGTACGAAAAGGAAGGGGGGAAAGCATCTTTGCTGAGCTGAAGTTCAAGACGCGGCAAGTGAATAAAGAAGAAGCAAGCGTGTCTGTCTGACCTCAGTTTAACGCCTGTGCTACTTTGTCCTTTTCAGCTTCACTTAAAAAGCGCCACAAGCCGGGTATGAAAAAGGATTATATCACCTTATCCAAACACTATTTTTTTTAAATAATTGACAGCGATCATCTAGCTTCTGCTTACCACTTTGAGAAGCAATCATCCCCTCAGCCATGGTCCGCTCTTTCTCATCCCCTTCACTGCAGTCACCTCAATTCTCAGTCTTGATCTGTGAGAAGATTACAGGGAGAATGATGGCAAAGCTTTTAAGCCACAATGACAATCAATAGTTTTTCCAAATACACTCACAATTTGTCCATATGAGGGTTACACTTTCATAGCAAGTATTCCGAACCAACAAGCAGTTATTTCATCGGTTTAATAGTCATCAAACTTTTCAACGAGGTTCCACCAACACACAATGACAAAACTTCTTTGCATCTTATTGCTGACCATCTGTCTAGTAAATAAACTTGAAAATTGTCCTATTTGCAATAGTGCAATATCTCCAGAACGAGTTGGTCCTGGAAGTACAGGAAGAATTTAAATTGCCAAATATGCTTTGAACCAGAAAGTTTTCATTCATTCTTTGAATTTGGCAGCATGTGTTTTCAGGGTGCAGGGGGGTTCGTCTAATGTCTAATGTCACATGGCTAAGATGAATTGGCTGTTTGGTGCTGAATTTAGGCGGAATGTTGTCCGACTGGTTAGCACAGTGGCCTCACGTTGCCTGTGTTGGTTTTCTCCGTTTTCCTCCCACATTCCCCAAAACATGCAAGGACAAAAAAAAAAAGCATGCAACGACAACAAGGTTGACTTAACACACTAAATCATAGGTGTGAAAGTCCAGTCCTGGAGGGGCGCTTTCCTACATGCTTTCAATCTCTTCTGGCTGCAACACACCTGATTCAGATGATCAGCTCATCAGCAAGCTTGGAAGAAGCCTGATAAGTATCATACTCATTTGAATCAGGTGTGTTGCAAACGATGGGGATGGAAAACATGCAGGAAAGCGGCCCTCCAGGACCGGAGTTTGACACCTGTGCTCTAAATGGTACGTAGATGTCAGTGTGAGCTTGGACGGTTGTTTGTCTTTGTGTGCCCTGCGATTGGCTGTCCAACCAAATCAGGGGGTACCCCGCCTACTGGCCGAAGACAGCTGGGATCGGCTCCAGCAACCAGATGGATGGACTCACTGAGGTAAATGTTATGGGCCGTTGACTAGCACAAACAACAAATTGCTTAGCTGGTCCAAAGTGAAGGAATCCAGTCAAAAACCAAGTCTACTACTTTCAGACTGAGACATGGCCAGTGCTTGATCATAGCTAGTGTGAAAATTTCAACTAGATCAGCGAAAGAAATTCTCATCTCGGCCTATAACGATCCCCATCATTTGAATTAGGTGAAACTATGCAGGAAAGCGGCCTCCGCTGTCATAGAGTGCAACAGAAAATGCACAAAAAAACCCAAAAGGTGATATTTGTAGTATTGCTGAACAGCAGGGATGGGCTCCGCAGAAAATAAAAACGGTGAATAAGAAAGTGACCCATACTGGATGGGGTTCATTGTAATTCTCTTTTAATTTTGTGGAGAGAAGTAATAAGTCTCCTTTCGCATGTTAAGTGGGTCTGGGAGGCCGCCAATTTGATGGTAACATTGCCAGTTCACAAGGTGGTCATTTTCTTTGGAACACTGCTAAAGTGACGCTGAAGAATAAAGAGCCGCAATCTGTTCCGCCAGTTTGTTGGCCATTATTGCTGATGTGGCATCTGTTACGGCCTCCAGGTGGCCCGAGTGCTTTAGCATATTTTTTATTTATTTATTTTTTACAGAGTGCAGAGCTTCTTAGTAGCGGGAGCATCACATCTTGATGGCAGGTGGCAATTGATGCACTACTGCATCCTTGGGAATCAAGGCCAGACTTGTTGTAGGCAGGGGAGTCATTTGCCATTTTTCACAGAGGCAGGATGCAGCGGATTCTCGCTGAGGCCTGATTAAGTCGAATCATATGCGATAATACCGTGCTCCAAACAGAATTAGGATCACTTTTGAATGGTGGCCACATTTAGAGGAGGCATATTATGGAAAAGTGACTTTATACTGGCTTGTATACAAATCGGTGGGTCTCTGGAGTAGTGCCTGCCCACCCACAAGTGTGAAATTAAACAACTAAGTCAATCTTCTATGGGTACCCATTTTCAAAAATGTGTCTATAAGAAAACCATTATGAATTTCACCAAATTGCAATGTTACAATACTGCCCCACAGACCAGTTTTTGGCATCTGGGTTTGGCATCTTCAAGCAAAGAATGACGTAAACAGGAACATTATCATGCCCAACCCAAAAACAGATCTGCAATAGGTACGTAAGTCGGTAGGTAGAGAAATAAGGTGCATGGATGGATGGATGACAGAGCCAAAGATTGACTGAACTAAGATTGATCATTTTCAAGCAAAGGACATGATATATGAAAACAGCAGTGGTGGGCATTTTACAAAATGTTGCTGGTCCGTTATTCGTCAAAATCCAGGGTTATTATCAGTCCGTTATTTTTTTCAGGCCGAACCAAACTGTAAGTGTCAGTTTGTCATGTGATCTTGACCGAACTTCTGTCAGTAAGCTTCACTGGTCAAACACGTCAAAGTACAATCGATGAAAAATCCAATTTGATTACAAAGGTATGGAAAGCACTATCTTTCACTGTATCTACATCGTACGGTGTTTGTTAAGTACATTAGGATAACGCTAGTGGGTGCCTGCCTCTGTTTTAGCTCCCAAAAGAATGGCTAATGGCTTACCTGAACCAGAATCCTGCCCGGCCTTGTGGAAAAGGGTCAAATCTAACTCAAGTCGCTTGCACAGCTATTCCTGTCTATAAATACGAGTTGTAGTCCGTCTTTATTTAGTGTTTTTGTTCTTGTTAGTTCATTTGGAATTACAGCTCTTTGGTGCATGCTGGTGCACACCACCTACTGTACTCTACAGCAAGCGCAAAACGTTTTCATAAATAGTCAATGGAAACCTGCTGTATTCAGCAGTGCAGACAAACACAAGACAGGCAGGGCATATTTCTGTCAGTCGTCAGTGAAACAGGCGTACGTCAGTGACCGACAGAGGACCCTGGTTAGTGACTATTACACCAATGGACGAAAACTCACTTTCGTTAGTGCTTAGTGTGTCATTTTTGGTAAGTTTTCCGACATTTACTTCACATCAGAGGAGCAGCAGTGGTCTCCAGCTACAAGCACCTTGGGGTCCACCTTTGCAAGGACCTCCTCACCTGTAGCCAAAACCTTTCCTGTCTGCTGAAGAAGGCTAACCAACGTCTCTAGTTACTCCAGAAGCTGTGACGCGTCAGCGTGTGGAGTCATGTCTTCAGGAGATTCTAAAGATGAGGGGTGGAGAACGACCTCAGCACCGTCACAGGATCGTCATCTGACGATGAAGGCTGCTCAAAAGATTGTAGAGAGCAGCCATCCCACAACCACAGACACTTTTACATTTTTACCATCAAATGCAGAAGTAGAACTCCTTGCATCATCAAGGACCCAACCCACAGCACACACACCTTCGAACATCCTCTCCCTGCAAGAAGGAGGTGATGGAGCATCCAGAGTAGAACCAGCAAGCTGAGAAACAGCTTGATTTCAGCAAGAACACACCACCCTTGTTCAACACTTTATTCTTCAACACACCACATATTCTTTATGTTAAGTACAAAATGACCATAACAAGTAGATTTTAAGAGTGTTGTATTACTTGACCCTTTGTGTAATTTGACACAAGGATGTCAGAAAGGTGTAATTGAGAGATGTGGAACCGTTTCAAATGGTGAAAAAATTGGTAAAGGATATATCCTTAAAGACTGAGTGCTTTCAGTAATATGTCAATGACTACAATCCAACAAGGTGTGTGCAGAAACATAAAGAGGTTATTTTTCAATTTGGATTGTCAAATGGACTTCCCCTGCCCATGAATATCCAGGGCGGACAAGGAGGGATTATGAATTCAGCTAAATGGTTCCTTCAAATGCATCCCATCAATATTCTGTGGTCATTGTAAGCAGTTGGCTCCAGACTTTAACGAGGGGAGATAAATGAGCAAAAAAAAAAAAAAAGTGGACTGCCATTGTCCTTGAACTCTTAACGGTGTGCTAATAGCATGCCGTGTCAAGAGTAATTTTAACAAGAGTGTCCCGACTCGGACGTGCCGCGTCCTCTCTCGTCTTTGGACTTGGAAGCAGATAGCTGTCGTGCTCTTATCATCACATTACCAAGTCAGGCACGCCTTTTTGCATAATCGCCTCACGCTTGTGTTTTATCCTGCAGTCTGAATGAAGGAAGTCATTATAAGACAGAGAGAGAGGGAGAGTGCCGGGTGTGTGAAGAGGCCTTTGTGCAGTGTGGAGAACGCTTTTTTGACAAGAGGCTGTAAAGCACAGGTGTCAAACTTAAGGCCAGGGGCCAAATCCAGTCCACCACATCGTTTAATGTCGCCTGCGAAAGCATTGGGATCACTTTATTTACAAATTATCTGAGATGAGGTTATTTTGTTGTTGTTCTTACCAATTCCATTTTTAGAATATATTCTATAATCATTGAAGAAACATTTTTTTTCTTGACTTCTGATTCAAAAACTAGTTATTCACCTCTATATGTGTTTACCAGACCAGACAGGGAGACCAAACACTAGACCAGACAAATCATAATTGAAGATGAGACAAGAGCATGAGACATGAGAAAGACTAGACCAGGAGAAAAAAAAAGACAAATAAAACATTGCTTGTATTTTTACATGCGAAGACCATGGAATAGCTCGGGAGGAAAAGATTATGGGATCTGAGCTGGAGACTAGATGACGGGACCAGAACGGGAGACAAGACTGTGAGAATTGAACCAAATAAAATCTAAATAATAAAAATCACATTTATATCGTGTTTTCCTAACACTCAAAGACTGATCACAGCTGAGGCATTATTCATACACTCACACATTCACACTTTAGTGGTGGTAAACTACATTCTGTAGACACAGCTGCTCTGGAGCAGACTGAATGGGCTGTCACTTTTCTACCTTCGGTATTCAAAGCGCTTCACAATATTAGCTCATCTGCCGACAGAAGGAAGAGTGGCAGACAGTGAGCGATTACGGCCCGTCTGATCACCCCCAAACTTTCACACCCAGCTGTACACCAATTTGAGTGACACTGGAAGAAAGATGGGTGAAGTGTCTTGCCCAAGGACACCACGACAGATGACTTGGAGCAGGAATCGAACAGTAGACCCTCAAATTACTGGCCGACGAGCTCCGCCTCTGAGCCACGGCCACGCCATGAATGTATTTCTATTAATGGAGACAAGATCAGAAAACTAGTTGAGGAGACCAACGTGAATGCGTGACATGAAAAGATGAGACCAGGAGATCAGTCTAGACCAAGACCATGAGAATTGTAAAAGCAATGCCACAGCTCTTTTGTAGTATGAATAAATTGTGAATTAATTTTTCCAGGGAATGTGGATTGCAGATTTGTGATGACTGAAATAATTTCCTGTTCACATATCTGGATTCGGTTTGTGATTGTGCTTTCATGAAAATGGGGCTGCAATTAATCTTTGACTCCAACTATGATTGGGAAACTCATTAACTTTGGCTTGTCTGTGATGTTTGTATAGTCGTTCCCTCTGTAGTTTCACCGTTTTACAACAAGTCCTAATTGATCAATCACATGCGAATGTTCTTATGAACAGTTTACGCACACCTTTGTACGTACCACTGGCAGTTCAAGACAGTTTTACCTGGGGTGGCAGGTGAATTAGTTGGGAGGGTGGAGATATAACTAGAGGTGGGCATTCGTCAGTGCGTTAGTCCGCTGTGAATTGTCGTTAGAATTTCAGGCCTGCCCAGTCGGTCTGAGTTGGCCAAATGGCGTTGGGAACGGGCTTACCGTTACCACGTCACGCGCAGGTGCTGCACACCTGACAGGCAGCCAAATTAATAAAAAAGACTATAACAGTGTTGTATATCTTTCAGTTGTTTATATTTCACAATTACCTGTGCAAGTTTTTGTGTCTATAATTTTTTTTTCTTTATTTGACTGAGTTACTTCTTTTGTGGCGCCAGCATGTGAGGTGAAAATTATGTTCTGTTCTCAAAGCCGATCGTCTGTCGCCAACAAGGGACGAGCTGGGCCCACGTGGGTCTGCCGGAAATACTGATGGGAACTTAGTGATGGATTGAAGATGCAGACCTCCGCCTATGGTACGTAGAGATTCTTCATGAATGAAGCCCCTGGGACCCACCAACGGGTGAAAATGATAGTTTTCAAAAAAAAAAAAAAATCCTTCAACTGAGACTCCATCTGCAGTACAGGATATCACAGTACAAATACACCCTTAAAAAGATGTCTATTCAAGCATTTATTTACAGTCTAATCACTTCCAAACCATCTATGAATTATGATGACAACCAGTTCAATCGCCCTACTGGACGTTTTGTCTTGTTTTCAAGATTATGAATAAATCCACATGAATACATCTTTACAGTAAATAAAGCCATTAGGCCCGGGGACAGGCAAATGCCAGATCACATTATGGAGAAGATTAAAAAGGGTCTTTGGGAAGTTAATGTGGGCTATTAAATTACATTCATCACTCCTACACATCCAGTAGGTGTCACATGTCACCAGTTAAGCATACCGCCTCCTGTCTCTGAACCTTTTCCGCATCTAATAAACACATTAAGCTTCCTATTATAGTCTACACATGCTGTTCTTGAGATGATATGCTTCACTTTGCAACAGATGAAAAGATTGATTAAATTGCTCTTAATACATCCTGACAGGAGACTTGATGTGTGGCAGTCTACAGATAAATAACTGCACCGTGTAATAGCTTTGACAGTGTCACTCAAAAACTCAAAACATAGCATTATTAATTCCCCAAGCAGTAGACCTACCAAAATATATATGAATGAATATATATATATATATTCAGGATGGCCGAGTGGTCTAAGGCGCCGCGTTCCGGACCCAGTCTCCCCAGGAGGCCTGGGTTCGAATCTCGTGGCTGCCAGGATGGCCGAGTGGTCTAAGGCGCCGCGTTCAGGACCCAGTCTCCCCAGGAGGCCTGGGTTCGAATCTGGCTGCCAGGATGGCCGAGTGGTCTAAGGCGCCGCGTTCCGGACCCAGTCTCCCCAGGAGGCCTGGGTTCGAATCTCGTGGCTGCCAGGATGGCCGAGTGGTCTAAGGCGCCGCGTTCAGGACCCAGTCTCCCCAGGAGGCCTGGGTTTGAATCTCGAATTTCCCCATTGTGGGACTAATAAAGGCATTATTATTATTATTATATATATATAGTGTATGTATATATATATAGTAATTTTATAGACAACAAATCTTTATGAATCTTTTTCATTGCAATTGGGCTTTGCACGGTGGAAAAGTTTGACGACTTCTTAAAACACGCATCTCCAGTCAGCCTGTTGGCATCAACTTCAGTATGTTTTAAAAGATAATTGATATTGGAATGTACAGATGTACCTAAAGTAGGAGTGAACATATTTAGGTGTCATTGCATTAGCAGGAGATGCAGATGCGGCTTATACTCTAAGTAAGCGAACTGTGTCATTGATTCAAAAGAAAGACATCTAAAATATGTTATCCATTTGATTTAAAAGAAAACACTTAGCCTACTGGTGCCATTGCTTTAAGTGATGATAGATGGGTCAATAGATACATTACAATGAAAGAGTCGCTTTGGATTGATAGAAAGACAGTCACACACACACAGAGAGAGAGACAGAGCGAGAGAGCGAAAGATGGGATAGCAATATATCATATAATGTACATCAGATATAGATGATAGAGAAGAGCTAGATGATAGAGAAGATTGAAACAGCAGATATAGAGGAGATGATGGCTATAGCAAGGCCCAATCCCAATAACCACCTCGTCCATCTCATGTGTCCCTTACTCCTTGAAATGCACGTTCCCAAGATCCAAGACATGTCCCAATTCTCCATAAATTTAGGAGTAGGGTCACAGACAAGTGGCAAACGACCCTACAGCACGAAGACAGACCCTTGACCTCCCTCGACGACCACCCCCTCGGACACTGGCAATAACAACATCGGTGAGCGAAAAGAGAAGGAAAACACATATGTGTAAGTAATATTTATTGATTTTCATGGAAGTGACAAAACCCCCTGTTGTGTTGTGTGAAGTGTAGCAGGAGTTACACAAATTTGTGGCTTCCAAAAACCTTGGAGATATTCAATGTTTCATAGTGTTTCAAACACGTATGGTGGATTGATTGGATAAGCGGCTGTTGTGACTGATGTCGACGGATGTTGGCGCAGCTGCGATGAGGAGAGGATGAAATTTACTGCCCTATACTGCATTGGATTGTTATACAAGTGGGTGAGTCATCCCATTATATTAGGTGATTTTGAAAGACATGGAAAACAAATTTTAAAAAGTTAAAGTTCAGCATCCACATTATCAGCATTTTTTAATTAAAATAAAAAAAAGTGAAATACGCTGAAGTGAAATACGGGAATTTTTGCAGCGCATATTGGCAGAAATGAGCAAGTGGAAGCACTGCAAGACAGTGACCTTGAGTGAGTAAAATCTCCACCATTTTAGGAACTATGGATCACTTGAACGGGCAAGAGCGTGTGTTAGCCATAAAAATATTTTATAAAAACGACAATGGTTTGACAGCGGCGCAGAGGGAGTGCCGACATTTTTACAACTTAGGGTGTCATGATGCTGTTCCATCAAAACCCGCGATAAAATGTTGGCTAAATAACTTTGAAGGGACTGGACCTGCCCTAAAAAAACTAACAGGACGACCAAAAAGTGCTCATACGCCAAATCTGTTTTACAGCGCCTACAACGTACATTTCGTAGTCATGCTGTTGCCAATAAAATGCCCTTGCAGAGTGTTCGCAGGAATACGTGAATAAGCAGACCTACCTTCACTTGGCCGACACAAATCCTAATGAAGTTCATGAGCTCCATTTACACGCTAGTAAGGTACCGATATGGTGTGCTGTTTCATTACATGGGATCGTGGGACCTCATTTATTTAAATTTTAAAAGGAACAAGGGATCGCAGTTATTGTCGCTGAGAGTCCTTTCGTGGAGATGCTACCATACTTTTTTACACCTGAAATTAACAATTTTCCACACGCTCAAGATACCTGGTTTAAACAGGATGGAACGAAGTCGCACAGTGCACGGCAGTCATTGCAGGCTGTGCAAGAATTGTTCGTTAAACGTGTGATCTCAAGAATCGGTAATGTTCCCGAGCACCTTAAATTACCAGAGTTGTCCGCATATCCATGTGCCAAGACACCTTTTATTGGTTAGAGTCATTGTTATTGGTAGTGATTCCCAATAGTTTCATGACAACTGTCATTAAAACGGGGTGATACCTCTGGCAACGATCTCTTAGGGCATTGAGTCCTGGTGAGCTGACATCAGATTGAGTCCTGGTGAGCTAACATCAGCTAGCGCGAGCAGTTGAGCTAGCGCGAGCAGCTGAGCTAGCGCCTTGTAGTGCGGCGCGCCTAGTAGATGCATTAAATACGGAAATAGCACCCTCAACTGGTGTTGCGCCCTTTGATACAGCGCGACTTATGGCCGTAAAAATACAATATGAGTAATTACAACCTACTACGCCAAAGATGTATTGTATTGGTGTACAACTGATCTATTAAGAATGCTAAAATACTACTTCAAGCATTGCCTCCACAGTTAATAAACTACTTTACTTAAGGCCACAGTTTTACAGAAAAAAAAAAAGTTTGACCACCGCTCCATAACCTTCCACTTTCCACTCGGACACTTGGCTTGTGACTGTTGTCCCGGCAACAATTACGTAAAGACTTTGGTTAAAACAGGATGGAGAGAAATCACACAGAGCACGGAAATCATCGGAAGTTGTGCGAGAATTGTTCGATAAAGGTGTGATCGGTCGGTAATGTTCCCTTGGTCTTCAAGCATACTCCATTAAAAAAAAAAAAAAAAAAAAAAAACTCTTTGATCCAGTGGGATTCCATTATAAATACACATAGTCTGTTCTGTAGTCTAACATTATGCATAGTTCAGATGGTGCTATAAATAACCCACATCTGCCCCTACCGAGGAGAAAGCCACTGGATTTGTTGCCCCCACCCTCAAGCTACGATATTTCTACACTAGGCTACTGCTCCTCCTTGGGCATCATATGGCATACTAATAAGACGACAGACACGCTTACTTTTTTAAACACCCACACAATTGTGCTGATAAAACGAATCAAATGCAAAGAAATGTAAAGTGCAATGATCATCATTGCGATCATCCAGGCAAATGACATGCTGGCGCTCTCGTCCACCCATCTCACTACCTGCTAGCAACCCACCCATAGAGGTGACTCTGAAATTTGGACGGTGGCAAATTGAGATTCATCAGGCAACGCCTTCCTCGCTGGCTGAAATCTATATCCAATTCAACAGCATCTGTCATGGCAGCGGCGAGCAGTTTGAGGCATGCTGCGATTGAGAATCACTTATGAAAATGAAAAAAAAAAAAGACAAAAGGAAAGCCATCCGTCCTTCAAGTTACTTCTTCTTGTCAAATTCACACTTGATAGTTTAGCCGCTGTTTTTCCCTCTTAAAGTCTTTCCAGTCCTTGCAAATGTTTTCAAATGAATTTGAATTAAAATACATTTTAAATGAGATCTATCTATCTATCTATTTATCCATCCGTATATATTTGAAAAATCACACTACAAGTCAGACACCGACCAAACCCCGCTCAATCGTCGCGTGCTACCGTCAAGATTCATTCCATTGCTGCAGCTCTGTCAGGGAGGCAGGACAAGCTGCTGTCAAAGTCATGCCATAGTGTGCATGCGCGTTCTGACGTCACAAGAATGATGAAGAACAGTTATATACAGTAGTTTCAAGTCTGAAAAGAGATTTTGAGTTACCATTTTCCCTTCATGTTAAATAATTGAAGCCTCCGCACAATAAGAGCTGATTAAATCAAGCAAACATTCCAAAGATGGATGTCACGCTCAAAGCGAGCACTCGTGTCTCATGGGATGAGACACGTGTGGCTGCTGCTGGTTTGTTAGCCAAATAAATGAAGCTAAACGCGCGCCAGCTACGTGCGGTAAAACAACATGCATTTTGATGTCAACCCCTACAATTGTGCATCTGTTCTTGTTTAAATGCAAAATGGCTTTTCATCAGTCGCTTTGCTCGCCATCAAAAATGCATAATGGCACCAGTAAAGCTCTTTATGAGTCCACCATGAGCAATGAGCTGTGACAGGCATACACATGCGCACAAGCATGAGCCTGCCCCTACCTACGCTTTCTCATTTGGAAAGGCAGCACGTAATGAAGAAACAATCGATAAAGGAATGCACCATTTCCTTTGCACACACAACTTGTGTCATTGCTTTTGAAACGATTATTGAGGGTGTGCTCAACACGAGGCAATCAGTGCTGTGCTTGGGCCTGCTTAACAACGAGAACAATACATTTGTAGAAAGCGAAGCTGCGCTCCAGCATAAAAAAAAACAAACAAAAAAAACAGGCATATCCTGATTGTTCTTCTGATGTAAGCCTCGATGCAAAGATTTGGGAATTAGGTTTAATACGCCATGATGGGCGTTCCACATTACCGAGGGCTTTGGCTTTGACATCACAAATTGGTGGCTGAAAGATGACTAATTGGTACATGTGTGTAACACGATTTTGATGAATGTGATAGGTACGCATATTTCATAAATTTGACAATGGTGTGCATCAAACTCTCTGAATCATCACATAACTTACTTCACTGAATGCAGCATTCTGATCATTTTATTATGAATTTTAAAAAAATCAGACGGCACGGTGGAAGACACACGTCCAACTCACAGTACAGAGGTGCAGGGTTCAATTCCGGCTCTGGCGTTCCTGTGTTGAGTTTATTCTGATGATGTTCTCCCCGTGCCTGCATGTGTTGTCTCCGGGCACTCTAGTTCACCCCCACATTCCAAAAACATGCATGGTAGGTTGATGGAACACTCGAAATTGGCCCTATAGGTGTAATTGGGAGTGTGAATGTTTGTATTTGTGCGATTGACTGGCAACCACATCAGGGTGTACCTCGCCTACTGTACTATTAAGACAGTATGGATAGGTACCAGCACGCCAGTGACCCTTGTGAGGAAAAAGCGGCTCATATAATGGATGGATGGATTTTAAAAAGGATCCCACACCTATTGAGGGTGGGAGCACACATGACATTTACAAAAAGGGTGGAAGGAAGTACTAACCATTTCACTGATCTGTCATCTTGCAAGCCAGCTTTACATCATCCGACTTATCTGCATGCAGTTCCTTATCAATGTACTACTCTGAATCAGTTACTCCTTTCGACATGTTAAACATTGTGAGCCACCCATGAGCTGATTTTAAATAGAATAAGAGAAGCTGCTTCTTTTGGGACTAAATTAAGTCAACCATGTTCACGCCCACAACGGTGCAAAATGCCTGTTTGAAACTAGGCCAAGCTATGCCTCATGCCAGACTTAAAAATGAGCATGAAAATAAAGTCCAAAAAGTCAGGTACATTTGAAGAGAAGAGAGAGAGAGAACAGAACAGGCACAACGCCCTTAAAGGAACTTTAAAAATCTACAATGTTTTTAGTTTTTGCAAAATACGTCTTTAAGAACTACCTTGGATGACAATATTCCGTGTTAAGGCTTCATTTGTTTTTCCATGTATCATATCATATTTCTATAAATAAATGACATTCATATATTTCACTTTTGTCAGAAGACACCAGTTATAAAGAAAATCAAAGTTCTCCAAGTTTGGCTTCAAACCATCATGTAATCAATTCTCTGTTGAAGTAGCGTCAGGTGACGTTCTGCATGTAACGGATACGTACTTCGACAATGCTGTCTTTGGTAACTCACTAAATGTTTTTGCCCTTTTATTTGAAATGCAAATAGGAATAAAACTGTATGTGCAAGTCTTAACCTTGAAGTTTTGAGCAAGTCCCAAGTTACCGTTTTGAAAAAATCAATTAATTCAAGCGTCCACTAAATGTCATGTACATTGAGGTAAGTCATTACTTGGGTTAATCAAGTCACAAGTTAAATCGTACAATCTTTTTCATTCACAACATGTAATCAGCTATCGGTGAATTTAAACTATGAAGTGAACAAATTGTACCTTTCTTATAGTGGCTGGTGGCGTAAAGTTTCTTATTTGTTGTGTTTGAGGTGCAAACCGTAGCTGTTACCATGCACTTTTAGTTCGAAGAGTTTCCGATTTCATGTCAAGTTATCAAATTTCACCAACATGCTAAGTGGGATTCGCCATTTAGTCTCAATCAGCTGTCTCTTGGATGTGCTTCTAATTCAGTCACACCTGGAAAAACTCTCGAAAGACAAGAAACCTGGGAATGAGTACAATGAGCCACTTTAAAACAAATTGGCAGACTTCCTGCATCTAATCACACATGGCATCTCCTGAGAAACAGATCTACCAAAGTTCATTTTACTTAGTTACTTGTAAAATGGCTTCAGTGGCTGAACTTTTAAATTTGTTCAAAATGACATGGATTTTGAAACCTTTTGTGTTTGATAGACACGGCTACCGAACCAGAAAGGAACACACCTACACATTATGATGCGTGTTTGGTTTAAGGAAACCCCCTCAAAGCGGCCAACTTTTACCGTATCTGTTTGCTTGCTTTGCTTTGATGGAGCACTGCTGTCTTGTAGCGTCTCCCCACGCTGCACTCTGACCGTAAACCAAAGCCAAACATTACGCTGCTCTCTTTTTACTGTCTCGCTCATGCTCAAATGACTTCTGCGGGATCACAGCACGCCCCAAGGAGCTAAAAAAGGTCACAGTATGGAGATAGCTGCAGTGGGGGGTTGATAGAATGGAGTGTGGCTACAAAAATGCTCTATTCAGAGATACGTTCAAGCATCTCCCAGAGCTCCATCGCCATCCATCTGGCCATCAACTTTCTATACCAATTATCCTCTTCAGGGTCATTAGAATCTGGAGCCAGTCCCAACTGACGTCGGGCAAACGAGGGTCTTCACCCGGTCTGGTTGCCAGTCAGTCGCAGGACACACACAGAGACAGACAACCATTCACACACGCATTCTCATACTCACTTCGTTGGAACCTGAAACCTTAATGTAGTGGTTCTCAAACTAGGACCCCTGAACCGCCAGTGGGACATGAGCCATATCTTGGGAATAAGCAAACTAATTGGGAATAAATTTTTATGTCTTAAAATTAAATAATAAAATACATACCTGTCAGTGGAAATCAGCGGGAAAGTAAAATAAAATTAACAAACCAATTCTTCCCCCATACCTTAGCTTAGGGATGTTTAAAAGCTCTAATATGATTCTGACATATGACATAAATCTGATATCCCTGCAATAATTAGTGTTCTTCTCAGAAAAAAAATTGTTGAAAATGGTTCGCTAAAACCCTGCATCTCCCCGTGCGGCTGGCACACAACTTTCATGACATGGTCCTCAAGCATCACCCACAAAACTTTAATGAACAGTTATTGTTACTCTGCAGACTAGTGACGCTTTTCCTTGATTCGTCTCACACCAAATACTCCGAGCTCCCTGTCGGTATCTATTAGAGTACGCCAGGTCACCGATTCTATTCATAACTGTGATGAAGAGAATTTCTCGGCGTTGATGGTGTGTTTCTCTCACCAGAGCGATTCACAGTCGAAAGTGAAGCAGTCGGGGTGAGAATCAGCACCTCTAAATCTGAGACCATGGTCCTCAGTCGGAAATAGGATGGAGTGCCCTCTTCAGGTCAGGAACAATATCCCCCCCACTTGATTCAAGTATCATAAAGTCTTGAACATGAGTGTGGAAAGTACAAAGCGGGAGCTTGACGGGCAAATCGTAACAGCAACTGGAGTGATGTGGAATCAGTGTCAGTCTGTTGCGATGAAGAAGACGCTGAGCCGAAAGGCAAAGCTCACAATTTACAAGTCAGGCTACGTTCCTACGCTTACCTAAAGTCATCTGTGGGAAGTGATCGAAAGAACAAAATACAGGATTCAAGTGGCCGAAATTACTTTTGTCTTGGAAAAAAGGTGAGAAGACCGGTCATCCAGGAGGGGAAAAACACAACTTTTCTTTTTTTCTCTATAAGCGGTTTGGAAAATGGATGGGTGGATTATGACTTTTTATCATGATAAAATAAGTCTTTGATCTTGGCGATCTTCATTATGGCGTGTTTTCAAAATGCAAAAACTGAATTTTCTTTTCATTTGAATTTTTTTCCTCTTAAAAAAACTGACATTTTTCATTGTAATATTAGGACGTGGGTTTCAAATAATTTTCAAAAAAAATTATTTTTTTAGTTCTGATGGCATTTAGTGAAACACATGTTTTTTGTGTTTAATTTACATCAGGATTATGAGCGAGTCCTTTGTAAAATGTTTCCGTGACCCAAAATGTTTCTGAACTCTTGCCTTAATGTCCTCACCTCACGTGATCAATATTGCAGAGCAGCAAAGTGGGATGTTTTTTCACCTACACAGTTATGGCTGGCTTTATCA
The DNA here is from genome assembly GCF_059441095.1 of Idiotropiscis lumnitzeri. Lineage (NCBI taxonomy): Eukaryota > Metazoa > Chordata > Actinopteri > Syngnathiformes > Syngnathidae > Idiotropiscis > Idiotropiscis lumnitzeri. The sequence goes on from NC_142394.1 coordinate 8,653,202, forward strand.
GTAATGGAGGAAAAAAACATGAGTGGGGACGTCTGGCGCTTGTCAATTTACACCCGCTGTCGACCCAGTTGTCAGTCACAGCACTGACACATCGAGAATGAGTGACAGCAAATTCAATTCTTTGACCGGTACAAAAATAGAAATGGAAATGGAAAAGGGGCGACAGTTTCAACCATGATGCTGCGAATAAAATTTACCAATTATAATGGCCACACAAGTAATGTAGAGATGACTATTGAAATTGAACAGGGCTCTTGATATCAGATAAAACATAGGTGCCCAACTCCAGTCCTGGAGGACCGCCTCCCTCCATGCTTTCAATCTTTCTTGGCTGCTACACACCTGATTCAAATGATCAGCTCATCAGCAAGCACTGAAGAAGCCTGATAAGTATCCTGCTCAGCTACAGTGAAACCAGTGATCGATCAGCACCAAAAATGCATGTGGCCATCTATAATTAATTCCACCTCAACCTTGGAAGAGTCCTGCTTTAACGCTAATCTAAACCTCTACAGCAAACTCTGACATTTGACTCTAACCCTCAAAATCAAATCCCTCACCACCTAAACATTCAAAACGAATATTTTACCATTAACCCGAGCCTTCTCACTCCAACCCTAACCTCTAACTCAACCCGTGTCGTTGCACGGGATATGTTCAACTTCCAAAGAAAGCACTCTTGTGGTTATTACGATGGCAAATCCAATTGACTAGAACAAGCCAATGCCATAAAAATTAAAATTGACAAAGCTATTTCACAGCGATCAAGTCAATAGACAGAGCACTACGTCGTCAGTCAACGTGTAATAAAACACACACACCTTCTTTATTTACGCTAAAGACCATCGAGCAAAGCGTCCATAAATGTCTGGTATGCGCTACGCTGCTTTTATGTGGCAGCAAATGATGTCGTAAGGTTAACGCTGATTTAATAAGCACTTTGTTTGTCGCTTGGCAAAGGATTTAAATAATATTACACTTGGGTAGTTGATGGAAAGTTTGTTTGTTGGATAAGTGGGCCTGCTAATGAACCCTTAAGAGATCCAGGGGATACATAATTTTTATTTAAATATTAGAATTTTTTGTTATTATTATATTCAGTTTTTCGGCATTGGTTTTATCATTTTCAGTTTCCAGCTTTGGCTAAGAATTATCATTTTTCCGCAGTCAGGCTGGAGTAGCTTTAAAAAATATTGATTTGATGTGGAACAGAATTTCTTTACCGCAATTTTTTTTTCTGACATGAAAAAGAGAATCAAATAAAATACACATACATCAAGATGACAGCCTGCTGGTGGATTATTGTTTAGCTGTTTGTTCTTTTGCCAATTAGTGTACAGTGCATCATGCAGGAGGAAGCCTTTCATTTATTATCCACACGTAACAATGCACATGTCAGAATGAGCTCACACAACCATATGCCGGCCATCCCAGGAGATCTTTTACGGCCCGGAAATAAAGCCACGGCTTGCTCTGATGCATGATACCCGTCATTAGGCTCGGGAAAGGGAGGCCAGCTAACATGTCCTCAGAGGACATACACTGTTAACTTAAGCCAGCTAGCATGACCACAGGACACCTCATTTAAATGAACAAAGGGTTTATTTTAGCCAGCTAGCACCTATATTTGTTGTAAGTACTTAGTATTAACTTTAGCTAGCGAGCCTCTATTTTTAGTCAGCTAGCATGCGCATGGTGCACCACTATTTTAAATTCAAACTAAACCTTAGCATGACCATTAGATACTGCTCTGCAGAATCCACACTGAGCTTTAGCCTGCAGGTGGAAGTCAAAATTACAAGCGTAACATCATGGTGATTGGCCCGGGTGCAAAAAAAAGGTTTCTGCCCAGACCCGTGCCCGAAACACAAACGCAAGCACACACCACTCCTTTTTTGGGTGCACACAAAATAACGAAGGGCACATTTGATCAACACTCTGAGCTTCCGAACACTCGGGATGAAGCAGTGTGTGCTCAGAGTGTTTCTCTAACGCGCCCCTAGACTGGGGGGAATGGAGCGTCCAAAGCGTCAAGTGGTACGGATGGAAACAGTTCAAGGATGAGCTCCTGATTGGATGACGCTCTGCGTCTCTGAACACACCACTTTCTGAGTCGTGTTTGTGTGTCAGAGTATATTCCTGAACGCATCCCTACATTGATAGTTAGCGGTTGCCAGCTAGCATGGCTATTTTTCACAATTGAGTACACGCATAGCTTTAGCAAACTTACATTACCATAACTCATCACTATTTGTATACACGCTTGATTTTATCTAGCTAGAATGCCAACAATGCACCTCTATTTTAAGGGGTGTATCCCTTTGGATTGAATACATCTATAAAAAAAACAGATGTCGTAATAAAAGTGTGATGAGATCTGTGGGGAATAAACACACTCAGGCTCATTAAAGTAATAGCACGCTCACACACCACTCACCCGCTCACCAATAGAAAGTCTTAACAGCTGCTGTGATAATAGCTTCACTCATGAAAATGGAAAAACATAATTACTGCTTTTTTTTTCTCTTTTAAATGATGTAAACAATCAAGTGAGATCCGTTGTTGTGATCGTTGACTGTCAATGGGATTTAACACCGCAATTGAGTGAATAGGGGGGGGGACTAAAATACATGTGATTGTTCTAAATACACAGATAGGGCATCATGACAATGCCTTATTGTCAGGAAGCACACACCCTAAAAACAAGTGACGTGTGGTCAGCTGAGGCAGAGCCACCCATTTTATTTATTTTTGCTCTGTGCTTTATTTTGAATTGCTACCTTACTCTGACCCAAGCTTGACACCCCTACTTTGAATCCCCAAATCAACTCACTATTTTGACCAACAATCTATTAAATATCGAAAAAAAATTTCATTCCATGTCTGACTGGTATGGAAATTCACGCAACTTAATGACATCGGGTTTCCATTTGCAGTGATTTTTTTTTCCTGTCATGTGTATTCACTCGTTTTTACTGTATCTACTTGCTTCACTCCAGGAAGGTTCCTTTAATTTCCTGCTCTTATTAACGTTTATCTTTTATGCGTTTAATCTCTTCTTCATCGGCAGACCACTTTAGTGGAGCTGGCGCGTGGGCACATGTGGAACGCTCAGTACTATAAAAAAAGAAATAAAAAAATAAAAAAAGGAAAGACCATTTTAATTAGTTAGGGAATTTCAGGTGGACTTGAAGAAAACTGAGTAAAACTTCCTTTGTGGCACTGCTGATCAACATGTAAACTCACTCTACCTTTACATTCACTATTTCTATTCATTTGCAACTACTGGGGGAATTCTACTTTGATCAAAATAGATGCAAATGACAGTAGTAAGCATATAGTGTATCAAACAAAAAGTCGTTTAGGAATAGCAGTTTACTATAGTCTTTTCCACAATACTTCATCCATCCATGGTTTATCTGATCTGCTTCTCACGAGGGCCACGAGCATGCTGGAGCCTATCCTAGCTGACTTCAAGCAATAGGCAGGGTACACCCTCAACTGGTTGAACAAAATGCTTATTGTGATCTTTTTTATTTAAAATTGTACTCAACAAATACTCCATACATCACTGGCATCGGGCTGAAATCTCATGTCACAATTTTCAAATTTGATTTTTTTTTTTTTCAGAATAAATCAGTCTACAGTGTGAATGTTATTTTAGCAAAATATTGGCCAATCTAAAGCCCGGTGCTCACGAGGAGCCATTGCGTGCGGGGGCAATTTTTTGGAGCACGGATGGTGCTGTGCCATTGGCGTAGCGTGTCAAACATGATTGTCAATGTCGATGCTCAAGCGTCATCTGCTCTAGGTGTGTGGGGAACAGGAGACAACCACACATGGCTATTGCCTATGGCGTATGCGCATTTCTTACAACAAATATGGCAGCACCGTGTGAGGACATTTCAGAGGCTCCCGCTGAGGATAAATTAGTTCATGTTTGGCAAGATTATGCCTGCCTTTATGATGTCCGGACCGCGGAATATAAGGATAAGCACAAACAGGACAAGGCAATGGAAGAGATCGCTTTTAGAACGTCTGACTCGAAGGACAGACTTGATGAACGGATTTTTTAGCAGCTATGCCAATGGCACCCAGTGTGCGGAGAACAGTGCCATTGGCTCTTGGAATCTGTCCGCACTCGCAGATGATGGCGCAGCGCTGATGGTGCCTCATGTGGACTGGGCTTAAAGTGTTGAAAATGTCTCGCTCTCTTTGACGATGCGATGTTAATGGTTGAACAGTTTTTGGGGTCAACTTAAAGGTGAAGTTGATTTAGTCCTGCTAACCTTGTTTGTTTAGCAATCGAATGTATCGAAATTGCTCCCTGAACTTTTTCACAATTTCCAAATATTTTTTTCTTACAAATGTGTGGAAATAAAGTCAAAATTTGACCAGAATATAGTTCAAATATTACAAGAAAAAAATAGTAATACAGTGAGAATAGTCCATATATAATTAATATTAAAAAATGTGAAAAATAATAATAAAATAAATTAAAGTAAAAATTATACCAAATTTCCTTTGGGGGAAAAAGTTATGTAGAGTCCACTTTTTGACAAGAAATAATGGTAAGAGTCAAAATATCATCAAAATATTAGTGAATTTTTGTTTTTCTTATATACATTTTTAGAATTTATGTCAAAATATTACAAGCCAAACATTTATAATTTTACCTGAAGTCAGTCTAAATATAATAAAGAAAATATGTATTTGGGGCGAATTGAGTTAAAATATTACAAGGGGAAAAAGGTACATACCAAGAATAGCTGAAATATTAAAATATTAGCACAAATACACATTACATTTAAGAGAAGATATTACCCCAAAAATGCGACTTGTTGCTTGGTTACGTCTACTTGCATAGAATTCCATTTACTAAATTAGTAGCTTAGTTACATTACTTAGTTCTGTTTGGTACTTAATAGTAGTTACAGTTACAATTATTTATTTACAAACCCAGGATGAGGCTGTGTTCAAAATATAAAATCCCATTCAAACTCAAACAACAGGAGTCAGAAATGCACCTGTCGCCATTTCTAGTGCCACCGTTCGACAACAAATAAAGTTCAGCAAACTTCCTCAGGCATTTTTGCCGTCACATCTTAGAGCGACTCAAGCTTCTAAGCACTCTCTGTTGGTCTTGGGCTGGTTCTTCATCTACAGTCAGGCAACATTTGGTGTTTGCAGACAACAGTGTCCTCTGTAGTCAATAATTCAACCCGACGTGTTTACTCACAGAGGCGCTCTACTTTAGTGGGGTGCACTCGGTCGGCTCGTCAATATTTCACGAGGAGAGGTCGAGATCACGCCGCTATGAAACCATTGCACTAAAAATGATTCACATTTTTACTTTTACACGCACAAGTTCTTAAATGAGCACTAAGAAATAGGAGACGAAGTTTAAGTGACTATTTAATAACTATTTTTGGCGGGGTAGTGTGGTTCGTATTTTTATTTCATTCTTGTAAAATTAAATTTTTGGGGGGGAAAATAATTTGCTTTTATTCAACTATTGTTGTGACTATATTCTTGTCATATACGTTTGATGGTAATATTTCTATTTAATAAATGCATTTTTTTTTACATTTTCTAGTAGTATAACAACATTGTTTTCCAGTAAAGGTTTGTCTTTATTCTCCTGTACAATTGCACTTTATTTGATTTAAATTTCACATATTTGTTTAATGAAACTTTGATTTTAAGATAAAGCTTTAAATATTGTGACATTGCTTTTTGTTGTTTTTCTTGTGGCATATTTATGGTAATATTTCGACTCAGGTCCCATTTAAAAAAAAAAAATTCTGGTAATATTTGGACTTTGTCATACACATTTTATGGGAATTATTTTTACACTTTTCTGGAAATGTTTTGAGTTTACTCTTATAGTATTGCATTTTTTTTTGCCCATGGATATTTTGTAATTGTTTAAAAAAACATCACAATATCCATAGTTCAATATCAGTGTAAATTTAAATTATGCTTTTTTTGTGGGGGCAGGTGTGTCAGTGTGTGTGTTTTGTTTTTGCTTTTAAAATGGAATTTAAGTGAAACACCAATTGTCCCGATATCATGCAATTCAATGTGCGCTATATCCAAGTGCACTCAAGCATAAAAACGGGTGTATTCTGATTTCAACACCAGTGCAAGCCTCAATGTAGTTGCTTGGGCATTTGAACAACCGTGGAATCTGGGTGTAAGGGGGTCTCCAAGTGCCTAATTCAGAGACCTGTAAGCTCCCTTCCCAACTTCCCAACATCATTCCCCCCTGGAAGTCTGCTTGCTGTTCCTTATGAACGTACTTTTTACGCTCCTCAACCTGCTGCAAGACTCATGCAAATAAGTTGTCTTCTTCCAATTTGTCAAGGACTAACAGCACGGCTCTCTCACACAAAATTTAAAAGGAATGAGACAAGCAGCATCGATTGGCGCACAAAGTTCGCTGCCTTCACACCGACAACGACACAAAAAGCCCTTTTTTAAAAGTACCATGATGCGCTGGATTGCTCTGGTCGACCAAAATACCAAAACTTAGTCTAGCCCGCCCCTGTGCAGATTTACACCACAGTTTGTGCCAGACTTGCCTTGGGGAAAAAATAGATTCCAATAGACTTCCTTCTTGTAACACAGTGTGACAGAGCGGCTCACAAATATGAATATGAAATGAGATCTCAAATCAAGGACTAGCATGTCATAAACACTTGAGTCACAACAGCATCACACACCTTGGACCTTTGGACATCATCCCCTTTGTCAGATCACTGACCTTATCAAGTAGCATGTGGCAAATATTTAAATGTATCCTATGTAGACATAAATGCATAATTCGGCGTTGCAGCTCTTGGCACACGGCGCACATTGACTATTCATATTGGAAACAGCCTCGATGACGTGACCTTGAAATAATGACTACTTTCAGGCAGATGGTGGCGGCAATACGTGTTTTACATTTCATTTCAAGTGAGTCTTTTGCACGATGTTCTCCGTGCTGTTATTTTTTCGTTAGACTTATGGCGTGTGCATACGCCCTAAAAGACAATAATCTTGTAATTTTACATATCTTTAAATGGGAATATTTTGACTGCTGACATTAAGAAAAAAAAAATTGTTAATATCTAAAAACGCTTGAAGTCATACTGTTAGTCCCATAATATGTTGCCTTATTTTCAGAATATCTAACATTTTACTCTAACATTTCTGTATTCCCTTTTCTCATATTTCGACATTTCGCTTTATTTCAGTTTTTTTAATGGTAATAAGTTACATTTTTTTCCATTTTTACTCTGTTCATTAGATTACACATTTTTTTCCCAAAACATTTTATTTAAATAGTACACATTTGTAATGGTGATATTTTGATTACAGTTGTAAAAAAAAACCATCAATTCATAAAAAAATCAGGTAATATTTGATCTTTTTCAACCTGAATGCTTTGATTTCAAGTGAGTCTTCCCGTGACCTTCTCGATGTTATTTCCTAATTCGAGGCCCCCTTAGGGCGCATACGTATGTCCCGCTGTGCCATCCGTCACTGATATTTTATGCCCTTTCCTCTAAACGGGACTGTCACCAGACGGGGCGCAACACAGTCATACGCTTCTCTGCCGCCTTGCATCTCTAAGGCACTTCTCGCAAAAATGCAGTGCCATTATTTTCGGCCTAACATCACCTCCTTGCTATTAATCATAAATGATATTTGACAAATACAGGTGATTCCGTTTCCCATTCTGTCGGAAGGCAGAGAAGCAGGAAACAGATGACAATAACATTGTTACTATTGTGTCATAAATTTACAGATATTTTAATGGAATTATTTCAACTTTATTTTTGTAAAATGTATTTTAAATCAAGACAGGCTTGTAATCTCAAGCTTATTTTGATATAGACTTAATGCAATTTTCAATTCAATTTAATTTTCATTTTTGAAAAATCTGTTCGGTAACAAACTCTCTTCTTGTAACCCTTTGAGTTTATATTACTCAAATTAACAAATTGTCTTGTAAAATATTCGCTTAATTATCGAGATATTTCGATTTGTTTTTCATAACATCACATGTTTTTTTCCCGGGGTAATAGTTTGGACATTAATATAAAAAAAAAAATAAAATACATTATTCTGGCACTACTTTTTTTTCCAAAGAGTATTTTGTCTTTCAATACTGTATTTTCCTATGAATATTCTGACATCATTATTTTTTTTTTGCGGGGTTGGCAATATTTTTAATGATTTCTTGTAAAATTAAAAGTTTAGTCTCACAAAATAAAATACAGAAATACACCAACATCTAGATAATATTTAAAATGTATTTCATATTTTGTCTGTTTTTATTTTATTTTTCCAGGCAGTATTTTGACGTTATTCTTGTGTTGTCGAGCAATATTTTTTCCCATCATAGTTTTTTTTTTTCCAAGTAATATTTGTATTTAAGTCAGGGGTGTCACTAGTTCTTATAGACAGAATGGACACAGCATCCAGGACTGATAATTTGTAAAAGTTTGAAGTCAAAACATTATATTTTTTTCGTGTTATTTGAGTCTGTTTATAACAGTCCACAAACACAGGAATTAATTTGTCACATCAATGACACCCCCACAAAAAAAGAAAGTGTGTGTCGATTGATAGATAGATAGATAGATAGACTGTATATATGACTTTTGCTTATTACTGCACAACAGCTGCAACAACTGGACACAATTGCGTGAAATTGGCCGTTAAAGACCAACGCTTGGACGAGCAAGAAGCGATCCGTTTAGCAGCGCGAGAAAGCAACTGTTAGCCGACAGGGTAACGCAGCAAGGCAACATCTGGCGCTTGATGGATGTTTCCACTTAACGAAACGCGCCTGCCTCACTAGCGCACGTGTTTATGTCGCGCTTGACCTCTTTTAGGGCTCATTTCGAGGCAATTTCTCGCATGGTCGAATCAAACGTTTATTTCATTGGATTGTAATGCTTAACCGCTATTTGCTTCCATGTGGCCCAATGGCGGATTCCTACGCACGTAGTTTTCCTTTTGACTTCATTCTGGTAAAATTATCTTTGTTCTAAATCATAATATTTGATTAGTCCTGACTTGGGAATCCTTAAAACACAAACCATGGTTTAAAACCCTACTTAGGATCCCGAACCCTGGCTTGAAACCCTAATGGGAAACCAAACTAAATTTTCAAAACCATATAAGGCTTTCAAACAAGGGGCAAGTCTCAAATTAAGGTATTGAGGCATGGTGAGGTTCACAAAGGGTCTAAAATTGGGATTTCAAGCCTGGGTTAGGTTTTAACAGTAGGGTTTTAAGACAGGCTTTGGATTTCAAAATAGGGTTTTAAAACTGATTCCAGAGTGGGTCTCACTTTAGGGTTTTAGGGTAGAGTTGGTGTATCAAAGTAAGTTTTCAGGACAGGTTTATGTTTTCAAATGAGTCTCAGGTATCACATTAAGGTTTCCAAGCCAGTTAAGTTAGAATTGCAAAGCCAGCTTTTGAATGAGGTAACAAAAGCAACTCTCGATGGAATGATCTCTCAATGCAAACATCCGCCATTTTGTGCACATGCAGCCTCTCAGGACCCACCCAGCCAGCCAGCGTGGCTATGAAGGTCCATGAATTTACATAAAGATCTGGCTCGTGTCCAATCAAGTGGGGAGGTTCCTGTGTCGCATTTCATTTGCCAGAGTGATGAGAGCAACATAGGATAGGTGAGGGCGCTGTCCCCGTCTGTTGATTACAAACCATTAAATGGTGGAGGAGGCTGCTCACACTCAATTGCATCCATCATTACGGAAGAAAGAGCACCCCTACCCACTCCCCTGCCGTGTATATCATAGCGTTAAGGAGCTGTGTTCTGGGCTGCGGTGTGTGAGTGCTGCGGTTCCATGAAAACATATGATGCAACATTAAAGAAAGAAACACAACGTGTGACGAGGATGGTGTAATACATCCATGAAGTCTGTCCAGGCAAAACGGTTCCCATTAGGGTTTCAAAGGAGAGCTTGGTTTCAATTTATGGTATATTGACATGCACTGGACTCTCCAGTGTGGTGGACGTCAAAGTGCAGTCAGGTGAGATGTTGCTGTGATGAGGCCAACAACTGACTTGGTAACAAAGCCATTGATGAGGTGTGAAGACCCTACTTGAGCTTCCTCCCCCCCACTCAATGAAAGACGTGTGCACTGAAAGTCAAGCTTTAGACAGATGACTTTAATTTGACTCCATAAGAGAAAAGAGAAATGAATTGAGTGCATCTTCAATTCTTTGATTATTTTATTTGTTTTTTTTAATCTTGGGATGAAGTGAATTAGGTAGTGGCGCGATTGTATTTCCAACCGGAGAAATAAAAATTCTCTCACTGGGACAGCCAGGTAAGGTTTGCACCTGTCCTTGTTCTGCTCAGACTGCAGCAGCGGGTTTTGCATGCAGGGCAACTAATCACAAACCTCTCGTTCGAAGTTAGAATAACCTGACTTTAGAACCCTAAATGGAAACCCTAACTCAGGTTTTTTAAACTGCAACTACGACGTAAAACCTCACAATGACTCCCCAGCATCGCCTACCATGGCTTGAAACCAAACTTTGAAACTCTGTGACTTTCCAACATGACTCGATTTCAAACTCCAATTTGAAAGTCTAAACCATAGTTCTAAGCCTCCTTTTAGCTCCTCGGCCGTGGTTGAAACATCACTTAGAAAATCGCAAATTTGGCTTGGAAGACTAATTTGTCACCGTAAGCCTTGTTTGAAAACCCGATACTCCAAACCTCATTTAAAGCACTTCGTTGAGACGTTATTGATACGCTACTTTGAAACTTGTCACTCGGCTAAGCTAGCTCGGTTACTACAAGATTCCATCAAAAGACTCTTGTCGTAAAAATATCTCAACGAGCCACTCAGTAAAGAACAGATGGAAGAGCAGCCCGTGGTGCGTTCAGTGACAATCCTTTTTAATTACAGACATCATTAGTCGAGCTTTGCCTCAAGCACTTTTTCCACTAAAATCTCTCTCTCTCTTTTTTGTCTATTTGCGTTGAGCCGCTGATCCATTTCTTTATTTCTTGGGAAATCATTTTTTTTAGATGTCACAAAGAAGCAAATTGGCAGCAGAGTTTTGATCACTGACATCTTAGTGCTTTAAGTCCACTCATCATGAAATGGTGGTGTAGTTTTTGTTGCACATCAAACGAGCATCTGGCACTAAAGTGTTTGTTTGGATTGGGTGCGAGTAAAATAGCAATTATAAGCTTCACTGATGACAAACCGAAACATTTAAAAATAATTTTAAAAAAATTAATGCATTCAAGTGCTAGGACAATGAGCGCAACTGATCCCTAAAAAAAAAATCTGAATTAATATGTCAGTGTGTTTTTTATCAAATAAAAAAAGTCATTATATTTTGCTTGATATATCAAATTATTAGTTCTTAATCAACATCCCTGTCGCAGCACAAAATATAATTATGCAAAAAAAAATAAAGAAATACTTACTTAGCGGCGTTTAACCTTTTACTTGTTTTAATAATAATGTAATTTATTTAATATATGATCAGTTTTGTACTTCACTGAATTTAGGTTGAATTCCAATTCACAATATATAATTTAGACGTGATGTTGCAGTTATATAAATGAACTAAAAACAATTGTATAATTTATTTTACCACTAGCAAAAATTGTTTTGTTAACTGAAACAGCCCTTTTTTTCCTTTCACTCCATGTTTTGCACTCTCAAATTGGGTATTTTGACTAAATAAAACAGGATATTGCTGTAATTCACAGAATAAAAACCTTTGGGAGTGTTCTCCGTATTTTACGGTAACAGATTATATGGAATCGATGCAGCATACAGTAGATCCACTCAGTTTTCATCTGCGCTCCATGAGGCTGTGTCCATTTTGAGACACAGCTATCAATAAAAGTTTCACCACAAGCTGGGAGACATTATTATGTTCATCTCGGCAGTAATGCCCTCACTCTCCCCACCTGTCCAAAGACGGCATCCAGCAGTGGGGGTCCGGTGTTTTCCTGGGCACTTCCTGTGGAAAATGACACAAATCTCTCTTCACCTTGCGCTTAATCTCCTCCCTGTGTTCCAGATAAGATACTTTTTTTCCCCCCACGACATAAACACACCCGGAAAGGCACCATATCAAAAAGAAATGTGGTTGTCAAAGATAATCCCCCTTATATAGTATATCAACAGGCGTCTTTCGTAAACCGTTTCAATATGCATGTTTTTTTTTTTTTTACAGCCAGGTTGAAGACGCTGTAAAGGGATTGCTTTAATGTGCTTCTAAATACATTAAATATGTTGAAGACAAGCTTAAAAGTGCATTCTCGAGTAACACACGTACGTAAGAAAGGGTCAATTTTCCAGTCCCGTTTGGTAACCTCGCTCGCTTCACTTTACTTTTAAGCGAGTACTTTTAAGACCTAACTGACATTCCTTTCCACATCTCTTTCAGGCTTCACGTTGACGACGCTTTTCACGTCGCAACCAGAGTCCATAAGTGCCGACATTTTCTGCTTAACACAAATGGGGACGTTGCAAAATGCAGCCTGTTAAGGAGCAAAACAACAAGTGCCCCGTGACCACACCACGGCAGTCAAGCGGTGGCAGTTGAATAGCGCCAACATTCTTCTCAACAAAAACGGTGCTTATGCAAACATCCTTCCATATAGTCGATATTTTCCTCGAAAAAGTGTAACATCTGAATGCTGAAAACAGCCCACAATGTTGCCAAAGGACATACAATGAAAAATAAATTATCCTAAATGATGAATGCTAATATTTCAGCTTGCGTATGAGCCATCCATTCACAGCGTAAAACGTGATCGTCATGATCATCCATATGAGACCATCCGCATGAGAAACTCAATTGTTGATCAGAAAGTTTGCCTTCAGACGTACATGAGCAACCTGGCAACGTTTTGTTTGTCTGACTCACGTGTGGCCTTGACAGGAGAGGACAGCTTTACCAGGTGCAAGAACATCCGACGGCGTGACAATAAAGGCAGTGAGCAGTGTGACGAACTTTTCTCTTCACCTTGGCGTGTATGTGTAGGTGTATGTGGGGGTGCGTGTGCGTGCGTGTTCGAGTGACTTTCAACACAAATGAGTTTATCGATTGACCTTTATGAGTCACGTTAATACGTCACCACTGAACCCTAACTTGAAGCCCTAACCTTTCTTCAAACTCTAAGAGTGGCTTGAAACTCAAATGTGGAATCCTATAACTGGCCTGAAATTTACCAGAACCCAAAACATTTTTTTAAAACCCTCATCCCTTTTCGAAACACTCATGTAATACCATAATCTATGCTGCCCTGTGATTGGCTGGCAACCAGTCCAGGGTGTATCCCGCCGCCTAGTCCCCCAAGATAGCTGGGATAGGCTCCAGTACGCTTGCGACCCTTGTGATGAGACGCGGCTCGGATAATGAATGGATGGATAATCGATGCTTGAAACCTTAACCTTGTTTTGAAATCCAAATTTGAAATGATAAAATTTGCTTTAAATTGTAAATCTGGCTTGAAATCCTGAATTGTACTTGACTTTCAATTTACACCCTACCACTTTCTTAAAACCCTAATTTCTCATCGTTTGAAAACCTTTTGCTGAATCGAAACAAGAAACCATTAATCTGAAACCCTAACCTTGATTATAATCCTCAACCTAAGATTGAAAACCTAATTTGGAATTCTAACATTTGCTTGGAACACTAACCTTATATTGAAAGACTCCGATTTGTTCGAAACCCAACTGTTGGCTTGAATTCCGAATGTAAAGTGATAACCTTTGCTTGACACCCGAACACAAGCTTTAAAATGCTAATTTTCATGCAATTGAACACTTTATACTCACACAAACGGACCAAAATGTATGCTGTAAAACTATAAAATCCACAATGAGCATATTTCTTCCCATTTCCCAAAAGAGGAATCACAAACCAATTTAGCTGTTTTTCTGCCATTTGATTGTGCGGGCGTACCTAATGTTGTGTCTGTCTAGCGCAGATTGTGTATGTCGCCGCTGTTATTCCCTTCCTTTCTGTCCCCGTTTGAGCGTTCCAAGTTAGCATTCTGAGCATCAAACTAATCTGTGAGTCACTGAGTCCTATTTCCAGTCGCACTGTTTATGCCAAAGGCGGCATTAGAGGGAAAAAAAAAAGAAAAGAAAGGAAAATCTCATGAGGGATTTGTGGCGAATAAAAAAGCTATTAGGCTAGATTAAAGTGATTTGAAACGTCCAGTTACAAAACATGAGGAGTCCATTAGAAATACTGGTTTTACTGGTAAAATAACAAAGCAGCTATTTAAAAATCTGCATGAGTCTGTGTTTAATCTTAAAACCTTAACCATGGCTTGCAACCCCAATTCAAAGCCCGGACTATAGTTTGAAACCCTAACACAGGGATAAAAACTCATTTTAAACCCTAAACACGGCTTCAACGACTGGGGGACACATCGATTCAAATATCAGTCTCATCAATACCAAGTCAGTATCAATATTGGGGTAATAGTGGCGCAATGAGATCAATACAGTAGTTTTGATCGTGAATGCACCACTACAGTCTATTCTGAGGCGACAGCCGAGTTGCCAAACTTCCCGCTTCGGTCTCAGTGCCGAGCAGGCAAACTTTGCTGAAGGGGAGAACTGTTTGGGTTTTGTATTGAATTCCCTGAAAACACACTGGAAGCAGAAAAAAAGAATAGTTATATATATATATTTTTTTTTTGGTACCAAAATTATAATCGTTTTAATAATTGTGATTTCAATTATTACTAAAATAATCATGATTCATATTTCTTTTTAGAATGTCGCGGCACAGCAGCCCTCCCTTCAAATTGCCTTTAAAACTCACTTATCCATAGTTTGAAACTCAAGCCCAACCCTAATTTATAAGTATGCATCTTTGAAGGCTTAACCTCATTGGAAACGCAAGCTTGCCTTAAATCCCTAGTTTGAATGCGTAGCACTTGTTTAAAAAGCTCTTTTGAAAGCCTAGCTATTCTTTGAAACCTTAACCTGAACACAGGGCTCAAACCTGGGAACCCCGATTTCAAACCCTGGCGCTCATAAAGAAATTTTAATTTTGAAAATAAGACCATTTTAAAACCATAACCCAGCGTTAAACTCTGACCCTGAATCCCTTCCCTAAAGCCTAACCCTGACCTTAAATGCTAATCCAAAACCCTAAACATGTCTTAAAACTCTACTTTGAAATCATCGTCATGGCTTGGCAATCGAGCACTAGTTTGAAAAACAAGCCCTTGCTTGAAACCCTAATTTAAAAGCCCTAGCCTTATTTGGTTTGAAACCGTAACCTAATTTAGATCAATTACCATGTCCTGAATCCTACTTTTCAACCCCAATTTGAAACCTTGACCCTAACTTGAAATCCCCGTTTGAAACTAAGAGCATTAAACGTGGCTTGAAACCCTAATTTGAAACCCAAACTCGACAGTGACAATCTAACACAAACCTGAAATCCTTCTTTAAAACCTCAAATTAATTTGTGAAGTGAGACTGAGAGGTGCATATTCATGTCCTTATCATATCAATAAATTGAACTTTAGCCTCTTGTGAATGAGTCACACAACTAGAAACCACAAAGGGGCAAACGTGTCTTGTCGTACCTGCGAGGCAACCCGATGTCGGAATTCTCGTCAACCGTTAAGACGTCGATTCAAGACCTGAGCTTGCGTGGGACGCTCCTCGCAGGTTCCTGACCGCGGGCTGAAAAGGAGAAGAAACAAATGAGAAGCGACGTGGCGAGTGAGCTCGCCCACTTGGACCAACCGAGCCGCCGCAAATGTGCCGCCATCCGGAATAAAACAATCCTGGAAGAAATGTCAGTCCGAGCGAGAGCGGGAGACAAACGCCCAGTCCTCGCATGGCCGACTTGTTCATTTTTCCGCCTAAACGGCAAAACTGCGTTGGCTCATTGTGTCGCCGATGCAACGTGGAAAGTCAAGCAAGTGGGGATGCGTTTTTTTTTTAAGTTTAACTTGGGAAGCTCCATTTGCGTCTTTGCTCACCTTCCGGTTACATTTTTCTTTCTCTGAGACACCCAAAAAATGTTCATGAGTAAATTGACCTGCTGAATGACTAACCTTTTCTTGCGGGTAAAATTGACCCCTTAAACCATTCAAAGTTTAACTAGGCAAGCTCCTGAAATGACATCTGCTGAAGTTTGCTCGTAACCCTCCTGTTAGGTTTGTGTCTTTGGAACACTAAAATAGTCATGGATCAAATTGACCCACTGTATATTTAATGACCCAATTACTGGATGTTCCAGTTTAAAAAAAAAGCCTTTTTTTTTCAATGATTTTTATAGTAATCTTTTTTTACACTTTATTCTTTGGTTACATTTGCTTCTTTTGTACAACAAAGGTCATGGGTCAAATTGTCCAGCGGAGCACTTAACCCTCCAGTTATTTTTTACAACGCATTTTAGTAAAATTTACCTGTTTCAACCGTTTAACCATTCAAGTTTTAGCTGGGCAAGCTCCTGAAATGACGACAGCTATACTTTGCTCTTAATTGTCCTGTAAAGTTTGTTACCTAAAAATGTCCATGGGTCAAAATGACCCGGTCCATGTTAAAAATCTGTTCTTGTTTGCATTAACATTTAATCAACATTCATTGTAGCACAAAGCCACGGTGGTCACATTAAGAAAAAGTCATTTCGACAGCAAATACAAAAAGAGAGAAAATAAGAAAAACAGGTTTGGAGGAAAGATTTTCAAAACAATTTGTTCTTTTTCAAAATTCAATATTTTTACAGACACTTTTGAATATCAAAGTGGTTCGGTTTGACAAACAACATAACGGAATACATGCAGTAAATTTTTGCCTAAATGATTTTTTTTATATCTGACTTGAAATGAGGTCATTGTGACCATTGACAGAGAGGATGGTTTAAAAAGAGACAAAAAGTCGAAGACGGCACCATATTTACACATGATTTATGAAGGTTGACATCACTCAGAGATAACAACATTTGACGTCTCGCTGGCGCCTTCGCAGTTTGTCCCCGCCTTTGATGTCTCAGAGATTATCATCTGTAAACCTGTCAATGCCCTTATTGATTATGTCTGGGGGACTTGGGCGCAAACAGTGGTTTGCGATAAGTCTCCGAAATGTGATTGGATGGAAAAAGTAGAAAAAATAAATAAATCCCACAAAAATCATCAGAAGTCAATGTATCAATGTCAATGTTGTGGTAAATATTAATCATGTCTCTTGTTATTGGTACTTGTGCTTGCTTCTGTCTCCTTTATCTCCTAAAAAGAAGACCAACTGTTGAAAGGTTGCACTTCAGTTTACAACATTTAAGTGTAATATATTTTGTTTGGATCAGACTATTCTTTTTCTGTTACACTTGCCTGTTGAGTTTCCTAAAAAGAAGACAAACTATTGACATTGTATTTACCCAAAAGGAAAAAAAAGGCGTAATAGTGAAAAAGATTGTTCAAATGGTTGCTTTTGGACATTTGGCTCCTAAAAACATGACTAGTGATGTTGAAATACTGATTTTACGTGTGTCCTGAACAGAAAATATTTTGTTGTCGATCAAATGTTTAATTAAATCAACAAAGCCTCTGCTGGTTGCATCTAATCAGTGCTCACCATTCCTCCTCAATTGCTTTAAGTCACAATTAATCAAAGAATTGCACATAATCGACAGAATTTTCTTCTACATGGTTCTTTACAAGGGCAGCTGCTGATCCACCGCCAGGAGTGATTTGAGCATGGTGCCACGCGGCAATTTGCGAGGCTGCTTAATTGAAGAAAAGGCTTAATGAGGCTCCCAAGAGCATTGAAATCTGGGCCTCATAAATGGCTCAGGTAGGAAAAGACACGGTCAACAGGATCAGTGTACAAGCCCGTGAAATTGGCATGAGAGGGCTGAGCTGCTTCTTGATGTATTTGGTTAATAATGCAAACTTAAAGGGACAGTGACTCGAAATGTTTGATCTTTCAATGTTCATTCATTTAAAAAAATTTTAATAATATGCGATTTTTTTATTTTATATAATTGTAGGTCTAGTAATTGCTAATTATATTTCATGTGTTGTGCCTCATTTTTGCTGTTTTGCCGCCATAGTTCTGCTAGTGATACCCGATGGAGACAAATCACTCGAACAGATTTGCTGAATCAATGACTAACGCATTACAAACGTGATGCATTACTTTGTCACTTGAGGAAATATTCAAAGTTATTTGTGATGAAATTTTGCTTGCACCTCTGCTGAAGAAACCGCCGTGCGCACGCTTCAAAATACTCACGGTTCGGACTTAGATCGTTGCATTCTATTAGGTCACTACTAGATTTTTAGATATTGTTGGGGGAAATTATTTTTTTTCTTTTTAATTTTGATTAATTTAGCATTTGTATTAATGCGTTTAATTATATATATATATATATATATATATATATATATATATACGAAGAGAGAGAGAGAGAAGGCACGGTGGGTGACTGGTTAGCACGATGGCCTCAGAGTGCATAGGTTCGATTCCGGCTCCAGCCTTCCTGTGCGGAGTTTGCATGTTCTCCCCGTGCCTGCGTGGGTTTCCTCCGGGTACTCCGGTTTCCTCCCCATTCCAAAAACATGCATAGCAGGTTGATTTAACACTCTAAATTACCCCCAGGTATGAGTGTGTGCGCACGGATGGTTGTTCATCTCTGTGTGCCCTGTAATTGGCTGGCAACCAGTTCAGGGTGCACCCCGCCTGCTGCCCGAAGATACCTGGGATAGGCTCCAGCACCCCCGACCCTTGTGAGGACAAGCGGTACAGATTATGGATGGACACATACATATATACATACCTACATACCTTTATTTTTTTGGTACCAAACAAATCAATTTGAAATCACCCTAAGAATTTTTTTTTCTGTTTCCTATTGACATTATCATTAGTTTCAGCATTTAATTTTTTTTTGTTTTATTTAGTTATTTAGTTTTTAATTTTACATCTATATTTGTTTCTATTTTTTACATTTGATTTCAGAGAATATTAAATACACTTAATAAATATGCAATAAAAATTCATGTAAATTGAGTTGTAATTCATTTGAGATTATAACAATGTAGTATAGTCAGTCCTTGCATTGACACATTGATATGATGGCATTTGAAAAAAAATATCCTAGTCTAACATTTGTTATCACAATTTAAATTACTGTTTAAATATTATAGATGGTCAAAGTCAGAATATTGAGTCAAGTTTGATCAATTTAATGTTATGTTTGATGTTGTGTTTAATGAGATTTATTTTTCCATGTCCTAGTGTGTCCAAAATTGATTTTTGGGGCAATCCGAAAGGTTTGCAAGCGGCTCATTTCTCCGTGTGACAGCCGTACATCAAACAGGAGCGGGCGGAGATAAATGGCAGGGACATGAAGTTGAATCAATTCCATCTCGCGAGGTTCCTCGCTGGCGAAACAAAAGAGCACGGCTGTCGACAAAGCTCAAGTCACTTCACCATGTCCTTCATGGGAACATCCTGACCTGTTTTTTTTAGAACAGGTGTCACGATGGTGGCAGTTTACAGAGAGGTGAGCTTGATTTGTGTCACTGGTAGAAATACTGTGGAATTTTTGTGGGGGCATTGGGGATGGGAGTTTGCCTTATGAGCTGTCATTCTTTCAGCATCCCTTTTGAATAAGGATTTATTAAATGCTGTGAATTATAATCCAAGTACCATAATATTGAAGTTGTGTAACTTGAATACTTTAAATTACTTTTGGATTACTCAAGACTAATTATGTTTAAAAAACTCAAACTTAAAAAACACTAAATGATATGTATATATATATACATATATATATATATATATATATATATATATATATATATATATTTACATCTTATATTCGTCTGGTCTTTTCTGTCCTATGGTTGCTTAATGTGAATGGTTTTGGAATGACGGAGGAATCCTGCGCTCCAATATAAAGCACAAGAATTGTGAGGCAGACGTTCTAACCACTTGAGCACCAAGCTGGATGAGCTTAGATTGATAGTTAGATAGATAGATAGATGGAGTATAGATGTGGGTTACTCATGATAGGAAATAGTTAAGTGTTTACTTCCAGGTCATGAGCATAGTGTTAGTCCTCATATGGTGTAAGAAAGTAAAGCTGAATAACTCATATCATAATATTATATCTAATGTTATATTATTAAGACATACGCATAAAAATAGCAATAATAAAGCTGAAATATGTACAAGTTTTGTTGTTCACTTTTTATACATAACTTGCAAATTAATTGGAATTGTGTCTTTGAATATGTCGAAACCATTATCTTGGTACAAAAATAAAAAAAAAATTGGGCACCATGCAGTAACACAAATGACACTCAGTAACATTAATGATACAAAATGAAAAAACATATTTTTTTAAATGTAGGCTGGTTCAGCGATTTGGACCAAAAGATGTCTAAAATTCATGGTTATGATAAAACAACATGAAAACTTAAATGAAGGAACTCAGATATGAGTATGAAAGAGAACGCTGACTGAAACACTCAATATTTCGGGGTTCACACTGCAGGACATTTCGGGGTTTTTTGCCCATGTGCGTCCTGTATCTGCATTTTTTTTTTTTTTTTAATGACAGTCTGAATGGCTCATTTTTTTCAAATCCAATAGGCTACTTTCATATATGGATAAATCTGACATTTTTTGGAATATAACGGCTGCCAAACGGCCAGGTCTCATGTATCCCTCATTGACGTCATTCAGAACCCAAAATGCGCCCCAAAAAATTACCATTAAAATAATAATAAATTAAAATAAATATATATAATTCAGAACAATGGAAGACAGCCATTTTAGGTCTTGTGTGCTTTTCAATAGTAAAATCTTAAGGCATGAAAAACCTCACCTAAAACTCAAGATAATTTGCACTGCAGCACTACAGTGATTACACTGCGACATGCTATTAGTTTCAACTGGTTGCCAAGGACAACAGACTTGTGCTGCTACATGAATTTAGCATGATTGGAACTAAGCCTTCAGAGCGAGAGAGTCTTTATTAAAATAATTAAAGAGCCCTCAGTGATTTCATTTTCTTTATCTGGGTTTCTTCAAACAGACTAGACAAGAAGCTAATTCAACACTTGGCGGTGTGTTTCATACGCAAAAGAAGAATTAAAAAATAGACAAGACAACAGAGAAAGTAAGGAGAGACGGGGGGAATTTGGTTCAAAAGGTCGCGTAAATGTCAGACACGAGTTGGGACAAACTTTTCCTCGCAGGCGGCAGCGTAAACTTGTGATTAAACCGTAAGGGGAAGGGGGGAAAAAAAGGTTCAAGAAGGTGGTAAAAAAGAGAAGCCAGAAAATAAAATAAAAGCCAGAACCCGCCTAAATTAGACCAACAGAAATAATGACAGAGTCAAAGAAACAGGGACAAGGTAAGAACAATATTAACTCAGCCGTGAAGCTCAAAACAAATCAGTAACTCTGGCGGTTTCCTGTCATAGCACAAAGCCACAGTGGCCACTTAATTAGGTACACTGGCATTAATAAGACTCTGTAAAGTAAATTCAGACAAGAACCATCATGGGTGGGGGGCCGCTTCATGCCGCAAATGTTCTTTCACCATGCCAACATTGTGGTGTGCAACTGACACGCTGTACAAAGGCAACGAGAGGATCCACTTTGATTGACCATGATCGAAGTCGGTGATGACCACACCCGCAGTGTTGCAGACCTCCTTCTCCCAGGTCAACTCAACTGTAAAATGAACCCGCCTGCACAGAGTTATGGCCCAAGACATTCACAAAAAAAGAGACCATAGTGTTAAACAGTTTTTCACTATTTCAGTTTTCCAGTTTTTTTGGGGTGTGGCATGAGCAAAAAAAAAAAAAAAATGTAAGCGGCCCTATTTGCATTAGTAGTTACCTACACACCAAAAATGCATCCTTCCTTTGGATAGTCCCCTGCTGTGGTCGCTTTAGAAGAAAGGCGGAAGAGTCATGATAAAAAAAAAAAAATGTCCAGCATGTCAGCCAGTGGTGTGGACTTACATTTCACATTTGTGTGGCCACTTTAGAGTGCTTAATTGTTGGCCGTGAATGTGCACACATGAAGGAGGGGAACGCGGACAAGCGAAGGAAAAAAAAAAAAGTCCATGAACAGGGACAGGCTACTTTAGAGTGCCTCATTGTCATGCTGTGAAATTGCTCCACAACAATCTGTGGGAAATATATCGTCCATCTGAGACTTTACACAGATACATTTTCATGGCTCAAAAATGTTACGTGGGGCAGTATGGTTTCACAAATTGAACGGTCAATTTTTTTTCACAATTTTGAAGACTTTTTTTTTTTCATTCTCCGTGGTAAATCCTCAAAACTCTCATTGAACTGACTCCATGCTTAGCCAACATTAGACAGGATACTTGCTTCTGATTGAGGTCCATTGGACACAATTTTGCATTAGGAGTCCGCCTAAGAATGAGCACAATCAGAAAGGTTTGTGTTCAATTTAGAACATACGAGAGACTTTTTTGAGTGCACTGTTACGATACACACGTCCATTAAAGTTCATGTTAATTGGTGAAACTGGTACCAGTGGCTACTTTTTTCTGACCTACTTAGGGGTGCTACTTTTGGCAGTGAGGCTGTTTTTGGAACCCATCAAACAACCTTCATCCATGTGCTCCATGTGCTTTTGGTGCGTTTAGTTAAACAAAAACTTACAAGGAAAACAGCAAGAGAACATTCTCAGTAAGAATCAATCAACGAACAATCAATTTTATTTTATAAAGCACATTTTATGCACACGGCAAATCTAATGGTTAAGAACAGTGATAGTAAAAACAATAATAGTGCAAACAACAAAAAGTGTGGAACTTTTTAAATGAAAGACAGGAAAACAAATTGCTAAACTGTATATGACATGATATGCAGACTACAACCACAAGCAAATCTACTTTCTGGCCCAGGCCTCCCAAAATATAGCTCGCGCTCTGAGACAGTCTAGACCAGCGGAAGGAGAACTCCGGTGAGAATAAATAAGACATGGAGTGCAATTGCTGAAGGGGCAGCAGCAGTCAACCTAACTGAGCACCCCTGTGGATCTCTGACCTGACCTTTTTCTCCTTATAACACAATGGAGAGCAGAAAATATACAAACTATATATATTTCAGCAAAATCTGCATTATGTTGTTTTTTCCCCGGGTGCTTGCAAACAGTCTAAAAAAATAATAATATCGCAAACAATTACATTTGAAGCACCATAATGGGCTGTTTCAGCAAATTTTCAATATTATCAATTTGTTTATTATTAGCTTTGGTGAAAATGTTGCAGAAGAGGCCGTGACAGTAGGAATAGTGTTTTAACAGTTGTGTAGTGTTCATGGTCGTAGTCATGTTGGTAGTGATGGTAATTGTTGTAGTAGTTTCAAATCATTACAAATTTTGTGGCACAATTTTTACTTAAATATTTATCTTTGCAGGTTAACCCAAGCAAATGTGTTACTACTAGCATACAAATATGACAATATTGATGAATAATGAACAGTTAATTAAATTTTTAGAGACATCATCAGTTTTTATTTCTAAATTCATATTGTGTATAGCAGCTAACTATTTTCCTGTCAAGAAGCAAAGCTAGATTGATTTAAAAAAAAAAAAAGGTCTGCTGTAACGTGAATTTGAGAGCATATATTGCGCAGTTTTTAATCGTAGCAGTAGTCGTCTTTTTAATAATATAGCATTCAAGTACAGGATGAAAATAAGGTAAAGACTAAAGACTGTAGTAAAAGGATGTTTCGTAAATGCAGAGAGGCAAGTCAATGTCACAACTCACATCAGTGATCAATAGCGCAATAGCAGAGTGAGCTGGATGGCTGATTAAACACAATCATATTGTTAGCCCTTAGGGTTGCGTATGATTGCTTTTAATAAAAGACACTAAGAAACGCTCCTCAAGTAGCTCGTCCTGAACATTTAGTGTGGCTAATGTTTTGCTCAAGGACACGTTGACACTGGAAGCAGATGGATTATAATCATTGTTATTATTATTATCCATGGGCTCTAAGTCACGTACACTAAA
Organism: Idiotropiscis lumnitzeri; assembly: GCF_059441095.1. Lineage (NCBI taxonomy): Eukaryota > Metazoa > Chordata > Actinopteri > Syngnathiformes > Syngnathidae > Idiotropiscis > Idiotropiscis lumnitzeri. The sequence continues at coordinate 8,677,262 of NC_142394.1, forward strand.
CTGCCTTTATGATTTCTTACTGTACACAGGTTGGTTAGCATGTTAGCTTTTCATCAATTCTGTTTTGAAATAGCTCTCAAATATGGGTCAGGATTGAATTCATTTTGAGTTGAGAAAGCGTCATCTTGCTACATTATATGTGAGCATAGCAAGTTTTAGCATGCCAAGAGTTTATCAATTCTCATTAGGCATTATGCCGGACTTCAAGGCAAGATGTAGAATCCGCATCTTCCTGTTACCCAATGACTGAACTACTAGAAAAATTCTTTCTTTCTCTGCTTTCACACTTTGCCCAGTTATGTTGTCGTCTTTGTAAATTGTAGTACACACCATATGTTATTGTGATATTATCTGATGAATGTAATGTTCAACGAGAGGGCAAGATGTAAAACCCTTATTAAGCTCTCTTAGTATTTTGTCACATCTTGATACATGCTAGCATACCAACTATTAGCATGTTAGCATTGTATCAGTTCTCATTAGGCAAAGACAGGCAACAGAGAAAGATGTAAAATCCTTTTAGGATTTGCTTTCACACTTCTCTGTACTCATGTTACTACCCGTCTTTATGTTAGCATACCATTGGACAGCATCTTAGTGTTTTATCTATTCTCTTTAAGCATAGTCCCAGACTACAGGGCCAGATATAAAGAATCCTCATTGATCTGCCTTAGCAGTTTCTCTCCTCGTGTTGCTATCTTGCTATATATTACAACATTATGATAAATGTTAGTATTTTATCAGTTTTCATTAAAACATAGTGTCTACATTTTTTTTCATAGGCTTTGGTTCTCCATCAAGCTCTTCTTTTTAATCTTATGCACACATGCACTACAGCTGAGGGATGTGATTTTAAAAAAAAATAAAATAAAAAGAAGACGAAAGAAAAGTGCTGGCCCCCGAAGATGAAACACCGTTCAACACAAGCGATGACCAGATTAGGATTGACACTGACAATCCAAATGTGATAGCATGCGCCAACAAATCCAGCTTTAATTGGACACTTCTTCTGCAACGGGGCCTGTGCAGTAAACAGTGACAGGCAAATAGAGCTAAAACAAGCAGGGGGGAAAAATCTGCACGAACGCAAAAAATAGAAATGCACATTCTGGCGTTTCGGGAACAACGGCAACATTTCTTCTTTGACTGCATAATCCTCAGCATTGGGCTAAAGTGATTAGCTTTCCCTCCGTGCTCAACAGCCCATGTCTTAGTCCAATTTGTCCATCTCTTGGAAATGTGGAGCAGACTCATCACGTCTAGCGGCTTTTCCGAGCCAACTGGAAGAGCTGTTGGCAGGAAATGGTCAGCAGCCAGGTGCTAAGGAGGGATTGCGTGTTATCAAAAAGGGGATTGTGTTGAGTCAGATTTATGGAAATACCGAGACCGCATCACGCGGTGGCTTTGGAGAGCCTGGCCAAGCTCACAAGTGATTGCAGGGCTAAGTGAAACACTGACTCATGTATGGCGAGCTCCTGAGACAAAGTCGCAGTGATTGAAGAGCTCTGAAAAAAAAAAGAGTATGCCTATTATAGCGGTTATGAATCCTCTGAATGTTATGTAAGCTTGCGACGGAAGAAATAAGACTGCGCTGGATGCAATAATGAGCAGCTATTAAAGATTACACTCTTTAGATTGTGCGTTAATCACTATCACCACCACGACAACTACTGCCACTGTCAACACTACCATGACTCCCACCATCATTACTACTGGAGCAGACGCTGTGGATGCATGGCATCCTCTCCAGGTGGTTGGATAGATGAATGGATGGATGGATGGATGGAGACAGACAAGCATCGCAACTTTCATCACTATTTCAACAAATACAACTACTATCAATATTACTATGACTACTTTTACCACCACAGCAACTCTCAGTAACTACTAAAACCTCAACCACAACACTACTAGGGATAATAATAACAATAATAATAATAATAATGATAATAAACATTGATAGTAATATAGGGTAAGAAAAAAGTTGAGCTGCTTTTAGTTGTGCATGCAAATGCAAAAAAATAGTCTGTAGTTACTCCTCACCACGAAAAGGTTACATGCTCCTTCCCGGTAATATATGAAAGTAAAATGGGAAAATGCAGTGGTCCTTTAAGGCTCCCTTGGGGAGCCTCACCATTTGTTAGACCACATATTAGACATAAGTCTACTCTCATGTATCTGTCTTTGTACTTCACAATACATGCATGCAGTTACATCAGAAGCGTGAAGACTAACATTAAATAGCCATTGAGCATGCAGAATGTTGACAAACACGCCGTTAATTTAACCTTGTACTCACTATGAGGGGCCCATCATCCTAGGAGATGACCAGTGTGCAAATGTGTCCACACATCACAATTTTCAATTTTTTATCACCTCTTCAGAGTCAGTCTAATGAAACTTCAATTTCATGGATGCTGGCGATGGTGTTAATGGGATACTGGTTCCCAGACAATGAGATTCCCTCCCACAAATCTGCAATGTGTTGTACACTGCATGGTACACAGTACATTCCATAGAGTATATTTGACTCCCTCAATTATATTATTGATAAAGTAAACGGAGTAAATTGTACGCTGATTATTTTACTCTCAACTTTTACACTCTTTGGGACCAAACATAGTCTTTTAGAGTAAAGTGTACTCAACGAAATACTGTTTACCTGTACTTCATAGCCAAAGTGACAAAAAAATTGCACGAGGTCCATGCGTGTTATAGTGTTCCATATGAGTTTTCTGGATCTTAGTGCAGCTGTAAATGACGACTTGTGTAGAAAAGTGCCATGCAAGTGACAGCCCATTTTACTACACGAACATGATGTTTTTGTCGCGCTTTCTCCTCTGGTAGTTGTTTCTTCCTTATTCAACTTGATGAGCGTTAACACCTATAAAAATGTTAGTATTTTCACTTTAGCATACATTTGAAAAAAGGAGAGGATAAAATATAATGCCAATGCGTTTTTGATTAAATGTGAGGATTACGTTTTTGTTAAAGGATCCTAAAATGACATTTGTAATGATTCATTAACAATTGTAAAAAAAAAAAAAAAGTGGATCGCCTCAACAAAAAGCATCCGTCTCATAGAAAACCTTTTGACCAGATACTATTTGTGTCCTTTTTAATTGACAACAGCCGGCATGACTCAAGGTTAGACCTGAGTGTTGACAGGGAAAATAAGTGAGTTGGGTTGGTTCAAGTCTGTCGGATGCACTAAATGTCACTTAGGAGAAAAGGGCTTTATCATTATGACACGGGACGCGTTCGCACATGTTCATTCATTTGCCTTTTGTCCTTGCTGGAAATCAATGTTTTTATTGCCTCGAGCTACAGAATGCCTTTGGCTGCATGCTAAAAATGTATCAGTTTCAACAAGCAGTAATAACCGCACATTCAAGGAAAAAAAAGCATAGCCTACCTAACTGGACAGGTTTTGCAGTTATACTATTATTTAGCATGTCTGTGTTAGCTGCATCTTTTACATTAGGCTTTGAACCAAATGCACAGTAATTACAGTGGTATTAAGCATTTTGAGAGAGCCGGGAAACCACAAATTACATTAGTATAAGTTGCCCATATGATGGATGACTTGAACTGTCGAGTGGTTTGAAGCAGGCGAGAGGCAACGTTTGAGCACTACACTAGAGTAATCAAAATCCAGCAAAGGCCTGAATGTTGGACATCTCTGAAAGACGATCATGAAGAGCAGAGGTGTGTTGGGGGGGATTTTTCCTCTCTTCGTGTGTTGATTCGTTCACATTTCAGAAAATGGTTAAGGTGATAAAAATTGATACGCATGTACTCCACTTAAGGTGCTTCATTCATGTGGTATTAAATGAATCCCACTTCTTCCGCACCAAAATCAGCATCCAAAGACAAGCTGCGAGGCAGACCATGAGCGGCGATGATATTTGGTATTTAACATGATCCCCAAACTTCTGTCAGTTGAGGCTAAATACACATCAAAATGTCAGCACTTTCATTCAATTGGCTGCACGTCGATGAGATGCCATAGTCATTTAGCGGAGGATCCCAGCTGTGACAAATGCAATCTCTTAAGCTTGACCTTTCCTCACGGACGATCTTAAGCGACTCCAGTCGACCGTAGAATGATATACTAGAGCAAAAAAAAGGCAGTGTGGAAGAGGACCCTAATTCATTTCCTGACGTGTCTGCTGTTCTTGTCTTCGGGAAGACCGGTTGCCATTTTGGCAGGGATGCGATACAGATGAGGAAGGAATTGATCGCAACACAGTCAAGGTTCTTTGATTTAGCTGCCTGGAAATCAATCCGGGGCCCCCAACAAAGAGCAGCGCACTATTGGCATTCATTATTTGCATAGAGCACCCACTAAACATTGGTCCTACATTAGGTCCATTTTGGTCGAACCACCTGTAGGGTCACATTGACAGCAGTTAAAGGGGGTATATTTTGGAACAGTGACTTTTTGATTGCTTATTTTGACATCCTCGACACGGGGTTCTCGGTGTACCACAACTCAAACGTGCTGGGTTTTGATTAATGTGTAAGAAATATCATACCTGCAGTGCACAGTGGACAAATGAGACATCAGGAAAAGGAATTATGAGATTAAACAATGGATGTCTTTCAATGTTTTGCTTCTTAACTCTGAGATGGTGATCAAGGGCCCTGCTTTTATCATAAGCACCAGTTAAAGCGCAACACTCATAGTCTAGGTGTCGATGACTGAACGCAAATTACGTAAATTCGGACGACAGGACTTTTGCATGTCGGAGTGCTTCCTTACATTGCTCAGATGTCATAGGCCGTAATACGAGCACTCAAAAAATGGGCTTCTGGAGAGCTGCGCCAAATTTACACGAGCTTTTTATGGGCATTATTTGCATGAGTGCTTGATTTCTCAGTTATTGACACATTTCACCATCTGTGCGTACTGAGTGGATTGGACATTACGGTTGCTCTATTGTGACCGGTTGGCACCACACAAAAGCCATGCAGTCCTTTAGTAAATTCGGCCCTCAGTTTAATCAATTTAACTTGACTTGACTACTGCCTGACCACCCGTCAAGTGTGAGATCAGATAACACAAGAAAGTATATTTTATTTATTATTATTTACATTTTTTTTTTTTTTTGCGAGGTACCTATCGGCCTGTCAAAATAATTTCTCTACCCATGACTTGGCGGATATATGCGCAAAGATCCACCATTTTCTTTGTAGACTACAAAGAACCACTAAGATTACAGCAGAATAAAAATTTACTCTTCACAAAAACGAAGGTCTAAATTAATGATGACAGTCTTATAACTTAGGTAACGTAGACGGTGCAGTGAAGTACCCACACCCCACCCTGAGCCGAAGGGAAAGCTGGCGGCAAATTGCTTAATTTAATAGGCTCATAGTTGTGTAATGATATAGAAATGTTGTAATAAGATGTATGATGGGGTTGCTTGGATTTATTTTTAAGGTTGCACTCATTTATTCTGCTGCTACCCTGCTGGTGAGTAATGTAGCTTTACGAAGAACCACTTAGTGTTCTATACCATAAAGCTTAACAAAAAAAAAACCCATTAATTTCAACTTTTAGTCTGTTTTTTTTGTTATTTTACGAGATTTCGATATTAGTGCTTAATGTAGCTGTCTATCCATCGCTCCATTTGCTGAACAATTTATCGTCTTCACTGTAACCTATAGGTGACTTGCGACAGAAGGCTCACAACACCTCAAACTGGTTGCCAGTAAGTTGTAGATGTGAACCAGTACTGTACTCATGTTGCCATTCATTGTATCCCTTATAAAATGCTTTGGAAAACCAAGAAAATAGATTGGTCAACACTCAAAGCCTCAGATCTAAACACAAGTTAATTTAACACCTAAATCCATCTTTAACTTGTGAACTGCTTGGGAAAAAACACAATATATTCAAGTTGTTATGGGGTATCAATCACTTTTTTGATAAGTGAATGGATCAGTTTGCATTTTTATTTATGCGCAGTTGGGTTCATGAAAGAAGATCATGTAAAACATAATGCGGTTGACTTGCGACCAAAGGCAACTGCTCGGTCGGTAGTTATTATGAGTGAAATTTGGAAATAATACAAAATAATACAACTTTATTTATATAGCACATTGCACAGCAGCTGGAGCTGGAACAAAGCGCTTTCCATATGGATGCTCTGTGAACAGTTGATGGGAAAATGGAGCTTCATGAAGCACTTTATTCACTTTATTTAAAAATAAAACGTAGTTCAACGGATATTCATTACATTTCCACTGCACCTGCCATCTAGGAGTCAAAAAGTGCTTTATGAAGCTTAATTTGTCCATTGCTGCACATATATCTATCTATCTATCTATCTATCTATACATATATATATATATATATATATATATATATATATATATATATCTATCTATCTATCTATCTATCTATCTATCTATCTATCTATCTATCTATCTATCTATCTATCTATCTATCTATATATATATATATATATATATATATATATATATATATATATATATATATATATATATATATATATCAGAAAGTTGGTACACAGCGACCTGAAGTACCATTCAAGATTTGAAGATTTGAAAAGCTCTACTCAGTAATTTGGCGTCCAATCAGCGCATTTATTCATTTTGTGCATGTCGTGCCCTCATTGTTGAGTGTTAACACACGGTGACACTCTTGGGTCAATTGGATTCGGGCCTCATTTACCAGCGACGTGCTCTGCTTCTGCACTTGGTGTCACGGGTGAAGGTTTTACAACAAAAGCACCCACCAACGTGCTGCTTTTTGTTGTTGTTGTTGTTCTTGATGGTGACCTGCCGCCACTACCTCGACCTTTTGGCCCTCTGACCTTTTGTAACCCTTCTCCCAACTGCACGAATCGTTAGTCTGCGTAATGCGTAAAATAAATAATAGACTCCATGATCTGGCTGCTATTATCTACCCGCTCAATGTAATGACCAGGCAGGTGTTAATGATGATGGAGATGGCCAAAGTGGGGGTGAATGGTGCGTAATGGGCTGCAAAGCTTGTCTTGGAACAAAACTAAATCATGCCTCTTTCCCTCATACCCGCACACCAATCGATGGCGGGGGCGTGACTGGAAGCTGATGGGGGCTTTTACTTCACTTCTCATTAGAATAGAAAAGGCATTGAATTCCCCTCCTGTTACGCAATCTGAGCCATTGATTTTATTCTTTCAAAATGATTTGGAACAAGTTCAAAACAAACAAAAAGGCTCTTGTCTGGCTCATTTGCAAGTTCTGCTTGGGTGTGTTTGCATCGAGGTTAATTTCATCTTTGGAGGACATATGTACTTCCCAATGTGGCCTATTTTTTTATGCACAATTTAATGTATATATATGTAATTATTAGGCATTTTGCATAGACACCACCGAATATGATGTTAATTTAGTAATATATATATTGTAGTAAGGATAGATATCATTCCATAGGCCATCAAATATAATGTGTATATATATATGTGGTGTAAAAACTCTGTATACCACTAAATGTGTATGGAACAGTAGAGGTGGATACACTGCAAATATACCTAAGTTTGGGGATGGCGTTAGAAACAGAATATCGGTGTTACACTAACGCCACTCAAAAATTAATGATATGATGTCACATTGATACATTGTTGAAATGGGCTATCACCTTAATTTGAACCGGAGTCATATCTATTTGAAATTTACACCACCCCCTTACGGAATTCCTTTTCAGAGTCAAGACCGTTTTCTTCTGCGTCATTTTCCTCCTCGATTGCAAGACGGAATCAAGCATCCCTAAGGTAGGCAAAACTCTCACATCATGGTTTTAGAAGAAAAAAGCATTTGGCTCGTAACTTGGTTTTCATTTGAGTTTTTTGTCTCATATTGTTTTAAACAGATTGGCCAATCATAGTTGGATTTGCTTTGATGTGTGGTGGTCACATGGGCTATACGGCCGCTTGGGTTCATTATCACCATATTTAACAAGTTTTGGTTCAGGCAGGTGTTCGCAGCACGCATGACAAGGTGCCCATTTACTCGAACTTATTTCTGTTCTTAAAAATAACAAACTACAAATTAGTTCTTATAATAAATGTCAATATGATCCGCATTGTGTATGCATGTGCAGACCTCCAAATCAAATGTTAATATAATAATTTTTTTTTACTTTTGCTGCTGCTCTTTTCACCCCCATTTATTAATTTAATTTTTCTATGTATTTTTATTTGATTTATTTATTTATTTTTTCTGTTCCCACAGCACAGCAGCAACGCATCATTAGGATGATTCATTGGCTTTTGACATGCTTTCATCTTAATGAAATAATAATTCCAAAGGTTGCTCTGACCTGATGGCAGAAAAAAAACAAGAAAAGGAAAAAAAAAAAATGGAAGCCCACTTCATCATGCAATTTCAACTTCACGACTGTCGATTAATTTTGACCACTTCTTCTTCTTTTCATTGATGCACAGCATGGCGTGTGCAATGAGAATATGATAAAGCCACATTGACAAGTACAGCAGTTTATTTTTCTTAATATGGATTTTATATTTGACGATGGCACAGCCAGTTGTGAAATTTTAGAAGCAATAAAAAATATATGGTAAGTTATCCAACTTTGCCGGCATGCTTCACTCACGATGATGAAAACTTAAATATGTCACAATTTAGTGTCGCTGATTTGTTTAAGTGCATAAGCTTCACATTTGATGTCCATCAGACAAAATCTCTCGAATGAAGTTCGCTTTCTAGGACACCTGGAAATGGCCATAAAATGTCAACTTTCAACCAAAATGGCAGACTTCCTGTCTCTTTTGGTCATGGCTTATTGACTCTTGGTCTACTCATTATGACAGTCCCGTACGACTGACTGACAAATTGTTGTTTCAAAACAAAATGGCAGCACTCCTGTGAAATGTTTTGAGGCTCTCCTCATGATAGACATGCATACCAAATCTCATGCTGCTAATTCAAAATGGATTTGGAAGGTGGGGAGGATCTTTAAATGATTGCGGGTGCTCTTTTTGTAGTAATTCTCTGTTTGGCCCTTGAAATGGCCTTGAATTCTGCCTAGCAACACGTGATGTGAGCTCACGTTAAATGTCTTTTCAACGGGTCAGACCCAATAAAGTCTTGGCGACCTCGGCCACTACTTGTAAAATAAATAAATAAATAAATAAGCAAGAGCAGCACGCCAGCAAGTTGGCTTCATTTTCCCTGAGTCGTTTTTTTTCTGAGTAATGACTGCGGTCCATCTGCCTCCACGCTGCAGCGCACTCGTAAGAGTGTCTTCTGCAATGCTCGGACATGGTACCCTTGGCCTTCGCCAACCAGGGTGCTCTTTGCATATTTATTTAAGATGCTTTCACAGTTCATTAAACAACTACAAGAACAAGCATCTATGCCTATTCAACAGTGTTAAATGATTGTATTAGATTTCCAAGTGTTGCAAAGATGCATTTTAATTTACAGGCATTACACTTTTGTGGCCCAATAAAGTATTTTCTTATACAAAGTGGGCCAAAAGTACAACCACTTTTATTTATTTTGATTTCATGTACACTCAGTGTATTTATGACAATTACATTGATTAAACACAGTTGAACCATAAATTCAAATTAAGGTTTCAAAATTGAGTTTGTGGAAAGGAAAGGATTCCGGTTTCAAATGGGGTTACTTCCATCATTCTTTTCTTCCTTCCTTCCATCGCCCCACATCCTCTCCCTACCTCCTTTTCTTTCTTCCTTCTTTCATTTTCTCTACCATCCCACCTTCCTTCTTTCCATGCTTCCACAGTCCCTTGTCTTTCCTTCCATTTTCTTTCCAGCTAGCCTCCCTTTCTTTTCCTTTGATTGTCCATTCAGTGTTCCTTCCTTCGTTCGGCAGCCTCCCTTTCCCCAAACGTCTTCCTTCCTCCCTCCCTTCCTTCATTATGCCCTTCTTTTCATCCTTCCTACTTAATTTGTCTTTCCCTCATTACATTTATTCCCCCTCCCCTTTCCTTACTTCCTGCCTTCCTTCTGTCATTCCATCCTGCATTACTTCCTAACCTCCTAAATTTTTCCATCCTTCCTTCCATCAGCTCACCCTCACTTGATCCTCACTTCCCTTTTCACTCTCTTCCTGCTTCCCTTCCTTAACTACATCTGACGTTCCTTCTTTCATTCTTCCATCTATCTTCCCTTCTGCCATTCATTAAGACCTTCTTTTTCTTTCCTTGCTCCCTTCATTTCTTCCTTCTCTCATCCTTACTTCTTTCATTTCTGATGTCTGATCTCATGTCATCTATGCTCCTTTTCTTATTACCACCTTACCTTCTTTCCTTACTTTCTTCCTTCTAAGTATCTTCCCTTCTTCTTTCCATCATTGCTTCATCTATCTTCGTCACTTCTTCCATCCCTTCCTTCCTTCATCTATGCACCCTCTCGTCCTTCATCCTCCCTTCCTTTAATTTGTCCTCCCACCCTCCCGCTCTTTTTCTGTCAGGCTTCCTTTCATCTTTCCGCCCTGTCCTGCCTAATGAGACGAAAGTCTACAGTACGTGTTTTAATGTCAGAATTGCATTGCATTAAAGATTGGGTTTCACTACTGACCATCAAACTGCATACAGGGCGACCAATCTTCACCCTCCCAGCCCGGAAGTGTTGTGCCTAATGGTGGCTGGTGTTTCCGAGAGCCAAAAATCAATGAGGGGTATTTTAACTGGGATCCAGCTCATACATTAGGCGTGAGGATCCATCTTAGAGATGTTCGAGTAAATTGTTGAATAATCACAGCGTGTTGATTTCATCCAGTCCTACAGGAAACAGCACATACACCCATCTACAACAGAATGGCACACTTGATTTTGCTTCAAAGCAGAGTTGTTGTGGGTTTTTTTGTTGTCGAATGTAACTTTTGGCGACCAATTCACGCAGTTTTATTGGCAAAATATTACATTTCTGTTTTTGGAACGATACTTTTGAGGAGAAAGTGTATTTTTGAGTGCTAATTCCAATTTTTGGCACGTTATCTGTAATATACTGTATTTATTTAGTATTTTGAGGCCATCGATTGTATTTCCGTGCACACTTTTTGTAGCCAGTAGAGCATAGCAGTTCCATGTCCTTAATACAATTTGCATTTGCATTTTGCATAAAAATATTTTCCTTTCGAGGAAAAAATACACAATTTCTGTTGCAAAGCATCCACTGTATCGATTTTTTGTCTATCCAGCGTATTTACTGCCAGGACAACAATTTGTGCTAATGTTGAGGTCTGCCTATCAGCTGTGCAGCAACACATTGACAGCGATCCATATGAAAGGTCCTTACCCCCGCAGGCGCTTTGGGAAGCTCACTTAAGGACATCGATACAACAGGAAATGAGCGGCCCCCACATATCTGGGAAGCGCTTATGTTTTGTTTAAAAAGCAACTGATTATCATCACAGTCAATCCAATCAGGACATTTTGGCCAACAAAGACACTTAATTCAGTGTTTTTGTTGCAATTAGTTTGATTTGGAGCAACTGTTTAGCAAAAAGAAGACATTGATTTAGGGCAAATTAACACTAACAAATGCATCAGTACACTGAAAAGTTTCTTGCGTTCAAATTTGACCAGTTTTTGTCTTTGAAATTTGGTTGAACTGTACTAACAGGAGAGCAGCTTCACATTCAAAGCATCCGTGAGGTAATATTTTTGTGGTCTAATGTAACATTTTGTGACCAATGGAGCATTTTTTACAGTGAATAAATACCATTATCTGGGCCAAATATAACAATTTGCAACAATGTACATTGGTGTCTTGTTTAGTGCCGATGCTCATAACGCAAATCACTCTTACCTCAAATTAATGCAAATGGCGTTAATCTATTCCAGTCCCCCAAAATTCAGCACAAGATTTTTATATTTTGAATAAGAAAAATATCCAGCCATCCAACCTTTATCTGTACCGCTTCTCCTCACACGGGTTGAGGGGGTTGCTGGAGCGTATCTCAGCTGTCTTTGGGCAGTAGGCGGGGTACACCCTGAACTGGTTGCCAGCCAATCGCAGGGCACACATAGATGAACAACCATCCGCGCTCACAAACACACCTAGGGACAATTTAGAGCCTCAGTTTTCATAATGTAATCCAAAATCTAAAATTTTTTATGCAAATATATTTTTTCATAGCCGAATTGAGCATTTAATTTCCCAACTACAATCTGCTAATTTTTTCTCATAGTTTTAACTCATCAGCTTTTAATATGTTGCGGTTAATTCTTGTCGGCCCTTTGCCGGCGAGACATTTATGAGACAAAATGGCTTGTCAATCGAGGGCACGCAAAACAAAGAATTTGCAGCCACGTAATATCAGTGTGACTTGCACATTTAAGGTATCACAGCCTCAGTGTGAGGCTTGTATGATGAGCGGCGAGAAGGTTTTCACTAAAACTATGCATGTGCATTCTGTCTGCGGATCCTGACATTATTGTACAGCGTACTTAAAAAAAAAAATCAACTATTTCCAACGGGTTTCAAAAGGCTGGACTCCTGTGTGATGAAGAAGACAGCACAAGCTCATCTGTGTATTCGCCTCGTGACGTAAGTGACACTGACAGCGACAACGGGAGAGAATAATAAAGTGTATAACAAAAGCGTTGTGGGGCTGTTCCTTTCCAACATTGAAGAAGAGGGCTTTGATAGGTTTAGTGCACAGGAGGAGGAAGATGAAGATAGCGATCAAAGACTTTTCTGGAAGGCTCCTGTCTAACTAGCATTGTTTGGGGAAAATGTGTTTATCGGAGTTTAAGTAAGTTAAAAGTTTTTTGTGTTTTTTTTTTATTTTTTAATTCAATTTTCCGTTGCAAATATCCAATGTTATAAAGTAAAGACCCACGGCTAATAAAGCAAAGTGGCTAATTTAAATGTCCGTATTTTTTATAGTTACATTTAGCTGTTAGGGCTTTAAATCAGGTGTGCTTTGTAGTCTGGAAATAATGGTACTTTAATGAGCAGTTACAGCATTTTTGAGACAAGGTGTAAAATTCTTGTGCATCAATAGATGAACTGTTTGCTTATTCTTTGTCTTTTTTGCTTTACCTTCATAAAAGCCAACGTAGAGGTTGGTTGTACTAGCGTGACTTGCATTCTTCCCATCACTTGACAACCAGTTCCCCCATGAAGTACCGCCCTGCGCCCCTCAAAACTGAGTCTTCAGAAGTATCGGGATTATTCCTTCTGATAATCTCCCCGCCTCTCCCTCGTGTCAGTCAATTGTCACACATTCCCGTCCTCACTGTCAAACTGCGCACTGTTCCATGGTGGGAATACATGTCAGGCAGTAGGAGGGGTTTGCTGTGAAAAGACTCTGAGGGAGTCGCAGACCAACGTATACCCTCTTTGTGAGCAAATGGTGTCTTAAGGGCAAAATATTACATTTGCGTGCCCGATTACACTGTAGGCCAGATATATTCAATTTTCAATGGTGCCATGGGACACATTTTCAGACCCTTTATGAGCCATCATTCATGTTTGCCTTGACTTGCGAGCAATGCATCCATCCATTATCCAAGCCGCTTCTCCTCACGAGGGTCGCGGTCGTGCGGGAGCCAGCTGTCCTCTGGCAGTAAGCGGGGTACACCCTCAACTAGTTGCCAGCCAATCGCAGGGCACACATAGATATAGTAGATACATTTGCAAAATGCAGTTGTTTGGCAGATTAAAATAAGACTCTTCGAAAAATTGGTTTCAAACTGTTTCGTGCCACTTCTGGTTGAGATTTACTGTCAAACTAAACATAAAACAAAGAATTCGACAAGCTGTGCATATATTATAACTATATAAATATTGAATAGAACTTAGGCAAGTCTGCTAGATTAATGCTAACACATAATGTGAATAGACCAATGTATATACTTTCTTGAGAATTTATAGTCGTATAGCTTTTTGTAGTCAGCTTATTAAAGCCAACTATTGGATTCTGATCACAAACATTGCACTGCTGAGCGTAAAGTGTTTTCGGAGATTATCCTCGTTGGAAGACTGACAGAATTTATCTCCTTTTTTGGTTTAGGGGCAAAACAACTTTTTCATAGCCTAATGTGTCCTTTTAGTGAGCAAAATGCATTGTCAAAGCAGTAAAATATTGCTTTTATGTGGTAAACAACCTCATCCCTGGCAAAGTATTTCATTTTTGTGACACTATTCAGCAATTTTCAGTGCAGCATTTCTGTTTGACAAATACACTTTTTTTGTGGAAATAGCATTGTTGGAGACTTTCTAAAATAGAATGTTTTACTATTAAATATTGCCCTCATTTTTTTGACACCGTCGTGTCTTTAGGATGTTTTTGTGCCTAAACTACTTTATTTTGTGTACAGATATTGCATTACGTGGCCGCACATACAATTTTGTTAGGCGATAGCATGATTGGAATTGAAAGTACAACTTTTTGTGGTCACTCATTGCCTGTTGCATGCACAGAAAACACGTTTCTAATCAAGTACATCATTTTTGTGGTTTTGTTCTTGCTTCAACTCTCATTTGTCTCTTACAATTTTTTCCCAGCTAACAAAATGCGTGTACCACTTTGTCACACGGCACAAAGATTACAAGTGGCAAAAGCAGCACCTGAGTCATTGGTGAAGGCGAGTCACTGTTTAAGAGTCAAGAGAGAGAAGCAGGGAAAAAAGAATAAGAACATGAGCCGTAATTCCACCGTGTCCGATCAATGAGATCGATTGCGTTTCCCCCTTGCATGTTCACTCCTAACTTACTGCTGGGAACTGTCGGCAGTTGCTCTAACACTGGCTCTTAGAGCACTTACTGCTACGTGCATTAACACCACCGTCATATCACGCAGAGATTCGCAACCGATAAACAGAGTTGACAAAGTAAAAAGAAGAACATAGTATTCAATTGCTGTCAATGAAGATTCATGGCTAGAATGCAATGTCGATAAAACCGGACATGGGAAATACGGTGGATATGTGCATCATAACAGGAAGCCTGAAAAATTTCCAAGTACTCTTCCAGGCATTGAACAGGAAATTTACCAATTTTGGTTTGAAGCAAATCAAGGGCTCACATCATTGAAATCTTGCTCTGGAGTTTGTCCATAAAAACAACGATAGGAAAGAGTATTCCCAGACAGATGGTGACACTAAATTGCAAAGCCTTTTTGCATGCTCCATCTAAAATGGATGGAGCATGGGGTCAAAGCCAGATGATTATTTTGAGGATTGTTGGGGAGGGTTGGAGACCCCCCCCCATAACCAGTTTCAATGAACATCACAATAATTGTGTCGACATTTCTAGAATAACAGTTCGCACTGAAACTCACGGAGCCATGCCTGAAATTGAAGAGAAAGTCAGCCATTTTAGGCTAAAAAAGTCATTATTTGTGATATGGAAAGCCTTTAGTTTCTGACATAGTCAGAATAAAGAACAAATGGCATGCAAAAGAGCTGAGTGTCCAAGACAGTTGGGAGATACCAAATTGTAAATTGTGTTAGCCAAAGCCATCTAATTTCACACTCCAACAGAAAAAAATCCTCTCACGGCGAAAGCTACATTACAAATTTTACAGCTACATTAAAAAAAATAAATAAAATAAAAATAAAAGATTTATCCTGTACCGTCCCAATCCCGTGATTAAATTAACCAAAAGTTGTCTCCCAGCCCGGGGGGAATTCCCATGACGCATGGAATTTCTGAAAACATTTGAGCCTAAACATTTAGTTGCTTTTGTCGTTGGGATGGAACACGGCAAGAACGTGTGACCGGAAAAGGTTTCACCTCAAACTCCCACCTGAGCATGTTGATGACAGCAGAACTGCTGTTACACCCCCCCCACCTCCTTAACCGCACCCCAAAAGCGAAAAATTTGTTTTTCCATCCCGAGACAACTTTGAAGGTTCTCAAGCCGTCTGGAAATTTACTGTAGAAATATATCTTGTTGTCAGTAACTGCAGGCTGGTATACCATCAACGAGGACACACATTTAGGCCTTCTCCCCCACAGCCATCAGCTTTTACTAGCATCTCGTAAACCTCAGGCAGCATAGTCCCCGTTTCTTTGATTGATTCCCTCGACTGTCCCTGATAAAAAATGTATCAAACACCGTTGCTCCACGTTCCAAGGTGTAAAGAAAGTTAGACGGCAATAATTAACATGTGCATACTTAAATAACAGCACCCTGTGAGCCTAATATGCAGCACCAACCTACTTGTTTCATGGTCTTAGGTATGTAAGGTGACAAGAACACAACATCTTAAAACGAGGATTCTGGAATTGTGTCCTCGGGCCGCAATTACCAGGCAGTGATATCAAACCTCTGTAGCTCCAGGAGTGTGCAGTGCAACAAAATGAGATTGTCCAGAATTTAAGTCGTAAATTTAAGTTGAAAGAAAGAAAAAAAACAACAACAACTCATTAATTTTAGGAATTGACAATTAAAAAAATATATAGTTAAAAATAGTTTTGGATTTTTTTTTATTGAAAAATTTAATAGAGTTTAGAAGAAAATAAGCTCTGAATCTGGTAAAAACAACATTTCAAGAATGAGTAACTTGAAATAATTAAAATAGTGAAGACTAAAAGTGAAAAAAATATTAAGTTCTTTATATTTTACTAATTTTTCCCACACAAAGGACCAATTATAAATATTTGTTGGTTCATTATTTTTATAAATTGACTAGATTTAAAATGCTGTATAGAATGAAGGTTTTCCTAATTAGTCTCAGAGGAACAAAAATGTTCTCCTCAAATGACAAGTTAAAAATGAAAATAATGAAAAAAGTATTAAAAAAAAAAAAACATTTATTTTTGAATGTAATTTACCTGTGTCTAAAAACAGCTCCTTTTCAGCTTTCTTTTTTTTTTTAAATACTTATTTTGTGAAAATATTGTAAATAGTAGTTTTATACGTTTGATGTGCATTTCTAACATGTATTTCTTCCATTCATCCATCCATCTGTGATCTGCCGCTTATCCGGGGTCGGGTCGTGTAGGCAGCAGCTTCAGCAGGGAAGCCCAGACTTCCCTCTCCCCAGCCGCGTCTTCTAGCACTTTCGGAGGGATCCCCAGGTGTTCCCAGGCCAGCCGCGAGGCATAGTTGCTCCAGCGTGTCTGAGGTCATTCTCAGGGTCTCCTGCCGGTGGGACATACCTGGAACACCTCGCTGGGGAGGCGTCCAAGAGGCATCCTAACCAGATGTCCGAGCCACCTCATCTGGCTCCTCTCAATGTGGAGGAGCAGCGGCTCGACTCTGAGTCCCTCTTGGATGCTCTCACCCTATCTCCAAGGGAGTGCCAGGACACACTGCGGAGGAAACTCATTCTGACCGCTCTTGTCCGAGATCTTGTTCTTTCGGTCACGACCGAATATATGACTTTTTTTTTATATCATTCAATGGGGTTGTGTTTTGAAAGGACGTTGTTGGCAACCATTTGTGTTCAATTATTGGTAACAATATCCAATGTTATTTAAGATGTACATAAATAACTCTTTGTTTTTGCACTTGACCAATATCCAAGCAACCTGTGCACAACCATGGCAATTTCTAAGGAATTGACACATAATCACACCACATCGTCAAGGTGATTCTGCGTCCGCGACGGCAACACCGTAGAGTAATGTACAGTAACAGTGAGCAACCCAAAAGTAATACATTTCTTATGGCCTCTTCAAATGCGCTGTGACTGATTCGCATAAAACGAATGTGTGAAAAAGAACAGCGGGTTCTGGTGGCCTATTTTGAAGAGCCGCCCACGAAGGCTGCAGTCACCATCATACCTGCAGCTTCTTTTAGATACATGAGAAGTGTTTATGCGCACGTGGGTGTGTGTGTGTGTGCGCGCATATACGCGTGACATCAAGATTAGATCTGTGGATGAAAAGTATAGCCAAGTAAAGCAAAGCTCCTGGCAGCTGCTGAGGTGCGCCTCTGAAACACACGTTTTCATTCCATTGGAAAAGCGCAAACGAAGTGATGTACCTGTGCAAAACTGCTGTTTTATTCATTAAAAAGATAAGTCATTTAATTTTGATGTTTAGACTTTTTTCTCAAAATGATGGGATTTTTTTCAAAACAACTGAGTAATAATTGAAATAAAAAAGAACTGGCTAATTTTAATACAGATTGTAGATCAAATCAAGATTTTTCTGAACATTTTGGGGAATAGATTTTCCACACAAATTACTAATTAAAAAAAGTTTCAAAAAAGCTGAAAAAAACGTGTTACTTTTTTAATTGTAAAAGAATAATTATGAGTATTAAAATAAAAAGTTTAAAATTTTATGACATTTAAATTCAAACTTGAGGAAAAATATATTGTTTGTCTGAAATTTTAAAAACGAATATAAGTCATACACATTTGGTATTATTTTTAAATATTTTCGAGTTTAATCACACTGATTTTCAAGGAAGTTTTTTCCTTTTAGAACACTTGAGAATTTACGAAATGGAAAAGTGCAACAGTAAAAGTTTGTATTTTCACATTTATAATGCTATATTCACACGAACGGTGTTTGATATTTGTGTATAATACAGTATTGTCCAAGTGAGAACTTGCTACTGAACCGAAAAATACCAAATCCAAATATGGTACAACGGCAAATCATTTTTATCCAGAAAATAAATTACCTTCGTGGAGGAGAAACACCAACGTGATGAGTCTGAAAGGCAAACAGAGACACATGTGTTAGCAATGGCGATGCTTTGGGCACACAAACACACACACGCACTCACATAGAATCTGGCAACGCATGACATCATTCGCTCAACGTATGTGGTGTCACGTCGGTTACCAACTCGAATGATCATTACTTGAGAGACGCCACTCACTAATACACAGTATAAACTCGACTGTTGTGTTCAGGGAACTACTGAGCAAATTTTTATTTAATTATCTATTTTTTTGCTGGGGGTATAGGTGGTATGTTTGCAATGTTTAGGGGTTTAGAACATATCCCCATCCACAAAAAATAAATAAAATGACTCAGTATTGCTCCCTGGATGGGAAAAAAAAAAACCACCATGTTTATCAATTATGAAATTGCATAACTATCACAGCAAGACACACGGAAATGTCTCAAAGACCCGTGCTCGAGTTGAACAGAATGTTGGCCATTCTGGTTCCAAACAGCCATTTAGGTCAAATTACGAGAGTTCATAATAATAATAATAATAATAATTTGCCCTTTATTAGTCCCACAATGGGGAAATTCGAGATTCGAACCCAGGCCTCCTGGGGAGACTGGGTCCTGAACGCGGCGCCTTAGACCACTCGGCCATCCTGGCAGCCATGCTTTGACAAACTAGGGAATTTGTCGAAATGGGCCCAATCAGAAGCAGGTGACCTCGAGAGAATGGCAGCATTACACTGCAAAACTTTTTTAAACTATGCCAACTAGTGTGAGCGTGTGTGTTGTATGTGTGCGTTGTGTGCTTTGAAAAAATGACTGTTTCAAGGACACTCATTTGAAGGGCTCGTACGTGAGTGAACTCTATTTAGGGAATTCACTCTGACCACAAGCATTTTTTTTTTTTTTTTTTAACCCAAGCCAACAAATGTGTTGAGTTTGATGACCGTTTTGAGAATTCTTTGAAAGTAAGACAGAAAAAAAATTCAGCCCCCACAACAGCTTCAAGAATTAACATGAAATTGGTTAGACATCTATCATAATGGGACAAAAGTCTCAAGGACGCATGCATGAAATTGAACAGGAAGCCGGCCATTTCAATTTGAAGCAGCAACTTGCAGGGCTCTGACTTTGGAAAACCTCTACTATGAAATATGCAGCGCAGTTTATGAAGTGTATACTCGAAATCCCTCAAAAACAGCATGTGAATGTCGAGCATCAAATGGAACATTTTACTTTCAGTGGGATCATGTGACTTCAAATTGAAGCGAGTCCACCAAGAGATGAGCAATTTAAATGGATCCAAATGGGCCATTATGTTGACAAAAGTGGCGCATATGTGCAAAAAAGCCTTTTCACACACAGAATGTTTTGATGTTTTTTGTTCCCCCCCATGCGGGTGCTAACATGAGCGCCAGGCGGCCTCACGCTGCTGTCAACAACCTTGCTGACTAAAAATGTGTCACTTTGTGTCGAGGATTTTACTCTTAAAAAGACACTACCGCAGAATTTTTATATTGTCATCATTACAATTGTAGTTGATGGCTTAATTAATTTGACTGCATTCACAAGATAACTCTTATGTAACTTCCAGAAATAATGTTTTATTATTATTTACAAATTCATCTATTTTTCTTTTCCTTAGTACCTATCCTGAGCTACAGTGCATTCATCCCTCGCTATCTATAATCGCTGTTCACTGTAGTTCAGTGCATCGCTGATTGTTTTGTTGGATTTATGTTGCGGTTTATAGTCATCTATATTGATTTTTTTCCCCTGCAGACTCATGGACCAAAAAGTACCAGACAGGTGAAAAGAATGTCCAAAAGACAGTGTGCCCAATTTTGTGCGCTCGATGTAAAAACTGGTGCATCTTAACTTACGGACCTGTCTCGTTTAGCATTTTTGAGAATTTAGCAGACCATATTACACCTTGTTGGGCGTTCCGACAGACTGAAAGACTTTTAATTACACACCCCCGGGTCAACTGACAATTTTGTGACAGAAAGTAGACTAGACATTTAGACCAGATGTGGCGCAGGTGGCCTAACGCAATTTTTGTGCATTTGATCCAGGTGCAATCAGACAGATTCAGACGTTCACTGATGTGTGGTGTATGTCATCATATTTCATTCACAAACATGATACCAGTGTGCATCAAACGTTCTGAATCATAGCAGAAATCCATTCATTGAATGTCTCATTCTCGACATTACTGGTGTGTGTACATGTTCCAGTAAACAGCCGAGCATCTTTACACTCTGCCACGCTCACTTCCACATCTCCCAACAGGTCGGGCCCATTTTTTAAAGGCAGGAACATGCTAAACGGCACAGTAATTGTATTGTAGAAAGTGAGGATGGTGACCCCAAAGTGGACAAAAATAATACCTGCACCTCACATGCATACATTGTATAATGTGAGAAGCTTTGCAATAAAAGGAAATAATATTGTAATAATATGGTCGCCATCTTGCGTATTCAGTGTGCTGTGGGGATGGTCTGGAATGTAGACCCCATAATAAATGAGCGATCACGATATTCTCTGAAACACTTCCCATGGATTTGTGTGCTATTTCCATTTTGCCCAAGATGCTAAGACGGTGCCAAAGCCTTATGCATGATATTTCAAGGAAGTCTCCGGTCCCATTACTGCATTACATTAAACTTGTTAACTAGTTCGAAACTGCTTTGTAGCTATATGGTGTCTTTTCATCATGTGAGCACCAACTAAGCAGACAAACTCATCAAGAGGCAAGAACATACGCACGTAGACGGTCGGCCGGAAATCGCTTTGGATGCACATCCACACCCACCCACACACGCACGCACGCTAGCTGCTGCCTCAAGACAAGGTGCAGAAACGAGCTAAATGGAGCATCTCGCTTTACATTCATTCCACCGCACCTCCACAGTTCATGGCACTTTGGTCCCTATTTAAAACCACAGCAATAGCCTATAGCTTTAATGTATTGTCGCTCATGTGGGACCAGGCCGCAGTCGGTTGGGATTAGACAAACAAGGCGTTAACACTGTGAAAATGTGTCCAAGGTGTTTAAGGTTGCATGTCTTGGTTGGTTGGTGGTGTTTGGGGCATAATGTGAGTTAATGATGTCACCTGGCATCTTATTAAAAAGCCAGGCAGGCTCACACTTTGTCACATTCTATTACCAGAAAATCCCATGAGGCAAGTGTTCATTTAAGCGAGGTTATTCAAAGGATAATTCACATACATCCTCAATAACATGATGAAATAGACTCTAAACATTTACGATAAATAGTGATTAACTTCTTTTTGAACTTGTATAATGAGCTTCGTTGGAATTCGCCAATTTTGAGTGGGTGGTCCTGCCTCATGCACCCTGTATCCCACCAACTTTGGGCTGTGCCAGCAAAAGAAAGCTAGGGGTCAAGGCCCAAAATGGGAATGTCCCCCTAAACGCATTGTTTTTCATTCTTAGAAACAGCACTTCATCACTAAATTGCTGTATTACACGAACCAGTAACTGTACCGATACATGTATGTCCCGCATGCAAACCTCCCAGCCACTTCGACAACTATGCTGAACAATCACATGCTGCTAACCAGAAACAAACGCTGAGAACTGTTAGCCAACGCTAATTTGCGCAACAATGGCGAATCGCCGCGTCTGCCAAGTCATGTCCATAGAAATTTATGGGAGATTGGGGTATTATTTAAATTAGCTCCACTGCTGCATCACAATTGGGCAGAATTAATAAAGGCTTGTTCACAGCCACGTTTCGGGAAACGAGCAACTGACAATCGACAGTTTTTTTTAATTACACAATTGACAGGTGGGCAGGCCTCCAGACAACTATTTGATCATACGCTAAATGAAAAGATACTTTTTATCGTTTAAGACAAAGGGTTTTATTGTTATTCTTCCTTCCTTTAGACTAATTTCTTTCATCAAAATGCATATTAATTTTCATTATTTCCCAAGGGAAAAATGATCACAGACCGCTTGCAACTTTTTGCATTGGAAGCCAACTACCCTGAGCCCTCATATTGTTAGTGTCTTTGGTACACCAGAAATGTTCACGGGTCCATGTGGGACTGTGTAAACGATGTAGTTCAGCAAAGCCTACAGATCAAAGAATGCATCCATCCATCATCTTATTGTGCAGGTGCAATCTATCACACCAAACGGTTGCAGATATTGCAGTCAAAAGAAACGGTTTGGGAAACCGCTTGTGGGACACATGATCCATATTCGCCCAATCAGAGTAAATTGTGTCCAGCTCCGCTGGGGCAACATCTTTGGTCTGTTCCTATAAGCCAGAAAGAAAGATTGCATAACTATGACATATCCTCTGATATGCAAAGAAAAATCAGGAATATACCACTACTTCCTCACGAAATGTCCAAAAAGTTGTTTTATGTCAAGGTAATGGTGAACTCTTATTAGACATATTGAATAATGTCACCCTGAGTGCATCATTTGTTCTACAATATGCTGCAAACATAACGACTCGCTGTTATCATTATAGACAAAAGGATTCACATTCAAATGTATAACTTTGCATATGCCCTTTTACAAAAATCCATCCAGTAAAGTGTTGTCCTTTAGCGAGATGATAAAAGAATGAGAAGACAAAAACTCTGGACTGTGTATTGAACTAGTTATCGACGCTAAATCATTGAGGCTTATTCATTAGAGAAGGACACTATGTCCGTGTGGAAACCATGGTGATAATGACAGATGACCGCGTGTAACTATGCACTCAAAGTCAGACTGGACAAAAATCCCATCAATCTCATCGATATTTTAGGGTACTGCATTGATACTCCAGCAAAAGAGCGCTTGTGACGTATCAACTTGCAGGGCACAATATCAATACGCCAGCAGTGGATATTGCCTCATATTACATTATCTGTGAGGGTTCAGTAGTAAATTGTATCTATAATCGAGATCACAAAGCGGCCTATCAGACTGCTATTTCACTCACGGTAACTTTGATACCACTAGCATTACATTTTGATGCAATTTATCATTATTTTTTTCGGGTACAGTATAGATACAGTAGCAACTGTTATCAATCATGGGACCCTAACCCTTTCTCACAAGGGACAGCATCAATGTCACCGGCAAGAGAGAGAGGTTGCTCCTTATCATCATGCATGCTATACTATCGACACAACATTGATTTGGGATTGTGTGGTATCGCAACGATACCGCAGGCATTAAATAGAAATTGAAATATTATCTTTGGGTTCCAAAATCAATACACTAGCTTCAGATATTGAATTTTGGATGCATCATTAACTGTCAAGGCACAGTGTCAATACAACCCGCCTATTAGATATCGGGATCGCAACATGTTATCTCTTGCAATAGCAACATCAGATATCAATATCACAAGGATAATATCGGGATAAAACAGACCAACATACAATCCACCAGCAATAAATATCCATCTTCTATTGTAAATGTTCGGCATTGTTACCTTTTAGGCCGCTTTTCCATTACAGCTTCCAGAATGGCTCACCCCGCACCATCCCAACCTCACTTGCCTGGCCTGGCGCAGGCACCAATCAAATGCAAGTGCGGTACACACCGCACGCTAAGATTTCTACCACAAGCTTCACTAATTCATCCACTGGTACACACATACATTATGAAATTGTATCGATGGTTCAGTATTGTCGTAAAACACAATTGATGTGGAATGTGTCTACTGAATTTTTATGACTTTGTGGCAGCCTGCACTTTCAAGCTCACTTAAAACCAGGAAATGGATATGTGCAGTGGAGTGACTTGCTGCGTTGCCTAAAGAATCGCCTACATCTCTCAGCCAATCAGATGACAGTGAGATCATGTGCCTGCTCAGCCTGATTTTTAGAATCACCTCAGAGGAGGTTCTGAAAGTCAGTTTCATTGCCACGGTAATACCGGTAAAATGTATATATTTAGGGTACAGCAATGACTCGATCAGTCTTCACGGTCGAACGGTTGTCATTGTGTGCCCCGCGATTGGCTGACAACCAGTTTAGGGTGCACCGCGCCTACTGCCCAATGATAGCTGGGATAGGCCTTGGGGGTAAAACATTGATAACACCAGCCTTCAATTGAAAGCGAATTGATCGCAAAATTGCAATGAATCTATTGCAATATCATTTTCAAAAATCATGTTTTAATAGTTTGCTAGATTCTTACAAATGTCATTAATCATTAAGACCTAATTCATGGACTCCATCTTTAAAAGTAGCTATTTATGGTTTGTTTTTTTCTTCGCTGCCGACTGATTGCATTCATCGTGCTGATTTCTCCAGAGGTCCCTGAAGGCGACTGGCAGCCTCAATAATTGATGGTCTCGAAAGGCTGCGTGTGGCTGTGCGAAAAGCAAGCGAGCGAGCGACAGAGCGCCCACAGCCCCTGGCGGGAACGCTCAAAGCGGCGGCGGCGGCATCGGAAAGGCGAGCGTGCCTCAATCGAAAACGACTATTGTCTTCAGCGCGCCAAAACATTTAGCGAGTGAGACAATGCGACAGTTTGATTAGAATGTCGCAGCCTGGCGGGCGCAAACATCAAACGGGAGGGCGCAATGCAGATGCGTTACGCACTCTTATTTCAATGTCAATTATGGATTGTTTGACTGGGAGCGAACACGAGGCACAGACCATGAAAAACGAAACAGCAAAGCTCCTGGCGGCGGGAAAAAAAAAAGCTTTGTGTCTTTCATAATAAAACATCATCCATCATTTGTCGCTACGCCCTCAAGTCGTTCAGTATTGATTTGGTAAAATAATAGCGACGGGATGACATTGTTTTCCATCCCGTTGGTCGTCTCATCTATCATTTACAGTACATGGTTTCTTTCCAATGCGAGGGGGACATTTCGATTGCGATATTCCGATATGTGCACATATATTTGGATTCTTATTAAGGTGTTGGCTTCGTCCACCCAGTCCATGCCATGCCCATGCCACAGACTATTATGGAAATTGTTTTTGAAGTTGCAGAGCAGATGTATAGTCAAGACTGACTCAGATGTGAAATTTGCTCATTTTTTCTCTATGGATATTTTCTTTTTTTTTTTTTTTTTTACTATTCTGTCCATTGACAACCACATCTTCTCGCTCTTTGTTTGTATAATGAAAAGTTGCAACATTTTACTAGTATACAGTAGAAGACCTCATAGTTTTGTGTGTATTTATGGTATGCATTTAATTTTACATCTGAAGTAATGGAGTTTTTCTTTTGTGTATTTTCTCATTTAACTTATATCTTTTCTTATTGTTATTCCTACAGCTGACAGTTATGACATATTCAAAATTTTCAGTGATGGACAGTCAAGATTTTTTTTTCACGATTTCTGTTGTATTTACGATTCACTTTTGTAATGATAGTTGTATTGTTTTGAATGTACTGTAGAAGGACAGTTATGACAATTTTTAGTCATTTCGTTAATGATGGACAGTTACGAGTTATGAAAAAAAAATTCTCGGTGTTCTCATTTTGATGGCTCACTGTTATTTTAATTCTGTGACGGTAGAAATTTTCTTGCCTTGCAATGTATTTGCCTTCTCTAGTTCTTGTTCATTTTCCTCACTTTAATTTTTAAGATCATCACACAACGACAAGCCAAGTAAATATAAAATGCTGTTTTCAAATGGCAAATTTTATCTATTGAGAGCACGCCATTTTCAATACTTAAAGACCAAGTGTGAAGTAAATTTGACCAACCGTATTTTGTGTAATACTATTACTTTAAGAATACTATGCTATTATTATTATTTATTTATTTATTTATTTTCACACAAATGTCCGAGATTCATTGTAGGACCCATAGCAACGTCCTAACAACAAAAATGGTTTTGTTCAGCAATCTCCGGTATTCTTTGAGAATGACGTCTTTTGCAGAACGACGAGTCACCAGTTGCTACTGTACTGCATTGTTGATTGTCCCGTGAGCGGCATGACAGCTGCATGATATTTTCGGTCTCCTGAGCATTTGGCTCGTACATGCACGGTCCAACGAACATAATTCCAACAAGCTCCTCTTCCTCCAACTCTTCAAATACCTGGATCCGCACAGATACGTTTGAGATTGCGTTTGGCGAGTCAATTTCTGACTGGCTTAATGCACTTTCTATGTTGAGCTCTGCCATACTTGTCTTGGAATGACGCCACACTTTCGGGTTTATTGCTCGGTGGAATCTCACTTCGGGAAAATTATTATTTAGTAAAATACACCAAATAAAAAATATGCTTTCATGCTTTATTATCTGTATTATGTGTAATTATTGACGAACCTATTTCAAATTAAGTCTTTGACTGGTAAAAATAACATCCAAACGTGGACTGACCAATTGTTTCTATATGGGAAAAATGTGACATTAGCTAATTTGAGCTGGTTATTATAACATTGTTATTATTATTATTATTTTATACGCTCAATTTTGCTGTAACTGCAACATAGAATGTGACAATATAGGCTTTCAATTTGATTTATTCACTCTTAGTGCAACACTTTTCATACATTTGTGGTTGTTTATACACCCTTTAAACAAGCTTACGGTGAGCATGTCAAAAGAAGTCATCCAAATCTAAACATGTACATCAAAAAAAGTGAATACCTCATGAAATAAGAAATGCTTTGATCACTTTGCTGACACTTGGATAACAGTACCAATTAGAATGCAAATGTACACCACGCTTTTCAGATCATATTTTTTATTTATTTTTGCTTATTTTATTCATTTATTATTATTTTTTTTACTAATACTTTGTATAATAATACTAATAATAATAATAATAATACTTTGCCAAACAAACAATCTTGACAAAATACATTCATGTTTGAAATTGTCAAGGCTTCTTTACGTCATTGTGGCAAATCCGCGCACAATTTTACTTCGCTTGTGCAACACACACGCGTTGTTTTGAAAATATGTTGCAGTTTCACTCCAAGTTGTCACTTTAGCACGTGTTGGCTGGGGCACCAGGGTGGAGTGTCTTCTGCATGTTATCACCAATTCTGGTCGCCGTTATTACTTTGCGGAGTGTGCCTGCTAAAACAAAGGGCCCTGGACAAGTACATGATGCATTTAACTGTACTTGGAAATCGATCAATACGGCGGCCACGTGAGCAGTAAGTGCGTGTGTAGGATTCGTTACTGATGCACATACCACATAGCTACCTTGATTTCCAGCAGCAGCAACCAGATGTGTGGTGCAAATCCTCTCCTCTAGGGTACTTGTGCATTGAGAAACACAGCCGGGGAAAAGCTGATTACTAAGTCATCACAGCAAGCGACTAAACGGACCAATCACGAGAGATGAGGCGTGCGGCATTCAACGTGTGCGCTTCATGTGTTGCAGACCGGTCGCAGAGGTGCTGCGCGGTATAATGCGTTGATTACGTGATGCAATGTGGCCCTCGCCGCTCCCGCCGCGTATGTGGGAGTATAAAGAGGCCTTGGTTTAAGGCACTGTAGCTTTGAATACTTATTATTCCTTAATGATGATAATGATAATTCACCATTTGAAAACTGCGTTTTACAATTATGTATAATTGAGCTAACTTTGCCGGATATTTACATTTGTTTGATGATCTTAAATATTAAAATGGGAAAACTGCAAAAATAAAAACCAACAATCTGAAAAGAGGCGAAACGGTCATGTTTGATGTGGAGGTGGACCCAAACGCAAAGAAGCGAGATAAGAGTGCAGATAAGGAATTGTTTAATTAAAAAGAAACAAAAAGCAACAAGGTTCTGGCATACTCAAACACTAAATTCCAAAACAACAAGGATCAAAGAAAATAAAACACTCGCAAAAAGGTAAAGGACAAATGACACTTGACAAGGAACAAAAAGGAAACAGGGAGTTCAACACAAACAAACTGACGAGACAACGAGGAACATCTGGTCAAGACAAAAGCTTGGCGGGAGCTGATTGGTTAACATAAGGGTTGGGGCAAACGAGCACAGGTGGGCACAATAAGCTAACGAGTGACACAAAGGAAAACATGAAACTAAATTCGAAGCCAAAAACCAAAATCAACAACCACAAACAACTTTTTTGGGGACGATAGCAATACCACACTCTCATTTTACTTTGAATATATGTCACAATAGTTTATTTTGTTTCACTTGTGACTGGATGGAACGTTACATCGTCTCGATTTTCCTATGAGATTTTATTTTTATTTTACCTCTTAATTAATATTAAGAAATAAATTTTTGTTTCTTGGTTGATGGGCAGCAACGATGTCTTTTCTCATTTCTGGACAAATTTTGGTGTGGTTGGACGGTTACTTTTGTGAAGGACTTTTACCTCATTTAATTACAATTTTTCATTTTCTTTGTGCTAATGATGTTTTCTCGTTTTACTCCTATGGATGTTGCGCCATTCTACTTCTGTGATGATGGCCAGTTAAGACATTTCCTTTCCATTTCATGTCATGCTTTTGATTAACCCTTAAATGACTTTCCATGTTTTTATTTTATTTTGTGATGGACAGTTATATTTTACTGTTTTTTTCCCCCTCTATTTTTTTTGTCAGTTACAAAGTTTGTCGTTTTACCTTTGTGATGGTGGTTGGTTACGTTTTCTTTTTTCTTCGATTTTATTCCTACTAAAGCAAGCAGCTCAGCTTGTTTCTCGCGGCAACTTTGCTCCGACGTGTCGACGAGCCTGATTGGAATAATAGTCCTTAAATAAAATATCTGGAGCAGTCTTGTAAACAGTGTCACATTTCCCACCGGGATCTTTGCAGCCTGCTTTTTCTGAGGGACGCTGAAAAGAGTCCGTATGTAGGCCAAGCTCAAATGGATTTTTGGCGCACAATAAGAACATGTGATTAATGTGTGAATCTTTTTTAAAGAATGTCACGGCAGAGAGGATTGAGATGCTTCTGGGAAGATGTGGTACAAGCCGGCATACAGCCCAGCATCAAGGGAATAGCGGGGGGAATTTCCGATTCAGTGCAGCCAAGTGGGTGGTCCAAGCACCCCCGGAGAGTCAAAGCCTTAAGAAACAAAGCGATGTACCCGAGAAGACTTGCATTATACAATGTTGAACAATGGCAATACTACCCATACAAGCATGGCATTATTTTAGAGGTGGGAGTCAAACCACAAATAAATTGCACTAGTGCCATTAATAGAATTTCCAAGTCCCAAAGGAGAAATGTTGTGCCATTGCATCACAAATTAAAACTAGTCCCATGTGTGGTCATAAATAATCTGTGACACGCATGATTCGGTCAAGGGTCAAGAATTACAGCGCACTCAAACTCTTTAAAACAGCCCTCCTGTTTAGGGGGTGGAGGCTGTCCTGTCTCGTGCAATGAACCGTTGATCACCAATGCGATCTAATTATTGGGAGCCGTATATCATCATTTCGAGATCTTGCTTTGAAAACAACTAGAATATGATTTTATTGTTTTTTTTTATCTTTTATACATTTGATGAGATGATGTTTTTTACAAGTCTATTAGATATCTCACAAAACAAGGTGGTTAGGCTGGTCAGTCGTAACCAAGTCTTGTTGCATGAAGCCTTCTGAGATGTTAGGCAAAACGTTTTCTATGTAAAACAGAGCAGTCCAGATGTAATGGCCTGAGAAAGAAATAATCTGGAGATCCACAAGCATGGTATTGCTCTTTCAATGTCCCTTAATCTTTATGTTTAAAACATTTCATTTAGGATGGGTGACACAAGGGTTGTGTACTTTGTTGTTTGTAACGTGTTGGGAAATTATGGAAAACTTTGATGAAAACCTTTCATTTTGCACAAACACAATCAATTTTGACAACAAATTTAAACTGCCGGAGTATTTCCATTTTCCCTGATTTTTAAATTTATAACCATAATGTTAATTTTCAAAACATTCAATTTACAATTATTAAAGGCTGCCACATTGTTTAGTTTGTTGTTTGTAAGATGTTGGCAAATGAGAAGAACGTTGACATTTAAATAAGATGTTAATACATTTTTTGCCCAAAGGAAACCCAATCATGTCTCATGAGGAATCATTAGCTCAGATTCTCAACCAGCCGCACTGTCCATATCACAGCTGGAAGGAAAAAAAAATCATTGTTTACTTTCCGCCTGAGCAGTTCAAGTCACCATCCCATCCTCGTTGTGATGCCAGCAAATGGAGCAAGAAATGAAAGAAATTGGAATATTTGCATTAAAGCCCCTCTCCGCCGGTCGGTGAATCGGCTGCGTGCAATGAGAGATCATTCGGCTTATATATTAACAGAGTTAATGTCTGCAAGAAAAAAAGTCTCCATTGAAATGGTAATAATGGGCTGTTTGTAATAATAAGTCTAATCAGAATCACGACACGCTGCAGCCGACACACTGTAAATGATTGCTTTGGCGAAGATATTTCACTTTAATGAGATTTGTGCAACTTCGGTGGAAATAAAGTGTAAACATAACGCCCCGAGAAATATGCGAGTTTATCGTGGCGAAAGTTCACACAGCCTAATCAGACAATAGGGACATTCAAAGCAACACAATTAATGCAACACTATAAAAGCAATTAAATATATCAGCGCCTATTTAATTAGTCTTTTGATCTCTCTGCTTCTTCTATGCATTCAATCCTTTTGTTGCTTTTCAAAGGCTAAATGCCATGGTTACTAAGTGATTCGGCTGATTTGACAACAGGAATGTGCAGTACACATGAACCCATGGGTCACACAGCATGGAAATATCTCAGCAATTAAGCAAGCAGATATAATGAATTTCAAATACGGATATGCTAATGAGGTGTTCTGGAAGTGGAACTCGATGGCCAGCCCCAGGTGGGCAGGCCTGCACCCACGGGGCCTGGCCTGGCAAAGACTGAAGAGGCAACATGCGTCCCCCTTTCCATGGGCTCACCATCGCTGGGAGGCGGTCAGGTGAGTCGGGAGCTAGGTGACGGTCGAAGGCGGGAGCCTTGGCAGTTCGACTTTCGGCTACAGAAGGTGGCTCTAAGGATGTGGAATGTCACCACTGTGGCAGGGAATGATTCTGAGCAGCTGTGCGAGATGGAGATTTTCAAACTAGATACAGTTGGACTCAACTCGAGATGAAGGTTTGGCGCCCGATGCCCCCTTTTTCTTTGACCTCACATCAGATGAGACAAAAATCCAAATTTATGCATATCAATAAGCAAAGAGAAAATTTGATCTAATTCTCTATCTTGGGGTCCCTCATTTATTGCAGTGTCTGCAGTGAGGCAGACTCCGTATTGGTCTGTCACGGCGAAGAAGGAGCTGAGCCGAATGTTTTCAGTTAATTTACATTCCTATCCTCGCCTTTGGTCACAAGCTGTGGGTCATAAGAATAAGATAACGGACACAGGTGGCCAAAATTAGTTTCCTCCACATGAGTGTCAGTGCAGTGCCTTACAGATTGAGTGAAAAGCTCCGTTTTGAGAAAGGGTCAGAGACAAGTCGCTTCTTCTCCTTCATAACGAGAGCAGAGGCCACTTCCAAGATAATTTTCAGGGGTTAAACCTAAGATGCCTATTAAATGTACATTTTCACCAAGATGAACAGAATTTGAAATATTTGGGGGGCAAGACTGAAAACGGATAAAAGTTGTTCAAAAGTAATGAATCACTTCAATATATTTTCTTGAGACCGTTTACTTCTTGCCTGTAATCCACAGCTTTGGTGCGATGGCATCTTGGGAACAATTCAGAAAAGTACAAAAAACATGAATAGATGAAACGATTAAATACTAATATAGCAACCTCCGAAATTATGCAATGATAGATATACTTACATAATGCCCTAGGTCAGGCATCACCAAATGGCGGACCGCGGGATGGTTCGGACCGGACCCATGGCCAATCTATGATGAATTTTTTAAGGGCGCATTCGCAAACATTGGCGCTGCAATTCTAGTAAATACGGAAAAGGCGTCACTGATTTGAGCCAATCAAATCTTTTGTTTACGATCCACTGCCAATTGCGCAGCAGACCGGAAGAGAGTGCTGCTGGCAGTATGCCTTGCTAAAAAGTTAGCGAGGTCGATGCGTCTTGTTTTAAATGAATGGACGGAGAAATTTAGTTTCGTTCTGGCTGCAGCCGATTCAAAACCAGTGTGCATCATATGCTCCGAAACCGTCGCAACATTGCGAAGCGCCACTATGAAACAAAGCACCGCCCTTTTGTGCACAGTTATCTGCTGACGTTTGAGGTGAGCGCACGCAAAAACATCGAACTTCGAGTGCAGTATAACAGATTTTTACATTTTCGTTTACATCCCAGCGGCATGCAAACGAATATTCAGTAAAAGTATCATGGATTTTGGGGAAACATAAAAAAACATTCAGTGATGGGGAAGTTGTGAAGGAGTGCTTAAATGCGGTTTCACAAACATTATTTAAAGGGAAACACAAAAACCAGATGTGTGAAATAATCTACCAAATCCCAATGGCCCTGACTTCGCTCCAACACAGATTTAAGTCACTGGCAGGGCAGTCACAAACTCATTTTTCTCATAAAGAGAAGTTAAAAAATATTCAAAAGAAAAAGTGGTGTCAAAGCTCATTTTGAATTAGTTTTTCATGAGGACAGCCATTTTTATTGATTGTGTACTGAACATGTTGACCTGGTTTACTCGGATAATTAGGCTTTCCGTTTTTTTTAGGCTGATAACTCTTTGATTTAAAAAAAAAAAAAGGTAAAAGATGTTAACTCAATGCTTAGCACTTGATATATTTCTG
This sequence comes from Idiotropiscis lumnitzeri, assembly GCF_059441095.1. Taxonomy (NCBI): domain Eukaryota; kingdom Metazoa; phylum Chordata; class Actinopteri; order Syngnathiformes; family Syngnathidae; genus Idiotropiscis; species Idiotropiscis lumnitzeri. The sequence goes on from NC_142394.1 coordinate 8,710,559, forward strand.
CAGGAGATATTTTACAGCTTTTTTCTGGAAGTGGCACCCTTAAATTCCGGGAGCCACATTTTCTTGAAGGTGAAATAAACGCCTTATTTTTTTTGACTGGCAAAGGTGTTTAATGGGAACATTGCTAAATATTTAGTATATAAGTGTGCTCTGTTGAAAATGACTAAATATTGAAACTATATAAAAATGTGAACATAGGCTAGAAATTTCGGGAAGTTGGACTTTGGTTCGGACCTTTTAATTGGAAGAAATTTTCGTTGTGGACCTCTGTGACTTTTAATTGAATACCTCTGTCCTAGGTCATCACATCTCCCTTCTGATTAGATATTATGGGCCCTTCATTTCAAAAATACACACAGCGAGATTGCTTCTTCACAACTTATAATTGAGCGTCTTAGCGTGAGAAGGTGCGAGCGAAGACACCTGTGACATGTGCAAGTGGCACTTGCACATTCGCATAATGTGGAGGAGGCTCGAAGAGGCCTTGTGAAAGATGTGGAGGTCACAGCAGAGAAAATGGATGCCCCCTGCTGGGATGTTGATGAGGACGCAGCAGCAACACCCTCCCCCGGGTTTCCAGAAGAAGAAGACAAGGAATCTGGGCTGGAAAAGAACATCCCAGCCGCCGGCCGGCCTCATTTCATCAGCCCATTAAACAGCCGTGATCAGTCATCATCGTTAATGCATATATGGAAGGTCGTTTGGCGTCATAGGTCACCTAGTGCTACCAGCTGTGGCAATGCGGTCGGTTCAGCGGCCCTCCTGTTGCCTTTTATGACCACAAGGGTTCTGATCAGAGAGGCATACTGTATCACCCACAAATTGTGAAAAAATACTAAATTGTCATCTAAAAGTCAATACCTTGATCCCCAACCTTTTTGCAATTTGCTAGTTCCAAATGCACATTATTTTTCTACTGATTCTTTTTTGGGGAATTAAATGACTATGGAAGAATTAAAGACGAGGATTAAGACCTTAGTGTGTCTAGGAAGAGCTGAGTTCAGTCTGGGCTGTTAGAAGAAGTTATGAAGTTTCCCAGTAGAGAGGCGGGAGGGTGAGCAGTGGCGCATTCACATGAGACAGGACTGACCACTCCATAAGACAGACGGATTTCAACGATGTAAAAACAGTTTGGGTTTGGACCGTTTTAAGTTTGTTTGTGCTGTTGTAGGTCAATATTAGCGTTTGTGATTTTAGTTAGTGTTTGTGTCGTTTTAGGCTGTTGATAACTTTTGTAATGTTTTAGCTTTTTGTTTGCGTCTGTGCTATTTATGCCAAATTTGGTGATTAGCATTTTTACAAATTGTGTTTTTTGTTTGTACTGCTTTTTGTTTTTTTGTGTTCGAATTGTACCATTTTGGAATTTTATTCGTGTTTGCGCCATTTGGTATTATGTTTGTCCCGTTTTGAGGGTTTTGTCTGTACTATTTTAGGTCTTTGTTCCCATTCGCCCCGTTTTTTAGCTTTTGCTAGGGCATGTCATTTCAGGTTTTATTCATTTATTTAATTATTTTTTTCAAGCATTTGTGCTATTTTAGGTTTTTGCTAGCGTTTTTTTCCATCAGTCAGCAGCCCGCCAGCAAAACAGGAGGGCATCAGTGACAGACTGGGGGACCTTACGTTGGTACTGGCGGACAGCCTACGTCTGCCAAAGACAGAAGAGTAAAATAACTGAAAACACAACATTTTCCATCAGCGTGAATGTGTGAATGGTAGTTTGTCTATATGTGCTCTGTAAATGGCTGGTGACCAGTCCAGGTGCAGAGAATCCCACAACACTAGTGAGGCAAAGCGGTGTATAAAATGGATGAATGCTCATCCCTTTGATTTATCCAAGCTAAGCAGAAAAAGGATTTAGTGATGAACTGGACCTACAGAACATCAAGCAATTCACGGCGGAAGGACATTCGGGGGTAATTCACGGGGTGTGGCCGCGTGATCAAGTCTGCAACAGAGAGAGAATGTAGCGATTGAAAACGCTCAGCCATTATTGTTATATCCTCTTTCCTAACGGGTGAGCAATCCAGAGGATGCGGATGGAGAGTCAATAGGGTCCTAATGAGTGATGGAGCATGGATTATGAGAATGCTGTGCTTTTAAAAGTTACCCCTTGTCGTCTTTCTCCTCCTCCTCACGGGTTCATGTTGCTGAGCAAGCATGTTTTATTCATTAATGCCTTCGCAAAACTCCAGCGGAGACAGTTCGACTCCCCTCAGAAACGACTATTCTTCTTAAAGGAGCAGAGGCGTTTTATTAGACCACAAAGAGCAACGACCAAAGTCAGCTGGCTTATTATTTGACCCGGACATTTTTCATGCTAGGTCATGTTTTCACACCGCATCAACTTCTTCATTTCCTTTTAAGTACGAGCCTCCCTAAACTGTACCGCATTCATGCTTTCAATTCATTTTTTGACCAGATAAAGGCACATCAATGTAGTGTATGAATATTAAGCAAGGTAGAAACTTCAATATGTATAAATTGCTGGGTCTGTGCAGAGCCTGTCCACCCGTTAATTGTTGACACAAGTGGTTTAATTTACATAATTAACACCCCCCCACCCCCAGTTTATAAATGAGATTTGGCTAGGTTGGGCTAAATTGGGCTTAATTTTCAAGTGACTGCCAGATAACGTCCTAGTATTTGGTTTTGTGCATGCTGCATGCGCCACAAACACAAGTTTGATTTTGTTGCTAATGGTCAAGCGCTTGAGGCATGAAGAGCATGTTGCAATGTACACTCGCCTGAAATCATGCATGAGTGAGTTGGTCAGGCTTTGGCAGGGTTGTGATGTCACATTTGGACTCATTTTCATTATAACAGCCTGCACACCACATTTTTCTCCCAAGACCTTGCAGCTAGGGTGGGCCAAGATCTGCCATTTTCACGTGATGGCCAGACAACACGGATGTAGTATCATGTCTGAAATGAAATTTAAGCAGAGCTGCAGTGTTGTTGGATGTATAAATCTGCCACACGAATTGAGAGATGTGATTGGATGAAAGTGTGGCCACCAATAGTGAAAATACAATCCATGCTTTTACTGTCTTTATAGAGGATCAAATTCACGTCACAATTAGCACTCAAAACAAGATATTTCTGGATGGTGTCACCATTTCGAACATTTATTGTACATAGAGCGTGTTTTACTGTCCATGACACGGAGGGTACGGTGAGCTAAGTTCCGCCACATTCAAGCGATGGACAGACAGCACAAAAAGCAAAGGAGCCAAAAACACTGGCAAACCCGGCAGTAGAGTGTGGGAAGAGTGATTCTGAGAGACTAAAAAGAAAGAGGGTGAAAAGTGATATGATTCTTGATCTGCAACACACTTGGGAACCATTTGAAATTATGAAAAAAGCTAAATATGCCTCCTTTAATTAGGCTTTGCAGCGTCTTTGTGACTGCTTGACAACATACACGCCAACACATCCCGCCAGCATGAGTGTTTTTTGCATAATCAGCAGCAAAAATCATAAACCACCTCCAAGTACTCGTAACTCATGAATAAACCACGCTACAACCTGTCAGAAGCGACTGCGGGTCAAAATTTCCGCAAGGAAATTCGCAAGCGTAGGAGTGAGTCGGAAGTCATTAGATACATAAATAGATACATAAATCTGTAAATGTAAAATATTCTGGACGTACCATGTGTCAACACAGTGGCTATGTAGCCATGAACTCTGATATTGCATTTGGAATCCAATGAACACATCAGACTGCCATGAAAACAACATGGAGTAATATTGACTATCACGTAAAAATAAAAAAATTAATTAAAAAAAGCACAAAGCCCCCCCAAAAGGATTCAAGGCATTAATTGGCTTTTAAAATATCCTTGATTCATATTTTAAACATCCTTACAAAAATGAAAGATGTCAAACATTGGCTTTGTCTATGTTTTTTTGCTCTACCAGAGTACCATTTCAACTCCCAAATTGTTCATTCTGCGACAAAAATGTATTTTTTTTTGGGGGGGGGGTCTACGCCCTGCAAAAGGTTTACCAGTGGTGCCTTGGGATAATTTGTTCTGTGATGATGCCCACATTTATATTTCAACTCATTCTTCCCCGGTGAAATTAATTGACATGATATTAATCTGTTCCTCCTCCAAAAACAAGTATAATTCTCTTCATTATGCCTGTGTGGGAACGGTGGTGACCAACTAGTTAGCACATCGGACTCACAGTTAAGAGGTCATGGGTTCAAATCCAGGCGCTGGCCTTCCTGTGTGGGGTTCTCGCCATGCCCATATGGATTTACTCAGGTTACTCATTCCACATAAAAAAAAAAAAGAAATTCTTCCGTTCTCCGTTTTTCTCCCACATTCCAAAAACATGCGTGGTATGTTAATGGGACGCTCTAAATTGGCCTTAGGTGTGAATGTGACCGTAGACGGCTGGGATAAGCTCCAGCACACCCGTGACCCTCGTGAGAGAAGTGGAACAGATAATGGATGGATGGATGGTGTCTCTGGAAACGTCCTAACTGTCCATGACAATGAATCCCTTCATGGCAAGCCTGTCCACCTATCTAAAAGTGCATCTACTTCATTTTCTGGGAGTAACACCGGCAATAACAACGTTGTCCTTACAAAACGGGAGAAGTGTCACATTCACACTTTGGTGACCACAAATGTTACGATTCCCAAGCTCGACACATTCATTGACCTGAGCAGAGCTGGCGACGGCTGTGGTAGCTCTTAATGTTGTGCAAAAGGGCCTCATTCCTCCATTTTATACACCTAGCACCCGTTCTTTAAAGCACTCAAAGAGCAATTGATGCGAGATCTGTGTGAGCAATGTAAACAAATTAAATAGTCATGAATTGAGAGTGTCTCAACGTTGTAAATGTGGCCACTGGGACAGAACACAGCCTTGCTTATTTGTACAGTTATTGTGTGTTTTAAGACTATTCATGTATAATTTAAAACCTCAACAGATGTGTTAAGATGCGAGAACTTATTGGGCCTGCAGCTCTTTGAGCAGTTTAGCAAAACATACTGTACATATTCCCCATAATGGAACAGATAGCATTTGCATGGTGAATTCAAAGTTGGAGTGACTGGCTGGATATAATCAGTGACCATTCCTAATTTCCATTTTTAATTCTTATTCAAGAAATTGTGTGAATATTATGTTGTTTATTATAAAATCAAACACAAAAAATGAAAAGTAATGTCAGTGTAACCACGTCGTAAATGTTGTTTTGAATTCACTGTCATCATACAGAACTCCTATTTTTTTTTTTTTTTTTGTCCATTGGAAAATCGTCTGAGCGATTCTTAAAAAAAATGCATTCACAAAAAGTGATTATCACATTGTCACACTGATGCATTATCATCATTATTATTATTGTGGTAGTAGTAGTTCTGGTGTCACAAAGAAGCTCAATGCTCCTAAAATGCTAATTAACGCTCCATTTCGTTGATGGGATTTTTCAATACTCACACACACATTCAAAATACACATTTTGAAAAAGGAATTTTTGTATATTTTTGGATGGTTAAATGTGCAGTATTGCGCATTGACCCATGAACGTTGTTGGCATACCAAAGAAACAAACATGACAGTAGGATGGTCATGGTGTCTAATGCTAACAATGGAGGCGATTTTCTCAGTATTTTTAGCCATCTCGCTCGCAAACACAAGAAAAAAGCGTGTTTATTGCGAGAAAGAGCATCTTGTTGTTATCCTCATACCTTCACACGAGGAGCCTTATCTCGGCTGCGCAGTGCTCCCGCCGTTTTGTTCTCCCATTGTCACGCTACTATTCATCCCCAATCTGTTCGCGGCAACATATCACCATTTGGCTCTTTTTGTCTTCAGGACAACCAACTGTCTGTTTTTTCATATTCAGGCTCACAGCTTTGCTCAACACATTGTCCCTCTCTCCTGCTCATTGTCTCCGTCTGGCCCCCCTCGCTGTTATTGAGTTGCACAGAAGACACCAGGAGGTAGACTGAGCCCAAAAGCCAAAGTGAGGCGATCGCAGCCAAGAGATTACGGGGAAGATTTTCACGAGCTAGACACGAAGCCTTCTGTTGCCGCCCCAAGTATGAGCCTGGTGACGTTTTTAGACACGATTCATTGTTGCAGCCCATGAATTCCACTTTTCCTAATGTTCTACAAGCTTTTAGGCTACTTTCCTTTTCCAGGCAATGGTGAAAACCACATCGAAGGGGGAAATGCGAAACGATTGGCTTGCTATTTGGATACCCAATGTGCTGTCCTGCCTGCAATATCCCTAGGATTGGGTCTTAGTCCTTGGTCTGTCGAGGTTTTCTATTAAGTCTGAACTGGTTTATTACTCTGTAAAAAGCAATTCCACAACTTTTATTGAGCCAACACACAGAAAGAGATGTCCTGAGTTTAATTTGCTTGGTGACTGCAGTCGTAACTCAAAACACTTGGATTGCAAATTTGTGAATCTCTTCCAACATCCACAAAAAAAAAAAAAAATTTTTTTTACTTCACTTCAGTGGTCATTATGCTTTTCCTTCTGGTGTGCACACCTTAGCCACTGGGGCTCATTACTGACATCAAGACACACATAAAATAGTTTTCACAACTGACTCTGCAAGTTGCTGTTCGTCATTTTTTGCAAAGGATAAAGAAATAAAGAATCCCAATGAGTATTGTTCTATTGTTTGTCAACATGGGTTGCATCACCGTTTATACTCAAATATCCTATGCTTAATTAGACAAGCTGTAATTCTCTACATTTTCTGTTTAGTTTGACAGAAAACCTCAACTGGGAGAGGCAATAAACAATCTGATTTAAAGTATTGTTCATTATCTGTTGTTAGTGTGACATTAGTTTAGTTCACTGCCACCATACAGTGGCAAATATTTGATGTAAATTAAAAGTTAAAAAAAAAAATCAGTAGAGCAATGGGTCGTATCTTGAAAAACGTTTTAGTCAAAAAGAAAGATTTCACGGCATAAACCAAACTATGAGAAAAAAAATTTACACTATGAAGTCAATTAATGATGATGTCATCTCATTATGCTCACAAATTTGGTGAGGGTCAATTCTTGGCTTGTCTATTTAAACACAATTTATCTATTGTTCTGTTGAATGACTGGCAGCAGAGGAATACACAGTTTAATTGCACCTTTTGACATTGAGTGGAAGCGCATTATTCTGCTTGTTGCTTTTGTTGCTGGCATAGATAGTCGATCAAAGCAGAAATATTATTGTAGTAAATCATGGTTGGACCAATTAAATCAAATTGAATTAAGAAGCATTTAGTTATTTAAACGGCAGACTTATTGGTTTCGCATGTCAGTTGGACAGACATCAACAAAACAACTGGTCCTGCAAGAAGTAGTCCCATACTTCCAAATATACTCTGTTGTGGTTTGCATGCATTTTTAGTCATCCTAGTACAGGAAAGTTTCCTGTTCATATTTCTGGGACCGATAAGAGACAGTAGCGACAATTCAGTTTGTGACAAAATATTTTTGTCATATTTCCAATTTTTTTCCCCTGTGTAATAACAAATCAAGTCACTGGGTCACACTCTTTCTAAAGCATCAGGGGATTCACACTAGAAAAAGGCAAAACACCGCTATGAAAGCGGCCTTATCTTTTGTTTCTATAGCGAAGGATGCATTTTCAGAAGCCGGCCTGGTTTCTCTGCCAGGTAAGATCGCAAATACACCACCAAAATGACCCTCCAAAAGATAAGACAATGTGAGTATACGCCTTTCTGTTGTGTCAGCCTGCCAGCTCAGTCTCCACTTATTGGAAAAAGCACATAGGCTTCCCCTCCACTCCCAAAGGCAGTACAGCTTCCCACCTTGATTCACTTCAAGTGCCAGATTAGTGCTGAAGTGGTCAATTTCTTGATGTTCTCTTCAAAGTCAAGAGTGGCCAACATAACCACAAGGGAAAAATGAAGTGATGTCCAGTGTAAACCAGAGGAAGATGGCATCAAAAAAAAAACATACACACCGGCCTGAAGGTCTGAGGTGGAGTTGAAAATAGAGGTCCTCTGGGATACAGCACGCAGAACTTTATCTGCAGCTTTGCAACGTACAGCGAGATTAATGGAAAATGCAGTCCTCAGCAGAAATCAATATGCCGCCTTAAAAACAAGCTATCCCATGCTACAGTGGTGAAAATCCAACGCTAAGAACCTGGAGTCTTTGCGATAAATATTCCAACTATATTCTCGAAGGTGCGATCGTTCACTGGCAATGGCCCATTAGACATGGTGTGTTGGGGTTCGAACACGGGGTCCACAAATGTTTATCGAGCGGCTGCATGGATAATTAGACGCACTTTGTTGTTTTTGCACTCTCAACATGTTTCGAGCTTGTTTTGCATGCACGCTCCGGGCACCTTCTCAGATGTCCACCTGACCATCCCGGAGGTGCTGAGCAGAAGTTCAATAGTGCCTTCAGTTGTAGCAAGATGGCTGTGTAAGGTCAATAAAAGGCCAGCATCAAGTTAGAAAAACTCCTGATCCTCCTTTCGTGATAACCACACTTGTCAGAAGTGTCTACTGCAGGTCACCAGTGATGGGACAATGTGATTTACTGGGCTTGTTGTAGAAGCGACCAATTGAAAGTGGCAATACTTGCACAGATTTATAGAAATAAACTATTGTGTATTGATTATTGTGAGAAATCATTGATATAATCAGTGTCTTCAAATAAATAATCATTAAATATTAACCACAACATATAATGATATTAAAGGTAATTAGAGCAAATATGTTATTTCAGAAGAATGTGTCCAACTGGCATCCGTTTGCATTCATCACTTCCCAAAGAGTAGTTCTAACACGCAGTGCACGGTTCACACTTCAAAAAGGTTGGTGACCCCTGGTCTATACCACAATCGCAGTAAGGTTGCACAATATCGAAATAATATCGTTATTGTGCTCATCGCCAATGTAATATGCGTATCACAATAAGTTTTATATGGAATTGTATGCTGTTAGCTGACTTTGACAAGTCCAGTGCAACCTTAAATGTCATCAAATAAGTGAACAATAAAGAAATTACAATTAATTAGCTAAGAACACATTGAGTTTGCCTATTTTGCCAGATTAAAAAAATGTGTTTCTTTTCTTATGTAAAAAAAAATCAATTCATTTACTTAAGTACATGTTAAATGTTGCAATAATATAAATATCGCTATATTCAACACCCATGTGGTATATATATTTTTTCATAAATATGAAAAATGAAATATATTTCATTGTTGCTAAATCCAACAATGAATAACATTAACCCCATAACTTTAAATCATCTAACACAAACTCATCTACACTTAAACAGAACCGTAATCCCTCAGCCATCAAAATCCCACTCTAAACCAGAGGTGTCAAACTTGTAGTAAAATCATAGCATTGTTCATAAGCAATTCAAAATGTCAGTGTTTTTCTCATATTTGAATGAAAGAAATACAAAAGCATTGGGAAAATTGTTATAACTAATGAAACATCCTTCTACCAAAACAATACTAAAGGGTATTGACATTGCTAATTGTGGAATCGGCAGTTCATCTCCAAAAATAAAAAATAAATAAATAAATGCAATTGTATTAAAGGCAGAGCCACACATGCAAAACCTGCATGTTTTCAACAGGCACAAGATCTAATTATTCCTTGGTTGCTCTTTATAGGGCAAGGGACCATGTTTAGTCACTGAAAAAAATGACGCAGACTCAATAAAAGGCTGCGGACTACTTTAATATTCTGAAAATAGGCTCAATGAGTAATGCTATCACGACGAGAACCAGGGGTGCACATAGAAATATGTTCTACAAGGTTCTCAGATGAGCACCAAAATTCCTTATGCTAATGGCAGTTTACGAAAACAATATAATTTACTCTTTTATAAAAACACATTTCATTCTTATTTAACTATTTAACACAACAATGTTGCATGGCAACATAAAAAAAAAAATTGCTCTCAGTTTGCCAACTCGCCAATGACAAGCTGAAATAGGGAGTGGCAAGATAAATATTTCCCACACTTGCCACATGGGCCGGCGGCCAATTTGTCTTTCAAAATTGCACTGGGGGAGCCTGGCTACCAAAATATAAATGTCTGTATGCAAAATGAATAAATACAAAATATGCCTGCATGCAAATAGCATCGAGTAATCCCACAATCCTCCGTGTGGCATACACATGATTGGTATGTATCAATACTTTGAAAAGTATTGGTACTTACACAATCTGAATACAATACTAATATGTCATGGTGCTGCAAATACAATGCGTGTGCCCGCAGCATGCAACGCGTGTACTCTGCAAGCATCGCAGCCTACCCGGTAGAGAGCTTCCGGCAGTAGGAGAGCCCTCACTGCGACTCCGCTTGCGGTTCTTTATTTTACTGCTGCTAAGTATGGTCGGTGTGGCAGCAGGGCCAAATCAGCCAGTCTTGTCGGGAAAAAAGGTATTGTGTATCCAGTATCCATATGGAGTCTGACATTTTGGTATCATGACAAACCCAGATTGGTTGCAGTAAATCCAATAAATATCAGGCAGAACAAAAATAGGGCTGGTGATGTCGCGGTTGACCTCTGAGGCTTAATTTCGCTTTGCCTTGCATATGTGTGCTCATGTTATTCCACTGTCATTTCTATTCAAGCACAATTGAATAGCGGTACATGTGCAATAAATCAACACCAGGAGGACTGATGAGACACCGACGTGACTTTCAATGCACTTCACCGTGTTGCATGGAGTGCCTTTATATTGTCATGTCCACGACAATAACGGATGACAAAATAATGCTAATTTGGTCTAAATTTGGGCCATCCGTATGGCGGTGTTGACGTCATTCTGCATAAATGTCATTTGTTTTCTTAGACGTCATTCATAAAGTAAGCGTTGTAAATCCCCTTAGCTTTATGACGCACATTCTTCTGTCAATTCTTGAGCTTCAAGTGCCAGATTCCTCCAATCAAGTCCAAAGAGCATGTGTGTGTAGATTAGGAGGGAAATTTGAGGATCAGGAGATGAGCTATTGAGTCAATACTTTTCCGCCTGTGAGGCATCACACACAAGACATTTGGTCAAGCAAGTAGAGCTGACTTAAGAGGGTTGCATTTGCAGTCATATTCAGAACCATGGACAGCGACCAAAATTAACATTTACCATTTTAACAAAATAAAATTAAGTAAATTCAACAGACCATTTTTTTCATTGGACCACATTTCATGTTGCTAACGAAAATGGGCTGAATTTTCCAAAAATGAACGAATAGCGATCAAATTTTGCCACCATCTTCAGCTTGCTCACAATGACAAATGCTTTCAAGTTTAGTGTCGTCCATCAGTTTAGTAAAACCTGCTTGAAATTTGGGTGCAATCAAACAAAATCTATTGGTCAAGTTTGTGCAAGCTTGCTGTTTATTTTTTGGGGGATGGCTTCTTGATACATTTTTTGTGGCTCAACACATTATAGACATGAAAAACGGTATAACATAATGTTGAATAAAACTAAATGAAAGCAGAGTAGTCGAGTGTGATGCTGATGAGACAAAACAGACACTGGACTGTCACCTTTGACCCCAACTTCATCCATTGTGTACATTGTATGCACACACACGCACCCACACGCACGCACACACACGCAGACACACCAGTGGTGCTTATGCAAAGGCTCTCCATAGCGCTTTCATCCTGATTCATTATCTTTGAAAGTATTTTGCACTGATATCACATCTTTACAGAGGTTTCAAAAGCTATTTAAAGACTACTTCTAAACCATCCCCTGGCTTGAAACTGTACTTTGAAAAAAATAACATGGACTTGAAAACCTAACTTGAAAAACTAACATAGACTAGAAAGCCACATTTGAAACTTAAATTTGAAACCTCAATCTAGACTTGGAAGTGTTGCTTGAAAACAGAACCAAGGCCAGAACCCCAAATCTTGAAACTGCAACTCTAATTTGGAAACTTTCAACCCCTAAGCCCTCATGTGAACCCATAACCAAAGTTTGAGACTCTAATTTAAAAATGCTCAACCTTATTCAACACTGTAGTATCAAACCCAAACCCAGTCTCTAAAATCCTTAATTCTACGCACTACAAGCCTTGTTTTACTCATTTACTCCCATTGACGGCTAAATACGTCAAAGATCCTTTTTTATTTACTTGGCTGATAGTGAATGAGTTTAATAATGAAAAAAATTATTTCCGCAGGAAAACTGTCCTAATCTCCTGACTCATTAAAACCGTAACCCAAATTTAGAAACTTAACCCCCAGTCTGAAACCAAATCTTGAAACATTAAACCTAATTTGAAAAATGCCAAGTTGAAACCCAACACCGAATTTGAAACCCTCAATAGAAACACTTTTTTTTTTAATGGTGACAGCAATTGTACTTCCTTGAGTAAGTTTTCTTAATGTCCTGACACATACTGTAAAACGTTATCCCGGACTTGAAACCTAAACACAGGCTTGAAAACCTGATTTGAACCACTAATTATAAGCACAGACACTTTAAAAGCCTAACCCAAACATAAAAACCTAAACTCTAGTTTATGAAACCCTCACTTGAAACTCTAAACCTAATCCAAAAAAGCATAGGCCTGCGCTGTGACTCAATTTTTAAGGGTGAAAAAGAAGACATTTATTTCCTAAAGTAAGTTAGTTAATGTACTGAGATCTATTGGATCATTAGCAGATCAGCTGGTGTAAAATAGTGGCTAATAGTCGCTGTGCGTCTCTGTTAAGTAAGTGCTTGAGTTGTTGCGATGCGGCGGCGTCTTATGTAAGCTAAAAAGGAGGAGGCTAGTGTGTCATAAACCGGGAAAAAAAAAGAAACATCATCTTCCCGCCTTGTCGCGTAAACACAATTTTCTTGCCTTTAGTCGGCTGCATGAGTTTCCTCAGTGGCAAACATTTGCATTCTGAGGTGTCGTTCCTTCTCTTCATGTTTGACTTTCTTTTCATTCACGGGTGCCGTGTTCATCTTTTATTGACACGCTCTCACACGGCAGTCATGTCCTCAGCAGCACTGCGCTGGAAACTATGCGAAGCTAACTCGCTGTGAAAGTGAACTTGATTCAGCAAACAGAATGTTCTAGTTGTGTTTATTTTTTTATTGGACAGGGTGGTGATTCTCATAATAATAACGGGCGAGAGGAGCCATCGTGTTAATTATACGATGTACCCTGCGTGACTCAGCTCGCAGACGGCTTTTTTGACTTGTGCATATTTATTTCATCCCATTTATTTCTTCTAGGCAACATGCCAAGGTTTATTTTGTAACACGCGCACCAGCGACGCCAGCACAACAATAAAGCCATCGCAAAGTTGTTGTTTCACTCGGCAGGCTCTCAGCAGCTCCCCGATGCCATTTGTGACAAAGACGGAAATGGACGACTTAGGAACTGATGGATCGCTGCTAAATGACCACAAGAGCCTTCGGGGAGAACAATAAGAGCCACTCTCACCATGAACCCATTTCCAAGTATCATCATCCTTTCATCAAGTCATCACATCATCCACTTTCAGTGAATTCCGTGAACAGGAGACAGGAAATGATCACTGTGTGGATGCAGACAGTATTGCATACTGAGATTGACTGTACTTTTTTTTTTTTTAAATAACAGAAGGAGCAGCCTCAATAAGAGAGAAATACTTTAAAGCTTGTTTGTACAGTTACTGGAGTGGAACCTCTGAATTTAATGCCAATCCATTCTGTGATGCTGTGTGATTTTCAAGTTGTTGTTCAACGTTGGTATGCTTCAAACAAACACCTGTTGCTTGTAATATTAATTTAACAATCTCACAGGAATCAGGATCATAATTAATACTAGAGAAGGGGTAGGATTGATTAAATTGGACTTCTTCCTACGCCTTTTCAGGCATGTTGAAGAGGACGTGTATGGAGGAAGTGTATCCTCTCTAAACCCAAACTAGATCCTAATCCCGATTGAAATGATCCATTTCGGTATGAATATGAGGCAAGATGATCCATGAAAGTAACATCGGGTATACAGTGGGGAAAGTGAATGTTTTGCCATCATTGCAGTGTTAAGGGCGGAAGCATCAGATCTGCGCCGTATCCAAGCCGCACTGACAGCCTAACGATGACAAACAGCGATCGCTTGTGACGCGCTACAAGACGTCTGGAGACAGAATGGCTGCCGCCGCAACCGCTGCCGCCGCCGCGAGACGGGTGCAACGCGCCACATAGCTCCCTCTCAAGTCTACTCAACAGCTTTAAAGCGCCGCTTTCTCTCCTGTCTCCGTAAAAATGTCCGCTTTCGCGCTTTCACCCGCTGACTGGTGACATTAAATGAACCCCTGGTGTCCTGCCATGGATGGATTTAGTGCATGAGCTCTCTTGCAGTGTTTCTCAACTAATATTGAGACAACATGTAACCCAGACATGACATCGGGCGACTGGTGTGTGTGTGTGCGTGTGTGTTATTGGGGGGGCAGGAGGGTTTAAAATTAAGGCCACAGCAGAGAAATAAAATGCGCACATAATGCTATATTGTGGCCACAAAATACTATTTGGTCCAAGTTTATCTAATTCATGGCTACAAATTAATATTTTATGCTCAAGTCATGTCTATTTTATCGCTAAAAATTCTAATTTGCAGCTTTAAAATGATTGAGGTGAAGATCTTCCGGGACACCTGGCTAAGCAAATGCAGCTAAAAACTATTATTACTTTGCAATGTCACGCAAGGTCCATATTTTTCCATTACAAAAATCTCAAAGCACACACACAAGCAACCAACAAATGTCTCAAAAAGTACAGCTATAAACTGAAGTAATGACAATCCTGGCTCAATTTACTCATACATTCAGTTACAGTAAAATGGAGAGGATCAAAAAGGGGTGGTGACTGATCTTTATCTGTGACTGATTTTGTTCTACAATATGGGACTATTACATTTTTGGGATTATAGCCACATATTAAAACTAGAGCTTAAGGCGTTTGTTTATAGTAACTGTCTTAAGGATTTTTAAAAGTAAACATAAAAAAACAAAATTCAAAAAGGTTGAAGGCAAAATATCAGCGTCTTTTTGAGCAGCAGCACATTCTTGATCTTTGGCTGCAAAGGATGCTGGGAGAAAAGCCCAGCAGGAATCCTCCAATCCCCAGAGTGTGACCTCAAGGGAGAGTTCAATATTCAGAGTCATGGCTTTCGACTCAACATGAGACTGTTGCTGTTCTTCTGGTATCTATTGTAAATGTGTTTAAATTTTTGTGCTAATTTCCTGCTAATTTATATGACACCATATGGCAAGTGCTTTGTTACAGCTCCAGCTGTTGTGAAATGTGCTATATAAATAAAGTTGTATTGTATTGTATGTTGCATTCACATGCGTACTCCTCATCTTTATTGTTTTAGTTGTCCACAATGCGTTATTTATTGTTGTGTTTATTTCTATTGCGCAAGGTGGCAGTTTTCAAATTTAACATTTAGAGAGAAGCAATGACATTCATGTGACTGGTGCCTTGAGTGTTCGCTTGTGCCCATGATTGCCTTGGACTTTTCTTGGGAATAGCAATCTCGTCTTTATATTTCAACACTAAAAAAAGTTCTTTGTTTGAATTTAGTGACTTTAGACTTTAATATAAGTGAACTATAGAGCTACTTCAAAAAATGTATTGGTATCCAGAAGATTTTATTTTGTGCAAGCACTTGAATGCAATAAAACTGAGTAAACTCAACAGTATGCTGCGCAAGGTGCCGTTTATCCTGAATAAAGGGTGAGATAAGTGATCTTATTAATCATAACACATAAAATGTGCCCCCTTTTAATAAAAAAAACAGACATAGTTGTTGCCTTTACAAAGAGGCCATCAAGTTGTAGTCTTTGTTTGGAAAACCTAAGTAGGGTGAGACCTCTTTAAGTCATCGCAACGAAAGCGCAGAGCAGAGACATGCCTCGATGTTTATATTTATCAATGCAGAGAATGCCTACAAGATAGAAGCAAAGATGCTTTATCACAGCCAGGCAAGATCAGAGGACAAGATGTCGGGAATGTGAAACAGTTTGCGTGGTGACGAAGGAGGTAGAACATTTTCTTTTCTTTTTTTTTTTTTTTACAAAACAGTTGCACAATGAACACGGCAATAACCGTAAAAAGCCTCAGTGGATTTCCAGTCATGTTATTTAAAATACTGAATTCCTGCAAATAAAAAAGAAAAAAAAGGAAAATGATGTGTAAACACGCAGGTTAAAACCGCCCGCAGGAATGAAGGTGAGTCACGCTTGTTCTGCGTGCATCAGCCGTGCGACATGGGTGAGGTCGTGCATCACCTCTAAGCACCCTACCACGCCACGCCACGCCAGCTCTGAGTGGACACGGCACATGAGTGGGCTGACAAACCGGTCACAAACACAATAACAAAAGTGGCCTTCATTACTCTCAAAATGCTGCTTTGCAAAGCTCGCTATTTAGGCCCAAGGTGAAGCCTTCCTTTAATTTAGCTGCGCTCATTAAAGTGCAACGCAAGGTTATCGGCAAGCAGATACTCTTCATTCCATCACAGCACAAATTTAATGATGTCTTCATTGTGCACAAACGATGTGGTCAAGGTTACAGTGGCCAGTGAAGCTGCTTTTAATAGGTTGGCAGGAAGTACCTCAAACAATTAACATGCACTAGCAGCAATTAACATGAGTTTAAATTCTGTTACGGCCACATTCCACTTCTAAAAGAGTGTGCATAGTCCTGTCGTGATAACATATTTTGTAGGACCATATATTATCACATTAAGCCGTAATCTTTTTTTTTTTTTTTAATGCCACCGATATAACAATATTAGATGATAATTATTCATGTACTTCCATTTATAGAGCAAATATTTTTTTTTCATATTTAAGAATTTAAAACAGACAGCCTCTGGAACGTCCTCTTTTGACCGGTTGTACGGGGCTAGAATGACTGTTTGGGAAATATGCTGTCCGTTTTTTGGAGGCAATTGGTAGTGTCGATCAGAAGTCTGCAACCTTTCTTTAAAATGTGGTTTCTCAAAAGCATTGAATGGCTGCATCCCTTTTGTTATCAAGAAAGTAATGCTTTCTGTGAGGCATCATAATTGCAAGCTGTCGGAAAATGGACGGCTCTAAGTGTCCAGCCATATTTTTTTTTCCCCCATCTGAATAAATTGAGTTGGATAGTTGTTGTGAGTGGACTTTGAGGTTGGTTGTGGTGCGACTTTCATACAAATGTGACATAACAGCTTGTTAATAGCGGGCTCTGCACACCCATCAGGCTTGAGTCTCAAATCGTCCACCACGGCACTAGGTTTTGGAACTTTTGTAATTCCATTTCAACAACGGGTGTCAGGATATCGAGGAGGTTGAGGAAGGAGGACCCAAAAATGCAGGGAAGTGAGGCAGGAGTAACTTAGATGGGATTTTAATTTAAGAAACAAAAGGCAAACAAGGAACTTAAAAAACACGATACTAAATACTAAACCATAAACCACAAACACGGATCATGACAACGGGAATCTGTACCACATAAATTTCTCCTTGCATTGCAGTGCAAGTGTGCTCTGGAGGTTGCAGTGTGCCTACTCAAGTGTCAGGGTTGGAACGTCCCAGCTTGATCCCCGACAAGTCCATGCATTTGAGATGTCTTTTATTCATGTGGCACTTTGCTGAAATTTGTTTCCAGACCTCACACTGTGCCCTTACCTAAGAGGAGCATAGTTGGGGATGTTTTTCTCCCCCTGCCCCATCCTTTTATTTTTCTCTTGTATCTAAGAAAATCGGGGAACCTCTCGTTGAGTCGTCAGCTCTCCGGTTCCGTCTCCGCCTGTTGGTCATTATTTTGTCTTTTGGACAGGTTCAAAATAAAATAAATTTCCTTGCTCTGTAGTGACAATAAATTTGTATTTAAATTTCCATTTAATATCGCTGAACTTTTTGTAATTATACAAATACAGCAATCGGAAAACTTTAACTTCGCTAATGCTCTCTGCTTCAAACATCTCTGCTTCAATAGGTTTTTGTCTGTGCGTGTGTGTATGTCAGTTTGATTCTCACATTCCAAAGCAGTGGCGAGAAGAAGAAGCAGCGTGACTGAATGTTGATGACATGTATGTAAACAAACATGCGTGTAAATGACAATTTATCGCATCTGGGGGGAAAAAAAACTATCGTGTCCATTTCATTTAGCGAATGATAATTATCGTGACAGGCCTAGGTGTGCACACTTGTGCAACCACATTGCCTGGCTTGTTTATTTTTACTTCCCCTCGAAAAGATTAAAAACATATTTTCAATTGAGTTATACAAGTTCTAGGTCCCATTAATGATGTGAAAAGATTCAACAAATGTGTATTTTCTCGAGTCGACGTGAACACAAAAAAGCACAACTTTTGATACTTTACAACAAATTCTCTTTGATTCAGGCAACCCTTACATAGGTTTAATAAGCAGTGGGCAATGATTTACAATGAAGCCAAACGAACGTCACCGGACCCCAACAAAGTCGTCAGCGGTGAGTCATTTGTTTCGCCCCAGCAGCAACAACAAAAGCTGCCACTCCTGTTTGGGCTAAAATCCCACGAGCAACTATAATATTTATTTTTCATTTCAGTTTTCATAACACCGAGCATCGGTGGCGGAGGCAGCAGCTGGGAGTTAATGCGCTATGACGTCCAATCAAAAATGTAATATAAAAAAAGGCCAGGGGGTGATGTCATATTCTGTACAATATGTACCAGTTAATGCATAATGTATAGCGCTGCAAACACATGCATATTTAAACCCCGCATTTATAATATATCATGAAAAATATTGTTATGTGCTTGGAATTTGAAACGCAAAGACCGGCTTCCCACTAAGCTGCACAGTTTTTGCAACGCTACGCTACTTTTAGAAGTGCACATGAAACGCTGTCTCCACTGATTACCGGCGCTACAACATCTGAGTCGGCCCAGCAGGCGCGCGGCGACCGCGCCAGAGCGCCACACCACGCCGCCCGTTTGATGCCCACGAGTGCCGACCTTTTGATCTAATTTTAGCGGAGCACCTTACCCTTCGCTCAAATGCTCGATAACACTAGCACATCCACAGCGGCAAGGCGGAATTCGGCAGTGTGTGCTGAGAGGGGCGGTGAGGAACGAATGCATTGGAGGTACTGTAATGTTGATTTGCAGTCCCAGGAAAAACTGTGAAGAAAGCTACCGTTTAACTAGTTGCACAGTGTGTTTACACCGTATGTTCTGGAACCCTTTGGATCCAGAGACCCCCCTAGAAGGGATTTTTTTTTTCAATGTCCCCCTCTTAATCCATTTATACACTACATGCACCCCTAAATGTCAAAGGAATTTAAAAAGTTTAATATTTTCGAGATAAAAAGTCAAAGTTACAATGGGATTTTTTTTTGAGAAAAATTTAATTTTGTAACTTATTCCCTGAATTTTTCAAGAATATTTAAACAGACAAAGACATTTTGTGAGGCTTTAAATTAATTTTGATGAAGTCATATTTTTTTCCAAAGATACAGTTATAATTCTGTATTATGATATCAAAGTCAAATTTGAAACGTACAACTCACTTTTCAGTGCTCTACAAGTCACAATCATAAGATAACTGTCTTGAAAATGTCAAGGAATGTATGAAATTACAGTACAGAGTTTAAAAAGTTAATATTTTAAAAAACAGCTCAACTTCCTTTTCAAAACCCAAACATTGACAATACATGGATGGCTGCCTTTCAAACTGTCATTGAATTTTGTGAGGGACCTGACAAAAGATGGGCGGGGTCGAAACCACTTCAAATTCATTTTCAAATATGAAACCAGTTCAATTTCCCAATGAGTGCTATGCTCGACCCAGACCTCATATGAGCATCCTTAAAATGTCATGGGATGCCTGATGTTTTCCAATAGTTGTTGATTTTGAATGGCATCATAGACAATAAGGTGAAGTGAGTTGAGGCGAGAGGAAACGTCTGTTAATGTTCCTCTATTGGGGCATCCATTAGGGCTTCCGCTGCTCGCTTAAATGTTATGAGCTGCTCCGTCAGCTGCTCTCGAACACTCGAGTGTTGTTTAATTGCTCGTTTAAGTCCGACGCTGTTCGATGGGAACGCCGCTGCCCCTCTGTCATCCCAAGCAATTCTCGCCATTGCGCTCTTTCCTCATCCCGAGTCTTCATTCCATCTGCTGTCTCAGTGTCACCAAAGATCTTACCCGTCGCCTCGCTGAATTCAAATATTCGCTTTGCGCACTTTTAAATAAGAGCTTACCAACACATGGAAATAATTGAGTCTCAGCGGGGCCGGCGGCGGAGAAGAGCATGGTGGGGCGAGGGGGCGGCATACAGAGGAAGTGATCAAATATGGCCTTGAGCCAAGTGCCTTTGTAGATGGTCTTTGTGTTGCCATTGATCCGGAGGCGGATACACTCGAGGAATACATTATTTATGCGCTTCTGCTTTTTTTCCCCCCTGTTTCCTATCCTGTTGACAGTTGAAAGTAGCGAGTCTCTGAAAGTTAATGGGATCAGAAGGGTGTCGCCACGGTTAAAAAAGGAAAACGAGGGCCACCGAGGAGGAGGGCCAAAGGCGAGGGACGACATCTTTTTATCTCAAGTTCCCGACCTCACTGTACAAAACACGCATTTGTTGCAGGCACGTTAAATTCGCCCGCGATGGGCTAAACCTTAAAAAGTTCAAACTGTCACAGCCAGAGAGGCACATTTATTCAATAGGAGACTGTGAGAGCGATGCGAGCCAATGTTAGCATTTCAGACACATAAAACCAGTTCCACTTCCGAGAGTCAGGTTGAAGGAAAATTTGATCCAAGACTTCAAAATGGAAAAACTGAAAAAATACTCTGTATATGGCACATATCAGTCAAAACAACAACAATGGAGAATATGAGACTAAACCGCTGACGGCGAGACAACTGAGTAGAGAGCGTGGAGAACAAATTCACCATGAGCAGAGCTGTGGTACAAAAAGCTGGGCAAGCTAGCACTAGCCTCTTGTGTTTTTACAGTCGAAACTTGTTCAACTTTATATTCAGTATTTGAGAACAAGGGAGGTTTGAGACAAATTTTATCCAACCGGAGATTGCGGAGTCATGTACGCGTGTTCTCTATATCTGGAAACACTGTGAACACTAACTAGTTCAGAACATCAGCAAGGCTTTAATGTCCCTCAAGGGGGAACTCCATTTTATACATGCACAAAGTTGTTTATTCACTCCTTCTATTCCTGTTGTTTGTATGAATTTTAAACAAACATTGCCATCGTTTTATACACACGCACGCACACAAACGCGGGAATTGAATGTAATGAATGTTGACGCTCCACTTGTGTCAGTCAAGTTCAAACGGGGCTGATTCAATGTTGTCGCTCAAATGCGTTCTTTTTCATCTGTTTTGCTCACGACTTCACTGATGAAAGTCCCGCTGGTGGGAACATGCCAACGTTTTTGAAGGAACATCACTTAATAAATGTGAAGTTACACAGTAATAATAGTAACAATAATAATAGTAATTTATAATAAGTTAAATGTCAACACTGCAAGTTTTTCCACTGTTTTCTTCTTGGGTGACTTGCACCTGAAGCCTTTTCTCTTCCAAGTTAAGATGTCAACTGCGTATGATATTATATTTGTCAACCAGATGGTCCATCTTTTTCTCATTCAAAGCATGTAGCGCACTCAACCAGCTTGCAACCCAAGCCCTGGCTTGAAACTTGAACACCTCAACTCAAAACTCTATCCTTGACTTGACACCCTAATTTGCCCTTGTTGGAAACCCTTAGTTTGAAACTCTGAATATGTGTTTGAAACCCTATTCCTTGTTTCAACCTGTATCCATGGCTTGAATCCCTAATTTCAAACTGGGGTTGTGGTATAATGACACACAAATACTCTTGCGCTTTAGACCGCAACTGCTAGATGACAGCACGGCACCTCACAACATCCAGCCACCATCACTTTACATTGGCTTCCTTGAAGTGGGAGGACAAAATCAGATGGTGGCACTATTAAGTTGCCAAGTGCAGTTTGAACGGTTTGCCAAGTGCCAATAGAGCCCACAGAAGCACAAGAACGAAGCAAAATGAATCAGATGCAATCGTGCTTTGGGCTCGTGTTTTCAGTGTTCAGTGCGCAAATGTGTGTTTTTATACAGTACTAATCTTTTGAGTGCAATTAAAGAACAATGTTAATGTTTTGGGGTATTTTTAGAGGGGCTAGAATCGATTGATTGTATTTTCATTCATTTCCATGCAGAAAGGTGTTTTGTGATACGTTTAAGTATAGTCATGTAGCAAATTTAAGTCCGATCTCGAGCCACAATTGTATTGTTAGTATTTCAGTGTGACGATGGCTGCTGCAAATGTTGTCTACCTCACTCCCAATAATGTATTTTTCCTAGTCTGAGGTTGGAAAGGTCCCATTTTCCTGGAATGCATCTCATGCAATTTTGTCTTGTTCTCCAGTATGTGAACAACAATTTCTATTCCCTCGAACTACACACATGCAAGTCCACGCACACACACACACACGCACACACCAAACTATATTTAATCTCTCTACAGTAGCTATACACAAAGCCCCTCCAGGCTTCGACTAGAAGATGGAGCTGGACAAGTTGACCTCCCCCCGAGGTGGTCCTTAGACAGCTAACCCCCACCCTCCCCAAACTCTTTCATCCATCTAGAAAATAGCTCCTAGTTCTGGACGAATAGCGGAGCAAACACAGGAGCTAATTAAAGCTCATTGATTTTGCATTCAGGAGGCATGACGGCGACACACGTTGACAAGAGCAGTGGCTTGTGTTTACTTGTGATGAAGGTCAATGAACGGTGGCGTGTTTTGTGACTATTTATGTATATCTGTATGTCATTAGAAACCACATTTGAAACACGATTGCTGGCTCAACAACCTCATTTAGAATGCAACATTAAAACGGTAATTTGAAACCGTAACCCTTTTCTTGAAACCCTAACCCATGCCTGAAACCTTCATTTGAAATTTAAACCCGGATTTGAAACTCAATTCCGGTCTCAAAACCCTACTTTGAAAGCATTACTATGGCTTTGAAGCACAATTTGAAACCCTAACCCAAATTTAAGATGCACATTTGAAAGCCCAAACTATCTTGAAACCGTAACCCAAGCCTGAAACATACATTTGAAACCCTAAACCTGGCTTGATAACCAAACCCACAGACGCACTGTCGTGCAGGTGCGACGTGGTCTCCATTTCCCCATGGCACATGCATGGCCGACTACACCATCCGCAAGGGGGGGATCTTGCAGTGTACCTGCACATTTCATGCACAAACTCCAGCGAGTTCATTTCTTTTTCCGCAATGTCAGGCATGGTGTACGATGACGTACTTCACTCGGACCGGCCTGATTGGCTGGGAAAATGCTACGTTTTTCCTAACGTCTCACGACGGTACAAATGACCCATTCAGCCCAAATTTATCTGTGACAAAATGCCAAGAGAAAGAAAACTCCACCCATGCGCACAGTTAGACCACGCTTTGTGCGACAGTTTGTACCGGCAAAAAAAAAATTAGGAACGCTAATTTGTCTTTTCCACCATCACCCTCATATGAAGCCCCACCCCATGCTTGAAACGCCGGCCCGCGTTTAAGTAGCTACTGTGAAACATATTGTATCATTGTCTGTTTAGCCAGAACAATAAGTCACATTGTACTGGAGTCGCACTGAAGGTGACAGAAGGTACGTGTGAGAAAATCCATTGATTAGTCTGTTTGCTACTTGAACGCCAAAGACAGCCCCATGTCTTCATCAATAGTGAGTGGAGTTGGGCTCCAGTGATCACTCAGCCTCATGATGGGGAGTCACGGATCCAAAACGTCAATCAGAGGCACGATCAATGAGTCAAGCAGCCAACAGGAACATTCATTACAACACACTCACTTATGTCCTTGTTCTCGTTCTGCTGCTTGCAAAAATAAAACTTCTGCGTAAATGTGCTGCTCGTTTCATGAATTACCCCCGCACATGGACAGTCAAAACCTTCATTTGAAATTCTAAGTCTAAATTCAAACTTTAACCATGACAGAAATCCAAGCCCTACCCCGAATTTATAATAACCCTAAATTGAAGTCCAAACCATTGTTTGACATCTAACCTTAAATAAAACACTAATTTCAAACCAGACCCAATTTTTCAGTGAACAGTCAATCACAGGGCAAGGTTTGAAAGCCCAATCTGAAATCTTACTTGAATTTGAAATCCTACCTGTTGTTTGAAACTAATTTTAAAGTCGCTAATCCTTCTTTGAGAATCATAACGCTTTAATTTTGAAACCCTACTTTATAAACCTTTGGCCTGGGCTTCAAACTCTGGCTTGAAATTCAAATTTCAAATACTTACCCAGTCTTAAAACCTTACCTTGAAATACTGACCTTAATTTGAAAACTGAACTGCTTTTAAACCTTAACCCTCATGTCCTGTGACCGGAAATGTTCAAACTATCATCCTTCTTTAAAACAGACTTGAAAAACAATTTCGTAAGCCCAACTCTTTGTTTCAAACCCTAACTTCAGACCCCAACCCTATCTTCATCCATCCATCATCCGAGCCGCTTATCTTCACAAGGGTCGCGGCCATGCTATCTATACCAGCCTTCTTTGGGCGGCAAACTAATTGCCAGCCAATTCCAGGGCACACAAAGATAAACCACCAATCACACTCACAATCACTCCTAGTGACAATTTAGATTGTTCGGTTAACCTACAAAGCATACTAGTGGAATGTAGGAGGTAATCAAACCCCAGACCTCTGCACTGTGAGGCGGACATGCTCACCAATCGTCCACCGTGTTGCCCCCAGCCCTATCGTGTAATAATTAAAAGCATATGCAAGGTATATAATCCTAATAAGAAACCTTCACCCTGTCTTGAATCCCTACTTTTAAACCCTAACCCAGTCTTACAACACTACTTCAAAATCCTAACCCACTAATATGTGTTTGAAACCCTAAGCAGATGTGAAAACCTCATTTGAAACCCATTGATGAAACCCAAATTTGAAACCCTCGCCCTACGTTAAAAGCCAAATTTGAAAGCCTAAACCAGGCTTGAAAGCCTCAATGTAAACCCTAATCCAAGCCATTTCAACTGCTTTTCATCGGGTTTGTTCCCTATTAGTTGAGTTCAGACTGCTGACTCAGCAACATCCACTTGTTTGTTTTAATGGAGGTCAAAGTCACCATAGAAAGCGTCTGCTTTTAAACTACCTGAGGGGTTCTTTCTCTCCACTCCCCAGCTGCCCCCACCTTTTTTTTTTTTTTTAGCAGCGGCGTCACCCCCTCGACCTCCACTGATGCTTCTTGTCCACACTCGCACAAAGGAGACTTTTGCCAAGATGGCGCAGCGCTCGTTGCCCTCAGCGGAACCGCAAGGGAAGGTCGCGCTTCATCGCGACACCAGCCGCCAGGCCCGGGTCAACCAGAGCAGGCCTGGTGGCCCCGCGGCCCTTTTTACGCCTCACAGCAGAACCTCCAGCCCACCCGACGAAAAGAGCCCATGTCTGCTAGTAGCACTCGGCACATGTCCCTCGGATGCGTGGTGGATACTTAATGACCAATAGCGATCTGCTGTAGTTCACTGCAGCAGAATTCTGAGAGAAAGTCCAAAACGCAAATGATAAATACAGCAGGTCAGGAGAGAAATAATATTTGTGGAAGTATTTTTTTTCTTTCACTACATTACATGTTTTACGACGGTATTTTTCCAACCCTTTTCTGAATTAAAAAATGATGGCTTTTATAATTTGTAATAGTAAATAAATATACTATATATACTTTATGTAATATTATAATTTAAAGCAATAAATTGAGAAAAAAATATGTATTGCTTTTATATTGCATTTCAAGAAAACAGATTCAATATTGCAGTTTAATTATTGTCAGTACATACATTTTTGTATTTGTAAAAACATAGATAGTTATACTTAAAATATAGATTTAATAATTAATTTAATTTCAAAGATGAGACAAATTCTGTGCTCTAACTTAAAAGATAAAATACCATAGTAAAAAAAAAAAATATATATATTATTGTGTAGTTAAATAAAATGCGTAATTCCATGTTAGAATTGTTAAAAATATATATATATATATATTAACTGTAAAAAAAATGATGTTAATAATTACACATTACAGAAACAGATATCTGTAATAGGTAGAAAACCCAAAGAAACATTTCTATAGATTATTGTACATTTTAAAATCATTTTGTTTTAATTCTAAAAAAACAATGAATTGGACATTCATATAATTTATGAAAGGATATAGGTTTCATGTGGTTAAAAAAACAGAACATTTTCAAGGGTATGCATTTAAGACTGCAGAGAAAATTTAAACTCCTCACAAGGAGTTGAACCTGAAAAACGGAACCTAAACTATCACTGTCAACTACTTTAGCATCAATTGAATGATGAGAATACACAATTTCAATTCATTTAGGTAATAGGTATTGTACTTTAAATGGTCACTTGCTTCGATATTACTGATAAATCCAAATATAAGCACCACAATTGCTGCTTGATCTTCCATCGTACATTGCATGAAATTTCTTATTTTCATGAAGGCAGCACAAAACAACTCCCCCCCCCCAGCCCTCCTAATTTGACTGAATCCAGCACACAAGCAAACACATACTGGCATATTTCTATAACACTAATACTAATGAACAGCCCGTGATGAGTGAGTGAGCACGTCTCATAAACGACACATCTGCTGGAGCATATTGCGGCGATGGTCTCGTGGGGACCGATTCAAAAGTGGTGGGACCAAGTGTAAATTTTTCCACATCCGGTTCCAGCTGACCCAACTGAGTTAATTGGAATTAAACACATCGCAGCCTCGAATATGGTCGATGATTGGAAGCGAGGATGCTACATATGCTGATATGTATAACTGTTAAGATTTCACGTGATATGTTACCGGTCCCAAATGTAGCCAAAGGTCTTTGCGGAGAGGAAAAAAAAACACATTTGAAACCCTTCGTCTCGGTTGTCATTGATTTTTTTTTTTTCCCCTGTCCCCGTGTCCTTGGACAAGCTAAAAATACAGTGTTGTGCTTTGGAGTGAAGGATTTGTTTTTGACCGTGCTCTCCAAGTTGAAAAGCATCAATATATTAATAGCACATACAGTACATGCAGCGGAGTAGCCAGACATTTTCCAATGGGGTGGCCAGAGTGACAAAACATCTCAGGGAAGAGTGGCGAGGGGTGACTGAGCATGCGTCAGTCACCCACAGTCAGGGTTTCATGAAATAGAAATTTAGAAATTTAGAAATCCCTTTATTGTCATTGTACTCAAGTGTGCAACGAGATTAGAGGGCTCCCCTCTCCAGTGCAATACAACAATAATACAGACAAATATATAAATTAGATCACTCATAAACAAGCAGAAAAAAAGTCTAATAGAAAAGAAACATTTGACTGAGTTTAATTTACTAGATAATTCAATTTTCTTTGCTGATACTTTGCTTTTTTGTACTATGCCAAAGTACGTCTATCTCATACACTGATTCACAAACAAACAGCTATTGATCGATTTTCACAACGGCTGACGCCATTTTGCCTCCTTTATATAGCACATTCATAAAAAATATTTTTTAAAGTTCTAAACTTAGCTTTTTATTTAGGCTTGTTCCGGTTTCTAGTTCGAATGTGTGTGCAAGAAGGGTATGCATGCATTTCATTTGATGAAACCATGACTGTGGCTGCTGTGAAAAACAAAGACTTTTCAGCTATATCGTTTGCTTGCTATGGTGTGAAAGTAAGGACTTTTAATCCATGCTCACTATAAGAATCAAATTGTTAAAACAGATTATTAATTTAGTGGATTAAATCTTTAAATATGCAGTTAATATGAGCAACTTGTAGCAAAGTATCAAGGGGTCTAACATGGGATCGATGTGAGATCCAAGTTTTCACGTGGACGTAGGGGTGGCCAGAGAGTCACTGGGGGTGTCCATAACCATGCAGCTCCGCCCGTGAGGATAGGGGTTTAAAGTGACAAATAGGTGGCAGGTTGAAATGGTGTTAAATTGCCCTAGTCGTGACTTTAACTGGTCGATGGTGAATGCAAAGCTCCCAATGTGGATTTAAGTACAGTATCTTGTGTGGCTTCGCTAATTAACACAGACAGTGTTAATATGGGAGAGGTTTTCATTAACGTTTATGTGGTACCTAAAATGTCATTGTAACAACAAAGCTCGAGACTACTGTAAAATGTCACTCGGGACAGGAACAAAAAAGAAACTTGTAAGGCTCTTCTTTTGTACCCTTGACACTTGGCTGTGACCTTTTTGTACACGGAAAGGGTTTTAACTGGCACGTTGTAGGGTACATTCGTACACCAGCCTTTCAGATCTTTCACCCCTCCGCCTTAGTAACATCCAGACGAAATTGGCGAATCCCTTAGAAAAAAGAAGTATTGCTTTGACTTCAAGAAATTTGCAATAAGAATGTTTCAAGTGGCGAAGAAGAAAAAAGATCGCCGGACTCTCAGGGGTCTGCAATATATTCTAAATTACAAAAATTGCAAAACTATGTGGAAGAAGCACTCCAGCAACAAGCTAAGCTCACTTAAACCAAGCTAAAAATTCAAACATATGTCACGTAAGTGTGAGTGGTCCCCAACCAACATTGTGCGCCCCGGTATTAATCTGCAGACCATTTGTGCCGGGTCGCACAGGTAGGGAAAGGCTTTTTTGCAACCAGCAATTCCACCATCCGCTAATGCCAGCCCACAAAAGAATATTGCCATTTTAGTATAACAGTGTTGCAAGAACAGTTCTAAAATGTATTATTTGAGTAAATAACTTTTTGTTATTGAAGTTAGCCAAGCTAATTAGCCTTGTTATCTGCCTTGCTAGCAAGTCTCCAGTAGTTAGTTCACCAATTGCAAACATGCTCAATCTCACAGCGAGTTTTATTTATTTTCACTTCAGGACGTTCTACTTGCTGTATACATTAATGTCACTTGGGATTAGCTGAAGAATTCTGGGTGCCACTGTTGGAAATGTGATATGGTGTTAAAAGTATTGCCTTCAATAATAGCCATTATTTCTAAGCATAATGTGCATAACCTTCCTTCAGCCGTCATACATGAAATGTTCCTAAAACTGATGACTTTTGAGACAAGGGACAAGCCGTCAGCATCGTTAACTGCTCACATAAATGACAGGTGAGGTTGTTTGCACTGATGACTCAAAAGAATAAAAAAAAAAAAAAAAACAGCTAAAGCTGCTGATGGGAAGTCTTAGCTGTTTTGAAACTATGAATTTCTTCATCTAATTGTCGGCCTTGAGATTTCATTCTACCCTCCTCAAACCCAAGTCACCAAATGCAGTTCTTGAACGAAGACACTGGGTAACAGATCATACTCCAGAAATATTAGATGGTCTTTACGTGTCACGTTACTGGACACAGATTCAAGACATCTTCTGCCGGATGCAAACAAAGCTTACTCAGTAGGTAGTGTTCAAATGACCTCATGGGTTAATCCTTCTTTAACAGTATTTGCAATATTGCAAAACACCACAGGAACTGATTATAGACCACCGTTACACTTTTTAATCTCACGCACCCCTGGGGGTGCCCCACAATTTGGGAGTCCCCTGGTGAAAGACCATACCCTGAGGGGCACCTCCAACAACCTTTTCCCAGGAAGCAGCACAGCAACGTTTAACGCTGGTCAATCACAAAATAAATCCTGACGTTTCCTATGCGTAAAAAGCGGCCGTCAACAGCGGTGAATAGCGCCCACACCCCCACCCATCCGTTCGTCTGTCTGTCCGGTGAGTCAGTGGCTGCATAATCACCCCACGACAAAATATAATACAGGAAAACGTCTTTTGTTTCTTTGTGTTAAGGATAAAAAAAAACAACAAAAAAACACGTTTTACGCAGAGCTTGGCAAGGATTACACACCGTAAATAACTTGGGCACACCTAATTCAATCCAGTCTTATCTCTGTTATGATATACAAGAAGATCCTGTTTTTCTTGTGCTTTTAATCACAGCTTGGCACTCAATAAAACATGAAAGGCAGTGGGTAAGGGGACAAGCCTCTCACCCACGCAGACACCAGTTACGCTAAACTCAGCATCCACTCAAATATGGCCTGATATCAGGGCTGAGCAAACAGAATATTTGAGTGCATCCGTGCAGTCGGACTGCTTTGCAGTGGTCACTTGAGCCACCTATCGGCTTGTCATCAACTTCTCATCATCCACCGCACAGGGGGAAATACTTTATAAATTGACTTTGGAAATATCTATTTTGTAGACCTTCTACACACAAAAGGGGACATTTAATTGTCACCAGGTAGGTTAGTATTCAGTCATTTTAAATATTTCACAAGGGTGCAGCCACCACGACAGGATGCACATGAATATTTCAGAAGCTTTTTTTTCCCTTCACCTGCATGTCTGGTGGTGATGCAAACAGACATGAAGCGTTTAACTTTTTCAGAGGGCGAAACAACATCCAAAAAAGGGGCAGCAACAGCAGAAGGCTGAAATTGGAGACATGGAAGCAAGTCACAATGAGTCCTCTGTAATGGTGGGCTTCAACATGCATACAGCATCTCGTTAGGGGGTGGCGCTGGATGGCAATTCCACGCGCTCAGGTGCAAACTGGCGCACAGTTATGCGTGTCACTATGCAGTCACCGTGGGAGCGCACATCATATGGTATGGCACCCCCCCCCACCCCCACCCCTACCAAATATGAAGAGCGGGGAGCAAAGCAGACATTCGATTGTCAGCGTATTGCAACTTTGCGCAAATGATGTGTTCCAGGCTTACCTCGCAGCAGCACGAGAAAAAAAATCCTCCTCCAAGTCTCTCTCACCCAGACTCAATCCGAATCCGATCTGAATTTACTTGGCGCGACGCACGCCTAATCCGTGTGAAAGCAAAGGCAGGATTGTGAGGAATGCGTCCGTCTATAATTCCTCCACCTCGATGGTGAACTTGAAGATCTCCACAAGAGCTCCTCGCCGCCTTCTTCGCGGCTCCGGCGGGGCGGTGCACCCCACTGACAAGAAAATAAATTAAAAAAAAAAAACTGCACAAGGAAGTGGCGGTGGGGAGGAGTGGAAACTTTCAAGCAGCTCAAGCCCAGACAAGAGGAAGTGACGGCAGACTATTCCTCTCGGTCGTGTGTCCTCCCGTCAGCTATTGATTTTGGCCGCTCGCGCGTCTCCTCCGCTCGGCGCCACCTGCTCTCCGGAACATCGTCTCATGCAGGATGGATGCTGAGACAGCAGCGGAATTGGGAGACTCGCTCTCTCTCCCTCTCTCCCGCTCTCGCTCTTTCCCTCCGTCCTCCCACATGCCTCCTCCTCCTCCTCCCTGCACCTTCCCTCGCTCCTCCCCATCTTCATCATAGTTCCCTCTCACTTGAGCACTTTCTCATGCATTCCCTCTCAACCACGAGGCATGCTTCAAGACTATTAGCTTCAAATAGCGACATATAAATGCGTAAAATCAACAAACAATGATCAGCAATTCATTAAAAAAAAATAATAGTTTTTGTTTACAATTATTTGGATGTTATTTTTAGAGGCAGTAAAATATTTGGGTTTCAGAAGTTTGGGTTGAGACCAAAAAATGCACTAGACCTATTTTTCGGTAGTCCGTGATAATTTGAGATTTTCTACAAACAAATGCATTCAAATCAGTGATTCCCGTGCTTTAAGTGAAAAAAGTTAGTGCCAGTACTCCCTTTATTTGGCTGTTGGCAGGTAAATTAGGTTGTGGGTAATAGAGGATCATTCAGTTCATTAATTAATAAAATATATTAAATAAATTAAAAAATATGTAAAAATATAAAATATATATAATATATTAAAATATATTAAATTAATACCTTATTAACACGCACTAACGTTATTTCTAGCTGGCTGATCTTCACTCGCAAGATTAACGTGTGTCATCCGGGTTCTCTTTGGGCCCTTTTGGAACCGCAGGGTAACATTTATGGGTTCAACTGTTTTCAACCTTTTTTTTGCAGTACACTCGTGAGATCGCCTTTCGAATGACAGGTGTTGGCACTTACCAGTTGGTGGTACATTTAGCCCATTAAATAAAATAAAACATTCAACACAAAATGTCAAATATTAAAGAATTTAGGAAAACAGCTTTAAGTGCAATGGATAGCCGACCTTATAATTTTACACATCTAGGGATGTAACAATATCCAAATGTCATGATACAATATCAAAATATGACCCTCACTATATAATTATCACAATATTGTGGGAAGCATGGTGTTATTAAAAAAGCTCAAAATACTGTACATAATATTGCATAATTTAAAAAAAAAAGATTCAAGACCTCACAATTTGGTGTTTTTGTACATAATAAACGCACTGACGAAAAAATAGGCTTGGTAAGTTTTATTGCCATAGGCTCCTATTGTCTCAGCAGCAGAAAATTATGAGTACGGCTGAAGTGTGCAAAAAGTCATGTATTTTTGAGAGAGATATTGAAAAATATTTGCTAGTATAACTTATAACTTCATGTGGGGCCTTAAGGCAAATCATGTGTATGGATGCATGTTTCTTGCAAATTCTCTTCCCTTCCCACAACATTGACATAGGAGATATTGCAAGTATTTTTTTCTTCCCAATTCCCTCTGTAAAATAGTTTGAAATATATCTGAACAACCAATTATTGACTAAGTTATGATTTGAATGTTATCCATCAACTTGTGTATACAGTATTGTGATAATACACTGTTCGGCAGTGGTCCCCAGCCACCGGGCCACTTAACACCCATCTATGATGGACTCTTGAGGGATGTCAAGATGCTAATTTTCTCGGCTGCATTGCACTAATATTAAACCCACAAGCTAACAAAATGAGTAAAAACAGAAAAAAACAGACCATGTACGAAGCTCCTCCGCACATTATGCAGCAAGCGCCTCTTGATAAATCGTTATGGTGAGCAATATATGCTGATACACTTGTTCTATGGTGCCTTATGTGGGCACAATTTAGAAGGGTGCTGCTAATATAATTTCATAAATATTAATAAATGTGGCTTCACGTTAATAGTAATCGCTACAAAATACCTCAGTTTTTGTGTTGCTCGTACATGTACGCTACAATCAGTAGGTGTCTGGTACGTTACCATAGTGACCATATTAAGGGACTGGACAAAACACAGTAGATTTGCGTTTGTTGTTGTAGCATTTTTTTAGTCATATAACACCCCAAAGACCCCCAGCCCCGTCCAAGGTGCACAAAAGGTAATGGACTTGTATGAACCGGTCGGCGGCGGAAAAAAGGTTTGGGACCACAGCTGTAAGGAGATCATACATCTCGTATATGGGTTCATGGTCATAACGGCCCTTTAAGGGAAACCATAACTACAATATGGCCGGCAAAAAATAAATAAAATTTGATACCCCTGCTTTAGTTGGTTATGATTTTTTGTTGGTAGCCGGAGAATCACTTCTCTAAATGATAATATTCATATTTATAATTTGAGAGTTACAGTGTCGTTAGTTTTTGCAATGAAACAAAAAAATTTATTTTACTAATAAGAGTCCAGGCCACAAGAAAAACTGTTTCCGACCATTAAAACTGTTGGCGGGACGTCTTTGAGACCATTTGTTACCTTGATCGAACATTAACAACCTCTACTCTTGCTGCCAGGATGGCCGAGTGGTCTAAGGCGCCGTGTTCAGGACCCAGTGTCCCCAGGAGGCCTGGGTTCGAATCTTGAATTTCCCCATTGTGGGACTAATAAAGGGAATATTATTATTATTATTATTAAAAACTCAAATATTGGAGGTAAAAAAGTGATATTTCCACCAGCTCATGCATTGTGTCTCATAATAACATAGGATCTTGAATGTTTACTAAATCCCCACTGTTACAGCTAACTTGCCCAGAAGTGTGACTAAATAACAATGTGAAGCGCAATTAGATGCTGATGTCTTGAGGAAAGACTCCCCCTCCCTTTCGCCTCCCACTCACCACGCTGAATCCCATCCGAGCTACAATCATTTATTTACACAGAGGCCATTAACACGGCACACTATTTGTCATGCATGGAAGCCAAGTGACAACAAGGCACACTATTTTCGCACACCTGCTGTGAATAAATGACTTAGCAAAAGCAACACAATTACACTGCGTTACAAAACCCAGACCACACACGACCAATCACGGAAAAATCAATCATCTCAGGGAGAATAGGATCATTTAAAATTAATTCGGATGAAATATTAAACTGTCAAACTTTGTGGATGTTAACCCTTTAATGCAGGGGTCTTCAATCCTGTTCCTCGAGGGCCTGCCTGTTTTCCACCTCGTCCTGCTGCAGCACACCTGATTCAAATGATACGGATCGTTATCTTGCTTCAACAGACCGTGCTGATTATCTGATCATTTGAATCAGGTGTGTTGCAGCAGGGAGGGGTGGAAACCAGGCAGGACACCTGCCCTTGAGGAACAGGATTGAGGAGTACGGCGTGGATCCCTACCCCCAAAACAAACCACAATCAAAATACAGTGCAAAACTCAATAACACAAAAGCAAATCGACAAAGCACACAACCACTCACATATAGAAACACACAAATAAACTATTCAAAATGACCTACACAAAACACAACGCACACACACGTACACTCTCACACTTACACATCCAGTTTTACAAAAAGGTGCTAACAACAAATTAACATGCAAACAAAAAGAACCACTCACAAACACAACTAAACATAAAAAAAACAATTACAAAGATACGCAACCACAGACAAAAACACAACCAGGCATTCAATCAGGACACAATCATTCAAATCATACAGCCGCAAACACACACAACACACAAAACCCAACCAATTGCCCAACACACACTTTTACACACACATTTGAAGCGCACACACACTCAAACACCAAAAGCACCCAACAAAAACACACTAGGAAACTAATGAACAAACCGCCAAAAAAACACACAATCAAAAACACCACACGGCAAATCACAAAAAGTCCAAATCAAAACTAAAACAAAATACACGCTCACACAACAGAAAATATTGTACAACTACAAAAATACATGACCACAAAAAAAGAAAGAAGACAAATAGCGCACACACAACCACTCCACAAAAACACACAAGCTGCATAAAAGCACATCCAGTCCGAACAAAACATACACTTCACGCAAATACATACAACCACACAAATACACACGCACAGCACACGCCCACAACATTTGCAGCGGCACACACATTTCAGGATTGAGGCACCTTTGCAGAAAACAATGGGCATTTTGCTGCATGCTTTGAATGACAAATAATAGCACCATCTGTGTTGTGACTGGTTGCTCCTTGATGTATCTTGATGTATCAGTTGC
This sequence comes from Idiotropiscis lumnitzeri, assembly GCF_059441095.1. Classification (NCBI taxonomy): domain Eukaryota; kingdom Metazoa; phylum Chordata; class Actinopteri; order Syngnathiformes; family Syngnathidae; genus Idiotropiscis; species Idiotropiscis lumnitzeri. Next base: position 8,745,909 of record NC_142394.1, read on the forward strand.
TATGCTGTTGCTATGGTCCTTTGATGCTTTGTTCCTTTATTATGTCATATAGGCCTGATATCTTAAAGCTTGAGTTACTCAGTGACAAATTGACGCTACGTCACGCTTCCCGATGTCCGCTTTCTTCCATGTCCTCTGAATCCTGCCCTGCTCTCTATATTGATAGACTTTTCAACTTCTGCATTATATCTGCTTATGTGTCCAAATCCTGCTCCTCACGTCGCAATCTGGTGTAAGCAGATAAACCACAATTTGAAATCCGTAATCCAAACAAGAAAAAAAAAAAAACTTTTTTTGTCTGCGAACGTGGACAACGCATCTTTCCTGTGCACTGCTAACATTCCCGCTGAAATATTTTCAGTTTAATGAGCATTAGGCTGCAGCTTGCGTACAAGGCTGGCCAAAGCGAGACAGCCGAGGTGCCAGCATGCTAAGATGCACTGCCTGCATCTCATTGTTGAGCGAGTGCAGCTTCCAAGCAAATGGTCAGCAAAGCCAACCACCTTGTTTTGTTTCTATGTCAGGCCAACTGCTCAGGAAACTTCAAGAAAGCTCACAATGTCAGAAATTCAGTGCTCACTAGTGGTTGAGACATAAACAAAACTTGTAACCTTTATAGTTTGATTGTTGTTGTTTTTTTTATTGCATTTTGAATTACACTGCAACTTGTTCAAAAAATTATGGGACAGTGGCAACAAAAGATCAGGAAAAGTTGAGCAATGTTTAAAAAAAACTAAAAGAAAAAACACTTGTTTGGAACATTCCACAGGTGGATGGGTAAATGGGAAGAGGTGAGTGTAATTGTGTATAAAAGGAGCCTGCCGCGAACAAGCAAGGATGGGGTGAGGTTTAGCACTTTGCGAGCAATGGGAAGCAACACTCTGCATGAGTTACAACAGTGTAGCTTCGTAGTAAAAGAGTGAGTACTGGACTGGCCTGCCAGGAGTCCAGATCTATCTCCCATTGAAAATGTGTGGTGTATTTTAAAGCGCAACATATGGCAATGGAAATCCTGGACATTTGCAAAACTAAAGATGATTCAAGCAGGAGTGGTAAAGAATTCCATTTACAAAAGTTCAACAATTAGTGTCCTTGGTACTCAAATGCTTAGAGTCTTGTTAAAAGGAAAGATGATTCAACACAGTGGTTATCTTTGTAGTGTATTTAATTGAATGTTCTTTGAAAATGATTTGAAAATCACATTTTATTATATTTACATTTTTCACAATGTCTCAACATCATTGGATTTGAGGTTTCTACATTTAGAGTAAAACAGTGCCACGTGAGTTTGGTCCCAAAGTTCCGAACACAAAATACTCATATACAAAATAGATTGACCCCATTAAAATTTGCTGTTTCAGTGGCTCAAAAACGCCAATGTGTTTCTAATAGATAAAAAAATGCACTTTGTCTAAAACCTGAAAAAGAACGAACCACCTCGGTTGCAATGTTAAGACACCGGTCGTGGAAAACAAACAGTGTCGCAACACATGTAGACAGAAAACGTAACAACATATTTTACCTTCTGTGAAGAATGAACATCACTACGACTTATAAAGGAATTTTGACTGTCGACATGTTCTGCCCTCGGTGGCCAAGGAATGTACGACAGAAGCAGTTGCACAATGTCCACCGAATTCAAGCAAAAATGGGGCAAAAACACTTTACTTTCTTTCCATTCTAATTAATGATGTCATTATTGTATGTTTTCAAAAATTACAACAGTGCTAATTTCTTTAAGAACAGCAAATTAGTACCAATAATGTCCTGATTCATATTTGTACCCTTTCTAGGGTCAGAAGAAGCAACTATACCCCCAAGCACTTAAAGGATTCAAAAGAAGAGTCCAATCCTCCTGATGAGCTCTAAAAGACTGTACTTCCTGACAGATATTCTCAGCTACAGCTATCTAAAAACATCTAAAATGCCAACGACAAAAATTACACCAGGGACCAAATCACCGCCTCTGATCCTAATTGAAGCTTTTGCACATTTGTGCCGCTTCTCTAAAGCTGGTGTGTGTCGAGCATTTTCCAACCCAAAACACAGACAACAAACAGTGCGTCGATTCCCTCTGCCAGATTCGCCCGCGTCCAAGTATTGAAATACAGAGGTTAATCACACAGCCGCATTCAGCTGCCAGTCATCAAGTCAACGGGCCCGGCTGGCCCCGTGTCATCGGCAGCATGGTGCCATTGCTCACAACAGCTTGTCCACTTCCATGCACTCATCTTTTTAACGGAGCTTTCATGAATATAAAAGCCCGACTTGCACGGAAAAGTCTGTATGTTTTCTACATATGGGTGGGTTTGTGTCCTGAATTTGACTCATTTAGTGGACATTGAAAGCAAGATCAATAGCAAAGGGTGGCCAAAACAGTCATAAGCACCACACAGCGTCACAGAAATAATTCAGCATTGCGCTGAATAAATGGGCTATTGTACTTCTAGTAATTGAACAGAAATGGGACGAAGCTAGGAAAAAAGGGGGAACAAAAAAGTCTTGGCAACTAGTTAATAAGCAATAACATGTATAGAGCTATATAAAATCTTAGCAATCTTACTAAATGGGCCAGTATTGAAAACAAAAGTGAAGAAGAAGCAATGGTTGAACAAAATACAGAATAAGTGACAAGACGAGTTTTGCAAGAAATACAGTAGCAATGCATTTAGCTACGATAAACTGACAGCTTCTGGAGTTCAGAGTGAACCGGACAAAGCTAAACACAACCGAAATGTGAGGATGCATGATTGTATTGCTTTGTGCTGCCTCATTGGACTGCTATGATCGAACATGGACACTGCTAAAAATGGGCAAACACGACAGTCCTTAGTAATAAATGAATGATCCTTGTTGAATAGGACAAGCTAACAAAACAATGTTAACTTGGCCACGAACTAATATAATATAATATAATATAATGACATTTATAGTTTCACACAAATCATTCTGCTTTTAGCTGCCTACAACGGGCTGCTGTGAAAATGGAAAGTAAACCTCACAAAGCTAAAAACAGGTGACAAAACAGTCTTTGATAACAAGGTAAGTGAAGTGACAGCACGTACAGTGTCACGGGGATCCTGGTCGTTTTTAGCCGTCTCAACAGGCTGCTGTAGGAATTCAAAAAGAACAGGACAAATTTCAACAGAAACAGGTGAACAAAAGTCTTTGATAAGATCAGTAACCACACATACAGCTTCACAGTAATGACTTTTATGGGGTTGCCTAAATGTAGAAAAATTAAAAGTGGACTGGACAAAGTTAACAAAGAAAGCAATCTTGATAGGAAAAGCAATGACACATATAGTGTCACGGGAAATCTTTTTTTTTTGGTCTGCAGTAATATGCTGCTGTAGGAACTGAAAGTGAAACAGAAACACTCTTTGATAAGATCAGTGATTACGTCTAAAGTGACTCAAGAATCTCTATTCTCACCACTGCCTAAATGTGTTGCAGAAGCTTCTAGCAAGCCAACCTTGCTAACACTTGACTGCAAAATGTGCTGCCAATGAATAAAAGTTGCTGTTGCTTTATTTATTTTTTTACTACCCCTCATTCAATTGAATCCGGCGCAGTGCTTCTGGTGATAGTAGGAACCAGTTACCCTCTTAAGTTCAAGCATGCATCTCCCAACACTCTCCATTTGAACGTAAATTAGCCAAGTATTCACTAATTCAATATTTATACCTTGTCACCTCATTTTGTCATTATTACTCGGGGAGCGGGGTGGGGTTCTGGAATCCTGCTGACCCACAGATAGATGTACACAGAGACAATCGTCACAGCTCATTGGCCGTGAGGAAGTGTTGCTGTAATGTCCTTGTTTGTACTGGAACGTGTCCAACAGAGCTTGGCGCCTTTTTTTTTTTTTTTAAAGTCGCTTTAAGACCCTGCTTATCCTCAAATGGACTGAATATTCATCAGACCTCTCAGGATCATTACATAGGATCCTTGCATAAACCTTTGCACTGTTTGCCCTTGTAGTGTGCTATTTACTATCAATTTTTACAGCATCCAATTTAAGCAGTTAAAAAAACAAGGAGCTTGTGACACTGAACTTTTTACCTGGTTGACAAGAAATGTTATGTTGATCCTCTGTTTACTATTGATCGGCACCCCAACTCATTCAGGCAACTAAAAGCAGATTCCTGAGAAAAAACACATTGTCACTTGTTATCTAGGTTTTTTAATTCATTCCGGTTAGCTTTGTTGTGTTCATTTTCCGTTTGTACAGCAAACGCAGCGCTATTCTTGCCATACTGTACGTGTCATCATTTATCTGTTTGTCATCAAATGCGTGTTTGTTCATATACTTTTAGTTATGTTCCGTTTCCTTATATTAGTTCTGATGCGTCCTATATACTTTCCAGCAGCCCGTTCAAGCGGCTAAAAGAAGATTGCCCTGACACTCTTCTTCACTTATCTTTTTTCAGATTATTTTGTTTACCTATTGCCGTTAGTTTTGCTCAATTTACTTTCAATTTCTACAGCATCCCCCTTCGGCAGCTAAAACCAGCGTACCAGCATATTCTCGTGACACCATACGTCTCGTCACTTGCTATCGAAGACTGTTTTGTTGAGCCTGCATTTGATTTGTTTTATGTTCAATTACTACATCAGTCAAAACATGGCATTCTGATTAATATTGCATTTGTGAATATGAGGTAAGCAGCAAATTCCACCTGTTTTTAGCCATCGCAGGGGGCGGCCATTTTGTCACTTCTGTGGACTGAAAATGACATCTGTTGCTATGCTAAGAGCTAAGGTTATGAACAAACACAGCTCACCTGTTTTATGTAGCTGAGCCATGATTGGTTGTTAGCTTGGCCCTGTCCTCTTTGCTTTCAATCCCATCAGAAGCCTGTTCATGAAGCTAACTCGCAGGCCACACAACATTTAATGCATCATATTATAAAAAGCCTATGATGAATCACAAAATCATGATATTTGCTTTTGTCAATAACACCCAAGATTATTTTACATTCATATACACACCAAAAACTCACACAAACCCACACAATGTATTTGTTTACTTCAAAAGGTCGTAGCACTGTGCGAGGTAAACACAAAGATACTTCCAGCCCCCTGGAGGTAAGTGAAATGACGCATCACCGCCCCCATCGATCAACAGCTCAATTGACATCCTTTCACGTTAAGGGAGAACTAATTAAAAGGACGCAGCTCATTACGCCTCATTAAAATAAAGTTCAGGATGACACCCAGCACATTCTCAATGTTAACCCAGAGGCATCGAGGACAAATTTGGGCTTGAGGAGGAAATTGGGTTTCTTTAACAAATTCCAATGGCAGTTGAAAAACAAGTTGACTCTCTTTAACATCAGCTCAAGCTCCAGAGTGACACTTCCAACCCGTGTTTTTCACCAGAAATGTGGAGAATTATTATCAGACTGTGGCAGTACAAGCAAATAAATCCGAGCTTCAGACAGATTTTCAAGCTTTTCTCTTCCTGGGCTTGATGAACTCATGGTGCTTAATTAGTCCCAAATTAGCTACTGTGCCAAAATAGTTACTGTGAAACATTCAGGGCATTCGTACATTTTTTTAAAACACCATTTGACATTAAGTATTCCAAATGTATGTTTCGACTTTCTTTTTACGCAGCAGCCCGTTAAAGCAGCTTAAGCCAGTCCTGTTTACTTTCTAAGGCAGCCTCTTTAAACAGGTAAAATCAGTAATATTACGGTGACACAATACACAATCACTTGCGACTATCCAGTGGCCAAAGACGTGATGTTATCTCGCGATAAAAGTTTTTTTTTTTTTTACTCACAGTTGGTTTTACCCTGTTTAATTGCAGTTTCTGCAGCAGCCCATTTCAACTGTATTCATTATACAGGAAAACAAGCTAGCCTTTTGACATTCCTGACAGAGGTGTCAAAAAGTGTAAGAAAAAAACGTTTAATTAGTTTAGTACGACTTTCAATGTGTATTTCTCTGAAAATGCTGTTCATCTTACTACCTGATTTGCATTTCACTTTAGAGCCTTAACTGTATATCAATGAATATTATAATAAACTGTGGTAAGCCAATTATCTGTTGAACAAATATAAGATTTCTTAATCTGGACCGCAAAGGAAAGCACAGTTCATTGGCAATCACCTACGAGGAGGGCTCGCAACATATTTTGGAAAGCTCCAAATACGGTGCATTACTGAGAGGATGTCACGCAAAGGAAAAAAAGTAGATTATTCAAACCCTGACCCAGAGGAGTGTTTCCATCCTAAGGGCCTCCTGGCAAGAGCAAAATGCCACATATCTTTTCTGTCTCCCTAATACGAGTCCCCCAAACACTCATTAGGATGATCCAGCGTAAGGGCCTTCAAACCCCCCCCCCCCCCCCCCCCCAAAAAAAAGAGCTTTTAGGATGCGTCTAACAACGTCGGCCCCAGTGGCAAGGTCCCACTTTCTTACCGAGCCATCCGTCCAGCATCCATGTGTGGACATTGTCACTACACATGGACATCATCCGTTACCCCACTCCTTGGCCCCCGGCAGAGGACGTCTCTTATTTGCAAAGTAAATACAAGTCCTTTTGGGGGCACTTTCATTCATACCCAATCCCGTCATTCTTCTCGGGCTCAGTGCACCATTTGTTGTGCCGCTTCTTGGACGCAAAAGCGGGAGCTGAATAGCTCAATATATATTGTCAACGCTAACAAAAGATACACCACATAAGCTAAAGAGTGGAAGCAAGCAGAGGAGCACACATGATGAGAAGAAGACCAGAAGCCGATGAAGAGAAACAAAGACTGGCTTCGTGTTCATGATCGCTTTTGCATTTCATGCTCCAAAGTAAAATTGCCTGCGGGGCAGAAATTTCTTACAATAATTTTCTCCATAGTTTATTTTCGCCCAATTTTTTAAAAAAATAAACTCAATTAAGCACAGTTGTAAATTACTGTTATAACCTACCAGTGACTGTTAGATGTTCATGATAAAACTACACCCAAAATTAGATGATGGGTCATGTTTTAAGTTCAGGTAAAAGTGACAGTTGGCACCCACTATTCCAACACAACCCCGAGGACTGGAGTGGAACAGAAGTACAGTCGTAAATTGTGCAGCACACTGACTATTCAAAGTGTGCCTTATTCAAGTCATCCTCCCACCTCATCGCTCAGTCAACACGACCTCTCCTCGATCCTCTGAATTAATCACCTGACAGGGTTTGGATTTGACCCAGCAGCAGCCAGGTGTTTTCTATAATAATCTATAATTATCTCTCGAACCTTGAAAGGGCTTCTCCTGCTCACTCCTGTGCAAAGATGCCGCCTGAAGAGTCTTGCTAGACTGTCAGCAATCGCTGAGTAAGTGCTGCGCGTTGACTCAGCGGCCGGTGCTTTGGTGCCTAGAGTACGTTTCCCCGATTAGAGTCCATCTCCAGATCATAAAAAGAATATAATGCGCCAGCCAATAGGAATTTTGCATATAAAAAACTGAACGGACAACTGGGCTCGCTTTTCATTGTTCTCTGTGGGCACGTTGGGTACCAATATTGCCAATTCAAGGTGTAACTGTACAACGAAAATCACAGTCTTGTGCGTTTCTGTTTTAAAGCAACCGTTCAGTTCACATTGGGGACAGTTTGACAGACAAAATGGAAAAAAACAATTTTTGGGGGGTGAAAAAAACTAAATAAAACAAAGCTGCAAAGTGCAAATATTGTAAAAGAGCATACATATAATACATTAGGAAAGAGCAAAAAAAAGTTTGACTTTTGCTATGAGATAAATTAATCAGAGTATGTTTGAACTGTCGGCATAAAATATTTCCAGAGATGCAACTGTTTCAATCGTTTTTTTTTTCTGTATTTTTTCAATTTTATTTTTTTATTATTTAGGGCCTCAATATATTTTTTTTCATATTATTAGGAAATGGATGACAAAAACTAAAAATATGGTAAAATTATTTAAAACTGCTTAAAGATTTAGCAAAGCACAACAGCAATAGTTATTTGTCTTTTTAGGAAATTAACAACAATCCTGTCATGATCCGTTCTTGCCTTGCTTCATGTTTTGTTATTGTCTGCCCAGCTGATGTGGGGGCGTTCACTCCAGCACCTGTTTCCTGTCTTGTCGTCACGGCTGGAGAGACGCGCCCACCTGCCACGCACCTGTTACCCATTGATTATTATGATTACCACGCTATTTAAACGCGCCACGCTGGCGGCTCAGCGTCGGATTATTCCTTGTGCTCATGTCACAAGTGTCTATTCTCGCCATTCTTGTTATGTGCTTCACGTGTTTCTCGACCTCGTTTTCGTCCATTGACTCTGCATCTAGCCTTTGTCCTTCTCGGTCGTGTTTGCTCGCCAATTGGTTCAATTTACCCTTCTGTGGTAAGCTATTTTCGTTCGCTTTATGTTTCTTGCCGTTTGCAAGCACTTTCTGTTTTTCGCGTTGTTTTCCTGGTGTGAGTTTTCCACCAGCACTTTCTGTTGTACTTTCGGCACCGCGTGATGATTTGTATAGTTCGTTTTTTGTAAATAGTTTGTCTAGTCGGAATAATAAATTCCTTGTCAACGCATCTTGCTTCTCTGTGTCTGCGTTTATAGAGTTTATAGAGTCCACCCCTTACAAATCCAGGCACATGAAAAAGAAAAAGTTTCAACAGTCTGGACAAAATATTTACAGTAATATACCACACCTTGTTCTTTTTAGGAAAAACAACACCAATGTTTATTTTAAGAAATGCGATGCAGACAAGTGCAATACTCACAGTTTGAACGGTAAAATACTACCCTATAGAAATAACCGCTTTAGTATGTTGCTTTGAGGAAAGTGCAACATAGCTTCTTATGAGGGAACAAACATTGCAAACAATTACAACAGTTTGAAAAGTCGGAACTAAATAATTTAAAGGAGGACAAGCAACACAGAAGACTAAATAATATATCGTTTTAAGTTTAAGTGCAATCGTAACAATTTGAATAGTCTTAACCAAGCACCTTAAATCTTTTCTTTATAGGAAAGCACAACATCAATAGTTTGTCTTCGTTTTAGGAAATAAATAATGTAGTCAAATGAAACGCTAAGAAGTGCGTGAAGTATAAACACCAAGCGCATTTGCGATTGCTTGGGCTCCATTTGACAGCCATCTTGAGTCGCTCTTCATTCGAAATCAGTGGGGTGATTTCCTGACTAATAGAAATCACTTCAGAAAAGCTGGCAAAAATGACAGCCGGTGAGTGCAAACAGCTGAGCCATATTGAAGAGTGAGCTCATAAATCATTAGGGTTCTTTTTTCAGTGAATCTATTGATCCGGGAGGAAATTGAGTTTAATCTGAGGTAATTTGCTAAATATGTGCAATTAAAAAAAATAAAATAAATCGGACTAACCAACATGTCTGAGGAGTCACTTTTCACTTATAGTTAAGAGACTCCAAAAACCTCAGGCTATGCAAGGGCTTATTGCTGCTGAAGATCAGAGTCATGATAGGAAAGCTGGGTTGTAATATACTGCATAAATTGATGCTGGGGGGGCTTAATGGATAAATAAAACAGAGTGACTCGTGTGTGTTTGAAGAGCGTCACAGGAAATGAAAAGCAAACGGAAAGAGGGAAAAACAATTTGAATGAGGACAAATACCTTTGACAGCAGCTGTGATTTTATCTTTGACGACAAAAACGGTTTGTCGTATTGTCCGTCTTTTGTGTTTGAGGTTCTTCGAGGAGGGACATCTGGCCTGATCAGTGACCCCTGCAGAAATGGAAAGATCTCAAACAGCAAATAGGACAAAGACTCTTTGGAATACATCAGAGGAGCAGTTGTCTATTAATGAATAATAAAGCTGAAAGCAGTGATGATGGGTCCTTTTTCATCACAAATGCTGCAACTGATCAAACTTTGATGGCATGCTCAAGCCACAGATAGCCTGGGCAAAATTTTGCATCAACCCATCTGTCTAAATTTGCCTGATCTCATTAGGGTTCATTCGAGCAAATTCCCCAATTGAATTCTCCAAAGTACGAGCCCTAGAATTGGCTGCTTCAAAGCAAAAACATGCATCCTGTTATGTCTAATACTGGTGGCAACAAATTTTGCCACCAAGGTTCTTCAGATCTCATCACATGCAGTGGCAACAGGTCAAACTCTGTCAATTTATTCATCAATTTTGTATTTTGTCAATCTATTTAGGATACTTAGTTCTAATTTAGTAGCAATCGGAAGAACTGACTGATTGGGCTGAATGATCATGGAAAAATAAGCACCACAGTTATTTCAACGATTATTCAATGATTTCATTTTTTTAAATTCAGCTTCTAAAACAAAACTATTCAAAATGATGATCATAGCCTTTTGCCCATTTTCCCTGCACATTGAACACTTCATTTTGTCAAGTACAAAATGACCTTGTAAATATGTGAGACGAAAGCCTCTTGCATTTTCATTCTGCTACATCCACACCTTTGATGCCTTGTGTCTTTGCACACGTTGAAGCATTACCCTAATCTCTTTAGCATATTTACGTGATCTTATGTTATTTTCACAAGTCTGACTTACTGGGCACACCTGGGATCTCAAGGGTTTTGTCTCATGCTATGTTATGTGGACATGTGACCATAAGAAGTAATTGGCTCTTTGTATCCTGAGGAAAGGAAATTTTCTCATATCTTTATACAGCGTAATTACGAACCTAAATACCTTTAGTATTATAACTTTAAATGAAAAAAATAGGCACAACGTAAATAGAGTAATGTTGTACTGTCGACTTGAGGGAAGAAATGCAGAGCCAGATACAAAGTCATTTATTCTGTACATAAAAAAAAGTTGCTTTCCATTGGGTTTGACTAAATGGAACGGCCCTAAAATAAACGTGTGTATGGCAGGCGAATAAAGGTCAGCTATTCCTGCACATTTTGGCCTGTTAAGGGCATTTTGGTGCTAAGCCTGAATGGAGTGCATATCTTTTCTTGTTTGGCTTTCTGAGACTTGTGTTGGTCTGCTCACGATCGGCATGTCCACCAGATGTCATACCAATTAAATATGGCTTCGGGGGATGAATTTTCAATTTGGCAAGAATGACCAATATGACGCAAAATTAGCCTCTTCAAACCTAAATGGCCAACTTCCTCTGTGTTTTCCGGCGTGGATTCTTTAAACATTTTTATTCATCTACTCATGATATAATGCAACCTTGTAGGCATGACTTACTGAAACTGGCTTCGGGGGAGGACTGTTTCAGGAATTGGATGGCGCGCTACAGAGGCAAATTTAGTGAGTGTTTGATAATGGCGAAACCTTCAAAATGTCATTCCATCTGGTGAAATGTATCTAAAATGAAAGCACTGCTTTGCATTTCAAACCACAGAAATGACAAACAGTTGACACATTAAGCTGAGTGTGAAAGTAAAGCGGCATCAGGTGGATCGCAACGCGTGGGACGACAACTACTCCGCAATAAGTCATGAGCACAATTACTGGTGCTAAAGTGGCGTTTAAAAAAAAGGGCATCTATTACTCATCGGCTTTATTTATGCCAAGCTGCTAAGTGGAAGACTTGTCCAATGTTTGTGCATTCGTGCGTAGGATCGTCTGCTAAAACAGCCAAGCGGCGGTCAGTGTTTTTCACATGGGCTCAGGGCCGATCTATTTCATGGCGCCGACAACCTGCCGTATGTCCGCTCGTTGGTGGGAAAGACGTGACAAACGACGCGAGCAGATGTGAGGCGGCGTGTGTTTATGATCATCCTTGCTGGGATATTAGTGTTGCTTAACCTCTAAAGAGGTTGAACCCAATACTATCTCGGAGCAAGTAAGAGAAATTGAATTCATCTATTCACGGGTCAAACACTCCGACTTCATAAAAGCTTTATTAAAATTAAATCGAACTTTATCGCCATTTGACCAGAAGCGGATCAGTTATGCAGGCAGCATGCATGAAATGGCATTTCCATGGGATCGCATAAGTGCAGGCAGATCCTTCCAGTAAAACAAAGCAGCAGAGATACAAATGAAAATGTCCTTGATGGCACATTTTATCAAATATAAATATTTATAGACAAATCTGAAAATACACATTCATAAGGAAATTAGATTCAAGTAATTCTCTGAATGTGTGTCAAGATATGTTCAAAGTAGCCGTTCAAACCTGGATTATGAGATCAAAATAGGGATTCAGGGCAGGGCGGACGTTTCAAAGTAGAGTTTCAAGCCGTGATAGGGATTCAAAATAGGGTTTCAAGTCACACCAGGGGTTTGAAGACATATTTTAAGCTTCCGATGAGTGCTCCCAGTCAGGGCTATTGTTTCAAAGTTTAAAATATGTTTAATGTTTCAGACTAAGGTTCAGACCAGGGTTAGGGTTTCAAGTTAGTGAGATCATTTCAAATGAATGTTTCAATCCACAGATATCATTTCAAAGTAGGGTTTTAAAACAGGTTTGCAGTTGCAGATTTAAATTTTTTGTTAGTTTTTTTTTTCAACAAGGCTAATATTTTAAAGGAGGGTTTAGAGTCAGGATTGGAGTTATAATTTTAAAGTGATATTTCAAATCGGGGCTCTAAAATTTTCAAGATAGAATTATGCTTCAAAATAGAACTACAAAAGCCAAAATTAAGTCAAAAATGTTTTTTCCAATAACATGCCACATCCATGCATAGTCTAAACATGGTATTTGGATTAATATTGCAGATGCATTATGAAGAACAATCTAATCATTTTTTATCCATTTTAGGGGATGGCCGTTTTTCTTTGTACTGCCACGTTAGCAACTGTAAATGACTAAGGCTCAGTTTGCGAACATTACATGACCAAACATGGAAAACAGGTGAGTTGTGATGGTTGTTGCCTGTCAACAACTGAACGAATTACAGGGAAAACACTCATAATTACCAAACGAGCCAAATCATTCCCTACTTTAACATCTTCACCCTCGTCACAACCAATCGCATTCAAAATGCAGATTTGAATCTACTTTAATAACAGCGGCCCCATCAAGTTGAAGAGGAGCTCGATAATAAAGGTGTCAGTGTTCGTTTTGAACACAAAACGTCTCTCTCTGCTCTTGCTGAAGCCGAGCTCAGTAATTGCATTTGAATCAGATTCACCTTCAGCCTTGATTCCATCTCTTATGCGGAACGAGCTGCGGCGATTAGACAAAGGCGACTTTTATTTGAACGGCAGCCCCAGAGAAGTTAAGTCGAGCTCAGTTCGGAATTCATTAGAGGGATGAACGCAGGAAATGTTTTCCCCTGTAGCTAACACTTTCACTGTAGCATTAGCAGTAGCAATAGCGCGACTCGCTGGATTAATTTGAACAGTACCTAATATAAAGTAGAGGCATCAGCATCAGTGGGAATAATATTTAGTGAACAGCATTAGCCATAGATGGGCACTTTACCCTATTCTGACAGTCCGTCCTCTGCCCACGGCCAGGGTACCCATCAGTCATCACCCCTCCGTCCTTATTCATAAAAATAATCACCCTTTGTGCGTGCATTTTGGCTGTCTGCCCCAGCTCCCCCCAAAAAAAGAAAAAAAAATTATGTGCAAGTTGAAGCCGTGAGAGAGAGCCTAACGGCAGAGGTTTCAAAGAAGGCAACTGTGATAACTTAATGGTACATGGTACACAGAATAATTCACCAGATGGTTGGGGTTGACTTTTTTTTTTGTGATTAAAGGGTTGGCGTACTTATTCTGGCAGGTGCTGCCAGAATCTGTATCCCCTGGTAACTTTGCCAAGGAAAAAGGCATCCTGCTCAAATTTGCGACACTTACTCAAAATGATCTCAGTAATATCAGTATTAGTCCTTTGATTGTTGGAGTTCATCTGTTTGATCACCTGTGAGGTGACTGCCTGCCATAATATCCATATTATTTTGCGTTGAGTAGTTGTTTGATGCTTTGAATGAGTATGACGTTTTCAGATGTCCTACTGTGTGAGTGGTCATGAATGCACCTCGAGTCCGAGTATCTTGCCACTTAATTTGATCTCGCTGGAAACATGATATAGCTCCGTAGTACGGCCGTAGTTTGCATTCATAGTAGGAGTTAAGTTGGCATCCTCAACAGTCACTAATGCTAATGTAGCAAAGTTATAGCAGAAAAGTAGCATGACCAGCGCTAGAAGCAGTTTTAGTATTAGCACATGGTTTTCATGATGTGTGAGACACATTGGGGAACAATTAAACTGCACTTGTTACAGAACATCATCTTCTTTGTCATTAACAGTTTGCAAAGCGAAATAGTGCATTACCGTGACCCAATGAGCTGTAATGATGACTGTTTTGGTGTACAATCTAATGTGTTTGTTCTCAAAAGACAAGAAATATTTTTTTTTTCAATTAAACAAAGATCTTTTGCCTTTTTCTTGAATTAGCTTCTCCCTCATAGTTTACACTTCATAATTACAAGTGACAAGTTCAAATTCATAAAGTAGTTCCATATTCCAACATAAATATTTACTTATTAGAATGCATTTTCACCTACATATTTAATTCATATAGTACACTTATTTTGGAAAACAAATGAAAGGTTTGTGTGAACTTCTCTCGCTCTGTTTATCTTTTACCAGAAGACCATAGATCTATATTATCTATTATTGAACTATTTAATAGGCGCCAATAAGATTGAGACATAGCCGTGGAGCCTTTCTTTCTGCCAGATGTGGAAGGAGGTTTATTCTACCCAAAATGATGGCTTGTTTTTAGACTTTAGAAGTTGCGCCCAGGTATGGTAGCGGGGATTTTGCCCAACCATTGTGAAAATGTGTGACACCACAGTCTTAGCTGGATTAAACTGGTATGTGTCCCAAGACCGAACTACACAAGGAAGGCCAAGCAAGGTCACAGCAAGACAATGGCATAGGTCAAGTCACCTCTGTAATTGTGTTCCAAAGAAGACTAATCAAATTGCATTATTCATAAATACAGTAATTCTTGGTTTATTGTGGCAAATGGGGACCAGAACCGTCCATGAAAAGTGGCAAAGCAAGGATTTTTTTTTTTTTTTTTAACAATTACTTTTCAATTTTCATTTTATATTTTTATTCTGGAGAGATTTATGCCTCTAAAACACCTTATTTTTTAGATGAATATTTTGGAAAAGCGCGGACGGTTGTTCGTCAATGTGTGCCCTGCGATTGGCTGGCAACCAATTCAGGGTGTACCCCACCTACTGCCCAAAGACAGCTGGGAGAGGCTCCAGCACCCCCCGCGACCCTAGTGAGGAGAAGCGGTACAGATAATGGATGGGTGGATATTTTGGAAAAACCCACAGAGCACTGATGTTGCAAAATGTGACGCGCCCAGTGGCGAGGGAACACTATATCCATAGTTTCTTATTTATTTTTTCCCTAATAATGTTTTTTTAGCCTCACATTAATAGTCGTTTTTTAATATCAAGAATGCAGAGTACAATCTCATTAACGCTGCACATTCCTAAGAACTTGAAACGCTACTTCCTTAGAATGCTGGTCACGTTGTAATTGGAATGACTACTTTGTGAACTGCTATGACGTATTTCCGTAAAATGATGAAAGGGAAAAAAAACTAAAAAACTTACAGATGTGAGTCTTCTCCTCCTTCTCCATTTTTGCAGGACAAAATGCATTTGGGTATATTTTATCAACCACGTGTTCACAAGTAACCGCCCAATGCAACCTCGGTTTAAGCAAACACACAAGAAAAATATCGGAGTATTCCCTGCATTGATGGTTTATGCATACTTTTCATTGAAAAGGTACTGAGCCTCGAATGATGTTTCACGAGATCACATGGACGTGAGAAAAGACAAGAGCAGCAATTGAGAAACGGCTCGTGCTACATAGCATTTATCAACATGGCAAATAAATGCAGAGCCATGCATAGTGGTCGGCTGTGCTGACTTGGATGCTGATTGGCAGACACGAAATGGGGTGGGGTAAGCCAACAAGAGCGGGTGAGATTGAAAGGTAATCAGACAAGAGAAAGTCTACTGAAAGGGGGAGAGGGCATGTGGGCAAAGGAAGTTGCTCCAACTAATTAAGTGCCAGCATCAGTACAATAATGAATGTGTGCGCTTGTGTGTGTGTGCGTGCTGTGTGTGTGTACTTTACCACACACACAGCAAGAGTCAGTATAGAGGACTTCATTAAGGAGAACACATCCTGTCCTCCCACCCTATACGCCGCTGTCACAGCAGTGGGGGGCTGCGGTGGTCATAACAGCGCCTCAGTTAATGGAATTAGAGCCACCATCAAGAATATGTAGTCGATCCATTTCCCTGCTTGTTACTCAAGCCCAGCTGAACAAATTGAACCCTCGCCTTTGTGAGTGCACGCAGCCAAGCTGACTATAAAGGAGACATATTATGCTTTTTTTTCCCATTATCTAAAAAAGTTCCTGGGAGTCTTAACTCATTCACTACCTGCCCTGGTAAAATGAATTTACTTTTTTTTCTTCTATATCCGTCAATGGCAGTGAATGAGTAATAAAATGTGTGTGACTTTTTTTGTCAGAGCGCAGTGCACTTCACTATATATAGGGCTTGGCGATATGGCAAGAGAGTTTTCATTGTATGAACATTGAATGAAGGCTAATGTATTAACAATATTGTTTTGCAAATAAGCATTAATGCACTGGTGGAGGTGAAACGACATTACAATATACGCAATACAGTTAAAGGTAAAATAAAATCAATTAAATCCAATTTTTTCCCATGGGTTAAACAGGAAAAAAAGAAAGGAAAAAAAAAAAAAAAATTCAATATATATCGATATTGACCAATATAAAATTTTGCAATATACTTTTCAAGCCATATCGCAAAGCCCTAACTGGTGGTCAGGATTATGGTTTTAAACCATTGAGACTTCTTGGCTTGGCTCCACTTTGGCCTGTACAGAACACAAGTTGCCGCCATGTTTTTGCGCAGATGCCCATTTATCAGTGTGTGAATAAACTGCTCATTAATTCATTATCTGAGGTGTGTGTGGGGGTATGTGTGCGTGTGCAGGGGTGTGCGGGTGTGTGTGTATGTGTGTGTTGGGGGCTGGGGGAAGGATTTTGGGGGGGGCCCAAAGATGATAATCCATTTTACAAGTCCACCTGGTTGCAACATTCACTATTTACACTGATAGATAATTTAACGACCCGGCTGGCGACTCTCAGGGCATTTGCAGATTCTGCAGTTATTCCTGCGATTCAAATTTGCCGCTACCCTAGTTCTCCTCGTTTGTCAAGTGACTGCACAGATTAAGAAAGCTGGTGTGGATATTGATTTGCACTGGGCTTGCGGCATCCATGTGTGTATAAAATATTAATACAGTGTTGTCTCGGTTTCACTTACAGCTCCAGAATAAGAAATGCAGTCAAGGGTGGATCAGGCATTTTTTCTTCTTCATTTTGAGACACTGCTTTGAAGGCAGACTTTCAACTAGCGCTTGTATAATACAATTTGTGGGTGGAATAGATTAGAAGAATGTGAGGTGGCTTTGTCATTTTATGTTGGGGTAGGGGTTAAAAAAAAAAAAAAACAAGAAAAAAAAATGGAGAACGCTAAGGGTCTTTTTTGGGTTTCGAGCAAAACGATTCTCCAGCCGCGGCTCTTGTGACATCTCCATGTGCTCCTGACAAGGTGGATTAAAACAAAACAAATCCTCTGCAGCCCGGGATTTAGCCTCTACCACCGGAGCAAATTGCCACTTCTCTGCAAGTCAGTAATGCCTTTAATACACCACCACTTAAAAAAAGAAATGCTCAAGTTAACCCACTACCTAGGTGGTTGCTTCAAATTAAGCGTGCACTAATTGTGCATGAATGAGAAAAGACAATATATGTATATATATATATATATATATATATATATATATATATATATATATATATAAAGGCTGTCAAAATTAACTAACTCAGTTTGATTTACTTCAAAAATAATTTGCATACATGGGCCATATTAGCTGTGTATCTTTAGCACGTCTCGGAACAAAATACTGTGTTCAAATTCTTGACTGCATATATATATATATATATATATATATACGTATTATTTTTAGTTAATTGTGCATTTTATTTTTGGTAAAAAAAACACCTTTCTTTCTAGCCCATTATTTTATCACCCTTATTTTAATACCCTTAACATAAAGAAAATGATTGATTTTCTTGTTTAAAAATATGTGTTGTTTTTTTTATTGAAAAAACAAGCATTGGGCTCAACTCACTCAGTCACAAAAAAAGCCCATCAAGAGCCCTTTACAAGGATCAAAATTGGGGCAATTTAAAATGCCAATAAAGTGCATGTAAACTAGGACTCATCCTGTAGTCCAGGAAACCATTTTTAAATTTGTTTTAATTTTGCAGCAATAATGTGGTCTTTATTCACCAGATCAACCCAGTTTCTGAATGAACAGAAATGGCTACCAATAAAGGACGCCTCCTAATTTCTTTGTGCCAGTCAATCAAACAGACATTTTCAGTCAACAGTGAAGCAAGTTTTTTCTGTACATGACGAAAACAACCTTTTGCAAATACATATGTTGCCGGTTTCATTCTGTACTTGCGTGCAAGGCAGGTCATGCCACTGTCTGACCCTTCATGTGTGGCCCGCCATTTACGCTGCCTTGTATTGGTCTAGGCTATCCTCAACATTGTCCTCTCTTCTTCAGATGAAGACTCCCGTACAAGCATGAGAGTTGGCTTCTTTGATGGCGGTTCGGGTGTGGCCCGGCTCACTGGCTCTTTTTCAATTTCATTTATTGAGCAAACTTAGACATACAGTATGGATAGCCAGGAACTACACCACAAATTAGGACTACCTGCAGTGCTCCAACACAGCCTCAAGCCTCTCTGGTTTCTCCAGCTCAGCAACTGTTGGCATGGCGACGGTGGGTGTGTGCAGGGCCAGCGTAGCTCCCAGGGAAGAGCATTCCGCAGGACGTGCTTGGTCATTTCCAGAGTACTATTCCATCTGGATGGCACCTTTTGGGCAAGTGACGCGTTCTGGTTGTGGGTAACCTGTAGCTCGAACCCCGCTTAGTTTGCTGGACACTAATTAAAGTATCCCACTGCATTTTGCCAGCGTGCTGTCAAATGGGCTGCTGCTAAGCGAAACGGTGATAGCTCGGTGCGCAATGTGTGTGGTGCACGGCATGTGTTCAAATGGCAACTGGCTGGCCACCGCGATCATATTGCGGGCGCCATCTGCGGCCAGTGAGACAACTTTGGATTTCATGTCCCACATACGAGATCCGTAAAATGCCTGTCTTCTGTCTTCATAATAGTCAAAGCATGGGAGCGAAGCTCCCCGTCAGGGTCAAAATATTGGGCAATTACCCCAAGGTAGCGTTTTCTCCAAGGACTCCTTTACCTTCGCCTTCTTTGTTTCATGCAAGCCTTGAATGCGTGTAGTAATGGTGGCTCTCGAAGGCAATTTGTAGGTGCAGTCGTTGGGAGCAATGCATAGTATTTCACCCAGACCTTCGTCCTCCACAATGTTAATAGGCCTAAACGTAGCTATGGCTTCAGCGAGTGTATTTTGAGTTGATTCATCCATCGGTCTGAGTCATAAATAATTTTTAATCCATGGTTGCCAGGGTTTGACGAGTGGCCGGAGAATTGGCATCAATGGAGTGCTTGGCCATCAAATGGTATTTTAAAAACCGGACGTGCTACGATGGTAGTTGAGATTATGATTGTAATACACACTAATGACTTTGATATATAATATTTGACAACATTTAAAATCGATCAGCACAATATTTTTTGATTTTGTGGCGGTGATAATGGTGGCTATAAGGAGCTCAAATTTCATGTCAACAAAAGCCTAAATATTGTGCCGATTGCTTTTATTTTCATGCGTTTAGCTGGACCTTAGTAGGGCCTGGCGAATGATTGGTCACAATGTTTGGGCACTAGGCAAAAACTAAACACAAAAAAATAAGCCAGGAAACATTTTCTGACGTCCTCCTTTCACAACAAGCAGTCCCCGCCGATAAATAAGGGACGTTACAACTTGTGCTGGAAGTCAGAATACAATCTTAAATGGCTACTGAGTTTTCCAGGGGGATGAATTTTAGTACTGACATAATTTTTACATACACGCCTCTTACATAAGCGCCAATGTTCAGCCCATTCAACAGTCCCTCTCACTAAGCTACATGTTAGTGTCAGTCACGTTTTGTATTCAAGAGTGTATGACTAGACTTTTGACGCGCTTAATCCAAGTAATGACTTGACTTGACTTTTTAGTGGTATTGTATTGTATGTTGTATGATGTATGTTTTTGTGAAAATCAAAGAATTTAGCCAATAATGCTAAACTAGCATCCTTGTTTTTAAAACATCCGACTTTTTAGTCCTTCTTAAAGGCATTATGGGATCACAGATGATTCAAGCCATCCGGCCGCCTGGTTTATCGTCGCTGAATGTGTGTGTCAGTCAAGCGCAGTGGGCTCCTCCCCCCTGTGTTTTCACGCCGCATCATTGAAAAAGCAGCTTTGTGTGAGTAGCATCAAAGTGCAATATGCCTTAACTCTCATCTCGTGTCAACACGACTTCTAAAGCTGATTATGTCTGCCTGCTCTTGTCACGGTGGACCTTACAGTGGCCATATTGTACTCCATGACATTGTCGGCGGAGCATGCGGCTTCAGAGGAGATGAGGGGGAGGTGGGATGCAGCTTTACTAGAGTCGTATCCCCGCTACAGACATTCTTAATTATGATTTGTTTCTCGACTGTTTGATAGGATGAGCCGGCAATAACAGAGGGTCGAGAATTCATCCGGGGACCCGCTGCCATCGTCCGGCTTCCGTTTCAAATTGGGGAGTCTCGTCACATCAAAGCGTGTCTCTGCGGTGAAGAACAAACAAACAGGAAGCAGCCAATCATACAAAGCTCCGATGAGACAGGCTTAACTCTAAAAAGTTCTCTTAACGGACGGAAGATGAGCTTTAAAGCCGTCGTTTCACAACTTTGATTGTGTAAAACTTTTGATGGCGATCTTACTCTCATTTTGTTTTTCTTTGCATGTCTGAAAGTGGCAATAACAAAAATAGCACTGTGACATTTGTGAAGACATGTCCAGATTGAAAAATCTGTGACACCCCAGGGGGTGATGTCGTCCATGGCAGCGGGCATTTGAAAGCTTGACAGCAAAAGAGAAGGATACTCATGTTAACAGCATGAAGAAGGTTTCCCTATAATCAATTATGATCGCTGTATTCCGAGAACTAGGAAGGAAACTCATCTGAAAATATTTTTTTATTTATTGCCCTTCAAACATTCCCTCACCTTCATCTGGATGTAAATATCATATAAGACCCATCCCCAGAGCTCAGAATACAGTAATCACAATTTATACTAAAACAAATAAACCATGGGATCAACTTGAAAACAAAATTAAGTAATCCATCACACAAGAGTTGAGCTTCATCCAATGTAAATAATTCATTTGGGGCACCCTTTATAAAATTTCAACTTCATGTAAACTCATTTCTAAAGGTGACGCAAACCAATTATTTCAAGTAGTCTGTAACAGAAATAATTCCATTGCCTAAATGATATCTTTGAAGAAGGCCGCGCGTTGATCTGTGCTGTCATTTTCCATCTTCCTGAATGCAATAAACACTTTCTGAATGACTTTTCAAATCTTGCTGAAAATAGGCTCAAACGGTCGTGTCTGCTGCACCCCTATACCTCTGATGCTAGAAACACCCATGCACCCAAAATGCCCATGGTATCATTTGTGATACCAATATGAAATCACATTTACAAATATTTTTTAGTTTTATTTTATATTTTTGGATTTTGTTGCAGAGCCAAATAAAATTTTCAGATTCCAAAAATCAGAATTTTCTGGCCATTATTTCTGGGGTCAGGCATTAGCGGGTTAATTTCTTCATGGATCCTTGAAACCTTTTCATACGTCCAGTTGTGATGTATATGTCTTCCCTTTCTCATGGTGAAACCAAAAGTAGACATTTGGCCCAACCTGACAAACCCTGCAAATGTTCCCAAAAGGCCTGCTTCAAACCAATATGGTTGACTACGTGTTTAGCTGTCCGTGAGACTTTTTCAATGCTTCCTCTAATTAGAGATATTAGGGGTGAGCCAGGTACTCGTTTTAGTAGATTAATCTTTGAGGATCATGCATTTAGTACGAGCATAGAACGAGTACAGTTCATCATTGTTTATACTCGCGCTAAAGGAAAATCCTCATGGGGAAACGACTTAATAGTCATTTTTCACACTCTGTGATTGGCCAGTGACACAAAGCGAGCATCCCTCCGTCAACAGACTTGCTGCAGCCATGCCTCACTCTTTCACACACAGACAGTGACTGATGGTCTCTCTGTGCTTGTTTGGCTCACGTTGGTCGAAGCGGTACTCAGTTTTCCTCAGCTCGCTTCTTTTTATATGATATACAGTATATGATATATTTCGGTTTATATGATATTTAAAGTTAGTTGGTTAACTTGTTTGATAACCTATAAATGAATTGCATTCGGTGAAACTGAGCTGTAAATGTGTTGCGTCTGTCACTGCCTGTGTCTTGATTTTTATTTCCACATCTGCTTGCTTCTAATATTGCTTGTGATATAAAGTCAGTTGGAAAACTTTGCTCATAGTCCTGGCCTTTTTGAGAAAAAAATACAGTGAACAACAACAGAATTTTTCTGTTTGCCATCACTGGATTTTTGCATGAATTATAAAGTTCACACAGATCATTTAAAGTAATTAAAAAACAAGTCTAACACGTCATGTAAACCTTTTTAAGTAGCTTGTTTCTCTTATACAATTAGTGATTCAGAAAAAAAACATGAAGATAAAATTTTCATTTAAAAAGGATTCCTTTGGAGGAACATTGAATCTCAATTATGAGACTGTTCGGTAAATATTCTTGTGTACAATTAAGCATATTCGTGTTCCGCCCCAGAAAATCTGCAAGTGGTTCTTTTACTTTTGTCATCAAAAACATTATAATCTCAATTTTGAGATGTGTTCTGTAAAGATGTTTCAAATAAACAATAAATGTAGCAACTGATCGTCAATCCATGTCAATTTCAGATTTAAAATGTGCCAATTTAATCTGTGTTTAGCCACGCCCACTTCCTGTTGATGCACCACCCAGTCCCTGTTCAGGTTCCAAGTATCCAAGATCAACCAAACTACAACACCATGCTTTGTACTTTTAGGCGAAACATCTTCGCAGTGTAGCCTGGAATACCTGTTTCTGGTTTGGACTAATTCCCAAGTCCGCGTTTGTCAATGAACGAGTCTTTCGATGTAACCCATAATGGCCAACCCCTTGCTCACGTTGGTCATCTGTGGGTTACCTGCATCCCACTGAAATGAATTCCGGTAAATTCCCTCATACATGCATGGAACTTCTACCCTACTGCCGATTCAATTTCAGGCATGGTTCATTGAGACTTTTCAGTGTGAACACCAAATTCTTTGTTGATGGGTGAAGCTGGCTGCCTTGAAGGGGCCTCAATTGAGTGAGTTCGGGGGAGGAATTGGTGGGCGTTTGGGCGCCCAAATGTTGACTACGCCACAAGATGATTAATGTAGACAACGATTAGAGGATTCCAATTAGGGTTATTTATTTCAGTATCCTATTAGAAAATGGGAAACCATCTAATGAAATTTGAGGTTAAGTTGGACTTTAGAAGTGTCATTGTACTTTGGTTGCAATAATGTTGTACTTCGAGAGGACGGGAATGGTTCTAACTTGAACTCCCTCCTAACATGTAAGAAGAAAGAAATCTTTTGAGATTGAACACAATTTGGGTGCTGAAACATAGTTTTCTTTGCAAAATGAACACAGTGTGTAAAGTACTACCCATGCTTCGACTGCATTTCAGTGGTGAGCTCCCTTGAGGCCAGACTCTCTCTACATGTTTTAGATGCTAACGCTGACGGCCCAGGGAAATTGGGGCTCGGCATCTGACCTCTTCAACGCTGCCTGTTTTTAATGAGACCTGCTCGGCCTGAGGTCGGTGTGATGTTGCTGTAGGAGCGATCATAGATTTCATGCAAACAAAGGCCAAGATCAGCGGCAGACCTCCGCGCACATGCTAATATCTTACAAGATGTTGGCAAGCAATTTATTTCCCTGAGCTGGTAATAATATCACAGTGAAGAGCAAGTAAGTCAAGCTCACAATTAAGGTTGACACTGGGCTGGCGACGCAGTACATCTTCATCTGCGCAAATTGCCTCTAAAGCACAATGAGAAACTAAGGGGGCACACTGTAATTTGTTTTGCTAAAACATACTCCAATCTGTTAGGCTGGATTATAACTATACGATTCAAGTGACACAATTTTTTAATATGCTTTTACCGTAATTCTCCAGAAATTGTTTCATTGTCGTTAAGCCTCACAAAGTCAACAATTTGACCAGCTGTATCAAATGTTTTAAAGTGGCCTCTTTTGATTTATGCAGTCTGCAGACAAACATAAACGTATACAAACAACCATTAATAATCATATTCCCTCTGATGGGCAATTTAAATATCCATCCATTATCCTTGAGCTGAAATTGAACCCATTCCACCTTATGTTTATCCCACTGTCTACTGACTAAAGCAGATTCACTCTCCATTACAACACTACGGCCACCATTTTGAAGTGCAATCAAGAATTTGAAATTGAATTTTGCTCTGGAAAACATTAACTGCGCTCTCACACGACTTTTTGTAGAAGCTTGATGGTCTCCAACGGGTACAATGATGATGATCATTCCAGATCAGTGACTATGGTAATGTATGATAATAGTAACATGACATAATATAAGGTGTTATTATTATTATTATTATTACTACTAATAATAGTAACAATAATAATAATAATGCATCAGATTTATATGGCGCTTTCCTGCACAACTGGACACTACTCATTTACATGCTCGTTTATTTTTTCCATTTATTCGTTCAATTCATCTCAAACCTAGGGAAGCCCATTTCCACCAGTAAAAAAAAAAAATAAATAGATGTAAAAAGCAGGTTTCCGCCAGTGTATTTATTTATTTTTTAATATCACGGGCGGGAATGGGATTCCACACGAACCGTTGTCTCCATGTAGGAAAGAGAATAATAACTAACTGAATTTGACAAATGATTGCTTCAAAATCATCTAATAAAATATACATGGGGATCTGTGTATATACGTATACACTGTGTATATTTGCATGCTTTTTATGAATGTCTGCTGCTAATATTATACATTAACGGCTACATTACGCCGCCGCCTCTGTGTGATCTATATCACTGCAAATTTCCCCATTGTGGGACTATTAAAGAACATCTTTATCTTTATCCTTATCTTTATCTTTAAAAATACATACACATTTCCGTTGTGTGTAAACTAATTTGAGTATGTTGTTAATTTTATTTTATTTATTTACCGGACCAAAGATGAGCTCCAATTAGGGCTGACTCGATAGAACATTTTGGACTTCCGATCCAATAGCGATTTTTTGGCGTAGAGTAATGTCCGATAACGATATCGTCTGATGCAATATCAGCAGGAATGATACATGCTGTAATTTATTTTTTAGTATGAATTGCTAGAACATCAGAATGTTCTGCACTTGTATAAAATAAGTGCAAAATAAGGGCTGTCAACTGTTTTTGTACTGGTTGTAAACGGCGGAGCCAACTTTTTCACTTGGTTGTACCAAAGTTGCCATGCCATGGAGATCCCGCTGGTCACACGTTCTCCTCTGGGATGTTGAAAATTCTCGTCAATTTGTACTGTAAGCTAATGTCAATTAAGTCCACTCAATTTTAATATCCACCAGCAAAGGTGTAAATACAGTTAAAAATGAAAGAGCACGACCGTTCGTCCTCACGTTCCTGTGTCCCTCGGGCAGCCAGCTGCCTGAGGCCGTAACCCCGGAGGTGGGCCGCAGACCGTCATGCTGGCTGACCACTGAGGCGAGCCTGCACTATGAATCTCTTTCATTTAATGGCAGCAGAGCGTGTGCGTGTGTCTTCTCGAGATCCTTTACAGGAGTGGTTGTTTTGATCACGTGGGCAATGCACGCTCGCTCTCGCCTCTGCTGCTTGCAGGAACAGATTCTCGAATGGAGTGCTTGTCTATGAGCGCTAATATCGGAAATTTTGTATGTAGACTGATAAAATCCAATATTGTTTTTTTGACTGATATCGGATCAGGACAGCCTTATTTTCAATATTTATACTTTACAAAATTAGATGACACATTGACAACTTGCAACATTGTACCTCTTGAGTCACTGATGGTGTAGTGGTGATGACTTGTGTGCAGGCGGCATGGGTGTGATGTCCTGTGCTTTTAATGTTTGGTGGAGTCTATGACTGGTCTTTCAGGGCTTGGGCAGCGTCCTTGTTCTACGCCCAGGCACGCCCCTGCAATTTCTGACGCCGGCCCCTGCGCACCTGCAGCTCATCAGCACAATCAGCAACAGCATAAAATCTCAGCGCAGCCAGAAGTCAGGCGCTGGATTATCCCGTTATACTCGTGGTGCTTTGGCCGCAGTTGCAAGAAGAAGACCAGCATTGCTGGCGCTGTCCTTGGTGCTCGTAATAATTCCGTTCTCTTGTGTGCTTCCTCACGCCTTCTTCCTGCCCGCCCAAGCCCGTGACACCCCCGCCTGCCCGAAAAGACCAGACCGCATCTCCCACTCCATCGCCTGACCTGCGCACTCCGGACCCGCCGTCTTCACTTGCTTCCCACCGCGCCGCCTGACCAGCGCACTCCGGACCCGCTGCCTGCGCTTGCTTCCCGCCGCGTCTACCACTCCCTCGCCTGCCCTGCTGAACTCCGGACCCGCTGCCTCTACTTGCTTCCCCACAAATAAATCCCATCCCATATCCAGGTTGCTCTTGGGTTCTTTTTCTCTCACCATTACGGTTCCCCAACCCGTGACAATGGGATTGGTTGCCGCTCAGTGACGATTTGTACCCTGTACAGGATAAGCAGAGAGGAAAATGACATGACAATACAATATACAGTACATACGCAACATATTATACACTGTAGTATAAAAATACACATTACAAGTTCGCCAGCTACAGTTTGGATGCAAATTTTGTTTCCCTTTTAAAATGTCAGAATCAGTATTAAATAAATGAATCCCAAATTTTCAATATATATCACATATATTACCTAAAATTAACTGATTAAATTATTACTCAAAACAGGCAGTAGTGTTTTAAAGAAACGTTACTTTCAAATGAAAGGAACTCGTAATATGACATCTGTAGTAACTTGCAAACATGTGTGTCCACGATCCTTGAGTTAAAGTCCTGACTCCTTGTTTTAAATAGCAGTCAAAGAGCCAGATGGCAAGATGGGGTGGGGTGGGAGATGAGTGGGAAAGACGTAGCAAATGCCTGTAAAACCCTTTCAAAATGTATTATTCAATCACCGTGGCAGGCTCTGGGAGTTGCAAAGCATCACTGTCAATTGTCAGCTTAAATTACGTGGAAACAGCATACAAACACACAAGCATGCAGTCTGCCCGTCAACACGTATCACCGGTTGGCTATTTACATTTTTGTTGGGAAAGCTGCCGAAATAAGTCTTATCACACTAACTAAGCGCACAGTCCCCAGGAAACTCAAAACCCAATGTTGTATTTTAAAGGAAGCACATGACCTTTGTCTGGGGCATCTTCTCGTGTCCACTCCCAACCCCCACCCACAATGTCTGCTCACCAAAAGGTCATCATAGTTTTGGCCGGGTGGCACAAGAAATGGAATACTTCGAGTGACCAAACAACTGTACGTACTACTTGCCGTGAAGTAAAATTTTGCTTTGGTGTGTAAATGCGTAAATAAAAATGCATTTTTTAAACCCCCCAAATATTTAGCATTTTGTACTAATGTACGTTCTTTTCACATAAAAATTAATATTTTTGCTTGAGACTTAACAGCTTCAAGCAGAGACTGAGGGCTTCGAAATATGGCCTGAAATTCATATCATGGTATGAATTAAATCATTAGCTCCTAACAATAAATGTGAGCGTAAAAAGTTGTGATTGCGTTGCTTAGACGTAATAAGGTGATGATTTCCTTTTAAAAGGGGTTGCAAAGTATTTTATTTCTTCTTTCTGCTTCTCTTCATTCAAATTTAGCATTTTATGATTGTTATTTCATGTAAGGAAAATTATTTCACAAATAAAAATAAATAATAAATCGGGAAGTTTGAAGATTAGTGGTGAAATATTTGTGATGGTTGCTGATGTGAATTATGTGCGGGCCGTGGGGATTTGGTCCCGCTCAGTGATGGTGTCTGTGTGTACCCTGTGACTGGCTGGCGACCAGTTCAGGGTGTAGTCCGCCTTTTGCCAAAGTCGGGTGGAATAGGCTCCAGCACCACCCCCGCGACCCTGTACAGGATAAGTGAGAAAACAAATGATTTGAAATGAAATATGTGTATGTGAGGGAATGATTGTACCCTGCCGTTGGCTGGCGACCAGTCCAATGTGTACCATGCCTCTCGTCCAAAGTTACTTGGGATAGGCTCCAGTTCAGCTGTGGCCCTAATGAGGATAAGCAGTACAGAAGTTGGATGGATGCTTTGAAGAATGTCGGTGGAAGACCTGACGGCTCGAGCGCCAAACTAATTTTACACATTATGTACTGTACACGCGTACTGAACGCTGTTTCTGGTGTTTCACATCACATATTTTCCAATATATGTTTTGCGTGTGAAGATCAGTGGCACTCGAATGATTAAAAAACGCTGAAGTTATTACCATTTTATGTCCGCTCATAGCGGGAACAGACAATGAAGGAGATGCGTAACAATGTAACGAGCGTCGTAAACGACTACGTTGAAGCGGGTTTCATTTCATTTGGGTTGAATAAAAAGACCACTGCGATTAAATTCACAAGTAATCGCTTTCCTCTACAGCATCTGCATATTGTCTTTCTTTTAATGCGTGTTTACTAATCAGTACATTCCGAGTATGGCCGCAATTAAAGAGAATAGTCATAATGTGTTAAGTCTATTTTGTGAACCGGCCTGGATAATCGCACTACTCGGCTCACGTAGCGGTTAGCACGTCATCCCTGCCGCTGTGCCGCACCTTGAATCTGACAGCTGGCGCGCAAGACGTGCAGCCTGCAGCCTCTCCTCATTAATTCAACTGAGGTGGGTCATCCAGGAAAGGTAAAAAAAAAAAGTAAGAAAGAAAGGTAAAAAAAAAAAAAGACATCATAGAGCATTTCTCTGACAGTAATACGATCATTACTAAGTATTATGAGTGTAATAATGCTTACTGAGGATTCACCAGGTACGGAGGGCAATTAAATCACCTCATGCTCCATGTAGTACATCCTGCAGGCCTCGCCGCAATATTGGCCGTATTTCAAATGAGTCATCCCTGTCCACATGGTGGAGTAAAAAATCCTGCAGGGTGCAGAAGGTTTGCATTCATATGACATTTTAAAGCATGTCAAATATCACTACTTTGTTTTAGTCATGCTGACATTCCAGAATGGACCGTTTTATAATGTAATGGCAGAAAGATTACAAACTGCGTATTTAATGTCCGTCATTTAGGACATTTTAACCACAAATGCGTCCAATTTATAACCACATAAAAAATACTAATGTAGACAAATACATTTGGCGACTTATCTGTGGCCGGATGGATGTTTTGTGTAAAGTGAAAATAAAATTGACTTTTGACATTTGACATACCACAGAGAAGAGTGTCCAATATTGCAGTCAGGTCCAATTAAAGGGCTACTCACCCCCCATTTTTTTTGTGATAAACTTTATAAACAACTGTCTACTAATGCTATCTACGTGTCCTCATTATTATTGTTGACATTTTAGAGCATGTTTGTTGAAATATTGATTTTATGGCGGGGGAGGGGGGGGGGGGGTCTGTGTGGACTCAGGAGCCAACTTGAGATTAAACACTGCACTCACTGCATGAGAATTTGGATTTCTTTCTTCTGATTGGGCAAGCAGGGGCCCCTGACGTCATTTCTGGAATCTTGTCGTAGTCGCTCTGCCACCGTGGTGTATGTAAGCGGTCAGTCTCGTACATACTTCCATAGCGAGTTGGAGTCGGAATAGTTGCGCTTGCAATCAACTTTATACTGATTTTCAGGTTAATTATTTTTTTAGCATAGCATTTCGTTAGTTTATTTTGAAAACTTGTAGTGTAGATATTTAGGTCCTTGTTTAGTCAGATGGGCAGATGCAAGCCCAATGGCGCTACAGGCAACGCCCCCAACTATTAATGAAGGGTGTAGCAAGATTCTGGTGGGGGTGAGTAGCCATTCAATTGGCTGAAATCACGCCCCACTCAACTGGAAGAGAGGAGAGGTCAAATGTTTTTTCATAGTACTTGAGGTCCACACAAAACAGACACTTGAGGGAAAGTCAACAGTTTATTAAATACGGCAGCGCATCTCAACAACAAACCTTTCAGCCTCTGATTCACACTACGTGACAGAAATTTGAGCGCATATTTCCTGCTAGTTATATACCCACAATGCTTTGTGTTTTAACATATTATGATTGGCTGAATAATAGCACGAGAGATGCATTGTTGGGGTGTAGGTTTAGCTTAGCTAGCTAACTCCAGGTTGCACTTGTGCTGGATTATCCCTGGTGTTCAGTTCGCATATATTGGGAGGGAGGCAACTAATCCTCATTTTAGAAAACTGAAATGGTGCAAAACATTTTAAGGCATCAACTCAATAATTTAATATTATTATTTACCTTGTTTAAGCAGTTATCTTTTAACATGTACCATGTACTTAGAAACATATAAATTCACTTTACAGTCCCTTTAATATTAACTTTTAATAATATCACAAAAGTTTTTATTAAGTTTAAATGTGACCTATTTAATGATGTTTGACCCTGAATGGATTATTTATTTTTTCCATTAGTTCCAATTGGTATGTTCTTCAAATCCATGCAAATCGGCGGTCAAAGCGTGTTCCCAAAAGGATTGTGTTGAACCACAGGTTATGCACCCGCCTCGGTGATTATCAGCACGGAGCCGCAAATTCCTGGAGGTTATTTTTCTTTTGTTCAGCGATAGCCCAATGGATTTTGATTGACATCCGACACAAGCGGGACGAGATCACTGCGGTCAAAACGACTGATCTAAGAGCTTTGAGGAAGTAATTATTTGACTATTTGAAAATCAAGAGTCCGAGTGATGACAACCAGTTGTGTGGTTGACCTAAATTAAAATAATAATTGAAGCTGCAAGAAGAGATCAACGAGCCCTTGCACCCTCATATTTGTTGCGAATCCTCAGCTAAGAGTTTAAATTTTGGCTCACATCTTGCAAACTTGCTTGCCTATTAGAAGTTCTTCATAGTACATACTGTAGTTTTTTTTTATAGTTTTTTTATTTTGTGCCTCATCATGACAGTGATGTCCTCCCAATTTATACGTAGATTTGTGATAGTGTTATCGGAGCTCATGTTTAAAATGTGCATGGGCAGCCAAATTGATCCTAAAATAGCTGCATCAAACCAAAATCAGCGACTTCATTATTTAACTTCATGCATGGGTCCTTCATACTGATCCGTTATTTACGTTGATGTGGACAAACAATTTCCAAATCCATTTGTATCTTTTGTACTGTTTCGAAAAAAACACATCATAGACCAGGCGTGGGCAAACTACGGCCCGGGGGCCACATGCGGCCTGTTAAAATACTGTGTTTTTTTCACGTATATATATTGCTGTAATGCTTTAATTCACTTTCATTTAAAATTAAATGTATTTTTTTTTCTCCGTTGAGGTGAGGTGACCAAAACACTCCACCCATCTGCTCCTGGTCCGGCCCCTCTGTCAAATTTTAGAGCCCATTGTGGACCGCCAATCAAAAGGTTTGCCCACCCCTGTCATAGACCAACAAATTAAAATTCCAATTTGATTATACTGGTCAATGGAGTGCATTTTACTAGCGCTGTACCTACATTACAGAGGATAAGTGGATTGGAAAATAAATGAATGAATGTATCTACATCATACGGTTGGTGCCCTCTTAATACTTATTTTCAAACGTAATCAACTGAACTTGAATGAACAGCTGCAGGCAGCCACCAGTGCTTGGCTGCTGTTTTAACTCCTCAGCCACCAGTGCTTGGCTGCTGTTTTAACTCCTCAAATGTCAAAAAGTTTTATTTATTTTCAAATGCCTTATTTTACCCAGGATCCTGCGCCGCGTTGTGGCCATTGGCGGAGTCTAGGTGGGTTGTTACGCTTTTTGGTGATGTACAAAATAAATCCTCCACTCTGGCAGGGATCTGCAGTATTTTAAAGCTAAGCTAATTATCTGAAGAGACATTATTTCTGAGGCAAACAGCTTTTATATTTTTATCATGCGTGATGGCGTGGGAGAGAGTGGCTAACAACAGAGGTGTTGCTCCTCTGCCGAGATGGACTTCATTGATCGTACTGCTGAACAGTTGATTTAAAGCTCATTAGCTGGCTTACTAACGTTTCATATACATGTGCATCTACTTTCGAGTGAAGGGCTTGACAAACTGCTTGGCCACATATGACGCATGCATGCACACTCCCTACATAGGCAAAGTAGTTAAAAATATAGCGTTACAAAATTATATAAATCAAGTATAAATATGACAAATTATACATGCACACTTTAATTAAAGTGTGAATCTTGTATATAAGTATTTGTTCTACTTTGGGATCCTGCTCTGTATAAAAATAACTAGTGAAATAATTTGATACGTGAACTAAGCAGTAGGACGTGATAAGTATTCTACTTCTTCCCACTCCCTTTGAACACGTAAACCGAGTTGTACCTAATGATAATTTTCTTTCCATATGTAACCCTGGTTAACATAGCCTCATAAAATAAGAGCCTGTTATTAAAACAGTCATTAACAAAATATTCATTGTGGATGCGGAAAAAATGATCAACATGACTTAGAAATATATTAAAAGGTTAAAAACTGGTAAATTCATTGTTTAATTAGTGTTTTTGTAATTCTTCAAAATGATTCCGCGCTAAGTGAATGCTTTTATTTTGAAAGGCACATAGCGACATAATGCCGTTAGTCACGTGACTAGAAATGCGCACTTTATTTTATTCTTCTCATACCTGATAAAGAAGCTGAAGGAGAACTACGGTTAAACGAAAGAGAGACCGAGCTATTCAATGTTATTTTTGTATGTTGAAGGAGTCGTTTTTGAGTTTTCCAACCTGTCCTTCAATTGGTGATGCACTAATTACTGAACGGGTCTTGGTGAGTTTCAGACTTTTATTGTATTTTATTTCATGCAATGAACATTTTACAGTTGTATTGGTCAAATGGAAAAAAAGAAAAGAAACCTTTCAATGTCAGATGTATATTGTTTTATTTTAAGTAATGGCTGTAAAAGGTGAATTGATGCTTAATTGAATGCTAGTTGTAGTTTCCCTGCAATGTTTTTCCATTCTTCACCGGCCACCTCCATTATTTAAACTGCGTCATTGTGTGAGCATCGATTTCATTCGACGAAAAAACGAGTTTAATTTGCATTTGATGCCACCTGATGTAATATTTAGGTTTTGTATAAGTATTATTTTGTTGTTATGATAGGCCATTAAAGTTTGGTTCAGAAACTTCTGAGCTAAATGACGGAGCTGAACTCTTGAACGAGACACAAGATGGCGAGCCACCCACGAGCCCCTTGAGCTGTTTCTCACGCAGGAGCGGAGAGCAGTTACTGGACGTTGTGTTGATTCATCAACCTGGTAGGATTAATCCGTTTTCTACTCTGCTACACTGCAGTGGATTCCCGGAACACAGGATTGACTATTCAGGACAACTAGAGGAACACAAATATTCAAACAAGACACTTGGACATTGGGATCGATTCAGTCTTTTGCTGAATTGTTTTTGAGTTTTGTACATTGTGTCACATTTATTTTTGTAAACCATGCATGATAATGCTGTAACGGTATTATTGAAATGTTGACTGTGTGAACCACATCCAGTGAAATGGTTGAAAATTGAAGTTAGACTTAACTGATCAAACAAAATACTTACTTCTTACTGAACTTTATTCAACAAAGTGAGGTAAGGTAATTGAGTATAGATTAGGTAAGATTTGAACATAAAATTAGACTTTATTAAACAACAACCCGGGTTGAAATTATATTTTCCAAACTAAATAATAGTTGAACAGAAAAGGATATTGATAAAGAAAAATTCACTTGAAAGAAAGGGGAAAACATTTTTCCTTTGGGTCAACTGTGTGTAAATTGTATGTCAATTGTGTGTAATTGTATGTCATTTCTATGTCTACAACTGTTATTTACTAAATTACGCCGGCAGTTCAAACTTATTCTATTGTCTGTGGTCCTTTATTTGGTTGTTAATATTATCTATATCTTAATAGTCGAACCTAGTACTGGTCTATAATTAACTGTAATCACTCTAGAGGTGTTACACATACTCTCTTCCAATTTGTGTTTTTATCTTTTAATGTGTTCGATCAATTAATCAATCAAGTATGTCACACATTTTGAGCTTTCTATTAAAGGGACAGTTCACACATAGTCGCTTTTTTTCACGCCCACTCGAATGCCCATTCCAATCACCACCAATTTTAGTACATCCCTAATAAATATTTATATTTAGAATAAAATATGTATTGTAAATATTCACCATGATAGAGAAAAGTAAGCGAGTTCCCGAGCATGCTAAGGCTACCCCCAAAAGTGAAATTCATACGCCTGAAGTGCAGTTGCAAGTATTGGGATGTTTTGTGACTGAGAGGTATGGAGGCAGGAGTAGAGTAAGACTGGAGGAGTAAACTGACTCTTTGGCTACGCCAGCTCGACTCCCACTCACCACAGTGAGCACCACCGCCGCCTGTGATGCAAAGTCCTTGTAAGCAGAATTACTTGCAGACAAGTGGGGCAGAGATTTGCTGCTGTGCACAATGGATGAAATACTCAGCAGGGGGAGGAGGTGTAGGACAGAGAGTGAGTGAGTTGGATGTTTCTTGAGAACAAGAAATCATGAATTATAATGGGGACAGCGAATGCCTTTCATGGCTGTTTTTTTTTATGGGGGGGAGGATGATTTGCTTTAACACTTGTTGAGATGCAGTTTTGCACATGTTCCTCATCACAACTCAAAACTAATTTGTGTTGGCTCATGTTAAAATTCATCACGCGTTTCATTTAATTTCTCTATCTGGTGCATTCCAGCACTCTTTTTATCCAACATAAGCAAAAATTAAAACAAACTTCACCGGAAGATCAAGTGAATGAAGGGAAACCATATAGTATTTCTGTTTACGCTTCTGTGACTATTAACAAAGTTTAAAAAAAAAAAATGACGTGAAATTTGTTATGACTGCAACAAAATTTCATTTGATTTTTCCTCCTGGTGCATTCCAGCACTCATTCTTCAAGACGTGAAAAGATGCCCTCACAAAATTTACTGAACAAGTTGATTGTGTTGACTTATATTTGCTGGTAAAGAACGAGCTTGTCTACAAGCTGTTTTTTAATTGTAATTTAAGATAAATAGGGGCTTCCTTCTTTTTGCAGTTATGTGATAACAATAAATGTTGATAAGTTAAATGTGACGAGACATTAAGATCCATTAAACTCAAGTTCTCGTATTTTACTGTGGAAGTGTTAGAAGCCAAGTTTGTATGTAGTGATGAATACATATATGAGGCTCTATCTGTCGTGTCTGTAGTCTCAGGCTCTGCGTGTTTTTTTTTTTTTTTGCGGCAACAGCAGCAGCAGCTGCCTGATCGATGTGGGCGGTTCCTTTGGCGACACACCTGTGGGATTTTGTAATTAGCTGCCTTTAAAAGGCAGCTGAAGCTATGACCTGGCGTCAGACTATTTACTCGCTCTCCTCTGTAGCCCAACTTTAGTCTTGACTGCTTGTACTCCTTCACTGATTGCCTTGTCATGTTTTTTCATTGTCTTGACTTGTCGCTTATATGTTCATTCAGTAGTTTTTGTTTCTCCTTGGATCCTTTTCGCAAGCTCCCTTTGTTGCGTTTGTTGTCTTTCCCACGGTTGCACATGTGCTTTTTGTTAACATCCGTTCCTTGTGTTTTTTATTGAACTTTGTATTGTGTGTAGTATCGTTTTTGTCACCACTTATCGGTGTCGGCACTTTATGGGATTCCCCTGACCGACCTTACCACTATAAATATTTTCACACATTAATCAACTGGCAATTCAGGGGGAAAAAAAGTATTGTACAATGCATTTGACCGACTATAATGATGTTATGCATTTATTGTGCTTGATGACCTTCCTGAAAAAGATTACTTTTGATTAGGGATGCATTGATCGATTGATGGGGATTATCAGCGCCGATTTCCTAAATTTTGGGGGATCAGTGATCGACCGATCCCTTGATATAAAACCGATCTCGTACACCGATCTCATCTCACTCCGTAGATGTATGAATAATACTCAATACAATACTTTATTAAGAGTTTTAGCTGTAAGAAAGTTCTTTTATGCAGAGTAAAACACAAGGTAAAAATAATTCAACATCAAAGACAGCGAAAACACTAAGTTAAAATACAAATGAAGGATACTAACCCAGTAGACACCAGAAAACGCCAGAACAGTGACCAGTCTCAAATTGCATTAAAAGCCAAGGTATAAAAATGTCTTCAAACGAGTTTTAAAAGATGACAGAGAGAATAAAGTGCATTACAATCATTAAGCCAAGATGTCACAAAGGCATGGATTACTGTTTCTGAATGCTGCTGAGAAAGAAAGGGTTTACCTTCGCTAGCTGACGAAAATGAAAGAAGCTCAATCTAATAACAGCACTGTTTTGTTTTGCTAGTCAATTAGAATTTGCTGTCCAATTTAAAACTCAAGTTGGCTTTAAGTAAGATGCCAGATGGCCAAGGTCAACAGGGTTGAAAGTAGAAGGGCCACTGGGAGCGAACACCATAACCTCCGTTTTCTTTTCATTGAAATTTTGATTTCCTCAAGACAGGACAAAAGTGGTCTCAGGGAGAAAGCATCTTTTGCTCAGCGCTTGAAGGAAATTCCCCGTTTTCATTGGATGGATCCAAGGGCCAGCAAATCAAGGGCCTCAAAATAGAACCCCGTGGAACACTATACGACAGAGCGGGACTCAGAGCAACTTGGACTCACACAAAAAGTCCTACCCGCCAAATAGGAACCAAACCACTCCGGAGCGCAACCACTAATGCCCACCTGATGTAAACGAGCCAGAAGAATACTGGGGTCCACTGTATTGAATGCTGCAGTTAGATGGAACAAAACAAGGCACACAAACTCCGTCGTCATGTAGCAAGGTTGACTCTGTGCTACGCGTCATCTTGAAACCTGACTGTAAAACCTACATGACATTATGTTCATCCAAGAAAGATTTCTAACTGCGTGTGCACCACTTTTTCGAGAATATTAGAAATAAAAGGCAGCCTGGAGAAGGGTCTTAAAATTTGACAGCACACCTTGATCACAGCCAGGTTTGAAAGCCCTGGTTGTAGCAACCTTGTCATTGAAAAACTGCAACAATGTATTGTGCCTTTCAGGGGACGAATCTGTGCAAATTGTCTGTCGAGACTTTCGTGCAGAATCAATAGTTTTAAATAGAGTACGAGGATTATGACGATTTCCCTGAGTACGACTTGATGTTCCAATTTGGACTGTGTCACAATTCTTTCTTGTAACAGAGGCAGTCGTTTAGGATTTAAGAAGAGACCTGCAAGCTGTCTTATTTCCACCTGAGTTTTGCATGTACACTCTCAGGAAAACCAAGTGAAGCAAATCACAGCAACAATCGTTCATGTTGTGCATGAAAAAAGGCCAACTCCAAAATAAACCTTACCTTACCAAATAATATATGGTCATCAACGCCTTGGTACACTTTTATTTTGAAGTTGTTCTTGGCCGTGCGTTGTGGCTTGACTGTTTCTGGAGCATTTATAACGTCATCACAAACTGTTTCTACTGATTTCAACAACAAAAAGTTGTCCTGAATTAACGTTGAAACACTAATTAAAAATGCTAAAAAAAACAAAAAAAACAATGTTCATTACGTTGACACTGATTGTATTCCGCCTTGTGCCAGCATTTTGCAGCAGCCATGCTAGCAGCTGGCAGCGCTCAAGTGCCCCATGGAGGCTGCCGAGAGCAGTTGGATTACTTTTCAAAGGTCGGTTAATAGACGAAAATGACTCTGATTACTGATCACTTTCTTAACAAACCAGGCTTACTCAAGTGTGTTGTTTTAGCCGGCAAAAAATGTAATATAATTTGTGCAAAAATCATGAAAATGTACATAACTGCTTGCCCCTCAGCCTTTTGCCATTGGAGACTCTCAGGGTGCCACACAATCAACATTCCATCCCACCTCATTTTAATTAATCCAAAAATAAACCTTGATCGACTTTAACAGCCGCAATGCATTCAAAGACCTTCAGAAGAAATAAATAAAATTCATAAATCAAACCGTAATCTCATTTGTGTCGAGCGACTTCACTTTGTGTGTGTGTGTGTGTTTCTTTTAATCACTTTTCATGAAAACCCAAATACCACATGCCCTGCAGCCCTCTTTGCAATTGAGACTCTCTCGTGTTGCCACTCTAAAAACCAGGGAGATTTCTTTCTTTTTTTTCTTTTTTTTTTAATATAAAAGGTCGAACAACCATCTCTCCGTCTGCATTTGAGTTTGAGGAAATGCAACACAAAGCCATTGATTTACTCATTTTAGGCATAACATTTCTCACTTCAATTCACACTGGCACAGTTCAGATTACCACTGGACTTTTTTTTTAACGCAGCATATGGCAGAAGGATTGAAAATTGTTCAGTTCAGCATGTCGAATGAAACAAACAGTGGCTTGTGTGGCTGCAAAAAAAAAAAAAAAGGAAGGGATTCCAAATTGTTGCCTTGCGTGTCAGTCCTTGTGATTGACAGGCAATCAGTCCTGGACATTCCCCTCCTCTCACCCTGTATCAACCAGGACAGATGCCATCTCGAGCAGTTTTGAAGGCTTTTTTTGAGGTCAAAGTAAGAGCGGCAGAGAGAGTTTGGAACGAGAACAGCTGTGAGGAAGAGGAGACTTTGCAACAAAGCGAATCAGAGGTGGCATGGTGGGGAGTTCCGCCGTTTAATGTAGAGAAGATTGAAGATGACTGGCAGCCAGCGGCCCAACACCTGTGTACCTCAACCCAGTCCTGCCATTGGTATGCTGACTGACAGGCAGAGTGAAGATGGGGAGAAGCTCATCCGTAAAATGAATTTAAAGGGAACTGTTACTGTCCGACTTGTCTGCACCCTTCGTTTCCTAAAAATAATACAAACTATTGATATTGCGCTTGCCTATAAACAATAGATTTAAGATGTGTTTTTAGTTCAGACCGTCAATGTTTCACAGACAAACTATGGATGCTGCACTTTCCTAAAACTACATTATTGTTTAATTCAAAACTTAGTTGAGATTGTTCTTCACTGCTGCACGCGTCTGCATCGTTCATTTCCTAAAAAGAAGACAAACTATTGATGTTGCAGTTTCCTGAAAACGAATTATTTAGTCACCCCACCCTCCCAAAAATTATTTGCAATAAAATGTTCTATGTGCCTTCACGAATCTAAACATGGCATTCTGATTAATATTGCATTTGTGGAATATGAGTTAAGCAGCAAAATCCACCCGTTTTTGTCTATCTCAGCGGTTGGACATTTAGTCAACTGAAAATGAAATCACAGTTGCTCAGGGCTCAGGTAGCAACCAATCATGGCTCACCTGTTTTCTGAAACTAAATCATGTCAGGTCATTCATTACCTGAGCCTTGAGCAACTCTGATGTCGTTTTCAGTCACCAGCAGGTGGAAAAATTGGAGCCCCTTGATATGTACAAATAAATTTTACTGTTTCACTCATGATTCGGCTCGTGGGTCTGCAAAGAACATATTATAATAAAGAAAATTTGGGGGTTGACTTGGCCTTTAAGCTGCTTTTAATTAGAAACGTTTTAGTCCAGACTGTTCAAACTGTCCCGGCTACACTTGTCTTCGTGGTTTATTTCCTAAAAAGAAAACAATGAATGTTGCACTTTCATTCATCAAACATTACTGTCAACATACATGATGAAATGTTTAGTTCAGACTGTCCGTAGTGTTCAGTGTTACTGTTGAAAACCAGAAAGACAATCTATGACAGTTTCATTTTCAGTTCTCTTTGCATGCTTACAGTATGTGTTATAATGCACCGCATGACCTTCACAACACTCGCGATGAGCATTCCAGTTGTAGCGATGAGCAGTGGGCAGGTGACCTCACTATCTTGTCGCAGCAGATAGCTTCTTTAAATAGGGCTTCTCAAAATGTCACTTTTCACACATCAGCAAGCAATATCCCAACCACCCGCACCCGCGGCAACTCCTGACTAACTCACTTCAACCTGGCCAAACATCCGCAGTCCTCCTACGTGTCTCAACTGACTGACATAATGTTCTCCATACATACAGTACACCTGATGACGTTTAAAGATCAACTATATAATAACTAAAATCACCACAATTTATGAGTCAGTGGCAAAGACAGACGGTACATCATGATGTGAATCATCCTGCACATGAAGATATTTCAGTCCATCGCTCAGGTTGGGACGTACTGTATTATCTGGACAAAGGCTATCTTTTTTTTTCTTTTCTTTTTGCTCTTCATACAATATATTTGTCGAAGGTGACCAAAGTAATACATGACGTCAAGGAATACACTCAAGTGTCCGAGATGTTTGGGTGAAAATGAATCATTTAGACAAATGAGTCATCCTTCAGTGGTCTTCTCTGTCTTCTTGTTTGAAGAGCTAAGCGACCCACTTATCACTTTAGACACAAAATAGCTTGAATCAAACGACATTACAGACATTTTTTATTATTTTTACCATATTTCTGTACGGGCCTTGGCTATAAGGTCACAGTTCTATGCACATTTGGTACAGCAAGTGAAACCATTGCAAAACATAAAAGAACCTGAGCTGCTTGCCATTCGGTGTGACAAGCGAGCTTCATACATGCTATTGTTACTCATTTCACTACCTTGTGTGTTTGATATTAGCATAATGTGACAGACAATTAGCATCTTGACATGCGTCAACTGCAAGTTTTCTTGTCATGTTTTTTTCCATCAGTGTGACCCGCGGACAGGAACTAGTGGTTGGGGACACGATACATGTCTGTGCTGTGAATGAATGTGTGCTGCTGTGTTGATAAAAGGTTGATTAATTATTAAATGTTAGTTGACACTGGTGTGTTTTCAGCATATTCAGCGGACACGCCCCAAAAATTCTGGAGCGGTCCATTTTTCATTATTTCCTAGCCTCATTTTACATACTGGGTGTCACGGTAGGCGACCGGTTGGCACGATGGCCTCACCGACCAGCGGTGCACGTTTTGATTCCCGCCGCTGACCTTCTTGTATGAAGTTTGCATGTTCTCCCCATGCCTGTCTTTCTCCAGGTGATCCGGTTTCCTCCCATATTCTTAAAACATGCATGGTAGGTTTATAAAACACTCTAAATTGTCAGCGCGTACGTTTTTTTGACATTGTGTGCTGACAACCAGTTCAGGGTGTACCCCGCCTACTGACCGAAGACACGAAGCGATTGCCAGGGTTGTTCAACACACAAGACGTGCCGTATTTTCATGATCTGCTTCTGTACCTATTCAAAAGTCCAAAGGAATAGCATATTTAACATTATACCGCTCATATGTAACATGGTGTAAGTTTTGCGGCTCAAAAGGCAAAAGGTATTTTCTGGATCAATAACAACTCTATTGGGTCACAAGCAAAGTACTCTGTATCTGCCCTACTCAATCAAACACGTGAAGCAAAAGTGCATTTAATTGTCCAATGATGGCTTCTTTTAATCATTTTGAATTAAATCATGATTTGCCCTTCTGCTTTAGGCGCTGAGTTTATAATCGTCGCACGGTGCAAAGGCATTAAAAGTAATAGTCATTGGACAGGCACCATTAATATTGTCTTTCCTGCCTTGCTGAAAAACATTAACACCTGCCTCGTTTTTATGCCAGAGTGTTTTAACACAGTTATGAGAGTTTGGGGTTTTATAGTGAATCATTGTACTTTGTTGCCGTGCTCCAACTTCATATAATGTTGAAAACTCCGCCTCATCATGATATAGCTTCATAATACTGCCAACTTCCCTACCAAATCGCATGTTGCTAAGTCAAATTGGTCTTTGGGGCCGAATTAAAAAATAAAGGCAGTAAGACGCACCTGAGCTCATTAGCCGGGTTTACATGGAGACTTTATTGTCATTCTCATTGAAATCATTCCGAATGAAGACCTGCGGTCGCCTGTTTACATGTGATGTGATATTTTCCGAACCATCGTTTACATGCTCCTCCCAGATCAGCTCTTTGACACATGGCGATCCACTTAAACATTACATGATTTATTAAGATGGAGTCCATTCATCTATTCAGAACAGTATTCGCGATAGTTTTAACACTTTTATCAACGCAGCAGAATAATTAAAAACAAGTTCTTGTGTCACAGACGGGCTCAGTTAAGAAGCTGCCATTTTAAAGTGCATATATGACAACGTCACTACCCATTTATGTCAAGACAGACGTAGCCTGGCTATTCTCATCAAACTGTTTACATGATGCTCGTTCGGATTGGCAAAAGCCCCTATGAATCTAATTAAAATTCAAATCGGATTCAGCCTTTTAATTCCGAATGAGAGAATTTTCATTACATTTCGTCATTCCCATTCTTGATAATCGGAATACATGACTCCATGGAAACCTGGCTACTGAGTCCAAAATTGCTGCATCATACCAAAATGACAGATGTTTTTTGTGAAAACGACTTTTTTTATGTTATTTTTTTAATCTACTCATGATAGACTTGCCAACCAAATTTCATGTTGTTGAGAGAAACTGACTTCAGGGACTTCAGATTGGATTGAATCCGATTGGGTGCAATTGAGCCCACTGAGCCCCAAAAAGCTTCTTCAACCAAAATGGCAGAATTCCTATGTCTTTTGAGACTTTTTTGTGGGTCCACTCATGATAGATGTCCTCCAAATGTCATGTTGCCAAGTGAAACTGACTGACCTTGTGGAGTTGAATTATTCATTTAATTTTCAATGAGGAGTCATCATACTTTGCCACTATTTAGCTAGGCCCATCTGCCTGTTCTAATGGTACATGGTGTATTTGGTGCCAATCAGACAAAACCACTTGGACTAAATCTTTTTGCCTGACCGAGTGTTGTCAGAGATCTTGATGCTGCAACCTTTATTACTGTGCAAAGTCAAACTCTGTCCCTTGATTAATCTGATTGAAGCAGCATGACTTGACGCGTTGTCTCTTTGGAAGGCCAATCAGTTTGAGTGCTCTTATCATGTCAGTCAAATGGTCCTCAATAGAACTACTCAACAGTTATTAATCCGATGAGTAAGATTAGAGAAAACCCGAGAGAATCATCGCCCCGAAACAAACGAGCTCTATATTGCATGCAGTTATGAGCATCTTTCACCACAGAATCGCTGTCAACATTTTTTTTTGTGAGAGCAGCTGTTGCAATTTGTAAATCACTCCCTGTGTGTGTGTTGGTGGGGAAAAGGGGTTGGGAGGGAAATAAAGAAAACGTTTTTCGAGCTTCTAATCAGAGGCAGAATGAAAACAAATCTCTTAAACTGGCAAGGAGTTTTTATTTTAAGAAAATAGATTCATCCTTGTGATGTACCACTACAAGAAGCTTTCATGTGTTGAGTAGTCTCCAGATAAATGAGGATGGTCTTAGCGGTTTTATTCTACATGTCGCCAAAAACGAAGCAATCCCGCCACTTTGATTTTTCTCCTGCAGGCTCAACCTTTAAAATCCTCCCATTTGATGAACAACATTTTTGGCAGATGTTTATCTCATCTCGTATTTGGCAAACGTATGACCAAACATTTTTACATTTAGGCCTGAAGATATCATCTACATGTTTCTGCCATTCATTTATATAACACTTTAAAACAACCATTGCTCCATACAAAGTGCTGTACATGGAGTAGAATTCATCATGCAATAGCCAAGACAATGAAAACATAAACAAAATAACACAAATTAATATTTTTTATCAAATTAATAATAATTAACCATTTGATTAATTTCATCCATTATCTGAGCTGCTTCTCTAGCCAATCCCAGTTACTTTCGAGCAGTAGGCGGGGATACACACTGGACTGGTTGCCAGCCAATTGCAGCATTTAATTAATGAATCAATTAATGTATCAATAAATAAATACTAATTCAAATACAGCACTCATCATAAAACAATAGAACAATGCATTCGTCTCATGCTGAGTCAAAAGCCAAAGAATAAAAATGTCTCCTCAAGGAACAGATTGGTCAAAATTAATTTTCCAGCATTCGATTAGTCAGTGCGAATGAGCTACGAAAGTGCAAACGTCGTGGAATCTGATTTTATGAAAAAAGGTTTCTCACATCATGCGCGCTGTATACTACACTGTTCATTTCGGACATGTTTAACAGTCTATTGAGCTATAAAAATGCCAGATAGTGTCATCAAGTACTCCCATAATTTAGATTGACCAATACATGTCAGAACCTCCTCAAAGAAGTAAGGCGGAACACAGTCATTAGATTCTCTTTATGGCTTAATCTGGTAAACCACATGCTCTAAAAATGTCAAGGAAACCGCTTCAAAGGAATTTAACATCACAGGAACAAGGGACATGGACAGAGGGGTCAAATGTGGTGTTAGAAACCTGAGCCCGAGTTGTAGGAAGCTTGTCAATGAAAAACTGCAGAAATCAATTGCACGTTTAATGGGAAGAGCCTGTGCAAAAAGACTGAGGGGGTGTGA
This sequence comes from Idiotropiscis lumnitzeri, assembly GCF_059441095.1. Classification (NCBI taxonomy): domain Eukaryota; kingdom Metazoa; phylum Chordata; class Actinopteri; order Syngnathiformes; family Syngnathidae; genus Idiotropiscis; species Idiotropiscis lumnitzeri. The sequence continues at coordinate 8,790,711 of NC_142394.1, forward strand.
GTACAGTAAATGGTTTCAAATAGTGCACGTGGAATATAACTATTTAAGAGATTATCAGCAGGTGTTGTGTGAGCTGGGCTTGGCGTAGTTTCCTGAGGAAATACATTCTTTGCTGTTCTTTCTTCACCCAATGGGAGACCTTGGTAAACTAGGAGAGGTCTGGACTTCAAAGAACTTAAAGCTTTCAACACTCTTCACCTCATCTCCATCGATATGGAGTGTGGTGAGCTCAGTGCAGATTTCCAGAAGTCCATGATCATCTCCGTCATCTTTGTTGTATTCAGGTCCATTTTGTTGATTTCACACCATTATCTGAGATGACAGACCTGCTACTTGTAAGATGACTCGTTGTTGTCCCTGTTGAGTCCTACAATGGTGGTGGTGTCAACAAATTTAACGATGGTTTTGATGGGGGTCAATGGGAGAGTAGTTATGTGTGAAGAGGGGGAGGACTGAGGACACTTCCCTGAGGTGCTTATGATGTTCAGGATGAGAATGGAGGAAGTGGTGTTCCCATCCTAACACCATGAGGTCTGTTACTGAGTAAGTTCAGTATCCAGGTGCACAATGAACTGCCACTCACCAAGTTGCTCATCTTTATAATCAGTTTATGGGTTTCCTCCAGGTAGTCTGCTTTCCTTCCACATTGCAAAAACATGCATGGCAGGTTGATTGGACACTCTGAATTGTCCCTAGGTATGAGTGTGAGCGCGGATGGTTGTTTGTCTCTGTGTGCCTTGCAATTGGCTGGCAACCAATTCAGGGTGTCCCCCGTCTACTGCCCGAAGGTAGCTGGGATAGGCTACAGCGCCCCCCCTCCTCCAGAGAGGAGAAGCGGTATAGATAATGGATGGATGGATATTGACACAGTGGGCTAAAATCTGATTTCAAAATTAGGAAGCAGTGGAACCAAACAGAGCATCAGCAAATAAGGACTACTGTGAATAATGTAATGTGAGTCTATATCAAGGGTGGTCAATCTTTTTGATTGGTGGGCCAAATTGGGTTCTAAAATTTGGCAGAGGGGCCGGACCAGGAGCAGATGGTTGGAGTCTTTTGTTAACCTTTCCTCATCAAAGAAAAAATACATTTAATTTTAAATGAAAATGAACTAAAGTCTTTGAAAAACCACAATATTTAGAAAATAAAACATTAACAAGGTTTATTCATTTAAGTTTTTTTCAAGTTTGGCGGGCCGAATTAAAACCTTTAATGGGCCGCATGTGGCCCCCGGGCTGTAGTTTGCCCACACCTGGTCGATATCATCCAAGCGCGACAACTAGGGGATGTAAAAGTGAGACGACAGAACATGTAAACAGGCGCAAATGAGTTGCAAATGACTCAAGTGCTGTTCTTTGTTTCCCTCACTTGCTCTTGTATTGCCTTTAGGAAAACAGGGTGACAAGTCAAAATTTGCAGGCCGCGCAAAGAAGCCCCGCTTGTCCTACTTGTTTGTCCCAGATCTGCTGATGCAGTCCTCTACTCCTCTTTTTTTTTTATTCCCCCACCCGTTGTGGACATTCATTATTTAAGCAGTTTTCTTTTGAATTCTCCCCACTTCTGTGTTTTGCATAAGCATCAGTGAGGCATGCAGCGCTTGTTATAACTTTTCAAAGAACAGTAATATTTAATATTTGAATACAATTAAATAGGTGGATTTAAAATTTGGGATTCGTCACCCGGTTTTCCTGAGGCGATGTGAGAGTTAGGGGAAACAAAGCACTATTGGATCCTTTGCAGTTCATTTGCACATTTGATAATGCTCCCCTTTGGTTGTGCTGCTTTATGTCCAGTCTTTTCGCATCAGACTACAGTAGCTTTTAACCAATCAGATTTCAGTGTGCTGTGTTGTTAGGTAGAAGAAAATCTTTCTTGACCCCTTGATAAGCTAATTAAACATTCTAAATTGTCTGAAATGTTAGTGCGAATAGTTATTTCTCTGTGATGGGCTGGCAACCAATTAAGGGGGTACACTGCCTCTCCCCCAAAGTAAGCTAGGATAGGCTCCAGCACACCTGCAACCCTACGGATGGATGGATGTTCCGATAACAAAATTGATATGTTGGTATGCGGCGAATATTTTCACGAGGAAAAAAATGTTTACGAAAAGAAAGATAGAGTGACAATCACTGGTGTAACCATTCAGATTTGTATTTGTTAACGCTGGAGTCGATCAGTAGCTGTTTTATTTTTAAGAAAATTCAGCCCCCAAAGCTAGTTTCATGAGTAGATGGATGGGGGGGGGGTCTCCAGGAGTCAGATTTGAAAAGAGACAGAAAGCCAGCCATTTTTTTAAAGTGGCCAAGACAAATTTGCAAATGTTAATTAGGAAGATGCGATCCTCCGGCCTCTCGCATTTTACATCATACCCAACCCACCCCCATCCACTAACAGCCGTGTTCCGTTTTGCTTGTTCCCAGTGTTGTTTTGTTTTCCCTGACAAGATGTCCATGCTCTGAGTGAGCAAATTAAAGGTAAGTGTTGCCACAGCTCAGCAGGTTGCGAGATGCATTTTATGCGGCCTGTAATGCAATCAGCAGTCACTAATTGAAAACAGTTGTAGCTCGTTGTTTTATAATTCATGGAGCTCCCATTTGCAACCGTACCGCTCGTCTACTTCACGTTTGTCGACCAACATCTCAGGACGTTGCTCTCCAGGGATGCCAGGAGTTCATAAACGACCGTTTGACACTGTCGACCTTGGACGGTTTAAATCAAATCAATTGTGGCTGTAAGAGCGGAAACATTGCAGGCCACCACGAAAATAAGAAAGTGCTGTTATTCTCCAACCAGAACAACAAAACAATTAAAAGATAAGGTATCTCCATGTATCATACAAAGTCACAAACTTAAAACTTGACATGCAAGAGAGTCTTGCTGCAGTCACAATTTTCTCCTCCCCACACTCTAGTAGAGTTCAAACCTGACAAAAAAAAAAAAAACAACAAAGTCCAGAACACAAATGTTGTAACAGTTTCGCCGTGTAGCTCTGACACTTCTCCATGCTGATTTACTACAGCAGCAGCTCTTTCTCGTGAGCATTTTTGATGAACGCTCTCAATAAAAGGACTTTTTTCCAGCCTCCAATGAATTCAATCAGCTTAAAAAAAACAACTTCTCGGTCAAATGGTTATATTCTGCTGAGACAATAGTTTACTGTATCGTCAATAAAACATACAGTAGCTGAGAAAAAGAGAGTCAGCATCTTTGGCTTTCAATGCTCAAGTCATCTTTTACAGCCAACGTGAGTCTGCTCTTAAAGACACGTACAAAACTCTAAACAAATTCCATCACAATCAGTCTTTTTGATAAAGGCTGACATTGTTTGAAATACAAATATTAAGACTAGCAACTTACCATTTTCTTCCACGTGTGTTCAAATGAGCGTCTCTTAAGTGTGGAATAAATGAGGAGATTTCGGTCTGACGGTGGTGCTTGTAGAGGTGTGGGGAGGGTGTAAGTTTAAAAAAGAAAAAAAAAATCTATGAATGAAATCAATTTTCCCTTTCATAGCCCAATATCAATTCATAAAACCATAATCCATCCTTTTAATATGTCTAGTCCCATAAATTCATTTTTCGAGATGTCCTCACCGCGTGAGAGCAGCGTAGCATAACAACATGGCGGAAGCAATGAAATCAGTGCCAACAAGCTTTAAGGTAGATGACTGGAAGTTTTGGGGTTTAAAAAACACAAAGACAGCAATGAACTTTGTGCCACAGTCACAGAATGTCGTGTGTTTACATTATGTTTTTGCCTGTATATTTACACAGCCTGCCCTGTGGTTGCAATTGATTTAAGTCAGGGGTCTCAAACTCGCGGCCCGCGGGCCATTTGCGGCCCGCGGGATGATAGTTTGCGGCCCCCGCCTTATTTATAAGTTTAATGTTCGTGCAGCCCGCAAATTTGATATGACTGGCACTTTACAGTGTAATTAAAGCTTTATAACTACAGAAGTAGGCCTACTCATCCCAGAACTATGGTTTATGCTTAGGATCTCTGCTATTTGACAAGATTTTGATTTGATTGACAGGAGACCCATGCGCGAACAGGATGTGCAGTCTGACGGAGCTTTGCATCAGCACTAGCACAGACGGGGACTAATTGTAAAACGTAGGATTACCTGGTCACAGTGGATAAAATTGAACCGCGGATTATTGTTGGGCACATCTTCAGCTTTAAAACGAGGGTAGGATTGTAATTTTTTTTTCGATGTTTTAGTAGGGGTTTAATTGATGAATGTTCCACTCATGTTCAGGACAATTCATGTTCAGAAGAAGATTAAAGAACTGTTAATACAGACATTTGACTCATTATTATTATTATTATTTATTACTGATTAATTTTCTTATTAATTCCTTATTTATTTTTAAATCTTATTTTGTGTTCAAAAATAAAAATAAAGACATTTGAGAAGATTAGATTTTTTTTATTTTTTTCTAGCGGAAAACCTGATGCGGCCCAGCCTCACCCAGAGTCTGCCTCTAGTGGCCCCCAGGTAAATTTAGTTTGAGACCCCTGATTTAAGTGATGTATTGTTTGGATCATGTCATGACCAATAAAATTTACAAAATTAATATAACTGCACTGGGTTCATCTTTAATGTAAATATTTATCAAGTTAGAGCAAGAAGTTTCTCCTATTTGCAGCATTGCTTCTTCTGAAAATGTCTTCCATATAAAATTGGTACTACGTCGTAGCAAGGAGGCAAGCATTGTAATATTGCTCGGTTTGTCAGATTTGTTGTCAAAACTACATGTCGCAATGACGTCCAATTCTTATCACTGTCTTTCTTTACACAAGTCACAACTCTGAGTACTATTGCCACCTTTGCTGCATTAGCATCACTTTTCCAGTTTCCCGTTTTTTTATTTTTTGTGTGCAGAAATAATGGAATGATTCATGACACTGTGTATTGCTCATGTTACCTGATTGCCCATTTTCTATGTTTCTATTTTGTCTGAACGTCAGTATTCTCCCATTGCACATTTAATGATGCGTTTTGGCAGGTTTACCACAGTGGAGTTTACTTCGTTATACTTTACTAGCAACTTTCTCAACTTGACTTGGGACAGAACATAACAATTGTAGCCAAGCAACGCTGCTGCGCAGTCTATATTCCAGCTGTGCAGTGGCCTTGTTATATACATGCCAGGGTGCCAAAATGACTTCCGTCAAGGAAACATCTGTGCTCCTTCCACACTGCACCCCCACGTCCAACCCACCACCCTGACACCCGCCTTCTCCTTTCTCTAAATGCATTTTGGGAATTGAGAGATCTGTCCAGATGGTGTGCCAGCATCCATTTCTGGGTCACAAACAGGATGACACTGGAGACAGTGAGCTTCTTTGCTTTTTTCTTCTCTGAGTGACTCTCTGGATATTAAGCTTCGGACTTTTTTTGTCAAAATCTTGTCTTCGTTGGCTCTCAATGCTAACTATGGGTGGGTGCACTGTGCGAGATGATATGAGAGAAGTCCTTATATGTATTGTATTTGCTTTTTTGGACTTGGTCAGATTTAACAAAACAAAACTGCGTTACACTTTGTACATGGCTAACAATCTCGACGAAGATTTACCAAGACTTTGAAGAGAAAACTATGTCCCTCAATCGAGAAAAAAAAAGAAAGAAAAAAGAAAAAAAAAATGTTATTTGAGCCATTTATCGTTTTTGTCCAATTCATCGTCTTATTTCAATATCATAAAACCGTATCGATGCATTAGACGATGTCAGGCACATAGACTTGAAAGATATTATTGGCATCTGATCAACTTTATACTCGGCGTTTGCAACTGGCTGGCAACCAGTACAGTGTGTACCCCACCTACTGCCCAAAGAGAGCTGGGATAGGCTCCAACACCCCCCGCGACCCTCAAGAGAAGAAGTGGTACAGATAATGGATGGATATACTCGGCGTCGTTATTTTAGCAAAGTTAGACTTTCAAACTCGCATGGCATTAGCACAAATGGCAACGAGTAGATTTGTGCCACTGTCACAATATATTCGTCGCATCTGATTTACTGTTAGGTAAATGAAAAAATGGTTAGAATATGGGTGGCACTCCAAACGCTTTGGAAATACTGTAGGCATGCGTCATGTCTAGAGCGGGCTACACCCGTATGTAAAATCAGGCCAAACTTGAACATTAAATTTATTTGGCTTTTGCTTTGACGGGAAAGACTGAAGGGCTTCATAAGTGTCCAAGTGGTGGTCTGGCTGAAGCTAGTTGATTGGCCTCAAAATGTACGTTTTTCCGCTTCTCACAAATTCAAAATAGACTACAAAAAATGTAAAAACAAAGGTAAAAAAGTAATGTAAAACATTACTGATGCTTAAACAAATAAACTGTGAGATGTGCTTCTTGACGAGCAACCAAAAGGGATAGAGAGCAATTGTTTAGCTATATCTTTACCATGTAAAGAATTCATCAGGTTATTCCATGGCAAATAACGGACCACCCCCTGTCCCCCCAAAAAAATTTTGATTGTAATGAAATTTGGAGTAGTTGTTAGTGATGACACAACATAAAGAAATTGAGCTCAATCGGAGCAGAGGTTTGGGAGCTGTGGGCCAAAAAGTTTTGATTAATTTGGGCGTGGCCGGCTTCCTTTGAATCCTTATATCTCAGGATCTACTTCATCAATTGTCATAAAACATGTGACAGGTCGTTGGAAATTCAAAATTTAGCCGATTGTTGCATAGTTTAATAACTTGAAATTTTTACTTAGACTTTGACCTTGATATCTACCTTGTGGATCACATGACCTAATTTTTTTTTCATAAAATGTAATCAAGGTAATTTTTTATTTTACTATGTAAAATGTTTGATTTAGGCAATACAAAAATGAGTCAAGGTGTACTGTCCATACCTCAAATAGTCACTTAATATTAAAGGAAAGTTAAATATTTATTGAATATTCATTGAAAGTTTTATGTTCATTGAATATTCATGGTAAATCTGAGCGTATATATACAATAGTGTATATATTGTAAGCCACTGTAACATTTGTGCAATTTAAATATTTACACTGATAATAGATATATAAATAATATACATTTAAAACACAACTTAAATAAGCATTCAATCAAAATGTTCGGCACACTAAAGTTAAATAAAAACGTTACCTAAATATATATTTTTGAAAGAATTAGAATGAATTCAAATATATTACACATAAAGGTTTCAGAACAACTGTTTTAGTGTGTATTTTTCCAGCGTGCATGTCACGCCAAGGCCTCAGTTAAATCCACCTCCATTCAATCGTCCTGAAAAACCGTCGCAATTCCCTCCGGCCCGATTGCATTATTTTTTTTTTTTTCCCGCGGACCTAAGCCCACCACAGCCCCCACCAACAGGTTTCCTGCTCGTACGCAGTTATTTCCCCACTGTCACTGAGCTACAGTATTTCAGCATTTTCTACTTGACCTCGCTGCATCAACTTTAGTCATTCCTTGTTCCCTCGCCGGCTCGTTCCGCGTGCCGTTTTCCCGAAGCCGCCCTTAACGCCTGGAACGCAAGCTTTGCGATATGCACCTGCGGCCACGCGGGACACCTCGACTGCGAGAGAACCCTCTCGGCATTGTGCTTTGCTGTTCTCTGGCGAGTCAATTAAGCAGCAAATGACCCCTGGAATGCACTTTAATAAGCCCAGCTCCACAGAATTGACTTTAATACATCACGATGATGACAGTAATTGGATTGGACGCTTGATTGCGTTTTTTACAGAGCTGTAAAACGCTACTACGGGCAACATAACATAAAAAGAAGGAGCGTTGCCAGTAAGAGGAGATATAAAAATCATTATTTCCCATCAAAAGTGTCTCAGGTGGACTCTCATGGACAAGCAACTGCTCCGAAATGTCTTTGTCATCACAAAAAAAAAAGTCTCACTGTCATAAATGCTGAATTCTTCTGAGGTTCACCTGTGTTGTTTAGGACTGACGCAAATTTAATTAAATAAAACAAAACAATAGAGGACATTGCTCGCTTGTTTGAAACCTGAATCTAAACTTAATTTTTCCTTGAAAAATTTAAATCCTTAACCTTAGTATGAAATCTTTATTCTGGCTTGAACAGCAAATCTGAAAGCCCACTTTAAAACCATAACATAGGTTTAAGACCCTAACCCAGATTAACGCCTTTAATGAAACATTGCCCCTTCCTTGAAACTATAGTTCATAACTTCAAACATAATTTGAAACCATAACTCTGTACTGAAAAGCACAAGTGAAACCTTAAACTCGTCTAAACCATAATTCAGATTCCAAATCCAGGATCTGAAATACCTTCCACATTTATTTCCCTATTCTTCCAACTTCTAATTATCGAGATCATTCATGTGATCAAAATCAAGATCATTTTATTAAAATTCTCAATTTCAACAGAACGTAAAATGTTCAATGTCAAGATTGATGGAAATGTTTCATAATAGCTTGTCTTTTAACCAATTCAAACGATTCCTAATTTGAAATGTTCACATTCTGATCGGGTCCTCCTGTTTCGCAAAGTCTGTCAAGGCTTTCTATTGATGAAATGTGGCACCCGACAGCTTTGAACAACGCTCGTTGCCCTGGTGGAGTCAAATAAAGCTTCCCTGCCTGGCACAACCAGTGTGAGAGAGGTGGGCACATACTGCCACTCAATATGCATTTCCTCTCAACAACTAATCAAGCACTAATCAATCAATTGTACCAAAACAAACAAACGAGGCCATTACTCACACACGCGCTGCACTGACACCTGCTCTCCCTTACTCTTTCACACACGCACACGCCAAACATGAAGCTTCATGAACAAGTACTGTATGTCATGGCTGGCATTTGAAGGAAAGAACACATGGCTTTGCTTTCAAAGAGTTGTAGGTGGCGAGTGTAGGATGTAGGAGAATAAAGGACATACAGTATGGCTCTCATCCTACTATGAACCACCTCCACATCACCCTACACTGTCCAGTCTGGTTGTGTTCACTTAGTAACACAGTAACAGTTGACTGCCGTGTATCCACGACAATCGGAGGCTGTCACCTTTGCCCATCCCCCGCGCTGTCTCAAGAGCATCCCGTTTTGATCACAGTGGCCTGAAACGAGGCTGCTGAGGCCGCCGGGTACAGAGTGCAAACAATTTAGCCTGAATAAACACCGTGTTGAAATGTGAGACAGGGTCACACCCAAAGGCACCACCACCTGCCCAGAAACCCTCCCGTATCTTCCACCCACTTCTACTTCCCTCTAAACTACATATGATTGCTTTTAAGCTTTGACACCAGCCAATTAAAAAAAATAAATAAATAAAAATAAAAAGCTTTGCAGTCCAACGAGGCTGTCTTTCGCCGAAATTTAGGGTTGTTGGGAAAAATCCCTGAGCGCCTATTTCAGCTTTTCTGATGCCAGGGGGTCCAAGCGAGCACGTCAATGTTGATTTAAATAAGTGTTAGTCAGAGCAAGCAGCGACGGTTGAAAATAAAAATACACCGCGGGGGGATTCATCATTAAGATGCAAAAAGAAAATTAACCGTCCATCACACTGACTTACTTAGATGTTTGACTGCTCGGGCCTGTCATCCACCTAAATTAGATCATGCTATATATTTTTTTTCTGAATAAACAAACAGTGCTTTGCTTAACTCGACCTTCCAGTCTTGACATTTTGTTCCTGGCTTCCATTGCTGTTACCATGACAACTAGTGGTCGTAGTTTCCATCACATGGATGAAGTGTTAGGATGTGTCAGCAGAATTCTGTCAAAGTGATGCAACATCAGCAACACTTGGGGTTTGTGCAACTCTGAAGTGGGGATCAATAATTAAAAAAAAAAAATCTCTTATTTTTCTTTTCAGAAAAAAATGTTTGGAGATAAGAAGTTTGAAAATAAGAAATTCAAGAAGAAATCTCTCTCTCTCTCTTTCTCTCCCCCCCCTCCGCCCCCCACATCCATACAGCAATGAGCAGACCAAAATATTTAACTGCCTAAACGCCCTGCCAAGTAATTAGATATAGGTACACGTTGGGCATAGAAAATAAATTCAGACCCAAGTATTCACTGCCTAAACGGTCTGCCATGTAAATAAGTACTAGAGCGAGAAAAGTCAGATACTGAATACTTTGTAACTAAAACATCCATCCATTTTTTATGGGAACTACTGACAGAGGGTACAATAACGCCAGACCCAAGGAATTGCTGCCGAAACAGGCTGCCAAGTAAACAAAATGAGGGCAAATTCAAGAACAGCCGCCTTGTCACCAGACCCCAGTTTTTTTTTTGTTCTTTGTTTTTTATGGGACAACCAACATAAGGCACAATACAGTCAGAGTGGTTGCTGTCAAATCTTTTGTATATTTGAATTGTATTGTTTCTAAATGTGGTGGAGTGTTTGCTGCCTAAATGGGCTTCCAAGTAAATAGCAAGAGGTTCAATTCAGGTACAGGAGCCTTTAAACTAAAACATTTTTTCTTAACTGACTGACTGAATGTGCAATAAGGTCCAACCTGAGTGGTTGCGAGCTAACGGACTGCCATCAAACAAAATTAGGATAAATTTAGGTAGGATAGCTTTTCGAACAAAAACATCACATTTGTACAGTTCCAAACAACAAAGGTAACAATATACTTAGGCCCGTGTGTTGGCAGCCAAAACAGACTCCCTAGTAAATCGGTAGAAGGAAAAGGCTTTTGTAACTAAAAAAAAAAATCCATCTATTTTGTACCATAGCAACCAATAGAGGGCACTGAATGGTTTGCTGCCTAAACAGGCTGCCATGAAAATAAGTCAGAAAAGTCAGGAACATTTACACAAAAAACATCAATTTTTCCATTCATTTATTTTCTTAGCCACTCTGACATTTGTAAAACGCTAATTTCAGACTGCCCCAGACAAAATGAATGTTTTATTTTTCCATGCTGAATCTTCCATGCTTGTGTGCGTGGAGGTTCAGTTAGTGCTTTTTACTCCTCAGTGTGAAGGTCGGCGTGAAGGCCACAGGGCACAAAGTCTTGGTACAACAGGATGCCTCTGAGGGGAGATGGTAGACAAAAGAGGCTCTGGCAGCAGCGGATGTGGACTTTGCGGAGTGACCTTACAGCCCTTCACCCACATCATAGAATTTGTCATTTCATCTGAACAAATTGCGGATAAAACTAGTGGCAAAAGCTCACGGATTTTCCACTAAGATGATATTGTTTGCCGGATTTACACTGGGGAAAAAAAAATCCATGGTTTTAACAGCATGTAATGCAGCCTCCAACACGAGTAAAAATAGCCCCTGGCTTCTGCCTCATTTGGTAGAGAGGAAAAAACAGCATTGGGAACGCAAAAAGCAAGTTCAGCAGATTTGACAAGCCCGATAAAAAAGCATGATGGATCACCTTGAGAAGTGCGCCAGTGGTCTGCGTTTACACGCCTTCATGTAAATAGGCCTCCACGTGCCAGCAACATTGCACTGCTACCCCTACCACCACAGTAATAAATGTACTGAAGCCGGACATTTATTTCTGACACAACCACTGGGTGATTCATGGTCATGTTTGGAGGGAGATTTATATTTCAAAGTGGAAAAAAACTTAGTTGTTGGTTTGTTTCTGTTTTTTTTTAGCGTTCATCATTTTGAAATGTATTGTTTTTAAATATAGTGCAAGTGTTTGCTTCCTGAAAGGTCTACCAAGTTACTAGAAGCAGAGCAAAATCTGAATGGGGCCTTTAAAAACTGAAACACCTCTCCATCCATCCAACCACCCATCTATCCATAAACAGGGTGTAATCAATATAAACCTGTGTATTTTGTTGCCTAAATGGGCTGCCAAGTAATTAGAAGAGCAAGGTAGTTGGGTGCAAGAGGCTTTTGAACTCGAGCATCCACTCATAAAATTTCTACCTTAGCAATAAACGCTAAGAATGCAGACCTGAGAATTTTCTGCCTATACAGACTGCCAAGTAAGAAGGATCAATGCAGTTAGGTAAAGTAATCCTTGTAAGTAAAATATACATCCAATTTATGCCCCAAAAATGAAGGGAGCTAAGTAGTTGCTGCATAAACCGGCTTCCAAATAAAAAAGAAGAGGAAGCGGTTGAATCAAACCCATTTACATGCTACTATTGCAACAAACAAAAGGTGCAATAAATTCAGATGCATGTATTTATAGTCTCAACAGGCAGCCAAGTAAAGAGATCAAAGTCAAGTAAGGGAGCCATTAAATCTAAAACATCCATCCATTTTCTATGCAGCTGTGCAACGAATACAAGGCACATTAAATTTGCATTGCAGCCTAAACAGGCTGTGAAGTAGAACAAAGAAGGGTGTGGGGGCCTTTTGAACTCAGACATCTATCCATTTATTTTCCATCGCAGAAAAGAACATAGGATGCTAAATATTGTGAGTATTTTCTGCTTAAACGGGCTGCCAATCTGCTTTGCGATCTGTATATGTCAACAAATCTGTACTTTTTTTCTATTTGGGTCAAATCTCTTTATGAAGAATAAAAGAAAAAAAAATGTACATCTCAGGTTTGCTTCAGACCCGTGCTCAGAGTCCCACAATTGGCGGTTTTACAGTGTTTCGCTGTGTTGGCTCGTATACATCTTCACAGAGTTGCGGCACTTGGTTACCATGGTGATGGGCGCTTCTTTGAGGCTAGCCACCTCTGTGACTGGGAAGCTGCCAGGTAACATGTTAACACTCGTTTGGGGCTTTGTAGTGCAAAAACTGAGCAGAGGGTGGCTTAGCTCTACTCTGATTGGCTTCCAAGACAATTAGTCGGCCTTGTGGTTTATACCTGCTTGTTTCCATGGCGACCACCCTCTTCCTCCTCAGCTTGTGGCAATACATAAGTAAGTTACACGCTTATATCTTGATAACCTTCACCACTGCACAACGCAGCGACACAGGTGGCGGCGCAGCATCAGTAATGGCTGTGTTCCATTTACGTGTCCCAGAGAGGCTGAGTGCGCTCGACCTCTGCGCCTACGAGTGGCACAGCTGAGTGGAGTACAGCCAAAAATAATGTATACAGGCCTCTGTGTTAAAAAGACAACCACCTTTTCCAAGGTTGAGGTTTTTAAACAGTGTCAGCCTCAGCGCTGTCATTTTTCAATACCACTGAATATTTCATTGGGAGATGAGTAAGGTTGGTACTACAGTTAAGTAGTTTCAATAAAAAAAAGTGGTAAGTTAGTAGTAAGGTACGGTTGGTCGGTGGAGGGTTAAGTACACACAGTTGATCATGTATAGCATGTAGCTTGAGGATTTTAACTGTCTCACCCTGAGTGCTTTTATTTTGCAAATAATTCCCCCCAATGGGGGGGACAAATTTTCTTAGGTAGGGAAGTAGGGTAGCAATTTGGAAATTTAGTTAGTTAAATCTTCAGGTAAGTCAGTAGAGGCAATAGGTTGGTAGTTAGCTCAGTAGGTCTGGAGGTTAGTTGCCCGTCGCTTGGTTGGTAAGTAAGGTATTACGAAAGGCACATTAATAAACATATTGTTTAATAATAAAATCATGTAATAATAGTTTGGAACCATGTTTGAACCTTAGCACTTATACATTTGTGATACTTTTTCCCCTTTCGTGGAATATTTCTCCCTATTTAATCAACAAACAATTCAAACGGAGCAGTTGATGGATGTGTAACCCTGGTTAACATAGCCTCATAAAATAAGAGACTGTTATTAAAAACAGTCATTAAGAAAATATTCATTGTAGATGCGTAAAAAAGGATCAGCATGACTTAGAAATATGTTAAAAGGTTAAAAACTGGTAAATTCATTGTTTAATTAGTGTTTTTGTAATTCTTCAAAATGATTCAGCGCTATGTGAATGCTTTTATTTTGAAAGGCACGTAGCGACATAATGCCGTTAGTCACGTGACTAGAAATGCGCACTTTATTTTATTCTTCTCATACTTGATAAAGAAGCTGAAAGAGAACTACGGTTAAACGAAAGAGAGACCGAGCTATTCAATGCTAATTTTGTATTTTGAAGGAGTCGTTTTGAGTTTTTCCAACCTGTCCTTCAATTGGTGATGCACTAATTACTGAACGGGTATTGGTGAGTTTCAAACTTTTATTTTATTTTATTTCATGCAATGAACATTTTACACTATTGTATTGGTCAAATGGAAAAAAAGAAAAGAAACTTACAATGTCAAATGTATATTGTTTTATTTTAAGTAATGGCTGTAAAAAGTGAAGTGATGCTAAATTGAATGTTAGTTGTAGTTTCCCTGCAATGTTTTTCCATTCTTCACCGGCCACCTCCATTATTTAAACTGCGTCATTGTGTGAGCATCGACTTCATTCGACGAAAAAACGAGTTTAATTTGCATTTGATGCCACTTGATGTCATATTTAGGTTATGTATAAGTATTATTTTGTTGTTATGATAGGCCATTAAAGTTTGGTTCAGAAACTTCTGAGCTAAATGACGGAGCTGAATGCTTGAACGAGACGCAAGATGGCGAGCCCCTTGAGCTGTTTCTCACGGAGGAGCGGGGAGCAGTTGCTGGACGTTGTGTTGTTTCATCAACCTGGTAGGATTAATCCGTTTTCTACTCTGCTACACTGCAGTTGATTCCCAGAACACAGGACTGACTATTCAGGACAACTAGAAGAACATAAATATTCAAACAAGACACTTGGACATTGGGATCGATTCAGTCTTTTGCTGAATTGTTTTTTTGAGTTTTGTACATTGTGTCACATTTATTTTTGTAAACCATGCATGATAATGCTGTAACGGTATTATTGAAATGTTGATTTTTGAACAACATGTAGTGAAATGGTTGAAACTTGAAGTTAGACTTAACTGATCAAACAAAATACTTCTTACTGAACTTTATTCAAACCAAAGTGAGGTAATGTAGTTGAGTATAGATTAGGTAAGATTTGAACATAAAATTAGACTTTATTAAACAACAACCCGGGTTGAAAATTATATTTTCCAAACTAAATAATAGTTGAACAGAAAAGGATATTGATGAAGAAAAATTCACTTGAAAGAAGGGGGAAAACATTTTCCTTTGGGTCAACTGTGTGTAAATTGTATGTCAATTGTGTGTAATTGTATGTCATTTCGATGTCAACAACTGTTATTTACTAAATTACGCCGGCAGTTCAAACTTATTCTGTTGTCTGTGGTCCTTTATTTGGTTGTTAATATTATCTATATCTATATCTTAATAGTCGAACCTAGTACTGGTCTATAATTAACTGTAATCACTCTAGAGGTGTTACAGAAGCATGCAGCCATTTAGATGCCAAAGCACATTCGATAGCTCATTAGCAAAAGGGCAAAGAGCCACTCAGCTCTCACTCTTGCCTGTCTAAAAAAAGCCTTCACAATGATAATAATGCGCAGAGAAATATTCTTGTATTTACTTGTTTTGTTGTCGTTTTTATTGTTGTGGTTTGCAGCGGCAAAAGGAATTGCAGCGTATAATGTTTTGGTTATCTTACAGTATGTAGCTTCATTGAGGATAAATTAGCACTGTAGTCTATGAAAGGATACTGTAGGTAGATAATAGGGTGCTAAAAAAAAAACAAAAGTCGGGAGGAAGGTTGATTGGACAATTATTAAGTAGGTAGGATGGTCGTTATTAATCCATGGGCAGGTAGATGCAAAAGTGCTTACTAGGAGCGGATGCTAGAGGAGGCAATGATTCCAATGCGGTATCTCTTTTACGACTACACTCCCCTCCCAATTCAAAGTAACGGTTAAAATATTACTAAAACACTGTATGGATGTCTTCAAATGGGCTTTAGCAACAACCTACAAGAGTACGTGTTTCTAAAATATGTGAAATAAATACTAGAGAATTGTTACTGATGCAAATAACTACCTGATAGCATGGCCAACAGTTCGTTTTGACTCTGATGCTACTTTACAACCTGGAGAAGATAAGAGAAGTAGATACTTATTTTATTTATTTACCAAGCCTACTCAGTAGTTGGTATTTTCACAAACATTTCAAAGTTAAGTATTTTGGGAGCGTTTAATTGCAATACATGGATACAGTTAAACTCTGATTTGCTTAGAGTTGTCATATTAGATTCTGACAATCTGAAAGCAGCCGATAGCTAGTACAGAGGTAGTTTTTTTTTGGTAAGGAGGTCATGTAGGTCAATAGATAGTAGTATTGTAGGTAGGTACTCGGTACCTTTGAGGCATGTAGCGGTGGGTTGGTGATGGAAACTTTAAATGTAAATTGTTTATCATGTTAAGACCCTGGCAAATAAAATAATCTCAGATTTGCAGAGCCACTACATTCTGATCAATTTCTACCTGCCAATATCACTACGGGGATGTGTGACACGCCATTTATGATCTATGTCACAATTAGAACTTAGAAGGTCTCCCACAGTGAAAAATGGAAGGAGATTTTCTCTATCTCTAGTTCTCTGCGCCTGGTGTGGGAATGGATGGCAAAAGGCTAAATGGTAATGATTCTTCTCGAAAAGGTTCCTGATGTCTATCTTGACCTCACGGGTGGCAAAGAGCTGTCACTCTGAACGCATTGGCTCAGTTAAAATGATCCGGGTGTGTGTGCGGGGTGGAGGGTGATTTCTCACTTGTGGACCTGACAACCGAATCAACAAGCGAGATGTATAGTTTGGAACCTCTTGAAATTGCTTTGCTTCTTTGCTGTGATTATGACCAAGGGTATTGCCTTCTGAGGGCTTTCACTCCAAGTCTTCAAATGTGCCTGCATGCGTGCTCATCCTGTTGAAATTGTATGTCTGACTGGTGGAAAAAAAATTGTCTCAGTTGCGCGTTGCAGAAAGTTTTGAAAATTCTGTTTCTGAAGTTTCCCTTAGCAATATGAAATTTGGTATAATGAGCAGACCCACAAAAAAAAAATCAAATCTATACCTGAAAAGAACAGAAGTGAAGTCTGCCATTTTGGATAAGAATGAGAATTGCTGGGACTTTTTGGACTTTCCGGCAAATTCATCAATTCTGCAAAATGAAATTTGAGCATCCCCAAATTTCTTATGAATAGACCAGTTGCTAGTGATGGGAACATGAAGCTTCAAATTTGCTTCATGAACCACTTGTATTTTTTTAATCCTCTAGATCCCAGTGTGAGTTTAAACAAAGGGGATTAAGAAATGGCATGTCAGTGTATTTTGAGCCCAGTGTTGAACAGAGAATGGTATCTAGTCGTAAAAAATATACAACTGGTTCAGGAAGCAAATTTGAACCCTCATTTTCCCATCTCTCGTGTGCGCCTTGGCTACCAAGGGGCTGTATAATGGAGACATACATTGTAGTATTGTCTGTCCACGTTTTGCTCTACTGTTTTTATTCAAATATCAGGTGCTTGAAACATCGAAGACCAATGCTAATTTAATTAGCCTGTCAATGATTTTTGCATTGTGTTACTAGCATATATGCAGATTGTAATTCTGTTTAATGTTTTAATGTTAACAAGGAATGAGTTGAAGCAAGCATTTGGCCTTTTTCTAAGTACTGTTCACTATCTACAGCTTGTTGTAAATTTTGCTTCCAGCAATTAGAGCATGTATCTTGAAAAACTAAGTCTGATCACCAGTAAATCGAGTTACCACTGTAGTATAGATAAAAAAATAAAATAAAATAAAAAATTTTAGAGCAAATGCTTCCGGTTCACGGCAATACTGCTGTTTTTTCAGTCTCCCAACTGACTTGAGTTGTCTCAGTCTATCTGGAAGTCGATTAAAAGATGTCCATCCGCTTTTAAAGAATTACTTCTCGGTCGAATTGGGGGTGTGTGCCAAAAGAACCATCAAGATAGAGCTGGACCTCATTCTCCTGTGGAAGCGCCTTATCAGTTCCGCGAGGTAACAATTAAATATCTGTCAGCGGTGGAGTTTGTTCGTTCAGGAGGTGGGGGCTTCTTCCCACCGACGTCCCACTGACTGTGACCTTGGCGGCAAGACAGAGGCAAGCTCGCTCGCACCACATGCCGGCTGAAAGGGGGTTCGTCTAGCCAGCCCGCCATCTGGGATGGGAGTATCCATCACGCGAAACAGTACACACACTCTGCCGCTGGCACAGACGCTATCATCATCATCACCATCATCAACACTCACCCACGGCAACATCGCCTTCCCAGCACTTTTGGGTCTAAAAGTGTCTCGCAATGTCACCTGATAGCACAAGGTGATAGTACAGGCACGGAGCCAGAAGCACCATTTGTCTCGTTGGCTCAGTTCATCGGGGAAAAACCCAGAAGGCAGAAGAGTCAGATTGGCCCGTTTGGAAATAGGAGCACTCACAAGCTGTGCTGTTTTTAGGTTGGTTACACCTCAACATCGCACATTTTAAACAGAGAAACTACTTCAATATTTAGTATTTTCTATTCAGATACAGTTTATCATTAAATGATGAAGAATAATTTTGCCTTGATAATTATCTTTGATTATTATCTCGTTTTGGGTTTTCAGATATCATGGCATGTTTTAAAATGAGAAACAATTTTAATACTATGTATTCCAGAAAAAAAATGAAATCATGAAAAAATGATTGCCTGAGATGAAGAACCAATTATTGACAATGTTCTTCTCATGATTGTATAAGACCGAACCATTGTCACTCCTAGAAAACACAATTTAAATTATGCACCAGTATTCCTCCTTTTTAAAATAAGCACATACAGTACATGATAAATATTCAGGCTTATTTTATCTGCTGGAGCTCCACACGAGGCACGCGGACCAGCCTGAACAATTATTCTTATTATTCCAGATGATTAAATACACACCTCTCTGCAGGAGTATGCACACCAGGAGGGAAATAATGAGCGTATGTATGTGTGTCGGTGTATGTATTCGACAGAAGCTCAAGGCATCAATAGAGAAGCGACAATTATCATGTGACAAATGAGTGACGGGACATAGGTGAGTGAGAAAATTAATGACGTGAACCCAAAGTGACATCATAAATAAATGAAACTGAATGTGTGCACGTGTGTGCGCGCGCGCGTGTGAGTGTGTAGGCGCACGCATCAAAACCTGCAAATGTGTTCAAGTTAGGCGCGTAAATCAGATCACAAAACCGGGAGGCACTTTTAGGTGTAATAATTTGATGGCACGTGGTTTTGCAAGGTAATTAAATAAGTGATCCCAGCAATGTTTATTATTGTGGTTGTCTGCACTGTATCACGGTGGGTGCTGTTCCTAATATTTTGGTTACATTGAGTTTTCTTTTTCACTTTTTCATATCACCGTGATGGCTTGACATACCTGCATTTGTTCAGTTCGTTTTGTGATCACGCTTGTAACTCAAAACACTCATATCTCAATTTATCTTGCCGCAATGCAGTGAATGGAAATTACATTCCAGCTTTCCCAGAAAAGAAACAAAACGTTTTTTTTTTTATGCTTTTATATAGCGCATTTCACAACAGCTGGAGCTGTATCAAAGCGCTTCCATATGGTGTAACTGTGTGACTGGTTAGCACAATAGCCTCACAGTGCAGAGGTGCAGCGTTTGATTTCGGCTCCGGCCTTCCTGTGTGGAATTTACATGCTTCCCCCGCACCTGCATGGGTTTACTCCGGGTACTAGGTTTCCTCCCACATTCAAAAAGACATGCATGGTAGGTTGATTGGATGCTCTAAATTGCCCCTAGGTGTGAGTGTGAGAGTGGGTGCTGGGTTGCGGTAGGGGCCAACTTTTTTTAGGAATAAGGAAGGCGGGTCGAGGCCGGAACCATACTGAGAAAGAGGCCGGAGGGCTGGGGACTGACCGGCGAAAAAAGGGTCAAGTGCCCAGCTTTGCTAATAACACTTACACTCATCTAGGTTCGGAGAGATGGATACCCAAAATTAGTAATATGACTCGGAATATGACGGAAAGTTAAACAGGATGAATTCATCGCCATCACAACACAATCTTGCAAACAGTTAAGTAAACTTAAAAATAACACTTCTATGAACAGCTAAAAATGTAAACATTTTGTCGTGCATGTGAACAATGTTCCAATTGTTCTGCTACTATCAGGGTAGTTTCTTGTGTCCTTATCTGTGTCAATGAGGAGAAAAAATTTGAAGTTTGACATCCTCATGGCAGATTCCACAGCTGGCCTCACAACCTGTTCAAGTCAAGTCAATTTTATTTGTATAGCCCTTAATCACAGACAGTCTCAAAGGGCTTTACATAACCACAATCGACATCCCCGATCTTAACCCCCAGGAGGGCAAGGAAAAACTCAAAACCCCATTAGGGGAAAAGTGAGAAACCTTGAGAAGGGACCACAGATGGGGGAATCCCCCTTCCAGGATGACCAGGCTGCAATGGATGCCAACTGGGCAACATTTGACACATACAATGATGCTATACAATGTTAGATGAGATAATGTGAGAGTCGATTAAATGAAGTGCTGCAGGAAGATGACTTCAGTGGAGTGGGTCCTCATCCAGGGCCGTAATATCCATGGCAGCATATCCGAGGATGAGCCTGTTGTGTATTGTATTGTTTGGGACTGACGGTGCTGTGCATGAGACAGGTTCATCTGGGCTGCAGCTGATCCTTGATTACGGCCTGCAGCTGATCCTGATTACGGGGATGGTATATATTGGGGAGGCACTGTTGCTTTGGGTGGATGTGTAAGCAGAGACAAATAAAGCCACCGACAAGCCTGCAGGTGTGCCCCCGTCTACCTTCTTCCGTTGAAGAACACGACATGGTGTCAGGAGTGCTGTGAGGCTATTCGGGACGGCACTTGGAAGCAGTCGAGTGAGAAAGAGGGAGAGAGGTGAGCGGAAATGTTTGAAGAGGACGACGTACAGCAAGCAAGGGCAGGAGTTAGCACTGTGGCTAGCACTCCCGGCGCTACGTTTAGCCTACAGCCACCGGAGCCCTTTGATTTCGCCAAACCGCACGACTGGACAAAGTGGGTACGACGCTTCGAGAGATTTCGTCAAGCAAGCAATCTGTCCACAAGTTCGGAGGAAAACCAGGTCAACACATTGATATATTGCATGGGAGACGAAGCGGATGATGTCTTGAGAGGATTAAAGCTAACTGAGACAGAGCAGAAGGTGTACAATAAAGTGAGAGATGGCTTTCACAACTTCTTCATAGTCAAGAAAAACATTGTCTATGAGCGTGCACGTTTCAATATGCGCAAACAAGAGCAAAATGAGACTGGAGACCCCTTTGTTACTGCACTACATGCGTTAGCGGAGCATTGCAATTATGGTGCGCTTCATGACGAGCTCATAAGAGACAGAATAGTAGTGGGCTTGGCCGACACGAGGCTGTCTGAACGCATGCAAATGGAAAAGGACTTGGACTTGGAGAAAGCTATGAACATGGCTAGGCAGTCTGAAGAGATTAAAAAGCAACAAACTGCTCTGAGAAGTGATGCTAACATGATACAAACAAATGTGAGCTCTGTGGATAGAGTTGTTAAAAATAAGCAGAAAAAAATGTTGATTACAAAAGCAAAGCGGTGAATTCACATCAACAAGTTAAAGTCAAAAGCTATGGCACACCGAACACACGATGCTACAAATGCGGTGGATCTCCTCACCCAAAGTATGAATGTCCTGCCAATGATGCCAAATGCCATTCATGTGGGAAAAAAGGTCACTATCAACGTGTCTGTAGACGTATTCGGAATGTCCATTGCATCAAGGAGGAAGAGGAGCAAAGGGGTTTCCTTGGCTCAATCTCAACAGATGACCAGGCATGGACAGCGGAGATAAATGTGAGGGACACAAAAATCATGTTCAAGCTCGACACTGGAGCGGATGTTACTGCCGTATCGCAGTCAGACTTGAAAAATATATTTTCAGGATCCACAATGCCTGTTCTTCAGCAGCCGGAGAAGCCATTGCTCGGTCCTGGGAGGGATCCACTCAAGGTTGCTGGACTCCTGGAACTGCAACTCAACTACAGAACAAAACAGACGGTGGAAAAGGTCTACGTTGTCAGAAATCTTGGCATGCCACTGTTAGGCCTTCCTGCCATCATAGCCCTGGGTCTTCTTGTACGTGTTGATGTTGTTTCGATGGGCACTTTAAAAGCAACCTACCCCAAGCTGTGCAGTGGATTAGGTGAAGTACAGCAAGCATACCACATAAAACTCAAGCCAAAAGCTGTGCCATACTCATTGAAAACCCCTAGGAGGATTCCAATACCTTTGATGGGGAAAGTAAAGGAGGAACTACAAAGAATGGAAGAGCTCGGCGTCATCACTCGAGTGGAGGAACCTACAGACTGGTGCGCTGGCATGGTCGTTGTTCCGAAGAAAAATAGTCCAAGGCTGAGACTGTGTGGACTTTACCGGACTGAATGAGTATGTGTACCGGGAAAGTTTGTCTTGCCATCAGTCGAACAGAGTCTTGGGAGGTTAGCAGGAGCCAAAGTGTTCAGCAAACTGGATGCAAACATGGGCTTCTGGCAAATTCCTTTGTCAGCTGAATCAGCCAGACTAACGACTTTCATAACACCCTTCGGGCGATTCCACTTCAATCGCCTTCCTTTCGGCATCAACTCTGCGCCGGAGCATTTTCAGCGCATCATGTTGGAAGTCATCGAGGGAGTTGAAGGTGTAGTTTGTCACATGGACGATGTGCTAGTATGGGGACGTAACCAAGGGGAGCATGATGCCCGACTTCATGCCAATGTACTGGCAATGTATGATCCAAACAGAGACACTAAAGTATCGGCGGATGCTTCAGCGTATGGACTAGGTGGTGTTCTTCTTCAGCTGTGGGGGGAGGAAGGATGGAGACCGATCGCCTATGCTTCAAGAGCACTCTCTCCTACAGAACAACGCTATGCACAAGTAGAGAAAGAGGCTTTGGCGTGTACATGGGCGTGTGAGCGGTTCCGTGATTTTCTGATCGGCAAATACTTATGTCTGGAAACCGATCACAAACCCCTTGTGTCTTTATTGGGAAGACAAGCTCTGGATTTACTGCCACCTAGGATCCAGCGGTTTAGAATGAGACTCATGCGTTATGCTTACAAGATAACGTATGCACCAGGTAAATCGCTTTCAACAGCAGATACTCTGTGACGAGCACCACTGGAAAAGGAGTCGACAAAGTCGGACATAGACCTCATGGAGAGCACAGACATATATGTCGACAGCATTATTGGACATTTACCAGTCAGTTCATCTTATTTGCAAACGCTAAAAGACCAATTGAAATTGGACAGCGTGTGTGCTCGTGTCATGGATTTGTGCAGGTAAGGTTGGCCGGATCACGCAAAACAAGAACCACTGCTGAGAAACTATTGGCCCGACCGAGCCACGCTCACAATCAAGGACGACTTGCTGTTGAAAGACTCAAAACTCGTTATTCCTTCAGCAATGCGAAATGATGTGTTAGCGAAATTGCATGAAGGACATCAAGGAGTTGTAAAATGCAAAGCCTGAGCTCGCCAGACAGTATGGTGGCCTGGGCTCAGTCAACAAATGAGTGAGATGGTGTTGAAGTGCAGAACATGTATACAGGAAAGTGAAAACCCTCATGAGCCACTGATGCCAACTGAATACCCCAAACGCCCATGGCAAAGAGTGGGTACAGATTTGTTCGAGCTAGGAGGGAAAATTTACCTAATCGCTGTGGATTATTTTTCCAGGTTTGTTGAGATTGCCTGTCTGAACAAAACCAAATCCAAAGACATTGTCACCCATCTGAAATTTTTTTTTGCCCGTCATGGCATCCCTGAGGTCCTGATGTCAGATAATGGACCCCAGTTTTCTGGTCAGGTGTTCGCAGACTTCGCAGCGGCATATGGATTTGAGCACGTAACAAGTAGCCCAAAGTTTCCGCAGAGTAACGGGGAGGCGGAACGTGCGGTACAGACTGTAAAGAACTTCCTGAAAAAAGCTGCGGATCCATATATAGCTCTTCTTGCTTATAGAGCTACTCCTCTACAGAATGGATACAGCCCTGCCGAACTACTCATGGGTCGTCGCCTGAGGACAACACTACCTTCCTTTCCTTCGCAGTTGGACCCGTCACTGCCGGACAGCGTCGTGCTCGCACAAAAGGAAAGAGAGAAGAGGATATCGGACATGTCTTACTACAACAGACGTCACAGAGTAAAACCCTTGTGTAAGGTGTCATCAGGAGAGCGAGTGTGGGTGACAGATGCAAGAACACCAGGCACTGTTATCCAGAGTCACACAACACCAAGATCCTATACTGTGGACTTATCACCGGGGACAGTGAGACGCAATCGCAGACATTTGATCCCATTACATTCACATTCACCTTTGGGTGATGAGTATAAAGAAAAGCAGAATGAGGCAAGTGTATCTGCGGAGCAGGTAAAACAATCACCCATTGTACCTCCTGTATTTCCTGTTAATACTGAAGTTGTGAAAACTCGATCAGGAAGAGTCGTTATCAAACCAGTAAGGCTAAATCTATGAAGCGTAGCTAGACATGCGACATACTTCTCATTCACGTTCGTTTTTTTTTTCTTAAAAAAAAAAAAATAAAGGGAGATGTGGTGTATTGTATTGTTTGGGACTGACGGTGCTGTGCATGAGACAGGTTCATCTGGGCTGCAGCTGATCCTTGATTACGGCCTGCAGCTGATCCTGATTACGGGGATGGTATATATTGGGGAGGCACTGTTGCTTTGGGTGGATGTGTAAGCAGAGACAAATAAAGCCACCGACAAGCCTGCAGTTGTTCCCCCGTCTTCTTTGTTCCGTTGAAGAACACGACAGAGCCTTCGATCTTGTACCGGTCAGTTGGTGTAAATTCAGAACAGCCACTTCCAAGTGAATCACCATCACATTATTCCAAGTCGGGGAATTGGGAACAGAAAAAAAAGAACAGAAATAGTAAACAAGCCAACAAGTAGTTCAACGAAGTGTTGAAATATAGGGAAATCATAAGAGGCGCTGCATGAAGACGACTTCGGCAGAGCAGGTCCCTCCCCGGTTGGTCAGTGCCGTCATCTTCATAGCAGGTCACCATCACCTAATTCCCAAGCAGGGGAAGGGGGGGCAGAAAAGAGAAGAAGCGGCAGTAAACAGGCCAACAAATAATTAAATTAGATACTAAAGTATATAAATAAATTGATCAAATGTCGCGCTGCAGGAAGACGACATCACTGGAACAGGTGCATGCCCAGTTGGTCAATGCCTTAAACTTCCTAGTGGGTCACCGTCACCTAATCCCCCAGCCGGGGGAAAAGGGGGCAGAAAAGAGAAAAAAAAGCAGCAGTAAACAGGCCAACAAATAGTTAAACTAAATGCACACGACTATAAATGCGTCTTTAATTGTGTTTTGAACATTTCTACTGAGGTGGCGCCTCTAATACCTGTTCAC
Source organism: Idiotropiscis lumnitzeri (assembly GCF_059441095.1). Lineage (NCBI taxonomy): Eukaryota > Metazoa > Chordata > Actinopteri > Syngnathiformes > Syngnathidae > Idiotropiscis > Idiotropiscis lumnitzeri. Next base: position 8,815,986 of record NC_142394.1, read on the forward strand.
TCTTTGTCCTGGGTTTTGGCTAACCTCTGAACAACTCCATGTTCAAAATCCAAGATCTTTTCTAACTAGGGCTGGGCGATAAACCAAAAATTTACCGTTACCGAAATGTATTAGAATGACCGACATCATTTTGCCCATGTCGGTAAATTCGGTGTCTAAAAAAGAAAAAGAAAAGTCTTTTCTGTCTGCGACGATGTTCATGCCTCTTTAAGACGGCTCCAGTGCATGTAGTCACGTGACTCGTGAGCTGTAGAAGAATGTAAACAGAAGACGCGTTCGTAGCTGGCGATTCAAATCCTGAAGCGGCTGACACGGCTGCAGACGAAGTAACGTTAGTTGAAATTGTTCCTGTCGCGCTTGTCCCGAAAAGAAATTGGACATCTGTCGTTTGGAAATGTTTTGGGTTCCATAAAGACGATGTTTGAGCAAAAGAACATGAACTACAAAGTGCGTCGTAAGCACCTGAAACAGCGCGTCCAACCTTTTCTTTTTCACCACCCACAACACAACCATGCTGTTGACTTGGAGCTTGTGCTAAAAGTTCAAAGTGAGAAGCAAGGTTGGACAAGTGACAACAGCCCACTAACGGAGGCGACACCATACGAGAGAACGTCTCAGTGGTGGACGCGATAGCCTAGCACATAGCTAAAGATAGAGCTCCTCTAGTTACAGTGGAGCGCACACGATTTAAACGCCTCATGAACGTAGCCGACAAGAGGTACAAAAATATTTGCCGCAAACAGCACTTCCCGATATGGACAAAATCGGGACGGGAGCTTAGACATGTCAAGCATTTTGCATCCACATCCGACTTGTGGTGGAGTCGCAATATGGATCCCTGTTTGAGCCTGAATGTGCGTTACATAGACGACAAGTGGCGACTGCGCACCGGAGTACTCGAGACGGCACATTTTCCTGATGAAGCACACGCATTTATTTGGCATTGGCATTCCATTGACATTTTTTTCATTTTTTTTAGCATTTTGTTTGACATGGCATTATTTATATTGTTTACGAGATACCTTTACACAAATCTAGGCCTTTGCAAATGGCATTACAACATCTCGGCACAATATATTTACATAAAAAGATTTTGTGAGAGGTACCCTTTTTCTCCTGTTCTTTGTGACATTGTTCAAGTCATGCAAAGCATGCTATTTTGAATGTTTATTCAAATTATTTTTGTACTTCTATTTTTCATTGAAAGTAATGTGTACCAGTTGGTCAATAGAAAAAGCAGTTAATATGCATTTCCTGCAGTTATTTTGATTTTGGTCCTCAGGAGGAATTTATCGTGCATTTATCGTTATCGAGGTAAAATTGCCCAATTTATCGCGATATTGATTTTAGTTCATATCGCCCAGCCCTAATTCTAACCCACTTCCCCCAAAAATATATATAATCACGATCAATTGATCATGTTTGTCATATATCCTCAAATCTAATTTATTATATTACTCAAAGTATCTTTCTCTTACTTAGATTATGTATCATGTACAGTCCATCCATCACAGGCAACACAATACAATGTTCCCTCACTACTACACTTTTTGTGGCCTCATCAAAACAACAAAAAAGATGTGTGGCAGCCATATTGCGTTGTTTCAAAAAATTGAGGCTTGGAGGCTTTGTACACACCCACGGGCACTCATACAAGGTGAGTGATTTGTTCCGGGCGCGAGATCGACCAACGAGAGCATGAGGGTATTCATCCTGTGAACTTATTGGCTGCCATGATCCAGCATCTCCCAGAGTTGTACGTATATCGCCAGTCTCGTCCATGTTCATAAAAGAATGGCACTTTTGAACATCCTGTTCATAAACTCATAATGTGATTCAAATGTGCCGTTCAGTGAGTCAGCCGAACTGGATAAGTGGATGGTAAACAGCTGTTCAGAAGCCGTAGGCGAACCATGCTCAGCTATCCGACAAGCATGGCTCGCTCAGCAAGCAAGAACGACGGAAAATTGACAAATAAAATGTTTAAGTTTGTCTTAAAACAGCTTCTCTTAACTAGAATTGCATTTTATTCAAAGGTCCTTGATGATGTTATTGTGAAAAGTGAAAGTTAATTACTGATTACTTCCGGCAACTACTACTTCTTGGTCATCGTAAAAGAAGTGGGAAGACAGAAGACGACGACGAAGCAGCAACAGCAGCAGAAGTAATGACAGTAACTTCCGCTATGCATAACAACAGCAAAATTATGCAATAGTCCACCGGGAATGTACTTTTGGCTGGAATGCACTGCGGGATTCGAGTTACGGTAAGCCAATTTTACGACAATAATTAAAACTTTAACGTAGTTATTCGGCATCGTAATTGTAATTGCCCCTGTAACTGTCTTTTTTTAATTTTATTTTTTTAGCATTTGCTCATATATGTTAAAATGCTGCTTAAAGTGAGTTTAGTATTACCAGTTTGGCTATAAATGCAAAGCAAATGACTCGTATCTCGACCAACTCCGAAGTGAAAATTTTAAGCTAATGCTTATGATGTTCACATTCGTATGGACGGACTTTGAGAATGTTGCCGTTTCATTGGTATCAGTATTGTTTGTTTACGTTAGGTCTCACACATTCGCAGCGCTTGCTAGTTTACTTTTATTTTTTCTAAACATGTTGAAATATCCCGCAGGATGGTAATTTGTTGCAAGGCGGTGGTGCGAGAGGTAATTTCCAAGATGCACGACGTTATTTGCCCACGTGGACACATCAGCGGCATTACATTAATACGGGTGTCACACCTGAGGTGCGTCGACGTCAGATGTTAACATACATGCTAAATTAGTTTATTTGGAACACAGGCAGAGAGTGGGCAGCAGTGAACCTCAGGAGTATACAGACACCAAGACATTCAATTGAAGGGAAGACATCCCGGAATACAGAAGTTGTCAAACTATTTGGGGTGCAGGGACCACTTGCAGAGGAAACTTATTTTCCAAGAATCTCCTCCATAATTTTAACAGCAAATAAATATACCTACAATGTGCATTTCAGGTTGAAAAAAATTGCCTCTAACACAAGCTAACAAAAACTAGTAGTACTCGTTTTCTTCCCATATGTTTGTATGCACTTTTTAAAACTGATACAACATAATTTATTGCAAATTATTTTGTGAACCGCCATTTGAAAGCTCTCAAGCCCACTGGTCTCTGGGGTTCCCATCTTGAGAACCACTGCCATAAGTGACTCCTGAAGCTGGAGAAATATTCTACTTGAGCAGCCGCATGGCTGAAAATCTCACAGCTGGATGAACATCACCGCCTCCCACCCGCTTCTATCGGCGCTTCACCCCCCCGCCCCAGACTCGCGATTCTCTTTCAATTTCTTGTGTCACTGCTTCCTCGTCTTTCTTTTTCTTTTTTTTTTTCTCCTCATTTTTTTTTATCTCCTCGCTTTTGTCTTCGTCCATATTATTTGCTGTTCAATTACTAGAGACCAGTATTCGTTTTCAAACAAGGGTTAAACTTGGAGTTGGGTGAGGATTCCAAATTATTAATTATTAAATATCAAAAGAAAATTTCCCCCCTCCCTGAGCTATCACCTAAAGGACCTAGTGTGAAGTAAGTTCTGAAAGTGGCAAATTAAATCTTTTATTGTCAGTCAGTAATATTAATGAAGCATGAAAAAAACATATTTGGTCTATTTGACAAAAAATAGACTTTAGATTCTACTGAGCGACAAACCCGAAAGTGTGACGTCATTCCGAGGCAACTATGGCAGAGCTCAACATAGAAAGTATATAAGAAAGCAAAATATCAAACTTATCTGCGGGGATCGAGGTATTTGATGGGTTGGACGAAGAGGAGCTTGTTGATATTCTGTCGGTGGGACCGTACATGTACGAGCCAGCTGCTCAGGAGACCAACAATATTGTGACTGAACGACCAGACATGGAGTGGAGACTAGACTCATCAAGACTGGAAGAATGGTAAGCTATATAGGCTGGGCTTATTAGCTTTGCCTTATTGTTTTAAATTTGATGCTCTGCCGTGCGGTAAATAACGCAGGGTAAAATTAGGTCCATTTATTCTGCTAGTACTGAGACCACACGTTAAAGTGGGTTGGTTTCCTACGTTGTCATTGTTAAGGTCTTTAAGGTATATACGCACTTACTGTTTAACTCTCTACTTAACACCCGCTCGCTCGTTCTCCTCGGCTCCTTGTCTGCGCACTCCGCATACATACATCACAGCTGTCAGTCACACACAAGCTGTCACAATCCACGCAACACACCACACGGTTTTCAAAATGGATTGTAATCACACCTACCTTTTTGTAAACCCTTTATCATATGTAAAATGGTTGAGAAAACAGAGATCTTGGATATGCTTGTGGCAAAGAACACAACGTCGACACTGGCTTGAATTTCCCTCTCAATGCCAGAATGAAATTGGTCTATTCATGTGCCTTTTTTTTGTTTGTTTTGGCCACTCAAACAGATGCTTCTTATCATGCCAACAATGCATCGCCACACAGTGCCGAGGCATTTTGCCGAATAATGCAAAAACAATGTCAGTTGAGCAGCTCCCCGGACAATAATGCAGTACAATGGCAACTGGCGACTCGTCCATTGAGGTAAAGAAGGAGTTCTAATGGGCCTTTATGGCACGTGAGAAACCGGAGGGCGCAGATTGATACTGGCTGGCCAAACGGAACGTAGATTTGGTGGTTGCTGATGTAAAAATTAAGGCGTGGGAGAAATTGAGACTGTGGAGAATTTCTTCTGGACGGCTTCAGGGAAATTCTGGTTCACCAACCGGCAGTGAAATTATGGTTTTTAAACCAGAGTCCACTGACACACACAGATGCGGAAGATTCTTTGTGATGATTGCTGTTGGCTTCTTTTTAATTGGGCCTCTTGCAAGTTTGTTGCATCATTGTGACTCATTGGGATAGTAATTAGTGAAGACTGTAGCGCTCTCACACAAGCTTTGATGCAAACCAAATCGAGGTTATTAATTATTATGAACAAATCGTCTTTATTGTCATGTCCTCTTTAAAAATGACTTTTGAACACAGCCTTGATGAACAGAAAATTCCTTCGAGAATCACCATTCGGGATCTCACCTATCCACAAAATGTTCTGACTTAAAGTAGCGTACCCTATTTTCTTACAAATTCGCTTAATCGTATCTTCTCGTGTGTTGCCCGTTTTCGTGAATTTTCTGTAATACTGTGCTCTTTCTAAGGGCCGTCATGCACCCAGCAAAACGACTGAACAATTGCAAACCAATTACAGTTGACGACTCAGTGCTGCACGTATTGATGATGTGCTGCAACGGGAAAAATATGACCCTCGATGTTCTCCGTAAAAGATGTTTTGAGGCTCCACCTATACATTGCCGTACTGCATTATGTCCTATGGAACAACAAACAACATGGCATGATTGTATGGAGGACTATCATAATCCAAAGAGAGGAAACAGGTGACATAAAGGAAAGAGTGGCTATTTTAAAATCTAATGGTAATGATAACTTCATTCACATAGACTGCACACTTCAGGTTTCAGCCATAGGTATTTGTGAAATTACAAATATGGTTTAATATTATTATCAAAACAGTGACCTGCCTTCAAGGCCGTCGCCACTGGCCCAAAGTTGTCAAAAGCACAGACCTTCATTTACAACTTTTTTATTATACTTATAACTTATCGTTAATGAATATCGTTGATTAAATTATTAATGTCATAGTCATACTCAAGCAAGATTGGAAATAGAAATATGCCATACTTTTGAACCAAAATGAAATTTCTAATTTTCTCTGTCATGTGTGATATGGAGGGTTTTCATTCCATTTAGTCATTGGGTTTCATTCTAACTGGATGTCTCCATGTGAACGTGAATAGTGATTTTTTTCTTTGTATTTAAACCGTAAAGGTGGTGCAAAAAGCAGCTTTTATTAGGGGAAAATAATGATGCCCATTTCCCCCGATTGTCTGACATGTTAGAGACCTTAATAATAACTGAATAATAATCTCTTTGTATTGTATTGTATTATTTGCATTGTGAATTGGAAGCAATGTCCTGTTTTTGAATATTAAAAGGGATTAATAATTTGTTTGGTATGATTAATCAATTAAAATTATTATATTGAAGTGTTTAGGGATCATTGTTTGGGATATATTTAAAGATTAAATTATCAACATATCCCCATTCACCCATCCATCCATTATACAGGCCGATTCTACTCACAAGAGACACGGGCGTGCCGCAGACTACACCAGCTGACTGCAGGCAGTAGGCAGGGTACACCCAATTTGGTTGCCAGCCAATCGCAGGGCACACTGAGACAAACAACCATTCACACTCCTAATCACACCAAGGGGACAATTTAGAGCATCCAATCAACCAACCATGCATGTCTTTGGAATGTGGGAGGAGGACCTGGAAAGAACATCCAAACTCCACACAGAAAAGCTGGAGCTAGGGATCAAACCCCACACCTCTGGACTGTGAGGCGGATGTACTAAGCGGTCTCCACTGTTCCACCCTCAATGTAGTCCCATTTAAACTATTCACAAATTTGCCGTGTTAGTCGCAAAACCTTCCGACCAAATGTCTTTGTTGCACGGTTTGCATGCTTTTTATGAATGTCTGCTGCCAATGTTATACATTAACGGCTACATTACGCCGCCGGCTCTGTGTGATCTATATCTTTGCTGCTGTAACACCTCAAATTTCCCCATTGTGGGACTAATAAAGGACATCTTTATCTTTATCTTTTATCTTTGAAACACGCAAAGTAGCGGGGAAGCTTTTCACCCAGCACAGCCGCCTCCGCCACATTGTTGTTTACGCCTTCCTGCTTCTTGTGAGCAATCTATCATGGTCACTAGTCCGGAGTTCATTGTAGCGCAAGAGTCGGATCAATGGCAGACTGGCGCTCAGTAACAAGCTGTGCTGCTGCGGGGCCTGATAATGAAGACGCTCTGGTTGACCGTGTCAGTCCGGGAGGAGGTTTCGCAATGCGAGGAGGCGTATGCAGCAATTAGTGGGGTTTTCAAATACCTGCGGGACGTGTCATCTTTTTAGGTTTTTTTTTTTTTTTCCACAGAACAATGCCAGTGTACAATTAACATACTGACTCCAGGAATGTCCACCTGCTTTTGCCTGTAAACTGAATGTTCATATCTCCATCATCAATCGAAAGGCATTTCAGAAGATTTGCTGGTACATCCCATCGGCTTCACAAACCTCAGAACATGGTAACTACAGCAACCCAGGACCTCCACATACAGCATCATCACCCCCAAGATCGTATGAGACCAGCCACTTGGACAGCTGTTCCAACAATTATTTTGTATTACCAAATCATTTCTGCATGAAGTGTCAGAAACATACTCGGTATAGCTTAAGTGCATACTGTTCAACCTCAACGGGGTCTCTACCTGACTACATTTTGTCATTTGAAGTGACTTGAGTGGGCAAATGCCCAAATTGACTGACATCAGGCACTTTGGGAAGGTGTGCTCTTCAAGGATGAATTCCAACTCTTCACGATACACGGCAAATGGCAGACAGCATGCATCTCATCGGGTGAAGGATGTTTGCTGTCAACTAGCCGATGGCCGATTTTTTTACCTTTATTAACATTTATAATTTTTTTACAGTTTGCAGGGTTTACAAGAGCATGAGTCTACTGTTTCCATGCTGAGGGGCGAATTGTGCGATGAAAATTTCCATTAAGACATTTTGCCCCCCACAGACTCAATATTTTGTCTTCTATGCCCTTGTGTGTTTTGATCAGTTTAACTGCAGAGAAATGTCTCTCATAGGAGAAACTACTAACAGGAATAATTAACACAAGGATCCTAGCATCTAGAAGACAAAATCTAAATCTAGAGGACATCCAAAAGGCTGTGTGGTTTTAAATTAACAACATAACAGCCTACAATTAGCCTCGTTTCTTTTGTAAATGCAGCCATTACCTGCCAGATTAGTGGTGCTCAGACACACAGTCCCCTGCTAGCTCCGAACCACTTTACAACTGAATGGAATATTCATGAGGGATTTTCCAATAAACGATACTTGCCCAAAAGAGGCCTCTTTGCAAGGCAAGTCTGCAACTCCACTCTATGTGATGATTAAAAACAGCATAAGCGAGTTCATTATTTTTCACCAAATAATGGCTAAACAGTCAATGCGCCACACCTGTCTTTTTTTTGCAGAGAAGATTAAATGATTAATCGATTAGCCAAAAATCTCTTTCGAAGAATAATTTTGCGTTGTGATCACAACAGTGGAAATATAATAACTAATTGTGGCCCGATGAACACAATAGTGTGATGCTGTATTGTACACCAGTTTTAAAACGCTACCGTTCTCATTCCATTACAACATACTAAAAAGCAGAGGTGGGCATCGTCAGTCTGTCATTAAGTTCCCATCAGTATATCAGGCAGATCCTCGTCAGCCCCCCCCCCCAAAAAAAAAACAATATCGGACATGTGTCACATTAGTGTCGTTGTCTGTTCTCGAGGCCGTTTAGACGGACTCATGCTCTGACGAATGACAACACCTGCTAAAAAGCAAAGCAATATCAGTTCTCTTTCCCTTATAGTTGATTACAGAGTTTACATTAATTGTCACATTTGCAGAATAATAGTGACAGGATGGTGAAATAATTAATTAGAAAATGAAAATTACTAAACTCACACCTGAGCTAAGATATTATTCCAAAACTAATCTAGCCTCAGGGCTGCCCTTCAGATTTAAAAAGTCGAAAAGCCAGCGTATTGGGCTGTCGACATTCTTGAGTTAAGCCTAAATAGTGAATGAAAAACCTACCGCAGTTAGTTTTTGTGTCACAAACATTAATGCTGGAACCTCTTCGTGGTTTATTGTCATCTAGTTGCCTTCGCTAGCCGATATCAACTTTTTCTCAGCAAACTGCTGAACTATGAACTCAGTGGCGTGCCGTCGGGGGCCTTGAAGTGGCCCAAATAAGTTTAACCAACACGGCTTTGCTGGCTGGCTTGTTTCAATCCAGACATTTTTCAGACTTGTTATCTATGCATGGAACAGTTATCTTACCCAGACAGGCAGGAGGTTCTGCATTAACATTTTTGGTGACTACTATGTGATTTATTGGAAGCACTTTATCAGTACACACTAATAAGCATTAGCAAAGCTTTTGCAAATACTGAACTTCTTATTGTAGTGTAAAGGTTTGGAACAAATGTAAGGGATATGCGTTATTCGTTTTGGTGTGTCGCTGACAAATGATGTCATAGGTCGGCGCAAATCTAAGGGTTGCTGCCCTGACTTCCTGCCAGCTAGCGGTCAGACTTAGTAGGTGTAGGACATGCGTAGCTGTCTGTCAAACTTCCTGGTTTTGCAGTGTGAGGTGAGGCGTGGGTGATTCCGCTGTTGGTGTGACATTGAAGCAGAACTGCTACCTGGCTTGTCATCTTATTTGTGTGAGTCTGAATATACAACGAGCATTTTTGATATCACAGCACTGACATGGATTAAGATTGTTGCCTCTCATCTTTTTATTTATTTTTTACTCCTTGACTTGAAAACATTACAGTGTCCATATATTGATCGATTCTAGGTCTTGCGTATCCATCATATAAGGATATGCCTCACATCGTCCCCACTAAGCATGTATGGGATGCTCTGCGTCAGTGTGTACCAGTTCCTGCTAATATCCAGCAACTTTACACAGCCATTGAAAAGAAGTAACGCAACAGTCCACAGGGCACAATCAACAACCTGAGCAGCTCTATGTGCAGGACATGTGCTGCTCTGCGTGAGGCAACATCAGATCGCGGTTTTCTGACCACGCTTGACTCCCCCAATGCCGTAAAACTGCACGTTTCAGTATGACCTTTTCCACGGAGCAGCCTAAGGTCCATCTGTGCTGTTTAATCAGCAAAGGAGAAGTGCTCATTTGCACAGATTTAGATATTCTTGTTTGAGAGAAATAAGCTTTTTGTGTACGGAGAAAAATTCTTGTATCTTTGAGTTCAATGTGTGAAAAATGGAAGCAAAAAAACCCCCAAAAAATATTGCATTGATATTATTGTTCAGTGTCGTAAGGTAATGTAATTTTCGTTGCAGCTGTGCAGTAAAAGAGTGATTTTGGCTTGTCAGCTTGTCTCCGAGGTGTTAGTTAACGCTGTGAAAATGGCTTCAGAAAGAAAAGAACAAAAAACAGAAGACACTCATGTACGACTCCTGATGTTGGAGAAAATATTCCACTGCTGCTGCTCTCACAGCTGGAGGAACATCACAGCCGTCCGCCCACACCACCAACGCCGCCACCCGTTTCGAACCGCACTTTTTCCCTGCTCACTGTATTCTACTTCCATTTCCTGTGTCACTGTGTCCCAACTTGACTTTGTTAGCCTCATCTTTCATCTCCTTCTCTTCAAATGTTGCAAAAAAAGCAGAAAGTGGGAGTTTTCTGACTTACGACCAGGAAAAAGGCACTGAAACAACGTCACACAGTCTGGGTGTTCGGAGTCGCCAAGTTGGAGAAAATCCTTACCCCATGCTCACCAAGATTTAATATGACCACACTCAGCAATGGCGACCCACATTGAGACGCAGCTCATGAATGGTAAAGCATCATTTGAGTTTGAGAGGTAAACAAGTGGAGCATGCCAGTCCGCGCAGGGAAGGCAAGCCTCTTGGCTGATTGGTTTATTTCGCTGGGTGTTTGTTCAGGTATCCCCCCCTCAGAAATGTGCCAGATGAGACTTTGACCAGACGCAAACGATGATATGGAGATAAATCTGGATTTGAAGACGAGGGCCCCCAGTGCCACCGCAGGAGTCGTGTAAATGACAAAAATGTGTTGCCACAATTTTGCGATATACTTCAATTTCAAGATGTCTCAAAAAGCACCTCATGAGGGGGGAAAAAAAGGGTTGAGAGGTTTTTCGAAATTTCTGAGGGCAATGGAAACTCGACTAATGTGTAAATATAATACTTCGATTTTCCTGCCATTATGATTCCATCCATCCATTTTCTAAGGTGCTTCTCCTCACAGGGGTTGCGAGCCTATCCCAGCTATCTTCGGGCAGTAGGCAGGGTACACATTGAACTGGTTGCCAACCAATCGCAGGACACACAAAGACGTACAACCATCCGCGCTCACACTCAAACCCAGGGGCAATTTAGAGCGTTCGATCAACGTACCATGCATGTTTTGGGAATGTGGGAGGAAACCGGAATACCCATAGGAATCCCACACAGGCACGGGCAGAACATTCAAACTCCACATAGGAAGGCTGGAGCCGGAATCGAACCCACGACCTCAGCACTGTGAGGCCATCGTGCTAACCAGTCGTCCATGGTGCCGCCCAATCATGATTTTAGAATTAAAAAGCTTTATTACAGCTGACATTTGAGTGAAGCACCAGCAGTAAACCAGTTTAAATGTCAGTAATGACAAATTACTCGGAAAATTATGTGTGTGTTAAACTAATGCCATGTTATCACAATTGCAAGACATAATAGCATTATCAAGCACTGGCACTCGGTATCGGCACACACTCAAAGTACTTGTACTCTGTGAATAGGTGGTAACAAAAAATAAACCCACGTGTAGCCTAATTTTTATCAGCGGGTGTTCAAGGTTTGGCTTCAATTCATGAAAGAATGCTACCCTTTGGGTTTGTGTGATGACTCCCGAACATCTTATTTCAGAAGCACGACCGCCATTAATTCCGTCAACTGATTCTTTTCTCCGACTCACCCGGCAAGTGAGATGGGAGAAAACTCAAGGTCTTCCTCAACTGCTCTCTGGGGGTTGCCTAGCTACCAGGCAGCTCTCGTGCTTTTTTTTCTTGCAAGAGGTTGCAACGACGGAGAGAGAAAGAAAAAGCGTGCTGCCAAGCGCGACAAAGGCGTCCGCCACGTGTTAATCATGCTCTATGAATCCCCACTGCTCCTTATCATGGAAAATGGCTGCTTTGCCAAGTGATGAGAGGCTGACATACGGTATAGATGAAGTCGCTTGCTTAATGCGCCTGCTTAATAAACTCCAGTTTAAACTCCAGGAGACATCCCAACAGTCTCTTTCCGCTTGCCATTAACTTGTGAAATAGTGACTTCACCAATTTGCACATCTCTGAAGTGCCATTATTATAAAATTTATCAGTCATTATGCAGCCTTTTCACAAGTGGATTCAATCAGTAAATGTACTTGTACATCTGTGCCTTGATAAAGTATTTGCCCGTATGTTAAAATCGTACTTTTTTGCATTGTTTCCTAACAGATATTTTGGCTCTCTTGCCGTCGTTGTCGTCATGCAGAACCCAAAAACACTTCAGCTTGGAGTCTCAAACTGATTGACAAACATGATCGCTTCTCAAAGAGCAGAATTCATAGTTTTATTTTTAAGTACCAAAGCACCTGCAGACTATCACATTACCAGCAACATGTTTGCCTGTTGGTATGATTTTGGTATTCTGAAATTGCTGTGTTACATTTACGCCAAATCTAACAAAACACACACCTTCCAAGAAGTTTGTGATCTCCTGGGTGAGATGGCGCTGTGTTCTTCAGGTAATTTCTGTCGAGTTTCTCAATTTGAGGATCATGGCACCCACCGTTATTTGCTGGAGTCCTAAAAGCTTTAGGAATGACATTGTAACTCTTTGTCACCCAAACTCTTTGTAAAACCCTCCAGACTAATAGATGTCAATTACTTTATTTCTAATCTGATCATCAAATTCTTGGAATCATGGAATTTAGTTTCAGCATTTTGAGATCTTTTAGCCAGCTTCATTTTGTCAGACAGGTTCTATTTAAGTTCTTGATGGAACAAGTCTAGAGGTAATCAGACCTGGATGTGGTCAGTAAAAATGAGCACAGAAATGTGATTAGTCGATTCATGATTTATCACACAGGGACAAACACTTTGAATATTGTTTGATTTTATTTATTTGTGCCTTAAGTAAATACCCATTTAAAACCACATTTTACGTTTATTTAGGGTGTCTTTGTCCGATTCCTTTTAATTTGTTTGATGAACTTTATCATTAAAGTAGGGAAGCTATGCAAAAAAGAAATTAATCATTTCAGAAGGGGGGAAACACTATCTCATGGCACTATACAGTACATCCCAAATGTATCTTATATTGTCTTTTTCACTGTAGTGCGAGAGGGATTCCAACCACGAAAAAACAAAAATAACGAAGAGGATTTTGATTCTGTTTTTCCAAATGATCTCACTGCTGTGGAATATCGCACAGTGATGGTCTTTGGGTCGGCCATCGTTCCTGTTGTGACACATCTTAATGTATCAGTTGCTACGCAGTTGCTACCGTCCTTTTATGCTCTGTTCTTTTAATATGCTTATAAGCTTGATGCTTTGGAGTATTTAAGATTGAGTTACTCCAAGCTTTCTTCGAGTGAGGATGTCAGCTTTCTTCCATGTGTTCTGAATCCAGCCCTACTTGTTTTTCCTTGGAATTTTTGTATATGAAGACTTTTACGTTGCCACTTTTGTCTCTTGTCTGCTTCAGGGTCCAAATCCTGTTCCACACGTGACACATCCAATGCAATGAAAATTAAGTTTCACAGCCAAATTTACGATACCACCTCAAATATGTCACGATCCATGTATTATCGTTGCAGCTGGGTGGGCGTGCCCGACGGCGCGCTACTTTTGGACTCGGCGGCGAGCGAGACGCGCTCACGAGCCACACAGCTGCGACCCATGAAGATAATGAGTCACGGACTATTTAAGCCATCGACGCGGACACACTCGCGTCGGATTATTGACCGAACTTGCTCTTGTCCATGTGCCTTCGCTACAGTCTTCGCCCAAGTTTTCCCGTGTATGGTGTTTGTAAGTTTTTCTTGTTTCCTATGTTTCAGCTACGTTTCGGACCACTTTTTGTTCTCGCTTCGTGCATTGGATCTAACCTTACCCTTTTGTGGAAGGACATTCTCGTTTTCGGTTTTCTTGCGTTGCAAGCATTTTCTGTTCCTCGTTTTGATTTTCCTGGTGTGAGTTTTCTCCTCCAGCGCTTTTCGTTCTCGTCTTCCGACGACGGTAATTATAGATACCCAAGTATTATTGATAGCAAGTTACCTTGCCTATTGAGTATTGATTGTCATTTGCCGGTCAAAATAAATCCTTATTACCCAACCTTTTCCCTTGTCAGCGCCTTAAGAATCCACCTTCACCGCTTTCCAGCCCTGGCTGGAGAGCGGTCCTCACAAAATACAACTGCTTTATTTTCTCCTCGCTGACAGTTTTAGTGTTTTCAAGTTGAGTTTAAAGCCAGGGTTGACGTTTTAAATTAAAGTTTCAAGCCTGGGTAAGGTTCACCTAATGTTCAGGTTTCAAGATCACATAGTAGTAAGTGTTTCAAAGTAGGCTTTTTAGCCCGGGTTCGGGAAAAAAATGGGGTTTGAAATCAAAGTCGGGGTGTCAAATTGGTGTTTTAAGACCGGAATAGGGTCTCAAACTAGGATCAGGGGTTTAAACCAGGATTGGGGTTTCAAAATAGGGTTGTTAGCCAGGTTAGGGTTGTGAATGAAGGTCTCCAGCCATGGGTTAGGGTTTCAAATAGCATTTATGGTTTAGAATAAGGATTTCAAAACTGAGTTATGGTTTCAAACATACGAGTGTTGCAATCAAGATTGGATTTATAAATTGGAGTTTAATCCAAGGTTAGAACTGGAGAACAATGAGAGGTTTTAGCCAGGGTTAGGCTATGGTTTTTATTTTTCAATATTTTTTTTACGTGTTTGATATCAGTTTGAACTTTATTACTGACAAACAGTAATGGATGAATGGATAAAAAAATACAAATAAATATAGTTGAAAAATTTTTAAATGTGGGGTGGTCATTAATTTATAAATGAATGGACTAATAAATCCGCTTACTCGTCGGGAAAAGTGAAACCACCGGTGGCCATCTTCCATTGCAGAAAGGAGTTGGTGTGGATGGGACATTTATGTTCAAACAAATTCCATGATTCTTGGTCAAATCTGCAATAAAATTTCAAATTGTATGCAATAGAAAACTTGCAATACTGTACACATTTTCTTGTTTCCATTTTTGCAAATCTTTTACTTCAAATTTCATAATTTTTTAATAATTATTATTTTCCAGACTATAAGTCGCACTTAGTTTCCTAGGTTGGCAGGTCCTTACTCTTACGAATTATCAATGAAAAAAACCAAACATTTCCCAGACAGCCACAAGAGGGCACTCTGGACTTATGCACCAATATCTCCTACCCCTTACAAAGACATGAAAAAAAAAATGTTTCACATGCAACCGTGAGTGGGCATTCTAGACTTATGGACTGATATCTCCGACTCCTTACAAAGACAACTGAGAATAACTGAAACACAAATGTCCCTCAAGAGAAACATATTCTGCAGCCTACAAAGCTGTAAGTAGTAAAATTTGAAGCTGAAAACCGTAATAGTGCAGCAGAGAGAACGTTTGGAGTGAATGAGAAACTTGTTAGGAACTGTCAAAAAGTGAAGGCTACTATTACTGCTAGATGGCCACAGCTCGAGGAACGAGTTGGCCAGTGGCTGCTTGAACAACATGCGGCTGGAGAGGCTTGCGGTGCATCTCCACGCTCAGGTCGTTGCCAAAGTGATGAATAGAAATAATAAAAGGATTTTGTGGGAGGACGTTCTTGGTGCTTCCGCTTCATACAATGCAACTGCCTTTTTATCAGAGCACGGACAACGGTGTCCCAAAAACATTCACATTTATACTGGACACCTTTTCTGTTCATGTTTATTTTCCATGTAGTTAACCTTTATCGTGTTCGCATATCTTACACTAATTAAGCCTGTTCTCTATTCTTTTATTAATGTTATAACTTGCCTTCCAATTTGAAATGTCTATTTTTGAGCGAGTATTTTGTAAAATAAAATGTCATTTACATTCCAGTGCGACTTGTTTTTTTTTTTTAACCAGATTATGCATTTTTGGGCTCATTCGATTAATACTCTGGAGTGACTTGTAGTCCGTACAATACGGTGTGTAGCCGTAACCATTTTTTTAAGCCTAAATTCATTAGATATATATTCATTCTATCACTTTACCCACATGCCGCACAAATGTAATTGTGCACAATTGTGTTTGCCTATTTTATTGCAAGGAAAGAATTCATGGGCTTGAACCCCTAACCCTCCATTACTGTATCACAATTGCCAATTAGTGATGCTGCAATAATGACTGACACCTCGACTGCCCAATGGCTCTGTTAAGAGCCACAAAAAAAAAACACAAGTCGCATGATAGTCCCGGTAACCTCAAACAAACTATGACAAGATGACCAAAGAAATCAACCTACGGCAACAAGTTTTTGGCAGCTTTGATTATTTTTTTTTTCTTGTTGTTGTTTGTTTGGATAGTGCTTTCATCATGTTTTACCGCTTGTGATCTTCAAAGTGGGTCACTGAAGAGTCACGGAAAAGTCACAAAAAATGTTAAGAGCAAGGTAACTTTTGTTCAAGTTTCCACAGCCTTCCTGTCAACTTGACTTTTGGGCTTCTGTCTAGTGAATGGGACACGTTCACAAGTGGTTTATTTATTTGTCAGTTGTGGGAATAAAGTATAATGGTGGGATGATGCAAGACTCTCTCTCTGTCTCTCTCTCTCTCTCTAATATATATATATATATACATATATATATATATATATATGTATGTATATATATATATATATATGGGTGGCACGGTGGGCGACTGGTTAGTACGATGGCCTCACAGTGAGAGACAGCATCAGGCGTGGGTTCGATCCCGGCTCCGGCCATCCTGTGTGGAGTTTGCATGTTCTCCCCGTGCTTGCGTGGGTTTCCTCCGGGTACTCCGGTTTCCTCCCACATTCCAAAAACATGCATTGTAGGCCGATTGAACACTCTAAATTGCCCCTAGGTATGAGTGTGAGTGCGCATGGTTGTTCGTCTCTGTGTGCCCTGCAATTGGCTGGCAACCAGTTCAGGGTGTCCTCCGCCTACTGCACGAAGATAGCTGGGATAGGCTCCAGCACCCCCGCGACCTTTGTGAGGAGAAGCGGTACAGAAGATGGATGGATGGATATATATATATACACACATATATCATATTCATTTAGTTATATCCCGATACAGAGTTGAGAGCTAACCTTTGTTAGAAACCTTGACTGTGACTTCGAATGAAAATTTGAAATCCCAACCAGCCCTATAGCTGCTTCCAAAAATCACTGACTTGAATTTGCCTTTTTGCTTGCTATCAAAGACATCTCGAGGGACTGTTTGTCCACGTGTGCATTAAAATTCATCATCACACACACACACACACCTACAAACACCGAAAACACACTGCTTTGAGGCTCTGAAGAGAACATCACACAGCAATATTCCTACCACACAACAATAGGGCCGTTCATTTTCAGTTGGCTTTGAAGTGACATTTGGGATGTTCTTTCATATTGCCCTCTAATAATACGACCATAACTATTTGAACAAAGCGAGATACTGGCCGGGAATAGGATGTGCGGCTTCACCTTTGAAGACGTGTCATGCGTATTATTGCAGGTCGAAATTGTGTGTCAAATTGTGGTTTCAATCCAGGAGTGTTTCAGCACGAGTTAAGGTTTTTAAATCAGGTTTCAATTAAAGTTTAGGATTTCAAAGTAGGGTTCAAACCAGGTTCAGAGTTTGAAAAAGAAGTGAATTTAAGTTTCAAACCTCCGTTCAGCTCTGTAGGCGTAATTCATATTTGTCTGTCAAGCAGAGGTTAGGAATTCAAAGTAGGTTTTCAAGCCATGGGTGAGGTCAAACAAAGTTAGGGTTTCAAATTTGGCGTGAAAACTTTCAAGCAAGAATGATGGATTCCAAATTGGGTTTGGCTTTGGAGTTGTGATTTCAAAACTGGGTTAGGATTTTAAAGTATGGTTTGAAAGTTTGTCTTTCTACTCAAGGTTAGGGTTTCAAAGGTTTCAAGCATAAGTATGGGTTTCAATAAGGGGTTTGGAATTAGAGTTTCAGGCTGGAGTAAAGTTTAAAATCTGGCCTCCAAGTCAAGGTCAGTTGAAAATAGATCTCTATGACAGGTTTAGGTCTTCAAATAAGAGTAAGGTTTTCAAATCAAGGTTCTGGTTTCACATCAGGGTTTCAGGCATGGGTTGGGGTATGAAAATAGCATTGAAATTTTTGGTTGCAAACCAAGTTTAGGGTTTCATGACACAGTTTGGGTATCAAATTAGGTTTTACAGTCAGGGCTCTGGTTTTGAGCAAGACCCTTTGAATTGGGGATTTAATACAGGTTCAGGGTTTGAAGCAAGGAATGGGATTTTAATTTCAGGTTCACGGGTTCAAAATAGGGCTAGAGTTTCAAAGTGGGATTTCAAACAAGGGGTTGGGGTTTTAAGCAAGCGTAAGGAATCTAAAGTAAGGTTTTAAATTTCACATCAAGATTATGGTTTCAAATAATGTTGTTATAACTTGAGTAAGTATGTTGCACAATTAAGTGAATTAAATTTGGTCTCCAAAAGGCTAGGCTTTTAAATCCAGGCTGACAGTTTCTGATGAAGTTTTAGAGCAAGGGTGAAGGTTTCAAGCTACGGTTTCATATCGGGTCAAGGATCTTGGTAAAATATAACAAACGGCTCATGTGTCTCGACAAGTTGAGAAGAGGTTGGAGATGACGTACAAGACGGCCTCCTTGAAAATCCTCTATTATTGTCGCAACAATTAGAAATACGGTTATGAAAGATAGGGAAAAAAAGCTCAGGGTCATGAAGGAGTTTATGAAAAGTGGCTCATCCACCAACAATGTGTCATCGAAAAGAGAAGGTTGTACACTATGGCAACATAAAATGACAGAGGAAGGCTACACCAGGAAAATGAGAACGTATTGTTTTTAAATGGGCCGGTTCTGATAGGACATATTTATGAACTTCTCCTCATCCGTCGGGAAATGCTCATGCTACGCATGAAATCTGAAGGATTCATCGATTAAACAGATTTGAAGATGCCCGGTTATTTTTAAGCTCATAAATTGCTAATGGAGCATGCCTGGCTTCTTCCTGTAGGCCCGTGGAATGACCTTGGCCTCGTCGTCTAGATAATTATCTTCTAAAATCAATGGCGGCGGCGGGCAGAGGCGATGGAGGGTGTTGGACAAATGCAATCTTCAAGACGACGCGGCACGCTCACGGGGACGGCTTCCTATTTCAATCACATGTTCTCGATAAAAGCCTAACATAATCCTGGTATTCAACTAACTCATGAAACCACCAAGAAATTCAAATGATAATAATATGCAAATGTAACTTTCCTGAAGAAATCAGATTTAAGCCATTTTATGTGATGACTCCAAATGTCTTCTTTTGACACAATTTCTTGCTAATGCATACTTATTTAATAAATAGTAGTTTGGTGATAATTTGATGAGTAGATACATTTCAATAGTTTCACATTCACAAGCAACCCTTTGAGGGCAACCGTATTGCTGACTTGCCCCCCTGGAACGAATTATAGCTAAATGGATTCCGTCATTATTAGTCAGTGTTGCTCGTATGTTAACACGGTGTTCAATTCCACAAGGAGCTATACTCTCCGTGTTTTATTCGCTGTTTAAAAAGCACTCCATTTGATGCAATGAGTCAGTAGCACACAAGGGGCAAAATGTGCTTTACTTTACGTGATGCATTTCGCATCTGAAGGTGAGCCGCCTGCTCGGAACAAACGCCAACAACAATAAAAGGTCACAATAGGGGATGCAAAAAAATACCCAAAGCCACTTAATTAAATCAAACAAATGGGGAGGATTTTTTTCTTTCTTGTCTTGACTTGTGAAATAAGTTACAATATTTGAGTGGTGTAAGCTGAGGACCTAAAATCACCCTTTTGTACATGCTTCACAGCCAGCTTAAAAGATTTTGCATTGGTTTTCTTTTTGCATTTTTAAAAACATGCTAGCGTAGGTTTTCACGTGCATGGATGTTACTGTTTGTTTTAAGATAACGTATGTTTACCAGAGCTGGGCATTTGACCCTTTTTGCCGGTTATGCCCCCGCCCTCCAGCCACGATCTCTGTACCATTCCGGCCTTGACCTTCCAGCCTTATTCATAAAAATTGTCTGCCCCAAGCCCGTTCCGGTCATTTACCCATTTTGAGAGTGGGTTCATCACACGCACCGGCCTCGATTAGTTGAACCCTTTTTTTTTTCTTTTTTCTTTTAAATTTGTCACCCTGTGCCCCAAAAATGGGCCAGAGGGCCGTACCGCTGGCGTTTGAAAGGCTAGGCTAAGCGAACAGATTCAGGCTGTAGCAGTTGGAAGGCCAGGCTGAGGCTAACAAAGGTCCAAACTCTGGTCAAAGGGAGGTCATGCTAAGAGGTCCAGGCATAGGTCAAGACAGTAACAGGCAGAAGCCAATAGTTTAAAATCCATAAAAGCAGTCGAGAAAGCTCTTTTGTGAAACATTTGTGATTAAGCCTCCCATAGTCAAGTTGTTTAGTTTAAAAGGAAAGAAAAATATGCTAAAACACACTAAAACATATGTGAATCAAAGCACACTGACAAGCAGACAGACAAAGGACGGCGTTGGCAGCCATTATTTTTATTGTAATTGGCTGCATAAAAAGTCTCAAAGACCCACACACAAAATCAAACAAGAAGTTCTGCGTGAATTATTCCAAGGCTTGTACTTGTAAAACTCTGTGACTAGTGAATTCATCCAAGTGAGCCCTGAAAGGAAGCACGTATCTGTGGGTAATGCTAAAATACAAAGAGCGAAGCATGGCATGGCATCAAAGTTTGATGATTATTTTGAGGATTTGCCATGAAATTGGAGGTGCAGGAGTCTGTTCAGAGCAAATTGCAGCTCGATTCCAATTGGCAATGGAATTGAAAAACTTCGTGTGAATGGCGAGTTTTCTTTTTGGTTCTGCAGTTATTATACTGGACAGTGATTTCTACATTTAGACGTAACATTTATTCGAAGGTGAGGAAAAGCAAAGTATGTGACACTTTATGACAATTTTTGAAGAGTTGAGGTTTAAATGAGCCATCCATCCTCGCATCGCCCGACCTTTTGTTCTCCCCTTTTGGTACGCAAGGTGACGCCACAGTAGAATATTTGATCTAAATGTGCAGAGATGCGGGCCGCTGCTCGGCCTCCCACATGGCGTGGGAGGGAGTGTTGATAGATGCTGTGGGGAGAGCCAGGTGAGAATGCACAGCCATCTGGAGAGGTTGCTGTGCTTTCACACTGTTAATGCTTGATGGGTAACCATGGCATTGTAGTCATGAGTTCTGCTTATTTCTCTTGACGACAACTAAAATATACGTGGTTTTAGGTACGCTAATAATATAAGCTTTGGTGTGTATCATGATGAAATGCATCTGGAACACTTTGTATTGGCCTTAAGTAGGGTTACTGTCCTAAAAAGAAGATACACTCTTCAGTAGATTTTGCACTTTCCTAAAAAAAAAAAGAGCGTAAACTATTGATGTTGCACTTTCCCAAAAAGGTGAAATTTTGATGGAGCAATGTTTTTAATGATTTTGCACATTAAAAACTATTGGCACATGACACTTAAGGAAAAGATAAATGATATTGCCAATTACTTCCTAAAATGACTTTTGACTTTTTTTTCTTGAAAAAATACTTGACGACTTACCCTTTTTATTTAGATTGCAACAATTGTTATCGCCATTTGCAACTTTTATTCCCCCTTAAAAATAGAATCTAATGGCAATGACACACCTGTACACCTGTATTAATGTTTAATCAGCAGATTATGGGGATCCCAAAATATTTGAGAAGTCCTACATTGTTCCCGTGAGTGATTATGTTCCTATACACAAACAGAAACAAACAACCAAAATTCAGTTGAAGCTGTATAGTTCTTAAGACTTTTTGAAAGGCTCCAGCCATTTATTTGTATCGCTGTTGACCACAGATATCTGGACGGTAAATTTGCATTACCTTGACAGTTTTCTGCTCGTGCATTTCACTCGCTGTGAAGATCGCCATCTTAATTGGGGTCATGCCTTGTACTGCCGGCCACGGAGGTGGACAAAATGGGAAATCAACAGCGGGTTAGTCAGCACGTCGGAACCTTTTGATAACCCAGAAGTCATGCTGACCTTGATTTTTTTTTTGGGGGGGGGGGTCACTCCTCTGCATTCCACTCAATGTGTTTGTATCGATAAAACATAATCCGTGGGCGCTCTTTTCTTGAAGACTTTCTCGGTTGACACCTGAGGTGAGGGGTGCGGTACACCACCAGATGATCACCTGTCAATCACACCAATGACACAGAGTGCTTTTAGCTAAACCGTAAGTGCTTTAAAAAAGGACGATTGATGAATGGAAAATAATTCAGACTCTCTCTCTCTCGATCAAAAATTCATGTCAGATAGAAAGCAACTTTGCGATTCTTGTGGGATTACAGAGTGGGAGGAAGATGTACCAAAGTGGCTGTCCAACGGTCAGATAATTCATCTTAAAACATAAAATATCTTTATTTAGTGGAGTTTACTCCAGAGAGAGCCTACAAGTCTTTGGGTGTGCAGAATCCTGAAAACAATCCTGATTATTTGAATCAGGTGTGTTGCATGAGCGACACACCTCAAACATGTACGTCCCTTGAGCAACAATAATTTTGTCATCGAGTTACATGCATTTGACCTGGAGTTTTCTTAATTTCTTCACTTTATATGTGAATATAGTTTCTAATGACAGGAGGCGCTTATTTCAATTTGAAATGTTTCTTATTGCATTGTTATCGATGATTTATTTATTTTCCCCTCTAGCTATGATTGCCTCTTAAATTGTCTCTTGTGCTATTCACTTGACTGTCACAGAAGAAAGAAAACCAAGTCATAATGAATAAAACAAGTCATATAGCAAAACTTTAATCGTCAATAAATCATTAGTGGTTATTAATCAGAGTTGCAGCTATGAATAACTTGATGGGGAAATAAAAAAAAAGCAACAAAGCTTTGGCAAAAAGTTTGTAAGTGCGCCATAATGACGATATCATAACGAATGTAAGCATGTGACACTGAAAAAATAATTTCAATCTCCCTATATCATGTTCGACATGCATCCTGGCACAAGACAGGATGATGTTTGATGAGCTTGATGTTTCCAGCGCCAGTGCAGAAACTTTCCTTTTGCGTCGTTTTATAAAAGCTGGTATGTTATTCTGCGATAAGTAAGCCGCTATCTGCCAAAATATCATCATTAAATTTCAAAAGATCATAAAAGCCGCACTCCTTTGATCTTGTCAGAAACTCACCCACCCCAAAATGAAATGGCTCCAGCGGGAGTGATGCTAATCAAATATTTCATGGTGTTATTGTGTTTATGGTTCAGCCATGACTGGAATCCGGAAGTCATATTTTTGTTACTATTAATGAAAATCTCTGTACAATCTACTACACAATGACATCTCAAACTTTGGCTTGAACATTTTGGGCATATTCCTTAGTGCAGCTTGGCCATTTAGTAAGTGGCTTGAATAAGTGCCAGCCTTCATTTATTCAGCACAATCAAAAGATGATCCTGTAGAGAGTTTCTTGCTGAATATTTTTACACTACATTCCATTTTAGTGGCCAACCACTCAAGAAGCACAGATGTAATTCCAGTGGGGAAAATAACACTTGCATCGTGTTGAGTTTGATAATTGAGTAAGAAATGGTTGCTATTTTTTTTCAGCCTCTTCTTTCAGTCT
This sequence comes from Idiotropiscis lumnitzeri, assembly GCF_059441095.1. Lineage (NCBI taxonomy): Eukaryota > Metazoa > Chordata > Actinopteri > Syngnathiformes > Syngnathidae > Idiotropiscis > Idiotropiscis lumnitzeri. The sequence continues at coordinate 8,839,662 of NC_142394.1, forward strand.
TCCTCCGTCCTCTTTCAAACCAGTGTACCTCAGATTCAGATCATTCACTGTACTTTGGTCTCTTGACTGCGATGTCCTCTTTGGCTTTAGCCGAAAAGAGAACAGTTAGCACGTGTTGTTCACGTTAAAAAGGTGAGTGGTGAGTGTGACAGGCTTCAAAATGGTGCTGGGGCATTCACCCCTGAGAGTGTTTTTAGTCTCACATAGAAGATGAGGAGAGAGTGAGCTGTGTAGAAAATCAACAGCAGAGATATGTTTAAAGAGAGACAAAAGAATGCCTGTTGGAATCCGCATAGGGCAGGAGTCGGCAACCTTTAATACTCAAAGGGCCATTTTGACCGTCTCCCAGAGGGGAAAAAAACAACACTGGGGTTCCCGAAAACCTTTTGACATCTAAAGTGAGGAGAACACTGGATATGAACCTGCAGCTACCCAAATATGCCATCTGTTTTGCCATCATTTTAATAAATGTGGATTGTGCAGTCAGCTGAATTATTGTCTATTTCAGTTCATGTAAAATATATGTTGGCAAAATAACAGACAATTACATTTTTGACCTGGTTAATGTGATTTTTTTCTCCTGAACCTCAGCGTATAGTCGGCACATCAGGGCTGTAAGTCGTCAAGCTATGTGAGCAATGTTTTGTTTTTAATACAGTTCAGGTAGCATGAATATTAAACGTTTTGATTTAATCAGAAACTTTACTTTTTGTGGATATATAGTTTATCTACCAGGGTCAAATGTGTTAGGTGTTCCACAATCAGCACTTGTGATAAACATTTAAACATACGGGTTGATTTGGTGGGGGGACCGAAAGTCGTCACTCCCTTTCTTTTTTCCATGGCACCATCACGGTTACAGCTGCAGCTTTTGTGTACGGAGCCCCTCTGGTGCCGGGGAATGAGGAAAAAATTATAACTTACATATAACTAATCGATCCCCTTAATCTGTACCCACAAATTCGAAATCTGGTCTCACAATTTGACAAATAGTTATATCTATGGCCGCTTATCTGTCAAGGTAAATTCAATAAGGTGTTGTATACATACTAGAGTACAGTGCAGTGTTCTGTGAATCACTTGTCCTGCTGTGATTTATTTTCACATTGATGCCATTATATCAAATTAAAGTTGGCTATATTGCTCTAGTTCGAGGGTGTTGCTTGATAGAGCAGATTTAGCAGCAAGCGGCTACAATTAGCCAACGTGGTTCTTCCTGTGACGCTTTCCTTCGTGTCCTCTGGTCATGGTTAATGAGTTTCAACACCATGTCAACAAACGGCCCAGTTACTACTTGTCACCCTTTAAAAAGGATGACTGGCCGGTCACAAGTTTGAGGAAACACCTTGGTTGAACAAATTATTTTAGTATTTCTTGGGGCCACCTTCATTTTTGTCTAAGTTGTTTTCCCGAGTTATTTCGTCCAAATAATTCTGTTGAAACACAACTATGCCTGATTTTCTGTGGTTTTTATTTCATTAAATGTTCATTCATTATGATTATTATTGCTGCTACCGTTATTTCATTAAGAGTGGGATACTATTTTGTGCATGTGTACCATTTTTAGATTAGCTTAAAGTGTCTAATTAGAGTAATTTAGTGCATACTCGGTTGACCTCCTGTTTGTGTATTTCTCTTTAACTGATTTTAGTGGGTGGCAACACAGTCTTATTAACTACAGTGTGCATTAGGTGTCGCCTATGTACTGTATCCAAAGTAATCCTGCAGTGTAAACAATGGAAAAGGTTGATCAACTGTTCATTCAAAACTGTTACTATGTATTATTTTCCAGGCTTTAACTGATTATGTTTTAAAATGATTGCTGAGCTTGGTCTTTTTTTTCCTCAGATTGATTGCAATGTGTTCAATGCAATGACAGACCAGCAGCTCACAGAATATGTTCCCAAAAGTGGAGAGCAAATTACAATACTCCAAAACTGCACAAGATAAGTAACTGCGTTTGAAGAAATCAACACAACCATATCCAAAGCAACTGATTATTTGATTTAAAAAATCAAACAAAGTTGGGGATTTGACAATAGCCGTACGGATGAGTAGGTGAAAAAATTGTCTGGCAATATTAATGCTGTGAAAAACACCACCACTACCAAAATGGGCCAATTTGAAGAGAGTGAATCATGTAAGATAGAGAAGAGGAGGAGGTGCTAATCTTTTAAAGGCCCTGAAGAATGCAATGATGTCAGAAAAAAATGGAAACAGGCAATGCATTCCTTTTTCTAGATGGAAAATCAAAACTAGGTAGGCAAAGCAATTTTCAACATGAGACGTCACTGAAGAGATAAACAACATTAAATAAGCAGTATGTAAAGAGAAAGGTGAAAACATTACAGCATTATTTGTCATGCAAAAGGGTTTGTGCTGATGCCCCTGCAAAAGTGAATGATGAACCACATGGCTTCGCTTCTGTGCGTTTGCCTGCCTTGGACGAAACTGCCAATGCGCCCCCATTGGACAGTGAAATAGTGGGAGCGGTAGGTAGACTTTGAAAATGATATTGGTAATGAAGTTATCATTGATGATGAGAACATAGTCTTCAGACATTTCTTTGCTAATTATGCCGCTTATGATGTCAATGACAACTTCGACGACACCATCCCCATGGAACTGTTGGTAGAAAATGCAAGAATCTCATCCACTTAAAGCAACAAAACTTAACGTGCTCAGGGGAAATGTTTTAAATGCAGCCATTCAAAATAGCATGGTAACTACTGATGAGCTGCTGGTTGAGATTGAAATGTTCCAACTAGTGATGGGTCCAGCGACACTGAGGCGTCGATGCGCGCGCCGAGCTTCCAGGGCAAACCCCGTGTCGGTGCGCGTACCGCTTTAAGAAAGTCACGTGACCACTACCAGAATCGTGTCGATACAGCGTTCGCGCGCCAAACTGTGTTCATAAGGAAGCGCATCTGTCAACAGGATGGACGCTCAAAACAAGCATCGAGTTATTGGCGCGTTACTTTGCGTTAAATATCCGCAAGATGGAAGACGTCACTGTTGATGCGCACTCAGAGGTGCAGCGCTTTATGTCAGCAGGACACATTGCACGTACGGAAGACCCGCTCTTATACTGGAAGTCCATGGAGGCAACGTTCCCTCACCTATTTATATTAGCCACACAGGCGTTGTGCACACCGGCCTCTTCAGTGCCTTGTGAGAGGATCTTCTCAAAGGTGGGGGAAATTGCCTCAAAAAAAGAAATAGACTGAATAACAAAACGCTGGAGAAACTAATTTTTTTTTAAAATAAAAATCTTTAATTACAATGAGTCCATTGTCATTCACAACACTTTTACTTGGGCATTCAGACAGATGTTCACTTAATTTATCAACTGCGTCTCGAATATCAAAGATTTTTCTTATGAAATTGCTTGTATGTAAAAATAATGTGAAAGCAAATGCCTAATCAGAATCAGAAATCCCTTTGTCATTGTACTCAAGTGTGCAACGAGATCAGAGAGCTCCCCTCTCCAGTGCAATACAACAATAATTCAGTTAAATATATAAATTTGATAAATAAGAGAATAATTAGTGCGATGGAAAATAATACTGAATAGGTTATATAAAAACACATCACGTCGCTAATCAATGGAATTGGATAAAATTAGTTTGACAGATCAGTGTCAGATGACCCTGTCAAATGTTTCCTGCAAGTCCACCAGGTGTCAGTATTCAGCAACACAGTGTCAATACATTGTGTCACTGTGTCGAAACGATACAGGATGCCTCATCTATCCATCACTAGTTCCAACTCAATGGTGAATAATGGGAGGCCTTCTTCAGTAAATGCACCCATGGAAGCACAACGAAGATACCAATGAAAAGGCCACGACATGAAAGACGAATGAATGGGTTAACGTTGCCAAAGTCATGGTCCCGGGCTACAACGTGCAATATTTTCCCATCCATTTCATTTGTATTGTCTCTGTTGACTTGATGGAGAATTACTTGCTTTCAGCATTTTTAGACGCAATTCCTTCTGAAGAAAAACAAGTGGCTGAACAAGCAATGATTGATTGTGATTGTATATCGCTGGATCTGAGGAGTGAATTCATTTCTTTGACACTCACGGGGTTAAAATTGTTGTTAAAAAGGGGAATGGGAAGAAGACGTTGATTGAGATGGCACAAAAAGAAGTTCAAGATCCCGGCTATATTGCTGAGAGCTGGTCTAGTGTATTGAAGGAACTGAAATTATCACTGGGAGATGGATGAAGTATATGCTGGCTTTACCCCAACACCAAGCAGCGTAATCGCCATGTTACAGCATGAGGGCGTCATCATGCGAGAAATAAAGAGAAAAACGTCATCAGGAGTTGCAACGAATGTCGGCAGAAGAAATGTATGTACAAAATTGCGGAAGTGTATAGGTGCCATAATTATGTGCTATGTCATGGTTAAAACGTGATGTATCCCGTATTTAGAATAAAAAAACGGTGCAATTACTTCCAGTTCTGGCCCTAAAACCTTTGAAACGTTCATGGCACCACAATGTGTGTTGAGCAATGTAATCACACCTGTCAGCTGAGTGAAGAGGACACTTTCATGAAAGAGAGTGGAACTTGTTCATAGATGAGGATTCTCATTAATTGTCAATTGAGGTGGCTTGATAGTAGAGGGATGAGGAAGAGGCTCGGTGGTGGAGTCAGAGTTATAAAAAACCCTCCCATATTTTTGGATCATTTCAATATCACTTCTCAGAAAACCTCATCTACCCTGCTCAAACATCCTTTGAGGTGTGGCGGGGGGGCACACACGTCATTAGGAAGACGAGGCACATCGATTAATGAAGTGATATTGTAAAAGCCCTTTGAAACCTATCACCCCTGGTCTGCATCTACTAAAGATCTCAAAGCGTTGTGAGCGCCTCTCTCAAGTTGAGGTGGTCCATGGCGATATATCCATCCCCTGGGACTTGGATGATGTTCTGTGACGCTACGTATATGTACACAGAGTGAACGCACCAGCATCACAAGCAACATCATTGCGGTGGATGCAGTCACCTTCACACCTCATAAAAGTCCTCCTCAGTCACTTGCCACAAAAAGTCGTCTGTGCTATACAGCTCAGGGAACGAGAACATGACATCAGACATGCTCGTTCTTGGATGGACGAATCAGATGACCTCCTTGACTGCATCCATCTCATCCTACAGGCGTTACAAAAACAATTGTCATTAATCGGTTAAAGAACTAATTAACTTAAAATGTAACCCTTTTTTAAAGTCAAATTTGAGTTCAGTGTGCAAACACAGATGTACTCATGTGGATGTCGTCCAAAACATTCGGGCACGGTGAAAGTGAAGATAAATACTGGCATTAAGTAGTTCAAACATTGTCTGATCTTCCATTCATCCATCTACTGAGGTCAAATTTATCTTGAGCGTCCTTGTGTGCCTGTGTTCATATTGTGGTAAAATTAAAAAAATAAGTATGCTAACCATAATTGGAAAAATATGACTGTGAGCACCAACGCGTTTGTGGCCAGATATAATCCTCTTTGAAATGAAAAGCTATTTTTCAAAAGTTTATATTTACTTTCCAATAAAATGAGACTCAAATGCACACTGTTAGAGTAATATGTTTGCAGTTACCACTGTCCACCCGGTCGTCAACATTTTACCAAGAAAGGCAAAAAGAATGTCACAGAAAATGTCAAGAAATTCTTTAAAATGTTTTTTTTGGAAGGGTCTGAAAACGTTTTAAAAGCTCTATTCCCGAGAATATCAAAACACATTTCTAACTTTACCATGATATGGCAGCGGATGAGCAAAAGGAGTGATTGCATGTTGTGATTGTCCAAGAAGTCTCCATCAAAATGTCCTTCATCTTTAAGTCTGTAGAAGAGGTCCAGCCAGAATTCCAAACACTCTTAAGGGAAAAAGCACCACCAACTCTCTATTTTTTTGATTTGATGTGCTTCTTCCAACAACAAAGCTTTTGTGGGTCTGACAAAGTAAACGCTGCCTTTCTCGGATGGAATTGTGCCCCTGTGCCCATTCTCACGGTGCACGCAAATGCACCTAATTCATTCAACAGTTTCTAGAAAGTAACCACTGATGATTTTTGGATGCTTGCGTGGAATGCGTTCAGCCACCTTTCATGATCTGTCTTTGTTCTTTTTGGTTTAGTATTTAGATTCATGTTTTTGCCCTGTGTTTGGTGTGTCTTGTCATGTTCATTGTGTCCACCTGGGTTCGTCAACCTAAGCCTCAGTGTTAACCAGGTCCTTCCAACCCTTTGTGTCTTGTCCAGGTGCCCCTCGTAGTCTCGTTAATTTGTTTGTATTTAGTTCCCTGTTTGCTTTCAGTTCTTGTTGGTGCACTGCCCATGTTTTAGTTTTCATAGTTATTTAGCCAGTGTTTATTTTATTACTTTGAACCCTGTTTAATTTGAATTATTTTTCATTTCCTTGCTTGCATTTTTGGTTTTTGAAATTAATATGAATATATATATATGAAGAAAGTGCACCATCAATAGTGTCTTATTTTATTTAATTTCTCTAATTAAAATGCAAGCTCAAATGTTGGTGGTCTGGTATAGAAAGTGGAACATCAATAGATAGAGTTGTTGTGTTTTTTGTAGAAAATGAATGATGCAGGCAGGCCAGTGCAAAAGCAGTTTTCACAGTCTGAATTATTAGGCTTTAAAAACCTTTCGTTATGCGACTCCTCTGGATCAGTTAATTTGCAGGTGTACTTCTTAGAAATATGAAAATGTTTCATCGATGAATACACACAGGAGATACAGACGTCATCAATTATTAAAAGGCTTTTCATTCTTTAAAAAGAGAATAAACAGTAAGGAAGAAAGGTTTAATACATATTTATGTATTTCCAGAAAAACGAGTGAAGTCAAGTACTCTTTTTTTCCTCCCCTTTGCTGTCAGTGTTTGGGTTCAGGCACGAGGCGAATGACAAAGTGTACCCAGTCAATTTTATTTTGCCTGAAAAGGCATTAAGTTTACCCAAGCTCACCCCGTAGTCTGAAATCACTCTCTACAAATGTAATTCAGACTGCAAAAGCTATAATTATTCTCAATTAATTATGCGAGTTTTGCGGGGCACGAGGTCCCTCACTTTACCCCAAGCGAGACAAACGGCGGCGCTCATGAAGCCTTTGCGGATGTGTATTGACAAAAAGTACCTTGGATTGATAGGCACCACTGGGGGATCATTCTCTGGCGTTAGGGCGTGTTAGCCGTAAGGGTGAGTATTGTTTTTAAATACAGTTTTATTGCTTTTTTGGGGAAAAAAAAATAGTTAACTACTCTTGTTAGTCGGAATGTAATGATGCACATAATGATGGTGCATACCTTGTTTAAAGCACACTGTTCAGTTCCCAACTGATAAAGTGAAGGAACTAAATACAACACATTGGACTGCATTCATCTTGTACAACATCAGTAGTTTGTCCTATTTTGAGACCCAAAGGAAGATGACAAGTGTGCATGATTATGCTACAAAAAAAAGGAAACTGCTTGAATATTTTCTTTCTACAAATTTGAATGTAGGAGGAACCACCAAGGCACCACCATATCAAACATTCTGATTTCCTCTTAATTTTCTAGATAGCTTCTGCTGCTTAGCCTGTAGTAGAATCTACACTCCAGAGCGCAGCACAATCAACTTTGGTGCAGTCTCAATCTCCTCTTGGATAAAATAATTCAAACCAGGGTTTATTGCAAAACATAATTATGGAAACCCTTCAAGTTCTTCATTGATTTTGTTTTTTATTTTCCATGCGTAACGAAGCAATGCAATTTTGTAGTGTGTAAGCTCAAGGTCAGTGGGGTTCATGCATTGGCATTGATGAAATTCAACAGTGTGGCAGCCATTTTATAAAGAAAGAAAATCCTTGTTCAAACACACCAGCGTTCATTCAAAGCCCTTATCTTTCTAAAGTCTTTCTTCTTTGTTTCCATTCATAAACGGATTCAGGTGGTCTCTTTGGCATTCCCTTCTCTGGCATCAAACCGAATCGCTTGCATGTTTTCTGTGTTTTTGGATTTAAATTTGCATACCAAATGAGGTACTACATGATTCAATAAATATGTTTTTCCATGTGACCTCAACTTGACCATGTTTTCCGACAGATTGGTACATTATTAATGCTTGTTGTCGTTTGCTGTCAGAGGGAGGCGGGGAGCCTGGCGAGTTCTCTGAGAATTAACATTGAGGAGAGCCGAGTGAAAAAAATGCTCATTTCGACATGCATCCTGTAATAAATGTGTCCATGAACAGTTGGAGTTGTGGGTTCAGATTTGGGTTCTGGCCTTCCTGTGTGGAGTTTGCATGTTCTCCTCATCCCTGCATGGGTGTTCCTCTGTGTACTCCAGTTTCCTCCCACATTCCAAAAACGGGTTAATTGAAAACTAAATTATCACTTGGTGTGAGTGTGAATGGTTGTTAGTTCATACGTGCCTAGCTATTGTCTGGCGACCAATTGGCGTTGGACCCCGCCTCTTGCACAACACCCGCGACCTAAGTGAGAATAATCGGATACAGAGGATGGATGGATGAAAGTGCTGGTCGACCTCAGCATTAAGAATTTGCAGAAAAGATGAAGTCCTCCGCTGCAGGCATCAGCAATATCAAACTCTGGCACACAGTGCATAATCAATGAATTTATCAATCAACGATTGGACGAGAGCCCCGAGTGGTCAGTGAATCTCAACAGTTTGATGAAGGCTTTTTCAGGGTTAGCATGCAGGTTTAAATTTGGACCGGTGTTGTGCTAAGGTTTTAGGGTTCATATTATTATCAGGCTTCAAGCTTTGTGGAAATAGAAAATAATCCCCTTCTAGGATGGTGTTTGGATTTAGGGTTCAGGTTATGTTATAGTTAGTCAACTTTGAAGATAGTTTGGCGAAGGATTTTTACTCTTGTCAGTACACAAAAGCGTTGCTGTTCATCATGAACCAAAAGGCAACGGTTCACGTGATGGAGGCTCATGGTTAGCATGGCGTTTACGTAAGAGATGCAGCTTGATGCTGATAACGAGCGTGTGTGGTCAGCGGACCAATTAACCTTGATAAAGCGAGTGAAATTTACAACTGCAGATGCTTCGGTGTCCAAGGTTAATGGCTGAGGAGAAAAGTCTTTTTGGCTTGAGGAGATGATTGTAATTAAACATTCCCGAGGACGTGATTGGAGCGAGAGGAATGAGATGTGTTTGACGCCGCCGTCTTGAATAATCGCCACGCTGTATGGACAGAACAGAGCCTCTCTTGATATGGAAAGCTCTATGCCCATTTCACACTTTGAAATGATTGGACTCGTTCTGAAGTCTTAGTTGCTGAGGTTCAGTCAAAGGGCTTCGCTGGTAGCTATAAAGTCTTTCATTGGCTTAATTCCTTTTGCTTGAAGCCCAGCCACAGAATTCATTCTCTCTGTGCTGTTTAATTGAGGCTGAGTGCATAGGCTTGTCAATTTTTTTCAAAGACTTTTCCAGTGCTTGTGAAACTTTATGATGACGGTTGACGTGGCACAGTTTTGTCGTTTTGAAGGAAGATTTGCATCCCGGAGAGGGTCAAAACTGCTTATTCACATTAGCTGCAGAAAATATTTATGGGGCGTCCATTTACTGCCAATTCCAAGTAGAATGGAACTAACAACTATCACCTAACAACAACATGGCGCCTTAACAAACTACTTTGTGTAAAGATATGACACTACAAGCAGGTTTCAAACCAGTGCATGAAAATTCCATTTCAAATCCAAAGCTTTAACTGCCATCCAATAACATTGGGCAACAATTATTTCCTGTATTAGTTTTTTTTTTTTTTTTAATCAGAGTCTAAAACTTTTCTAGATGAATACACTGATTCCAAGTCTGCCCCTAGTTTCTTTTGTCTAGCACATTGGCTTTTCATAATAATAATAATTAATAATAATGTAATAATAATAATAAGACATAATTGTGATAGGAGGCCATTACCACATTATTATGTCTTAATTCTTCACAATTCTAAACATTGCTCTTCAGTGAGGTTCGTTCCTGCTTACATTATGATTGTGCAGGGCAAGATTGGAATTTCTGTGCATTTTTTTTCCTGAAACAATGACTGTGGATGGTATAATAAACATTGACATCTCAGCCATGTTATTTGCTTGCTTTGGTGCAAAAGTAATGGTTTTGATTGACATTAACTGAAAAAATAGAATGTTCATAGCATAAGAAAAAATATTTTGGAGTTTGTATTCAGATCAGTTGTATATTTAGTCCTTAAATATGCAGTCACTATAAATAACTTGTGGCAGACTATCAAGGGGTCAAAGAATATTGCATCCATGTGAAAACGGCAGACAACGTTATCTCTGAGCTCTGGGGTTGCCATTGCCACCCATAGACACCACATAGTTCCACCCCTGGAAGAAGGCTCCAAATGGCTTTTGAGCTCAACGCAACTTCCTCTCAGCACCATTCTTTTATCTGCCTTTTCATTACAGTAACAGTCGCTTAACCAGACAAAGACTTGATCATTACAACAAATTTAATATGTTTTAGTTATTTAAAGGAAACACGCATAATAACAAGACTCGATGTGCCGACAATGGCTCCAAAACCAAAGTTGCGTCTGGCAATCGCGGCACACAAAGCCACGACTTTCATTTACAGCCACAAGCTACCAAGTAGATTTCTAAATGATCCAATCCATCATGTGTCTGGCACATGACTTTAATCAATGCACTGGGAGTAGGTAAAAGGTGCCTGATTAATCAGCAGGTCATTGTGCACGGAATCAATGAAAACACCCGATCATGGATCATGAACTTTGAGAGTGGCCAAAATGACCAACATTGTGGTGTGACTTTTAAATCTGTTTAGGTGAAAATGTTCCAATTGTTTTGTCGTTCAGTCCCTTTGATTTTGATGTCCAACCAACGTTCGGAGATCATCACTCCTTGATGCCATCAAATAAACAAAATTAAACATCACCCTTCTGGTGCTGTTTTTTTTTTCATGCTTTTTCCTACGTTAAAAGTGATGCTCCGGCCACAATCGATGACAATTGCAAAAAAAAGCTTCATAATTGACCATTGTTTATTTTTCTCTTTAATCCGCTTCCAATTTTAGCTCAATTTGGCAAGTTCACAAGTTGGAGTCCGTAAAAGTGCAAAGGGTTCGTAAAACCTTTTCATGCACCCTGTCATGATACATCCAGCCATTAACCGAACCGCTTCTCCCTCACAAGTGTCGCAGCAGTGTTGGAGCCCATCCCAGCTATCTTAGAGCAGTAGGCGGAGGGGATACCCTGGACCGGTTTGCCATCCAATCGCAGGGCACAGATCGACCAACAAACATCCACACTCAGAAACACACCTAGGGGCAATTGAGAGTGTCCAGGCTAGCTACCATGCATGTTTTTGAATGTGGGAGGAAAACGGAGTAACCGGAGAAAACCCACGCAGGAATAGGGGGAACATGCAAACTCCACACAGTAAGGCCGGAGCCGGAATGAATCCCACGACCTCTGCACTGTGAGGCCATCATGGTACATAATACCGCCAAATTTTAGTTGATCAGAGAAACTAGTATTGGGGGCTAATTTCATACTCTCTACTGAGTGAATATTTTTTTGAAGGTATCCTGTTTCATGAACCTGTGAATTACATAATTCATGTAGATACAGTACATACACACACACACACACACACACACCCCCACGCACACACACACAACTCAGCTGATTCGCACTCACATTGCAACAGAGAATTTTCTCCCCTCAATTTCTCCCAGGGTTTCCTCTTTCAAACTACGTGTGTGTGTGTTCCTTCTGCTTTCATGCTAGGTTGAGCTTTTGAGGCATCGTCGGCCTTGTTTAAATTTTTAAACAAGTGAAACAAAAGAACGTCAACGAGGGGAGAGTCTCTCTCCTCGACTGAAACCAAAGGTGTATTTTTCAGGAAACGTCGCGCCCAGTGACGCGGAATGGTTTCTTCGCCTCTCTTTGTGTCTGCAGACGGGAAAAAAAACTGGTGAAGGCTTCGACTTTCACAGTCGGGGTTCGGTCCAGCGAGTTTTACAATTCCCGGCGGTTTAAAGTTAACATGCTGCACGGGGTGCCGACTGGCAGCAGTTTTCAAAGTGTTTTGTAAGGGTTCAGGCAGGGTAAACGGAATTATGCCAGCGAGTAACACATTTAAACGAACACGTTGTGCTTCAGTGAAACTTGATTGGTTTGGATGTTTTATCACAGCCATCTCGACAGAAGTGGTGTTGAGCTTCATGTTGTGCTCATGAGGCAGCATCAACTGATTTTGTGATTGGATGGGGGAGTCACTGAAATACAAAAACACAAAGCACTGACATACAATTACAACAGGTCTAGGACTTTTGCTAAAATTATCAAAAGAAATTATGTGAACCATCTGATCGATGCAAATAGGTCCAAATCAGGTTGCTCCGCAGCCAATAAACTTGAGAAAAAAGATAAATGTCTTAATTAAAGGTAAAACCTGAAGGTAGAAGCAACGAAAAGGCCCATTTATGAATGATGAATCCACGAAAAATATCCTCAAAATATTTACATTTTTGTTTTTCAACTTTCAAGGGGGGCGCTACTGAGTTTTTGATGGAGAGGTCCTGTTGTTCTCGTTTGGCACAAACATACATCTTCACCAGAATGAACAAAATTGTTGAGGGTTTTTTATTTTTGCACGTTGTGGCCCCTTGAGAATATTAGTGAATTAAAAGACTTGTAGTGAATGATTGCTGTTGTTTTGAGTCATGAACATAAAATATGCAGTAATCTAGTAGCCTCATTTCCAACACGAATAATCTATGTTTTTGCATTTAATTGGTGGCTTTTGAAGTGAGCCAGCAATCACCGCCTTGGGTGTATGTGGGCTATGGAGCTTGGTAAAATGACACTCAGAATTGCTGGGAGTCACGCGATTTGCAGGAATTACCTCAGCTCGCTTGTCACAATCCAATTAAGTCGTTTGTGTTTTGCGACGGATCAGCTGAGCTTCCGCTCTGACTTTCAATTAATTTTCCCGGGCCTTGGCTTTGTGAACGGCCAAGCTGAACTTTAAGACATCTTTACCTTAGCATAATTGGGAGGGCAATATATTTAAATGTCAACACTTTGATACCTGAGATGATTTGTGCTCTGGTCTATGAATGTCCTCCGACATGTTCGATATTCCTACAAGGAAAGTATCATTCTACTTTTTGACTAGTGGCATTGTAGATAATGTTTTTTACATTTTTACATTAAGATCGGGGATGTCGATTGTGGCTATGTAAAGCCCTTTGAGACTGTCTGTGATTAAGGGCTATACAAATAAAATTGACTTGACTTGACTTGACATGTGCCAATCACTGTAATGAGTTAAAAACAATTCTTAAAGGGTCTGTATCGTTTGATTTTCAGATTTCCACAGTTAACAAAAGGCATATATATGTATGTATATATATATATATATATATATATATATATATATATGAAGTTAAGGTCCAAAAATGATGTTATTTAATTTATTATGTATTTTTAAAATCATTGGCCGATTTTTTTCCCCGCCAAATATCTGAGTCAGCATCAGCCTAAAAGTGAAATCCCAATCGGTTCAGCTATCATCCTTATTTGAGCATCTTCTTTGCCTGAAATGAGAGAATTTAATGGACACTTCTCAGAGGCGTTTTTGTGCCAATAAGCTCTGTGTTACATCTGCTCCGCAATGCCCCAGCCACAGTCCATATTTAGCTGTATTGCCGGAAGGGGAAAAGTGCTCTCGGAGCTGCTTAAAGACAAGACATGGAGCTCTTCTTCTTTGACAAGCTAAAAGTGGGCTACAATATTTATACACATCACAGCAATCAAAACTCTTGACGCTTTGACCCGTCCCCCCCCCAGGCTTTATCACTTGCCAAAGAAAACTTTCAAGCACTCAAAATGAACATTTGCCTTTTTTTCTTGTTTTCTTTTTTTTTTACCATGCAAATGAAATCTATAATTACAGAAGCAGCCCTGGTGGCCATCTGTTTATTCCCAAGCAGGCTCTTAGCTCATTTGCAGCTTGTGTCGTGTTTTCCTTAGAACGTGAGCAGTATCCTTTAACGCAAAGTGCTACTCTACTACTACTACTAAGTACACGTGGTGTTACAAAAAACATCCTTGAGAGGCAGCACCCAACCTCACTCAATATGCGATACTCGTCCGGCCCTCCAAGCAGCACCGGTGAGACTGCTTTCCCTGGGCTTACCGATATGGACGGCGGCCCACTTTCCTTTCGGCTAATTAGCTTGGCGACAAGACCAGAAGCAGTCACTGTTGCACCCCCATTACCCCCCCCCCCCCCTCCAAATCTCAGCTCCACGAGCCTTCTGCTCGACCTCGTTCATCTGCTTTGTTGTTTTCTCTGGAAGAAAGAGAACACACGAGCAGGTTTCTCTTGGTTAACAGTCTTTCAGCATCAACTTCATGTCACAGATGAGATTTGGGATCCGTCAGTTGGTAGGCAAGTTCAGAAGTACTGTATATATGGAAATCAGTACCTTGTTAGTTGGGAACTTCAGTAAGCGTAGTTGTGCTTGTTCAATAAGTCAGGTACATCAGTAAGTACGTAAGTGGGTAAGTTGATAGTGAGGACATCACTATGCAGGTTAGCCAATAGGTAGCCAACTTAGAAGATGGGTAAATTGATAGTTCAGTATGCATATATCCAACCAAGTCAAAAAAAAGTCTCAACACTTGGTAAGGTTTTAGGTAGGTAAGTTGTGAAATAAGTAGATCGGTAAGTTGACAGGTCGGGTCGGTAGTTGCAGTGTGTACGTCAGTGAGTTTGTAGGTAGGTAATTACTGAAAGTAGGGTGGGTAGAGTAATTTTGCAGGGATAGTAGCTACAGTAGGTAAGTCAGGAGGTAAGTTATGTATATCGGTAAACAGATGTTAAGTTGGTGGGTCAAAGTCTAAGTCAATAGATATTTAGTTAGTTAGTTGGTAAGTAGTTACATTGATAGGAAGGTATATCAGTGGCTAGGAAAGAATCTTAGCAGGTAGGTATCTCAGGGGTTAGGAAAGTAGGTAAATTTGTTACATAAGTAAGCTGATTAGGTATGAAGGTAAGTAAATTATTTAAGTTTTAGGTAAGTATTTGGGTCAATATTTAGGTAAATTGCTAAGTTGGTAAACTAAATTGATAAATTGGTCTTTTAGTTGGTAGGTAAATAGGTAGACAGGCTGGTAGTTAAGTATGTCAGTAGGTAAGCAGCTAGTTTAGTCAGTAAGTATGGCTGAAGGAAAGTAAATCATTGGGTGGTTAGGATTCTCGGTTGGTAATTCGGTAGTTAAAAACTCAAGTTATAGTAGATAATTCACGAGGTATTGTGGGTTAGTCGGTAGTTAGGTATTTCGGTTAAGTCGGTAAGTAATTAGGGAGGTAGGTAAGTCTGTAGCTAGGTAAGCCAATAGGTTGATAGTTGTGTACATCAGTAAGTTGGTTGGTATATGGGTTGGTACTAAATAGGGAGATATGAAAGTTTATAGTTAGGCAACAGAACGAACAAAACCTGTAACTCCAATGCTGTTATCCACAGCTAATATTACAAACCAACCACAGTATGTGCAGACAAACTCTATTGATTTTTATCTGTGCGGTGACAATAAGGCTTTTCTGTGAATTTTATCAGCGCTGCTTCAAGATAAGGCAAGGCCATGCTGGAGTCCTTCAAGAAAATTGTACTTTTATAACTACGGATAGAGAATGAGAGTTGCGGTACTTTCACGCAATAAAAGAACAAAAATGGGCATGAAAGGAAACAAGACCGGCAGAGGACCGCTACCATCTTAAACATGACCCCTGTTTGGTGGCGACTCTGACATGCATGCAATTACAGCAGGCCATCTAACAGCGTCGCAGACCACAAAATTTTATTAGCCACTGTGTTGGCCGCTAATCCGGTTTGGCCTGGCTTCCCTTTGTCCCTGACTGCTGGATGACACAAGAGCATCTTTAATGCGGGCCATGCATCACGGGTCAGTGTTGTGTCACGGCGGCGCGTTCGGCGACGTGACAGGAAACAGCAGCGAGCGGGAGGGTGTCAAGGCGACGGCCCTCGTGTTCTCTTCCCTTGAAAGGCGTCTCAATTACGGTCCGGCTTGACTGATTGCTTTCCTCTCAGGCTCGGTTTCTCGCTGCTGTGTTGTTGCGATTTTCTGAGTGAATGACCAAGGATACTCTCTATATAGAGGTTGGTTGTCGGGGAGTTAAGTGGGTAGGTGGGTCGGTAGGTAAGTCAGTCTGTAGTCAACAGGTAGGTTTATCAGTAGATAAATATGCTTGTCGATAGGTGATTTGGTATGTAGGTCAAAATTAGAGAGTTCATTTTAAAGGTTAGGGTTAGGTTAATTGGTAGGAAGCTAGGTCGTTCGGTCGGTCGGAAAGTGAAGGTCATTTTATTCACATATCCCTTTTTCATAATAGAGTCTCAAAGGCCTTTACAGGCATGGGAGATGGGTAGGGTGTGGGTGCTGGTGGGGATGATTTGACACACAGACACTCAGCTGTGGCTGCAAGGTGGTCTCCAATTGCCCACGTCAAATGCACGTCCGACTAGATCATCCGCAAGGGGGTACACCTTGCAGTTTAGCTGCCTGTCATGTAACTTACCTACTTACGATTAATTATTTATTTTAAGGTGAAAAATATTTGAGTTTGAAAAGTGACCAACTTCATTCTGTTACATTTGACTATTGATGCATGTCAAGATGCTAATTGGCGCAGTTGCATTATGCTAATATTCACCCACAACCTTGCAAATTACTTAAAAATATACAAAGCTCGCTCTGCATATGTGGCGAGCAACATCCCTTCCTACACCACACCCTTTTTCACCTCAAAAGTCAAGGACTTGTATAAAAGGTTGTGGACCACTACTCTAAAAGACCTTAATCATAGGTATCGAAAAAAACAAAAAAACTTTTTTTCCTAGGATGGCGTAACCTAGCAGTATAATGCTAGTATAATGATTACTGTAAATGTTTATTTGAAAAGCACAACATAACACAAACTGATGACCCCGGTACACAGAAAATTGTGTCAGAGAAAAACAAATACAACTGAGTTCATATCAAGAACTATGGTAGTGTCATTAATTTGCATTTTAATTTACTGCTTTCACTGCTCTCTGTTCTTGAATTATTGCTATTTTGTCTTTTACTCTGTGTAAAGTGCTCTGCTACATCTGGAACTGCTATGAAATGCTACAAATAAAGTTGTATTATATTGTTTTCTATCATCATGGTCACTGTTGTTTTTTTCTGAGCGTCCACATTTCTGGCAGACATCCATGCGGCTTACCTCTCTCCATTGTGTCTCTGACACAATGGCACAGTGTATTGTTGTGTACCAATGATGTGTGGCCTCACTCAGACAATGCTGACTGTTTTGGTGTTATTGTTTCTTCTGTTGATTATTCAGACTTACATAATTAAATAGCATCGTGGATAACAACAATAATACACAACAATATTGGGATATGTGTACTTTTTTGTGCAGCTAGAAATATTGGTAGGTTCGTCAGCAACTAGGAAAATTGTTATTTCGGTGGATGGGCAAGGTGGTTGATCGGTAGTTAGTTATGTCAATAAGTAGGTAGTCAAGTTGGTAGGTAGATAAAAAGGAAGGAAAGGAGGAAGGTTAGTGGCAAGGAACATTGGTAAGATGTAGGCAGTTACTTAGTAGGTAAGGACAGTAGGTTGGTCGGACACTAAGTTGTCGGTGAGTCAATTAGCAAGTAATCAAAATTTTGGTGAAGTGGATATGTAGGTAGGTTAATTGGTGGGTTAGTAAGTTGGCGGCTGTCAGTTAGATACAGAATGTCAGTAAGTTGGTAGTTAAAAGTCAGTAAGTAAGTTAGTAGCTCATTAGTTTAGTACGTTGGTAAAGACATGAATCAGTAGGTTGGTAGTTCAGTAGATAGGTACAGTCGTAAGTTGGTAGATAACTGGTAGTAGATAAGTTGCTAGGACTGTAGTTGGCCATTAGTTAGTTGATAGTAAATACCGAAGATGCTCCAAGTAAATCAGGATGTCAGTAGTTAGGAGGTAGGTCAGTAGTTTGCAATGTTGGTATGTTTATAGTGAAAGTAAGTCCGTGGGGCAATGAGTTGATATGCACTAGAGGGTGACACGGAAGTGGATTTTCACTCGTCCCATTCCACTCCCATCGGAAACAAAAACATCCCTTCCTAGAAAATATTAAATAAATAAATAAATGTCGTAAAAACGACTCTCATTCTGTTCTGCTATCATTCAGAATGATGGCCACTCCAAATGGGAGCAGTACCATTTTTGGAGGTCAGATACATAAAAAAATAAATAAATAAAAAAATCAAGTTGCACTTAACTAATTTACTAAGCAGTTTGCAGTCCGCTCTTCCTCATGGACCCTCTGAGATTTTCATTTTTTTTTTAATTTTTCCCAACGGGCAAGGTCTGTCACGGTAACACATTTCACATTGACACAATCAGGTGTGTTGTGGCAGGGAGAGATGGAAAACAGGCAGGACACCAGCCCTCGAGGAAGAGGATTGAGGACCCATGGCATATATGTATAGCTATTTCAAGCAAGATGTAAATTCTCTCCTGAGATCCAGTTTCAATCATTGTGGCACTCGAAGCAGATATCTGGTTCCATTCACCATTCTCTTTAAGCTCCTGACGCGTGTAGCGAATGTTAAAAAAAATCCACAGTGCATAAGCAAGTAATTAAATTTTCCAAAAAGATGAAAGCCGTTAGCCTAACCCATCGGATAGCATTAGCGCTACTTGGCTGTTAGTGCTATTGACTACAACGCTTCATTGTTATAGCCATGCGAGCCAAACAAATACAGACAAAGCAAACTATTGTAATCGGCTCCAAAAGCTGTGAGTGCCTGCAGAGTGATGAGCAAAATGACGGGCACGGTAGATAGAGGCAGAACGATTTAATGTTGATGATGTATATAAACAAACATACATGAAAACATTTAGCGAGTCAGAAAAAAACTACCGTGTCCATTTCTTCTTCAGCAAGCGATAAATCAATATTGTAATAATCGTGACAGGCCTACCTACTGGATAATTCCGCGCCTGTTTGCTCCTGTGAACATTTTATACGGCACTGTCCCAATCCTGTGATTAATGGTAAGCATCTCCCATCCATTGGGAATTGCACAGGATTTTTTTTCCCGAAAAAATGTTACCCTCTAGTACAAACTGCAGTTAGGTGCAATGTAGATGGCTTGGTTATGTAGGTACAATATGTCAATAAATTGGTATGTAGATAAATTGGAAGGTAACAGAAGAGACTTTTAGTCTTCAAACTGTTCTTTCATGGCGCCTTTTTTTTGGACAACTTTTAATGACATTAAACGTCCCAGCAATTGCTGTGCCCCGACCCCCTTGCAGACAGACTATTTTCACTGGATAATCTTTTGTTTCCTGTTTATTTCGAGTGTTCACAGTGGCAGAGGAGCAGTGATATTAATTATGAAACACACACAGTACGTTAACCTCGATGATGGAGATGCAATCCTGGAAGCGGCTTGTGTTCTACAGAAGAAGAAAAGCACAACTCAAGTGAGAGCAAAAAATGTAGAAAAGTTTGATCAGATGAATTCCTTTCATTATAGTGAAGGACTCGAAGGGTTCTTTTTCGGGTCACTCTGGGGTGAAGATGTCCGATTCAGCATCGCATCTCAATGCGGGAGCTCTCGTTAGTTACCCCAATCTCCTCCTTTGACTTTGATGACAAAGGGAATAAGATTGAACACGATCACTGTCCTAAAGCGAGACTGAAAATACAGACTCAGAATTTGAATCGATCCCCGAGAGACGGGTTGCAAAAGTACTCACATTCCATGTTTAAGTAGAAGTGCATATATTGTACTTGTGTAAAATAATACTGTGGTTCAAGTAGAAAGTTTTCAAATGTACGATAGGTGAACAAAGCAACAAAAATTGAAAGAAAAGCAAATGTTTGACAAAACTAATTCTTTAATGGAAGTATTTGTAGTTCCTCACTTCCACCCACCACTGCTTAGAGTGCAGAGACCAACCGACTGACTGTAAATAAAGCAACCAAATGCTGAATAGAAAGCAGTCACCACCAGCGGACTAGAAAGACATTTTTTTGGCAACAACACCACCACCACATACAAAAAAGCAGCGACGTCTGCCTGACAGAGTCAAAGAGCATCAATCTGCGGCCCAAGTGGCACATCGGAGCGACAGGAACACAATATTGGACCCACTCTGAGTGCAGAAGACCCGCCGGCGTTCTGAGGAAAAGGTCAGACGAATGACGGACATGAAACAGCCACATGACAAAGCCGCGCTAATGAGCTTCCTTGGCACGGTGCTGTGGACCTGCCTGATGCAAGGGGCACCATTCCAGATGCTTTCAGGAGGAAAGCTGGAAAGTACATTGGCAACATGGCTATGGTCGGCCAAGCAGCACCCACTAACTATATGTAATTCACCGAAATCAGTGCAGAGTTTAATGATACCAAAATGTCCTCCGAGGGGGATATGATGGCATGTCCTGCAATAACTTGAAGCTGGAATGAACAGGTCTACTGCTCATGTAACGTTTTCAGATGGTGGGAGTAAGGAAACCGCTGGTGTTTGTAGCAGAAATCAATGTTTTGAGACTCCAAATAATTTATTATTGTACTGCATTGTGTTTTATTGAACAACAAACAACCTGATCATCAAGGAAGAATTGGATCGCTCTGGTCACTGTAACTACATTTCAATACTTTATACAAAGGGAGGTATAAATGAGAGTGTATATTTTTAGAGGCTCTAGGTCAGGGGTGGGCAAACTTTTTGATTGGTGGGCCACAATGGGTTCTAAAATTTGACAGAGGGGCCGTACCAGGAGCAGTCTGATGGAGTTTTTTGGTAACCTCAGCTCATTGTATAAAAAATATATATTTAATTTTAAAAGCAAAACACAAGCATTACTACAAAATATGTCTCTGACACACCACAGTATTTAGAAAATAAAACATTAACAAGGTTTATTCATTTAATTTTTTTTTAAGTCCGACGGGCCGGAATAAAACATTTAACGGGCCGCATGTGGCCCCCGGGCCATAGTTTGCCCACACCTGCTCTAGGTGATGGTCACCCCATTCATTGCTTGCTTTTTAACCACAGTGATATATGAAACAAGAACAAAAAAGAATTAATAAATAATGCAATTAGACAGCATGATTACTGCATGTGTGCCTTGGGCTGCTCACCAAGGCCACTCTAAAATGTGTGTGTATCTGAAAACTTTGAAATGTAATGTGATAGGACATAGCAGTTTTGGCAGTTACGTCCGCAACCTCGCAATGCAGTTTACATAAGGTCAAGCTTTCAAGCTGGTTTGTAGCAAAATTAGTGACCCGTGCAAGGCCACTCAAGGACACCAATTGCAAAACGCTACACACGGTGAGACAGCTCACTCACATTTGGCCGCGTTGCTCGGAGTGATGGGACTAAGTCACATATCATATGAGTAAGTCAAAAGTAACCTTTAAAGGGAAATCTTGTGGTAGGGGTTTTCCAACTTTTGGGTTGCTGGAAGGTTTGGAACTTTGTGGCTAATCAGGTACGTATTTCAGTAGGACGGTAAATTGGTATGATGGTAAGTGGATAGGAACTGTAATAAGTACGTTGAACGAGTAGGTTAGTTGGCAGTTGAGTAATTAGGTACATTGGTAAATTGGTAGGACTCAAAAGGAAATCATTAGGTCAATAGTTAGGCACGTCGGTAAGTTGGAATGCTTTCGTTTTCTGTGTTTTTCCGAGATTTCTTGATCAAATAGTGGGATCAGTGGCATTCAACATTAGAATGTAACTTCTCGTAATTCTAGTCAGTACATAGCTGCAAAATTAGGTCATGCCTAATGAGCGTTCAGAGTTTTGCAGGACATTTAAGATGTTTTTTCTGGGATATTGTCAAATTTTGACAGAGCCACTTATTTACACATTTAGTCCAATACCATGCAGACTATTTTTTACTGAGTACTCTATTTCAGTAAAACAACATCAGCGGTATAGAAATATATGTTCCCCAGTTTTAGTCAGCACTCACATGTGGTAAAAATGGTCACCCAAAGTGACACTTTTGCATGATCTTGGAAAATACAATAATAAAATAATCCCCAGAGTAGATGATCGTGTGTGCGCTTGCGTTCCCTGTCAGCAATCCATGTATCCTCGGAGTGGGTCAATGCTGCACGGAAGTTTCCGGGCCCGTGGCAAGCTCTCGTGCTGTGGTTTCTTTTGTCTCGCACAGTGACGAGCTATGCATAGACGCAGTCAGATAGGCAGCGATTGTGCGTGCACAAAAGTACCCCCTCCATCATGTCCTTGGCTTCCTGCTGGTGCACAGGAAACAGGAAACAACTTTTAGCCCACTTAAAGCAATGCTGCGGGTGAGGTGGGGAGGTCTTCCTGTCGCCAAGCGGGGAAAATTGATGTTTGAAAGTCTTCCCTGTCACATTTTTTTTCTCCCCATGTTTGTATCTTCCATTCTTTACTCACAACTGCAGCTACATTAAAGCAAGCTTTTGTGAACATTTTTTTTCTCACTTTATTTATTTTGTTGTTGTAGCTGTTAGCCAGAGAGGGGGCAGCAATTAAATGTTGCCCTCTCTTACGGTTTAATCTGTCAAACGTGTTTTATTTATTGGACAAACATGTTCATTTGTCAGCGAGAAACTGATCAGAGAATTGTGAAGTAATCAATCACAAAGTTCTGCTCAGCTGAAGTGTTTTTGCTGGTGGTGAAAATTGTACAAATGCCACAACTTGAGTTAGATCCATTGAAATTTGAGTGCACTTACACACAGCTGTCAGGTTTCCTAAAGTTCAATTTAACTCTTTAAGACCTATTCAAGACAATTTAGAATAAAAAGAAAAAACACAATATTTATTTCACCTCCATATCGGCAAAGAAAAACATAAGCGAATTTCTGTTATTTCTCGAATGTGGAAATGTTAGAATGCAGCATATTGAGTGGCATCAATCTGACGCATTTTGAGAGAAAGACCAAGCAGAATTAAAAGACAGTATTAATGTGTCATTAAATATCCATTTATATATGGTCACAATGTTATCTAAATTGTGTTGGGAGGGTTACTTTTAAAATGTATTACAATAGAGTTTCTAGTTATTGCTTAAAAAATGTAGTTGGTAATTATTATTACCATCATGGTACACTTTTTATTTGCTCATTTCTTCAGACAGAAATTACATTCTCAAAATGAAATAGACAATTTATTTATTTCTTTTTTTATTTATTTGGTACGTCTAGGTCCATTCTCGATGCCATTTGGCTGACTTGGACCAACTGGGCGGGCCTGAAATACTGACGAGAACTCACCGCTGACTGACTAAAACACCGACAAATGCCAATCTCTGGAAGTCACTTTCTACGTGAATGAAAATGGATACAATTGCCTTGGCAGTATGAGTGTGCTGTGCGTGATGTCAAACTTTGGACGGTGCTCCCACTGAGAACCTTGCAAAAAAGAAAAACTGCATGGACCAGAATTGTTTTGTTGTGTTTTCATGCTGGTCTTACCAGCTTCCCCAGTACGAACAAAACAGCAGCAGCAACAAAAGCAAAACAAAACGGAGAAGATTAGAACAGCCAAACCTTTGAGCACTGAGCAACCCGCCGTGCTTGTAGCTGGTGACACCAGCAAGACCAGTTGGTCAGCAGCTTGCGTGCTCCATAACAAAGTTGTTGTTGTTGTTCTGAGGTGAAATGGGGAAAAAGGGGCAAATTAAGTTTATGAAGTCAACATTTCACACCCAAATAATCTTGCATCCATCGCACCCACCCCCACACTCGAACGCACACATACACTCCATAATTATGATATGATGGCGATGCGTGACATCAACCGCAAAGAGATACTTTTATCCTAGGCACAATTTTGGGCATTTTTATTCTTATTACGGTGTTTAAATAGTTCATCGGTGTGTGATTTTGATGGAAGATGGAACTCACGTTTGCATGTAGCGGGCTAGTGACTAGTTCCTCCGCAGCAGAATGCTGCAGGACTCTTGAAAGTTCCCCCTTTGTTTTGAAAATGTTATTTACAAAGAAATATATTGTCAGTGTGTATATTCTAAACCCTTGCTGCCTTCAAGTTGACCGCACTGTGTGTGGTGGAGATGACAGATATATCTCACTAATAAACACCACTTTGCACTCTTGGCACCGATCTCTTTTTGGCAATCTCCGCCGAGTTCTCCTTATAGCCTCTCAACTGAGCAGTTCTATATGGCATGCAATTTAAGAACCAGATATTACAATTCAAGACTTTTTAAGGTACTATATGCATGTTAATGAATTGTAAGACTTTTTTTAGGGAATTCGGTCAATGCCGCAGACTTAGGTACGATAGCTCGTTAGCTAGCTGTGAAGATGGTTCACCTGGGCTGGAGTTGGTTAACGCCGTTTGTTGGCTGCCTTGCATAATGGATTGAGTTAAAGCCCAACAGCAAACTAACGAAAGAGGCACTGATACATTTTCCAAGATGGGCATCTTTGACAGTACTGCTGAACAGTTAAATGCTCATGAGTTTGATAACTTACTCCCTAGCACGCACATACAATTCTCGGTGTATCGCTCAATAGAGCCCATCTGCCTTCACAGGATGCATGTGCGCTCCCCACATACCTGTGTCGAACAGATTGAGCTCTCCATTCAATCAATATTACATACAACAAAATTGTAAGATACGTTCTGGTCCCATTCCGAAAATTATGATTTCTCACGCAATCCCTATTTTAATCCCTGCCGATATGTGGACAGCACCGGTTTGCAGAGTTCATTTCATTTCCCAAACAAAAGTGTAACTATTGATCTCGCACTTCCCTAAACAAGCAGCAATTGATGCTGCACATCCCCCCAAAAAAGCATCACTATTATTGATGCTTTACTTTCCCCAAAAGTAGGAAAATTATTGATACTACACTTTTCAATAAAAGAAACAAACTATTAATGTCAACAAACTATCAAGAAACTATTCATTTTTGCTCATTTCTAAAAAGAAGACTCATTGCAGTTTCAGAAAAAAAGCTAAAACTATCATGATCCATTTTCCTAAAGAAAAAAAAAAAAGACAATGATTTGCTTTTCTAAAAAGACAACTTTTGTTACTATAAATGCTGCACTTTTGGAAAAGAAACTATAGATGTTGCCCATTGTGGGAACAAATTAAATATAAAAAAAAGACAACGCATTGTCTTAAATAGAAGAAAAGCCATTGATGTTGAATTTCATAATAATAATAATAATAATGCATTTTCCCCCCAAAATATTGATGCTGCTCTTACTTAAAAAGACAGTTGATGTGATAATAACAAATTTATTATTGATGCTGACTTTTCCTTAAAAAAAGACAAACTATGAATGCTTCTCTTCCTTAATAAGACAACTTATTATGCTTCACTGCCCTAAAAAATAAGACAAATTATTCATGTTTTCTTTCCTGAAAAGACACATTGATGATCATGAAAATCCTTAAGCCAGTATAGATGATTAAATATCTATTTTTAATATTTTATTTGTGTGCGATTTTTCTTTATAAGACTATGTTAATTGTGGAATATACTGTGAGCAGTTATGTGTTTGATATTGATTGTCATTAAATGTGTTCCTGTTTGCACAAAAGAAAATCCGTTTTGCGTTTTCCATTAACGTACTTTCCCTTGCTGTATCTGATTTGAACGGAATTGTAACCTTACAGGCAAGGTGTATACACAACAATAGTTTTTGCATATTTTACACAGTAAGAAATCTGCTTAAATATCATTTTAACCAGGAAAGTCACTGCAAGGAGAAGGTAATCTATTTGTTTGCCTCCATATAGCCTGTAGTCGAGGAAGCTTCATCTTGTAAACAGAGAAAGAACAGCGACATACACACACACACACACACACGCTTGTGTGCACACAAGCGGACACCCACACTGGGACATACTAAGTCCAAGAGACAAGTGCACAACCTGGAGATTTGGAAGCGGTGCACCTGTCTTTTCGATTCTGCTCATCCCACTGTGATGCTTTGATCCATCGCCTCTTACCGCCAGTCAGCGACTCCCCTGTGGGACAGCGGAAGAGGCGACCTCACATTTTTGGAGGCCATCCTGCATTTGGTGCTTCGACATAGACATGAAATACGACTTCTTCTCTGCCATGGAGCTAACCTCACACGGTCTAGCTTTTAAATTGAAACCAAAAGCATGTCGTTGTTCTTTTTTGCCTTATTTCAAATTAATTCGGGTCACTGATGGTGTAGTGGAACATCTGCCTGACTGATGCCGGCAGTGTGGGTTCAGTTCCCACTCAGTGATGAGGTGATTGTGGGAGTGAATGGGTTGCCCGTCTCCGAGTGGGATAAGCGTATAGAAAATGAATGAATGATATGAATTCAATCACCGGTGAATTATTTCATTATTTAAGAAAAAAAAACATTTACAGAGTTGGTGGGGGGGGGGGTGCTCCCACCCATATCATAATTAAGTTAGGTCCAGCATGCGGCGAAACTGTCTCCCTACCGCAACATATATTAAATATAATAAAGATTCGGCATTGACTCAACCCTTGGGGAGAGACTTTGAAGAGAAAAGGAATCAAAAACAACGTGAGTTATGTATTATTTGTACCTGTGGTGTGTGCCGAAAAAACAAAAAAGCCTGTTGTTTGCCCACAAATTCCCAAAAAAGCAACCTGGTAAATCACAAACTGCCGTTAAATAAATAAACGGCAGAATATTTGTTTGAACTGCCAGCCGGCAGAAAGCAGAGAAAGAAACACACATATTGACAAACAGTATGAAATGGAGTTAATTATGTAATGTTAATTTAATTAGCCACTCCAAGTGGTTCCAGCAACATTTTATTTTATTTAGTTACATGGGAATCAAAACAGCATCATTATTATTATTATTATAAGTAGTTGTAGTAGTAGTAGGGATAGAGCAAAAATTTTTTCTTTTCAGGAAAGTGCCAAATAAATACTTTGTGTTTTTAGCAGGACCGGGTCTAGACAGGCATGTATGAGAGGGCAGCCACACATCTTGGGGGGCATTGTGCTGCATTGTACACGTAACCTGAGAATGTCCATCCGAATTGAATGCCAGCAATCTCTTCTCTAGTTGTTCTGTTGTATGCCATTAGTTTACAAGGCTGAGTCCCTGAGGATGATGAATGAGAGACACGAGGTTGGGACAAGTCTGATGAAAGTTTTGCAGGAGTGGAAAAGTGAAGATACCAGCCGCTTACAGAAGTTGGTAGAGGGCAGGGCCTTCTTTTGGGGTCTGCACACACAGATAATTTGCGTTCAGTCTATGACAGGGAGTGGACTGCGCTCTCTGACTGTGTAGTGTCAGATGACCGGTTGGTGAGCGCACACACCCTGTTCTAGGAGAATTTGGTTATATGATTTTGATTGTTGTGGTTGACCTAACAAATAAAGATTTTCAAGAAAAATAAAAACTCTTTTTTTTAATTATGCTATTAGCAATGAAGTATGTCACAACACAAAACACAATGAACGAGTTTAACAATACTCATTGGATTTGTTTTGCCCCGCCGCGCCGGATCATCACGTTGTCGTCGTGCGGTGGCAGAGTACCCATACGGGGAAACCAAGAATGATCCAAAACCCGGCGTCCGAACCGAAACTGTGTTTCGCTCCCGGACCCACACCTCTATGAAATGGCTCAAAATATAGTTACAAGGAATGGATTGAGGAGCTACAAATAGAGGTGTAGCCATACGAAACTACTACATTTGTTTTGCCGTTTATTGCTGCAAACTGCAATTAGAAACCTGACACTGGCTCGTTTACATCCTGAAGGATGATTGGAAGTTTGGGCTCCAGTCTCCACTGGCTGCCGACAGCATGCCCTCACAGACAGGCGCCAGCGTGCTGATTCTCTGAGTAGAGTTAACAGGATGGAGGGGAGTCGAGAAACATCACAAACAACTAGATATATTTTATACCTGAGGGGGCAAGCAAGATATTATGACAGTAAGAAGTGGAGTAGAGGAGAGAGGCAGGAGATAATATCCATCCATCTATCCATCCATTATCTGTACCACTTCTCCTCTCTAGGGTGGTGGGGGGTGCTGGAGCCGATCTCAGCTGTATTCAGGCAGTAGGCAGGGTACACCCTGAACTGGTTGCCACCCAATCGCAGGTCATGGGTTCGATTCCAGCTCCGGCCTTCCTGTCCTGTGTGGAGTTTACATGTTCTCCCTGTGCCTGCGTGGGTTTTCTCCGGGTACTCTGGTTTCCTCCCACATTCCAAAAACATGCATGGCAGGTTGATTGGACACTCGAAATTGCCCCTAGGTATGAGTGTGAGCGCGGATGGTTGTTCGTCTATGTGTAACCTGCGATTGGCTGGCAACCAGTTCAGGATGTACCCCGCGCCTACTGTTCATAGACGTCTGGGATAGGCTCCAGCACGCCTGTGACCCTAGTGAGAAGAAGCGATACGAATAATGGATGGATGTCTGGATAGTTATAAGGGGAGCACCACATATATTTAAGGGACAGGCACCCTCTTGCCCCTGGCTAGACCTCGCCCTGTTTTTCGGAAAAGGGCCACATGAAAGGCTTTTTTTTTTCTTTTGAGGAAAATGCAACATCAAAGGAATGTCTTCTAGGTATGTTTACGACCAGTGCTTATTTTTTCTTTGTCAGAAAGTGAAACAACAGTTTGTCTTCTTTTCAGGATATGGAGGGTGTAGACATCAGCACATTTGGATTAGTGGCCCAAAGTACACTTCAGTCTGTTTTAGCACGAGTCAATATATGGCAAAAGGAGCAAGTTAGACAATGTTAGCTGAGCCATACTATAGGCATAAATACTGCACAAGTCTCATTGTATATACACGTTTGATTTAAAACCTTCCTCACTGGGCACAAATTGGATTCGGGCTGCCTAAACGGATGGTTGAGCGATTAATGACAATGCAGCCTCACAATATATTGAAGCTCATTTCAGTGTGAAATACCGCACGTCACTTGTAGGCGCTCCACAAGTTGTGTCGAGTGCTTGAGCGAGCATCTCTGGCTTTTCGCTCCCCATCACATCAGAAATAAGAACCCCGAGTCAGATAGAGAGTCGCTCCGGGATTGAATTGCTTGAGCTCAGAAATAACATTGAAATTCCAGTTCAATGATCATGGAGATTGCCACTCCCCAAACAAACCTCAAGCAAAGGGGGAAAATCAGAAGAGCTTGTTCTTGGCAGGAAATAAACGGAGAAGTCGAGTGTTGTGAGCTTCAACTGAGCAGAGTGGAAGTTTTCTTAAACGCACAGTTTACCCCCGTTTGGTCTCGCCGGGATGTGTAATTACTGCAATATCTAATGATGTTTGGGATATCCGTTTAAAAAAAATAAGATGTGAAAAGTGTTTCACACGAGGATCCCATCCAAGAGTTGGTGGATATATAAAGGAATGAATGGAATGTGCTAATTATCAGAGTTGAACTATTATTAAGGTATTGGGGTGCACACATTTTTGGTGGACTCTGAATAACCAAATGGCACATTTCTTGAGTTTACGAATGGTTAGAGTGAAGCAGAGCGCACTTGGTTTATTTAGTATTTAGTTTAGACTCGGCACTGCGATTAGCTGGTGACACAAGTCTCAAAAGTATTCACATTTATTGTTCAAGTAGAAGTATGGATATTGGGATTTAAAAATACTAGACGTTGAATTATTAATCAGAGTAATGATGAAACCGGTAACATTTTGTAATTGCGCAAAAAGTCCAACTTCAATAGTGTGCGATCACTAACCTTTATTGGCAGGTGTGTATCCAAACATAGGACGTGTGAGAGCCACTGATGTAAGATGACAAAATTGACCAAAAGTGATATAATAATGAACAACAATATAACTTCAAATAACAATAACATATATCTATAGGTTTAGATTTGGCCATTTATCACAGAGCCCATCAAGCGAGCATGCAACAATGAATCACAGGCTGTTACTAGCCAGCCAACCATGAGATAAAGTAGCTCTAAACTATCAAGACAAAGCAAACACAGTGCATCTACTATTTGCTGGTGCTAGTGCATTACACGGTATTACATAGCAATAAATGAAACTCATATAATAACATTTGGCTGAAGTCTAATTAAAGGGACACATGATTGGGTTGAACATTGGCACTTATATAATAGGTGTGCATGGAAAAATGAAATCAGTACTGCAAAGTATTAACAAAGTATTTTTAGTTTGTCACTTGACACCTCTGGCTGGTTACCCATTCAGGGTATACCCTGCCTCTCACCAGCAACCCTAGTGAAGATAAGCGGATTGGAAAATGAATGAATATTCAGGCACTTGTCATGTTGTTTATTCCCTAAAAAGAACATAAACTATTTGAAACTTTCTGAAAAAGAAAAAGATTTAAGCTTGATCATTTTCCCCAAGTAACAATGATCTTTCAAAGTTTTGATTATTACCCAAGTCGCTAAATCAGGAAAGTAACTTTACCTAATGTGTCCTAACAGGATTATGATGTTGTTTGGGTACCTTTTATGGAGATTTAACTGCCAGCAGTTTTTGTTATTTAAAAAAAAAAAAAAATACCATTGTAACCCATGTAACGTAATCTGTTCCTGGTCACAAAAAAAAAAAACACACTGTTATGCTTTGTAAATATTTCAATATAGATTTAACGCAATAACAAATGCCTGAGTTTTGAAATTTTTTATAGCAAAATACTTCACATTTCCTATAAAGAAGATTGATGTTACACTATACTAAACTTAAAATATTTCAGTTCCATTACTGTTCCCAAAGCCATGACCTTTTCTCCTAACTCGGCTAAGTACGCATAAAATCCAAATTTCAGACAAACTGCCTCTAAAAAGTAGCTGTGCATTGGTGGAAGTGAAGCAGGTAGAAAGGAAATAAAAAAGCGAGAGGAGATAGCGAGAGGCAACCGAACGTCAGCGAGGGTGAGAGATTTAAACTCACGAGGCCAACGACAAGCTCCAAGATAAATCTCCATTATTGTAATATTACAATGACGGCGATGGTGGGGAGGCTTCGGGAGAGAGGAGGGTGAGCGTCTGCTGGAAGGATTTCACTGAGATCAACTCAATCCCCAAAGTGCCTGTAAATCTGATGACTCCCTCCAAAAGTTGAATCAATCCACCTTGACGGTAGACGACCTGGCGGCACGTAGAATTCCACGGGTACAAAACTCACCCGGCAGGACAAAAGAACTATAGTCTCTGAAAGTTTGAAGACAAGAATAACAAGGTACTGATAAGAACAGGACTAGCCGTGCCAAACATCACACAAGTCAGGAGTGACACTTCTGCTATTTTGCCTTTGTGAGTTCTCTCCATTCTTGTAAGAACGATGATGATTCATGTCACATCATGCTGGGCCCTCATTCGACAAAAAAAAAAAAAAAAAATCATCCATTCCTTTTTTGATACCTGCTTCCGTTTGGACTTCATTTGGGCAAATTCACTAGCAGGAATTTGTGAAAGCAAAAAAAAAAACCCCGCCGAAATGTCAGTCTCAAACCGAATGGCTGATGATGTTCAATTTTGGGCATAGGCCATCCACAAAATTTCCAATGTTTGGGTTAAGGTCAAAACTCCAGTTTCTAAAGCATTATGGATAACCCGTTGACTTGCGAGAGTGGACATTTTTACTGTCAATTCTGCTTTTTACTTTCTACCATTAATAAATCACAGTCACTCACCACACGAATAAAGCAGTCAGTTTACTCCTCGCTGCAAAAGTGTGGTTCTGTGGTCGGAATTTCACCACATTTGTGTATCTCTGCATGTGTATTTCCGATGGTTTACGTGCCAGAGGCCGCACATACGAGTACTTCCTGTACTTGAAAGACCGATCACTTGCAGATAGAGCAGGTGCAGAAGAAAAACCAATGTTCCATTCAAAAGAGGTAACCCGATCATCTTAGATGGCCACTATGATGTTAGTCTTACAATGTAAGGATTCAGGTGTTTTCATGTATTTTATTATTCATTGACTTTTATTCATCCATTCATTATCAGAGCCGCTTATCCTCACAAGGGTCGCGGGGGGTGCTGGAGCCCATCCCAGTTGTCTTCGGGCTGCGGGTGAGGTACACCCTGAACTGGTTGCAAGCCAATTTCAGTATGATAGATACGTCTACCCAATTTCATTATGAGTGGAGAAACTGGTGTCACTACCCAATGAGGTTCAGGCAATTGAATTCCGAACCGCTTAAATACAAATATTTTCACCCCGATAAACATACTTGCGAAAATTGATGAGTTTTCAGGCATGCTAAGGCTCGCCAAAAGGCAATCAATTGGTCGGAAGAATAATACACCCAGCAATTCGAAGAAGGTCTTTAGGTACAAATAATAATCCAAGAAAGGCGGCCCTTGCTATTTCAGAGACCCATTCATATAGTTTAATGCTTGTTCTTGAAAATAGTGTTTAATACTTTAAGGTGGTCTTAAGAAGCTAGTGAAGAAGCAGCAGGACCTTCATTCAACTTATCTACAAACAAGAGTTCTTGTTGAATCCCTTTTGTTTGCTCAATTCTGGCCCGTCGGGGGCTTCTCATTTGCCATTCAAGGTCCAGTTCGACATGTTTGATCTTCACAATGCAAGTGCGAATAAAACTTTAGCCGGCGGATTCTGCGTAAAATTCATTCTCTCCGGGCCCCCATAACCGAACAATACCGCCAAAAGCTCCGACACTTTGTGCTCCTTCAAAGGCCTCAAAAGTGGGGCTGCTTTGTGTTTCCCCAAACGAAGTCGGAGGCCGCTTTTTTTTCCTCCAGCTGTGGCCTCGACGGAACCCCTCCCAAGAAAGTACAACAGGAACTCTGCAGGCGGGAAAATAAATAAATATATAAAACACCTGGAAAAGTTTCCCTCACATCCTCTTGCGGTGCAGAGCAGACTAAGTGAATGTGCGGCGTCTTATCATCCGCTGCCACAGCACAGATTAGTGCAATGGAAAAAAAGGTGGCAGAGGAATGGAAGGAGAGCGAGGGGGGAGGAAAAAAGAATAAAAGCTGCTCACTGCTATGAGAACAGACAGTCGCATTAGCTTCCTAATAAGAAGAGACAGAGCAATACTGAGCCCTGGCGAGGCGCAGGAGAAGCTGCCGCCGCTGCAGCCCACCCACGACGCTTGCTCTCCACCCTCATCTTCCCCTCTATGTCCTCTTCACTTTGCATCAGATAGCGGCGGCTAGCAGGAGAGGCGTGTCACAGGTTGAACTCACATTCTATTTAATTATACTCTGACCTGGCTTGCAGCAATGATCTACTGCTGCTGTTCAACCGGAGCCCCCTCTTATCGTTAGCAAAGTGCTACATTTCTGATCCGTTATAAAAAAAGCCCCCATCCCGATGATTTACGACGAGTCCATGCGGGAATTTTGCAAATATTACAAACGTGTCTGATGAGGAAAGGAAAAAGTTCCTCCCGTCTTTTCCCTGAACAGAAAACGCTCTCAAGTATCACGTAAATCGGGCTATAGTTTGAAAAATAAGTAGCATCCTTGCTGGTTGCAACATTGGGTCCTCCAACACAAACTAATGATATCGATTTCATACGCTCCAAAAATCTGCCTTTGCAAAGACAACTAAATAGTCTCTTAACAAATGCGAGGGAAAATTCAGAAAAAAACAACTAAAAGCAAGCAAATGTCTTAAGTTGTGTCCAAATTAACCCCCGACCTTACGGACAATAAGCAGTCCTTCGCAGTAATAGTAATACTTCTGACCAAAGAGGAGACATGAAAAAAGAGCAAAGTTGATTCAGTTCTTGAGGAATAACTTCAATTTTCATTGTTTGTCCGCTTTCTTCACATCCCGTACTTGCTCAGTGCACTGATTCGCTAGCTAACAGCCAACCACAGTAATCATTTGTCCCGATAGCCCGACCCGATAATACATCTTGAATCAGCCAAAAACACCCCCCAGACACCCCAACAACGGCTCGGACCGTGTACCAACTTTCTGTCTGATTGGTGTGTAAAAGCCTTCAGATGTGAGCCCTCCTGCAACACACCTGATTCAAACGATCACATCATCATCAAGCTGATTAGAAGCCCAAAAACGATCCTGATCATTTGAATCAGGTGCGTTGCAAAATCTGAGGGATATCGGTACGCCTTGAGGACCATGTTTGGGCACCCTGCCTTATTTGTCAGATATTACTGCTAAGGAACTGACAACTATACTAACTAATAGTGGCCAAAATACAATTTTTTGAACAATTCTGATATAGTCTTAAAAACACTGACTTTACTAGTGTGCTGACGAGCAACAACAATACCTTCAGCCTTCACATCAGGTCTTGTCAACTAGTCGTTGACTGACTAATCAATCAATCAACCAACAATCAAAAACAATGCTTCTTGCCTTTCCATTTTTACCCTCACAGAGGTAATAATAATCACCATAAATTGACGCTGTCAGAAAGACAAGTTGTCAACAATGTTGTGGGCCAACAATCGGGTTGCTGCAGAAAGTGAAAAGGGATGGATCTGTTTTCGTAGAGGACGTGCCAATGGATCATCACTACTACAATGACATGCAAAAATGTGCTCTTGCATGGTCAGGTTTGGCTCTACGTGTGTTTGCGTGTGTGTTGGGATGAAAAAATGTAGAGGAGATGACTGTTTAGGAGCAATTATGCTCAAGTGCTGCCTGTCTATTACGTTTTTGTTTGTGCTTTTTTTTTCTCCTCGGCTCCTTCGGATTGGCACAGTCTGCCTTTTACAACGGGCAATTAAAAGTTTAATTAGGCTCAATGAGAAACGGACCAAGCTTTTCTCACGCTTTCCATTAGGCTCGCCCAGAACACGTCAAGTATAGATCTGCTGAGAGAACACTGTCAATACTTTGATTGAGTGCAAGCTTCCGTGGTAAACAGTCAGTATAAAAGCTGGACTTCAGTTGAATGAATGAATAAAGAGGATGAAAGATGGCATGAATAGATTAATGTTTTGGTTTTTGTTTTTTTTGAGGGGATGGGGTGCACATTCAGATGGAAGATGGATTATTGGTTTGATGAGGGACTGATGTATTCATTTGTGCATTGTAGTCGGACGGCTGTGTGAATTAATAAAAGGACAAGGGAACCTGCATAGAACATATTCTTGTAAATTTTTGGGTTGATTTCCTCTTTAATACGATATGTATTTATAGCTTATTGGGAGAATGAATTAATGCTTGGATTTGTCAAAGGATGGATGGATGATTGGATGCATGAATGGTTCTATTAATGAATGGGTGAATGAATGAATGAGAGAGCGGTTGCTGGATTAATCCGTAGATTGATGATGGAGGAATGGATGGTTATATATGGATGAGTGTGTGGAATGATCTATGCATGGACATTTGGTTGGATTGATGAATGATTGAATGGTCGAGGGAGAAATGAGGGAGGCGTGGCAAGGAGGCAATTTCTGGATGGATTTTTGTAGTTTCCAGTTAGATAAATGAATGAATAAATAAATGGTAGAGTCTTGAGAGGGGGGGGGAATAAAGCCTAAATTTATTGTTGTATCAGTTTGTTTTTTTGGTTGGTTAGCTCTGAATGTTAGATGATGGGATGAATGATGAACAGAATGATGAATAATGACTGGGGGAAGGAGGGAGGTGTGCAGGAATAATGAGTGGCTGTGTGGTTGATGGATGACAAACTAATTAATGCATGGATGTGTAGATTTATGCGTGGAGTTGTGGTGAGATAAATTGAGGGATTATTGGTTGAACTGTATTTTACGATTCATCCATTCAACGTTAGAGAGGTGTGTCCTAATATTTTTGAGTGGCCTTTTTCTGGGAATTTCACTACTTCAATTTGGCTCTGAGTGCAGCAGGGAAGCCGCAGCATGCGTTTGATGATCCAGCCACCTTCAGATAAAGGAATTTAAGAAAAAGTAGCACTCTCTTTGTGCATTTATTTTTTCCTGTTTGCTTGCTTTTAAAGGAGAGTAAGTGGAATGCAAAGCAATTATCTACATGGATGTGTCTGCTTTTAGCCTTGCATCGGCCTGAATACTGATGTGTGCCTTTGAATTTACATTTCCTCACGCTGCCGGGATTCTCTCATTTTTCCCCGCTAACTGCCGTGTGTGTGTGTTTGTGTGTCGTGTGCGTGTGTGTGAGAGAGAGTGAGAGAGAGGTTCAAGGACTGAGCCCACTGTTGCACATCCACAAAGCTTACTTTTGTATGTGTGCATGTAGGGTGAGGCAGGGATGAAAGTGATAATATGCTTTCGAGTCAACTGCACTCCCTCACTGGCCTCTCTCGGGCGGGGAAAAAAAGCAGGAAGGTTGCCTACCTGTCAGCAGCCACGAGCACAATCATTTGCTTAACGACAGCACTCTCAGGCCAACTCGGGAAGACGAATTTGGCATGAAGAGTCGATCGGTATTCAGGGCTCACGCGTGAAGGACGCCGTTGAGGATTTGTTCACTCGGCATCATTTTACAAGCCGTGCGACAACTCTACGCTTAGTTTGCTGCAGCAATCTGCTTTGCCGAGGACAAAAACTGCACAAAAAGCCACTTTTAGACAAATGTGTGACGGCTGCCGCGGTAATGAAATAGCCGGGATGAGAAATAGTCTTATTACAGTGAGGAGTAGTCACAGTGTCATCCTGACCTGAAGCAAGCAATGAGCGCAATGGGAATTGGTTTATGAAGAAAAAAAAGCAGAGAGTAATTATTTGATGATGGATGGATGGATGAATTTTGGGAGAGTGGAATTGGAAAGATAATGGAATGGATGAATTAATGAATGGTGTTATGTTCGTGTGAATGACTGAATTGTAGAGGGAGTTTGTTGGATGAATTTATGAATGATGGATTCATGTATGGATTACTGGTTGGATAAAATATTCAATAGCCAATTGGTGGATGGATGGGTCGATGGGTGGGTGGCAATGCATGCAATTTAGATTTGAATGAATATTTGAATGGTGAGGGAGGGTGGCAGAATAAATGCATGATTATTTGGATGATATATTAATGGATGGATGGATAGATTCATGAATTGATGCATGGTTAGGTAGATTGATTTGTGCATGGATTTTTGGTTGGCTGAATGATGGAGGGACATTGACTACATTATTTTATGGAATGATGGTCCAAGAGAGGTTTGTTCCATATCACTAAGACACAAATGAGAATTTAAAAAAACACGTGCAGAAATTTGAACTGTGCAGCAGTCA
Source organism: Idiotropiscis lumnitzeri (assembly GCF_059441095.1). Classification (NCBI taxonomy): domain Eukaryota; kingdom Metazoa; phylum Chordata; class Actinopteri; order Syngnathiformes; family Syngnathidae; genus Idiotropiscis; species Idiotropiscis lumnitzeri. The sequence continues at coordinate 8,876,929 of NC_142394.1, forward strand.
GTGAGTGAATGGTGGAGGAGGGGGTTGGATTCATTCATGGATTTGTAGTCGAACTAAATGGATTCCAGCATTGATTTATTTGTTGGATTATTTAGGGCAGGTATACACGCAAGAATTCTTAGAAGAATTCTTTAAAGAATTCTTAAAAGCATTAACAGTTTGGGTCACATTGTGTGCGGGGTGCTCAGATAATTTCAACATCGCTCTCCATGCACATAAAGATTCTCTTTCATCACCGGTCAAGATTCCAGTCCTGCAAGAGAGCTTAGAAAAAAAACCACATTTTGTCACATGCTGTCGACTGCAAATGACATCACATATGTTGAAGGCACAGATAACAACCAAAACTAACTTTCACAAGTTGAGTTGTACAAAAATGGCTGAAATCTATAATTTTTCAACATAAATCAACATACTGCAATTGCCAAGGGAGCCGGAGATACATAATAATCAGCATATAGTGTAGCTAACAAAATCAAACACATATAATGCACACGTAATTATTAAAAAAATTATGTCACACTATTTAACCTAACATTGTATATTATGTGTTAACCCTTGCCCACTTTGCATCCAATGCAGCCTCGTCATCCTGGAAGGGGGATTCCTCCATCTGCGACCCCTGATGGTGTTTTGGGAGTTTTTCCTCACCCCTGTGGGTGTCCAGGGGACGTCCTTAATATTTGTCAACTGTGGGCATGTTAAGATCTTTGAGACTTCTTTAATTGGCTATATTCAGTCACATGACAGTTTGCGGAGTCAACTCGGCTCCCAAGACATATTCAGAGATTTTTGGTCGTAAATATTCAATGCGTTCATTATTTAAGATTGTTGGCCCCATCTGGTTTTGGAGCATATTTTTAAAATCGGAACAAAAACCACCCGATTGTCCTGATGTCTACACCAGGACTTAATAAATGGATTTGATGGATGGAAGGAAGGATTGATTTATGGTTGGATGGATGGGTGAGTGGAAATTTAATGAATGCCTCCATAAATTAATACATAAGGGAGAATGGTTGGATTAATGGAATGATTTACGGTTGATGAATTAATAAATTGATGGAAATAGTAATGCATGGATAATTGGATGGATTGATTATTGATTTGATGATGGATCATGTACGTTTAAAGCATTGATTTTTGACTGAATGAGTTCCTGCAGGCTGTTCAGTATCCGTTCGCTAAATTTTTACTTTGTCACTGATGAAAGATGACCCCTTATATCATTTATACACTCCTCATTTTGGATTATGTTTACATACGGCGTGTGAAAGCAGTTTTTGCTAAGACTTGCTGAAATGAAAGATAAAACAAGTATGATCCTCCCGCATGTCATCCGCCGCCTGGTTGGTGTTGTGACTTGACACCGTGCGACCATCTTCAATCCCTTCTTTATAAATGTTCCATTGACTCAGCTTGCTCGTAGGTGTGTGTGGCGAAGGAGATTCCGCCGAACAAAACATCTCGGCGAAAGAATTAAAAGATTTAACCGCTCTCTCACACAAAATGGGAAGTCAAACGCCTCAAGTCAGGCTGTTGAGATTAAAGGTGCTTTTTTAAAATTTATTTCTTGCTGGGATTCAGTTGTGAATTTTGCACGATTTGTTGCTTGTAAGCCAAACACGTCATTTTGACTTGTCTTACACATACACAAACGATACAATTAAAGACAGTCCACACCCCAAAATACAATAGATACAATAATCAGTTGTTATCTTGGGGTAAGGTTTCAAGCCATGGTTGGGGTATCAAAATTAGTGATTACACCCAGAGTGAGGGTTTCATGTCAGGGCTTTGGTTTCAAACTATAGTTAGTATTAAAAATTTTGGGGTTCAAATAAGGATTAAGTTTTCAAATGTCATGTTTTCAGACCTAGTTAGGGTTTAAAATGTGGGTTTCAAGATAGGATTAGGGTTTAAAAGTAGGATTTCTTGGTAAGGGTTTCACGTCAGCGTTAGGTTTTGAAACTTGGGTTAAGGTAAGTACAATAGTTGAAGTGACGGTTATTCTCTAGTTGTGAACACAATGCATTCCAAACGCAGACAACACAAACATGGGGGCGGCCTCGTTACAGGTTCATCGACATGTTTCCAGGTCAAATTATTTTATGGAAGACATCTGATGAACTGACGGCTTCTCCTGCATTGTTCGAATTGTGCCAGGCTGAGTCAGTCCTCCCACCACCACCCTCATCTTTTATTTTTTTTCTTTGTAGATTAAACAGCCTCCCACTTACATTAGGAGGCCTGCTAGTGAGCGCTACATCATCAATGAAGAGATGGCCGTCCCTTAGTGATTCATTGGCACCCACACAGGACTTTAAAGCTTGATTGAATGTTGAGGATCACTGTCCAACAAAACATTGTAGAGTTTATGGTCTTGGCAGGGGTACGATAGGAAGGTTTCAAGCCATGGATAGGGAGTAAATTTTGGGTTTTAAGACAGGGTTCGATGATTTTAAAATAGGATTTGAAATTATTAAGAGCTTCAAAGTAGGTTTAGGGTATGCAGACCCATTGCCAAGGGCGTGCCATTGGGGGTTGTGATGTTTGTGCCCCACCTATTTGAGGCATGGATTTCTAAAAAAAAAAAAAAAAAACGTAATTGTTTTCTTTTTTCATAGTAGCTATTTTAAATTTGTGAAATACTAATGTTAAATTAATTATCTCCAAGAAAGTAATTAGATTTTTGTTTGACTGATCGCCAGTCTTTTCTGCAGCAGCCAATCATGGCCTTACTGCAAATAATGTTAGCTACGTAGGTGTATAGACGACAAATATGTCAGTGTTTGCATGTGAGAGTCCTGCATATTTTTGAAAGTGTGGCATTGTGTAATGTCAAAAGAACATGTACTTATTTATACAACTAAGGAAGAAGCACTTGGGGAAGCACTCTAAAACTTTTAAAGCTTATATGTCTTAATAAGTCAGAAAAATGCTAACACTCGGCCCCAAAATGTATGTGGACATCTATAATTATAGCCATCATCCTCTAAAAAATATTGCCCCAACATTTTCTATTTTATTCCATGTGCCCCCCTTAAATCTGGTCAACGGTGACGGGTCTTAGGGGAGGTATCAAAATGGTCTCACGCCGGGGTTAGGGATTCTATGTTTGATTTAAAACCAATGTGGGTTTCAAATTATGGTTAGACTTTCATAAATGATCAGGTTTATGGTTTCCTGTTTGTGTTTCAATTGAGATATGGGGTTTCAAAGTGAGCTTGGATTTCGAAATTATGGTTACATTTTGAAATTACTAGTGATGGGAAAATGTTGTATTTTTGGACTCCTCTAGATTGCACTGTTGGTTTAATTAAAGGGGTTTAAAAAATGGCAACCCAGTGTACTTATAGCCCAATGTTGAGCACTGAGTGCCATCTCTATGAGTAAAAAAAAACCCCAAAACAACCACCAACTGGTTCATGAAGCAAATTTGAAGCCTCATTTTCTCATCATTAGAAATTAGCAAATCGGGCCAGGGTTAGGGTGCCAAAGTATGGTCAGATTTAGGGTTTAAAAATTATTTTAAGCCTCACACAGCAGCTATGGATAATTTAAAGTGTCCAAAGAAGCAAACATGCACAAAAATTCCAAATGTATTCGTTCGACTGCCTCACATTTGGATTTAGGTGACTTCCAATAATGTACAAAGTTTAATATGATGTTGTTTCAGTCTTTACAGTTATAACATATTAAATCCTTCCACAGAAATTTAAGGGAAAACTTTGACCATTCTTCTAGAATTGCATTTGTAAGATTACGCACTGATGTTGATGACAGGAAGGTCTTCCTCAGCAGCTATTACTATAATTCATCCCTGTGGGTTGAGGTCAAGGCCTGTCAAGTACATCCACTCCAAACTCTCTCATCAATATATTTATGGGACCTTCCGTATTGTACTTGTGCAACGTGTATGTTCGATCAGGGAAGGATCACTCAATTCCTGAAAGCGACTTATTCTTTCCCAAATGTTAGTAAAAAGCAGTCAACATGCGCTGTTGCATGACTTTATCCACCTGTGGCCATGGAAGTGATTCTAATGTCTGATTTCAATTATTTGGATGGGTGGCGACGCAATGACCAAGTAGTTAGCACACCTGCCTCTCAGTTCTGAGATTGAGGGTTCGATTCTTTTTCGGTTCAATTGTGGCCTTCTTGCATGGAGTTTGGATATTCTCACCATGCTTGTGTGTTTTCTCCAGGTACTCTCGTTTCCTCGCACGTTCCAAAATTGTCAAGGTAATTGTGTTGGGGTTGCTTGGTTATATTTGCCTTGTGATTGGCTGGCAACCTCCAGGATGGATGAATCCTGCCTCCCACCCAAAGTCAAGTGTGATACGCTCCAGCTCGCCTGCTGCCCGATCGCTGGATCGTGGGATGTAATGTTAATAAAAGGGCATTTTTGCATGCTGCAGTACCAAGATTAAAACCCAGAACCTCAGAACAGTGAGGCAGAAGTGCAAACTGCTTTCTTCTCGTGTTGCCTAATTTTCAAATGAACGAAATTAAATTTGATAACTTCCCCCAGAATATCAACTGATCCCTCCTTGGAAATCACTGGTCGAGTCAGTGTCTATGTCCCCTGTTCAGTTCAACCTCGTGTTTGTCTGAAGGCTGACACCAAACAAACTGTCGTCAAGGCTGATTCTCCCTTTCTCCCCATCTTCTACATTCCCACCCACCCCGCCAGCTTCTGTGACTTTGATTGAGTCGCGCGACGAGCAAAAAGCCGAGCGACTCGCTTTCCCATCGCCGCGGACGTCGGCCGGCGCGTCAAGTCGGCGAGGCTTTTATTGCTGAAGCCAGGGCTTTTTGTACGCCGCCATACATCTGCGTCTCCAGTATGAGAGGGGAATATGTGGGATTGGGCTGTCAAGATTACTGAGGCAGAATGATGGCTGTGTGTTTCCAGCAGTTTTAGCAGCCGCTTTGTAATTGGGAATGGCCTGGGATGTGGCCACGTGCGTTGTGGGTAGAAAGATGGCAGTAGACATCGACAGAAGCAAGAATGCGCCTGTTTTCAACGCAAATTTCATATTTAGTTAATTGAGGGGATTCTGTATTTTTGCAACATTACAAATTGCGAGATGAAGCATCTGTTTTTGTCACCTACCTGATTAGTGTATCAAAGAAGGGTTTTAATCCAGGGTTAAGGTTTCAAAGTAAGGTTTTTAAGACACAATTAGAATTTCAAGTCATTGTTTAAAATGAGGGCTGCACACAAAGAATTGAGGTTTCAAATCACGGTTGGAGGTTCAAATTAGTCCTCCAAGCTAGTGTTCGGTTTTAAAAGTAGGGTTTCAAGAAAGTGTTAGGGTTTCAAGACAGTGTTTAGGGGTTTCAAATTAGGATTAGGAATTAAAAGTATTGTTTCAAGAAAGGGTTGAGTTTTTAAATTGGGGTTTGAAATCGCTGTCAGGGATTCAAACAATGATTGGGTTTCAAAGTAGGGTTTCAAGCCAGATTTCAATTGGTGTCTCAAGCCTTGTTAGAATCTCCAGCAGAGGCCTTTGTTTCTGTTAGGATTTTTAAGACTTGGTTAGGGTTTTAGAGTTGGGCTAAGGTTTTAAAGAAGGGGTTTGAAGATAGGTTCAGGTTTTAAAATCCGGGTCAGGGTTTTAAAGTGGGCTTTCAAGCCAAAGAAAGGGTTTCAAGGTATGGTTTAAACCAGTGTAAAAGTTCCTAAATAGGATTTCAAGATAGGAATAGGTTTTGAAAGTTGGGTTCAAAACAGAATTAGAAGTGGAGTGTGATATATATATAGTAACAAGCCGCTGGGCTTGGGTTTCAAACAAGCAGTGGAATAGCACCAAACAAAGGCCTCCATTGAAAGCTCCGTAATAAGAGTTGTTACATGACTTATTTAACCATCTCTATTCGTGTACACTTATAAAAATTCTTCTGACAGATACATCTTGATTATTTTGTGTTTTTGCCATCAGCTTCACTGCCTCTGTCATGGATCATTATCATTTTGTCAACACTTGCTGAAATGACGACAACGCGCATTGTTGTGACTCAAGTGTAAATTTAGAATATTTCACATCCTCAGTGCTTGTCTAGAAATGACAAAATAAATCGACATCGTCTCATCTCCAATGCACGTTGACGCACTTTTGCAATGCAGTGCACCGTATGCAAAGAAAATGCCAATTGTGAAGAATTGCAGAGGAGTTTTCGCTTTAGACTGGCCAACAGTAAATTCATATCAGAGACAATTTTATGTCGTTGCATGTATTTTTGACACTGATTTAAAAAATATATATATATATATATTTTTTGTCATGTCAAGCACATCAGGTTTTTGAAAAACGTATTTTCATAAATATTTGTTGACCAGTGTTTTATATGATGACGGTAAGATTATTGTAATTGTAGTATCGTTTTTTTTTTTTGGACTGCACATTATTTCTAGTCATGTTGTTTGTTTCTCATTGACTCAGCATGTCATATTTTTTCGGGGACTTAGATTGGATTATTTCTAGTTCTAAATTATGTGCAAGGTGGTTATTGTCAAGAACAAAATGGCAATGGGACTGATCACAAACATTCTAATACAAAATACATTCCTTATTCACATTTCCACACTCTGATGGGAAGCATGTGTGAACTTTTTTGATAGTGGATTATTTTGAGTCATCCTGTTATTTCTAAGTGGCTTGGCAGTGGTTATGTTGGGCAAACAGCAAGGGGAGCAAATACTGTGAGTGATACTTAATTTTAAAATAATGTTCCTTGCTCATATTACTGAGTGACCAAAATGACTTTTTTTTTTACTCTATGGATTATTTAAAGTCATTCTGTTTATTTATTCTGTGTAAATTACTGTGAGTAACCCCGAGAGGAGTAATCGAACTAATTCTATGCTATAACATTCCTTGTTAATATTTCCGCCCCTAATCGAAATGGATGTAAACCATTTTGACTGTGGATTATTTCTAGTGAAACAATTTATTTTTATTGTTCAAGGTTCTGGCTGTTGGGAAAAACTGGCATGGAACCATTGCTTCACAAATATATAGTAATTCAATTTTTGCTGTGTTGTCCAAGAGCGATTGAACCAAGGCAAGGCATATTTATGACAAGTGCTGGCGGTAATCGACGGCCCATCTTGACGTCGTAACGATCAGGTATTTGTCGTAGCAATGCGCTCGTCACACACCTGCCCCAGATGCTAATGCTACGGCTTGCAATGAACTAATGAGGAGTTGTATTTATGCGACGTTTTTATGTATCCTCATGACATGTAACACTTAAGGGAAATCAGGGCCACTTACTGTTTATAAATAGGGAGAAGAGGCACCCATAATGCAAGAGCGGTGCGTTAGGATTAATGTAGTGTTAAACCGCACAGCCACCAAGCAGATAACAAACCACCTGGTGCTAATATTAAATTAATCTAACTCGGTAATATTGTTTGTTGGTCAGGAAAAATTATGCAAATGTGATTTTCATTTCTCTTGTGGAGTCCTGGCGAGCTGAGGAGACGAGATAAGGTGGCATGTGGTGAAAAGATGAAAGAACCATCGATTTAAAAAAAAAAAATAGAATGAAGGCAACATAACAGATGAGAGGAGTCATCCTTTTAATTATGAAGCAAAAGCACGTGAGCACATGTGACCAAGTGTTATTGTCTTATTTTGACTGTGCATTATTTCTAGTCTCATAGTTTACATCTACCAAGCATGCTGTTTTTGTTTTTGTGTGAATAATAGGCAATATTTGTGATTTCATTTTGAATACGATGCTTAGCTTGCGCAAGCACAGGTGACCATGAGTGATGCGAACTTTTTGGACTGGATTATTTGCAGTCGTTCAGTTTAAAGTGGTACCATGAGATACAAGTGACCTGACTTTAGAGTTTTTGGAAATATGATCCAACTTTCGGAGGATTTCTTTGCCTTGACTTGCAAGCAGATATTTGGGATATGAGTGCTATTCAGAGGCTCAGGTCAGAGGCTTCAAGTCATTTATTGCCACTCCCAGTTGAGGTTTACTGTCAAATTAAACATAAATATATAAATCAGTATAAATCGGAAATGTATCCAATGCGATCAGGGCCGCTGCTACCCCTTTGAGTGTCCTAAGATGAAAAGTCAGATGGTGCCACCCACTCCAACCCGACCGACCATGACCATTTTTTTCAATTTTTTTGTGCACGGGTGTGTAAGGTGCAGCTGATGGGTAAGCTGATACGTACTGAATATGTATAATTACTTTAGGAATACATTTTTTCCACAATGGCAATGGAATATAATTTTTTTTAAATTAATTTTTTCTTCAATACCTAATAGCGGCACATGTATTTTGTTACACCCCGATTCTGTGGTTGCGTGACCTGCTCGCCCGATGATGTCTCAAAGTGACCCTACGGACGAGATGGCGCTGCCATGGATGATGGTGCCGTACGCACTGTGCGTGTTCTTGCGTACAGGGAGCGCCGGCTCTTAATTCGAATGCAGTCTGGACGCTCATCTGACCTATAGGCGACAAACATCTCAATATTTCTGCAAAATATCCATGTAAGTGCCACAAAAAACATCAGGACTGAGATTGTCATGCGGGGCCATTTTGATTTCTGTAAACACTGCGAAACAAACAAAAGTCGAATGTCAAAGCACCACTCTAGTTTTAAATAATTGGCAGGAGACTATTCGAGTTATCTTCTATACTATTCCACAACCCTTCCATGAATTGCGCAGATGAAGCACACCAGGCAGACTTGTTCTGACAGACTGCGTTCTCCTCAATTAAGCCGCAAAGGTTGTAGGACATTCCAGACCCACCTAAACCTCTCGGTTAGGCCCATCCATCACGCCGGCCCTCCATTCTGCTGACGCTGAAGAGAAATATTTGCAGATGGCCTTGGGCTAACTATTAATTAAGCAGCCTCATTTACACTTGATTGATAAACTGCTCTGGGTCGCCTGGGCGCACTCACGATTTGAAGGAGGGGAGAAGGGGGGGGCACTTTTCAAAGAGTAGAATTTGTTTTAAAGACATCACACGCTAACAACCTTCTTCATCTGAAACATCTCGTTTAAGTCACTTTGAGGATGTTTTATCACTGGCAGCAGTTTGAACAATTAACTCTTTATTAGATGAGTATCGACTGTCGTTAGTGAAGAAAAACAAGACCTCCGTACCAAAACGCAACGCTGAAATATATAAACGACTAATATTTAAACAAGAAAAAAAATTCTGTCTCATTTTAAATAACATAATTAAATACCAATTACAATATTTAATTCTATTATTAAGATGTTTACTTGATAATAAATAAAAATTATTTCCAAAAATATTTTTTAAATGATTTTCAATGTTTCCTGATTAGTAAATATTCACATCTGTTTAAAATAAAAAAGAAATTATCACAAATTGTCTAAAACAAAGTCTATCCATGTGTTCAAAAACTGCCCACAATTACTAAGCAAAGGGTAAAAACCCAGTTGTGGTTGCTTGCCTCCATGCATGTGCTCTTGCTCTTGTATGAATTAACTCTGATCAATCAAAAATAAATCACTTGCACAAAAAGAGCTGCACATGGATTCTGTCCATCACGGCGGACTTGCAACATCCAGTTGTTGCTTTGAAGCTTGCAGTTCAAGCGCAATTACAGCAGAGTGGACGGAACGTTTGAAACGCTCCACCTCTTCATCAGGCATGTGCTTTAAAGGTTATCTCTTTTTCATAATCACAAATGGTGCTCCTGCACTAGAAGCTGAAAGTCAAGTTGGCCTTTTGAGGAGCAGGTGCTTTTCGCCCGCCACTGCCGCAGAAATGCCGATTGGCTCCCAAAGTCCACCCGAGAAGTTGTAAGATAACAAATAATTGAAGAATAACTAGCAAGACTTGAGTGCTCGCATACACTTCAATCTCTTTTATGCATTCAACCTCAGAGAATGTCACGGGTAACAGTCCATAACATCCACTAACAACCCGGGTTACATTTAAGCAGTTCCTCCCCAACAAAGAAAGATCTTATTCTCACAGTCAAGATTTATCACTCCAATTCACTCCCTTGACACCAAAATAACAAGTCGAAGTAATCCACAGTCCAAAAATGTCCACAATTATATCACAGCAATGCGCTACATTAATGATGTGCGGTTTTGCTTGGTATTCACTGAACAATATATTTGATGTTTTTGCTTTCTTTCATGGCTAAAGGCCCTCCTGAAGAACATCCAATTAGCCCAGTGGTCCAAGAAGAGAAGCAAAACGGCACAAAAGGGATACGCCAGGCGCAATGGAAGTCGATGGACCATTATGCACAAGGCGAAGTAACACACGAAATGCACGCCGCGCTCCTAATAATGCAGGAATTAGATTGGTGCCTGCGAGTGACTAAATGGGGGAAAACCTAATTAAATGCAGGATTTGTAAAAGAATCCAGGCGCGGGATTACAAAAAGGCTCAGCCGGGCTAATTCCATAGAGGCGTGTGTCTCTTGCGTAACAAGTCATCGGCCCACCTCTGCTCGCTGCAAAGGGGGCGCCATAATTCTTAGGTTCACTTAGCGGGGATATATATATCAATAAAAGATAAAGATAAAGATGTCCTTTATTAGTCCCACAATGGGGAAATTTGAAGTGTTACAGCAGCAAAGATATAGATCACACAGAGTCGGCGGCGTAATGTCGCCGTTAATGTATAACATTAGCAGCAGACATTCATAAAAAGCATGCAAATATACACAGTATAAACGTATCTAGTGTAAGGAAACACTCCTAATGCCTGTCCATTATACAGAGGGGGAAACACTGTAATGATAAAAACTACTGAATGATTGAAAATACTGCAATGATAAAGATATTACACTGATAAAAGTACTGTAATGGTGAGAGTACTGAAATGACAGGAAAGTACTGCAATGATAGAAAATACTGCGATGATAAAAGTACTGTAATGGTAAAAGTACTGCAATGATAAAAGTACTATAATGGTAGAAGTACTGCAACGATGGAAAAATACTGCAATGATGAAAGTATTGTAATAGTAAAAGTACCGCAATGGTAGGAAATACCGTAATTATAAAAGTACTGCAATGATAAAAGTACTGTAATAGTGAACATCCTGCAGTGGTAGAAATACTACAGTGATAAAAGTATTGTAATAAGAATACTGTAATGGTAAACAAAATACATCATTGGTCAATATTTAAGTACACCCTTGGCTGAAAGTACAGTAGTAGTGTATATTGCATCCTAGGACTGCACAATTGCACTAATGCCCTCTTGTTTGTATGCCTGACCCAATGTTCTTGTTAAAAAGTCTGACAGCAGTCGGCAGGAAGGAGCGGCGAAATCTCTCTTTGGTACAGCGAGGGTGTAAAAGTCTGTCACTGAAGGAGCTGTAAAGTGTTCTCAGTGTCATTGAATGGGTGGGCTGGTTTGTCCAGCATTGATGACAGTTTTGCCGTCATCCTTCTGCCCCCCACTGAGTCCACAGAGTCCAGGGAGCAGCCCAGGACAGAGCTGGCCCTCCTCACCAGTTTGTCCAGTCAATATATATATACAACACAACAACAAAAATGTAACGAATTCAACGGCTCCTCTCACCACGAGTTTATGATAACCAACACCTTGCACAATTGAAAAACAATTAGAAATAATTCAAATAATAAAAATTGGATGCTCGACTAATGTCCGAAAACTGCAATCACTAGTCACCAAAATTGATTCTGACATAGGCAGGAGCACTGAAAGTGCTACGATTGCCACCGTATTTCTGATTTCTATGGACAGTAAGTGTTTTCCTCTCCATTGAGGCGCTCACGATGTTACGGGGCTTCATGAGGAAAGGTTTTGTGAACAAAATTTTTTTCAGAGATGGATACAAGCACTAGTAGAGATGACAACTTACATTTTGGTTCAATTTACTGCAGTTTTGTAACATTAACCGACGGGACATTTTTGACGCTTAAGTTTAAGCGTTGTAGACTGTCCTGTGTGCAGTTTATGGCAGTGTCCTCGCCTCTTGTTATTTACAAATACGTACATAGTTTACAGGTATCTAAAGCCACATTACGCAATACGACACCAAAAACTCGAAGTTCACTTTAAATTGTTTGCACGCCAATATTGACGTATTTGTCGCCTGCGCTCCTAAAATTATTTTTTCAAAATTCAATTGAAAATAAAATCATGTATTTTTCCAAATCCATGCCTCAAGATGGGGGACTCAAACAGTTTCGCGCATTCTTGCCATGCATGGTTAACGTAAATTGTAATGTGTTGGAGCTTTATCATGACCAGAACGCTTCTCAAACTGATGATGAACTTCAGCCGAGGACTGAAAACATCCATTTTGCAACACCGTTCCAACATGGATTTGTGAACTATGACTATAGGGCAGGACTAGGCAAACTACGGCCCGGGGGCCACATGTGGCCCGTTAGACGTTTTAATCCGGCCCGCCGAACTTGGAAAATAATTAAATGAATAAACCTTGTTCATGTTTTATTTTCTAAATACTGTGGTTTTTCAAAGACTTATATATTGTTGTCAGGCTTTTGTTCACTTTCATTTAAAATGAAATGTATTTTCTTTTTCTCCGATGAGGTGAGGTTACCAAAACACTCCATCCATCTGCTCCTGCTCTGTCAAATTTTAGAACCCATTGTGACTCGCCAATCTAAAAGTTTGCCCACAGCTGCTATAGGGAATGATGTTTACAAAAACTTTAAAGCTCACGTTGTCAAATGAAGATGGCCTCGTGACTTCCTGAATGATACCTGAAATTAAATTTTTAAAATAGGGATTGCCAGAGACATGTAATGTATCCATTCAACTTCAAAGACCATCTCACACACAGACACACAAACATGCACGCATGCAGGCTCACTCCTAAGAGTGCGTCTTTTTTTTTCCATATTAACATTGCCGCTGGAGTCTAAACTCAATTCGAAGACCCTTTGTACTGCTTTGCTGTCTGCTAGGAGCGCATGGAGGCTTTTTGCTTCCTCATTGACTGTCCTGAGCATGCATGCTTGTTAAGAAGATTCAAACTATGCAAGGCAAAATGTGCAGCTTGTTACGAGCAAGCGTGCTATTAAAGACCACATTTATCAAATACTGTGCACCAGTATTTGAGCTACAAGTGTTATTTATTTCATGATCACACTCTTAACTCAAATTCGTGTATCTCAAATCATCTTTCCCCATTGAAATGAATAGAAATGTCAGTATTCCGTTCAAGCCATTGAATAAATGTGTAATGTGTGATTTAATTAAGGAATTAGCAATTTCTGTACATTATAAAAACATAACATCATACATGCATATAATGAAAACATTTAAGCAGTTTGTGCATCATGAGTATTTGATTGCAGTTACTTCTGCTTTGCGCAACGTAGCCACCAGTCATGGACACAAAGAAGTACTTTACATGACTCAGTCAACTCCAGTAACAGTAGCCTTTTTTTGCAGAGCATAAAGAACAGTGAGTATTGTTATACTGTCCATCTACATGCATTGCTGCAACATTAGTGTTCAAGTCGCCGTTGTTTAAAGCGTTATAGCACCGTTACAAAGAAGTCATTTCTTAGCCTGTCTATGGCGTTTCCGTTAATTTGTCAGCATTAAGCATGCGCAATTTAAGGCAAACGCTGAGCATATAAGTTGTTATCATTAGAAATATTGTCCATTTTTGGAAATAAAAAATGTTTAATAATGATGGAAAAAAATTAATGCAGGCAAAATGCTCTGAATTTTAGGTTGTTTTCTGCCGCACACCTAATGAATTATCAAAGAAACCTAAAGAAAGTGCATTGCAATTCTTAATCTATAGCAATTTTATCCTTTTTTTTTAAAAATGTTTTAAACCCGCAATATGTGCCAAAGAAGGTTTGATATCATTAAAGTGTCATTTCTATAGGAGGAAGTGGAAGTCCAAATGCCTCATATTTACATTGAGAGACTCTCGACGCAAATAACAGCTCCGCTCGGCTCCAGTGGGGTGCCCCTTATCACTCCTTTGCGCCGATGCGCTTGCACACGCTCACACTGTCGTTGCGAAAGGATAATTCGACGCGTTTGCAGGCCACATGCTGGGCACGTCCTTCGGGGTGTAATACGGCATGTCGCTGCATCAGGACGCCATTCAAACAACACCAAAAGAGATTCATGTCTCAGTACTGCCAGGGAGCTGCGAGTTGGAGGGTTATGTTCCCTTACAAATCTCCAGATACACAGCATTAAGTCGACTGACACAATCAAAATACAGTTGTTCCTTGGCTCACACGTTCAATCCGAGCCATCACCAAGCTCGTAACGCACCTAGTTTTGCCAATGAAATGAATTGATGCCAATTATTAAATAAAGTACATATATATCCTAAATGGACATGTCAATTTGGAGGGTGGGGGTAATCCTATCCCTCATTCGCCAAAAACTGGCCATAAAACGAGCAAACAGAAGTAGATCGAAAAACCAAAGCAAGAATTGGATAGCTCTTGAGACAAAACAAGGGTGAATACAGAAGCAGCCATTCAGAAGCAGCAGGGGCCCCCACCAGGCAGCTGAGAGGATTCAGATGCGACACGGAATTAACAAACTTGATTGCTACATTTATTACCAATTCCAGATTACAAAAAAATGAAAACTTTGTACCGATAACATTTAGTAATGCTCAATTACGAATAAGTCATGCTACCAATGAAGCAGGCTTGTTTACAATGCTAATACTGCCTTAGCATTGCTAGCACTGCTGTTTTGTTGAAGCTATGGGTTCTCTGTAACAACTATGCATTTTTAATTGCGGTGAGGTGACAGTGAGGGGCATGGCTTTGGTCAGAGAATCGATGGAGGAGAGATTAGTCAAGTGAGGCTAATGAGATCATGCAAGCAGTTTTAGTCCAGCAAACATCCTCTTTATTTTTCTTGATATTTCCTGAATGTCACCCTCTTAAAACAATGGCCTTAATTATATTTTGAAAAAATTGCCTCATTCATCTCAGATTTATGGCAACTTCTGCAAAAATCAGCTACATCCTTAGTTTAAAACATATTATTCAATTCTGCCCCTGAAATTAAATTAGCAATAATATAATGGGCTATCATCAGTATTTATCACAGATTTTTGTGCTTTCTGAAAGAAAAGAAAAAAATGACTTGGGCCATTATTTTTGAAAGGTGACGATTTAATAGAGGTCTGGGACAGTCTTGCAATGACCCGGGTCTCAAATCTTGCAGTTGTATTTTTCCCCCCGAGCCGCCAGCCTGTCACAATCACGCACATTCAAACCGTAATGGTTTGCACGCAACATGTCAGCCTCCTCACTGATGCCTGATTGTGAGACTTGATGAAATCACCAAAGTCATACTTGTACACTCGAACTGAAAGGGCAGGAACTTAACTCTCTCTCTCTCTCTCTCTCTCTCTCCCACACGAACATAGTGTGCCTGCTGAATGACTTTTGCAAGAAATAATGCAACCACGTTCATAGTCTGATCGCTTATCGGGGGCCCGTGAGCGGCGGACTGCAGCGTGAGCGGAATCTTGCCTGCAGGATGCGTCATAACGCCTCCCGCTGCGATAAAAGTCGGATAGCAAATGTGTATTGGCGGGCCTGTTATTGAAGGATAATAGAAAAGAAGGGACTTGCGAGTGCAGGCTCATGAAACAGAAAATACTGGTCCTTGTCAGCGCTTTGATCTCATGATATGGTAAATACTTCTTATGATTTCCATTGTTTTCCTTGTTATGATGCCCTAACCTCATGAGGCAGCGAAATCGGTAAACAATCCAGGTGTGTCTTTGCACAAAGCTGGCTTAGAGGAGGAATATAATTAATGAGATGGTTCCTCTTGCCAGTAGTCTCGATAACCAACACATTGCACTAAAAAAAAGAAGAAAAAAAAACAATGGACACACCTTTTTAATAATCCATACAATGCATGTGTTCAGTGTGTCTCGTCATGTTCATTGTGTCCACCTGTGTTTGTTACCCCAGCCCCTGTGTTAACCAATGAGATCCTTCCAACCCGTCCAGGTGCTCCTTGTAGTCTCGTCAATTTGTTTGTGTCAGGTTCGGTCGCCGGTCGGCGAGGAGGCGGTGGACCCAAAGAGCGAGGAAGCAGGAGAAGGGTAAACTAAGGGAGTTTATTAAATAAAGCTAACGAGGACAAACAACGGGGCGTGGACAAACAAACGTGGCAGGATGAAAAATAACAAGGACGCAACCAAAACGTGACTAACAGAAAAGGAAGACGAGGAACATAAGCCGGGGGCAAAACGCTGAGGGGCGTGACGGGAACGAGGACGTGAACAGGGGCATGAACTTGACAGGAACAAACGTGGTCGTGGAAGTCCGGAAAGTGCGGCAGCAATTGCATAGGGCAGGCGTAGCAGGGGCAATGTTCCGACAATGAGTTGTTGGGATGAGGTGTTTATATAGTCCAGTCATTAGGAGTGCAGATGGGCATCAGGTGTGTGAGCTGACGGGGAACAGGTGCGTGGCTGGTGAGGGCGAGGTGCTGAGGGGAAACGCCCCTACTCAGCAGATCAAAACAATAACAAGTGCACATGGCCGGGAGGTGAAGAAAACAATAACAAAACCGCATGAATATGAAAACAATAACAAAACCCCGGTCATGTCTGACGCGGATCATGACAGTACCCCCCCCCTCAAGGGACGGATTCCAGACGTCCCAAAAAAAACAAACACGGAGAAGAAAAAAAAACACAAAAAAGGAACCCCAAAATTGTCCAAGAACGAGGGTGGGCGGAAGGGGTCGGGAGGTGGGACCAAGGTCCGCGAACGAGACCGGTCTGGCGGATGTCCAGGGGGCCAGACCAGCGAGTCCCGACGGGGCCATTCGGGCGGACGTCCGGGAGGCCCGATCAATAAGTCCACCCGTGGCCATTCAGGTGGACGTCCGGGCGCACCCGAGACAGGAACGTGGAGCGGCGGCTGGTCGTCGAGCCCCGCCGAGACAGGAACGTGGAGCGGCGGCGGGTCGTCGAATCCCGCCGAGGCAGGAACGTGGAGCGGCGCCTGGTCGTCGACCCCCGCCGAGGCAGGAAGGTGGAGCGGCGGCTGGTCCTCGAGCCCCGCGAGACAGGAAGGTGGATCGGCGGCTGGTCCTCGAGCCCCGCCGAGACAGGAAGGTGGATCGGCGGCTGGTCCTCGAGCCCCGCCGAGACAGGAACGTGGATCGGCGGCTGGTCCTCGAGCCCCGCCGAGACAGGAACCTGGAACGGCGGCTGGTCCTCGAGCCCCGCCGAGACAGGAACGTGGAGCGGCGGCTGGTCCTCGAACCCCGCCGAAACAGGAACGTGGAGCGGCGGTGGACCGTCGGACGCCGCGACGAGAAGCGACGGCGCATCGTCGAAGGCCGCCGAGGCAGAGTCGAGAGGCGGCGGTGTGTCGTCGTCCACCGCCGAGGCAGGAGCCAGGAGCGACCGTGGGTCGTCGAGCGCTGCCGGGGCAGTCCCTTGCGACGGGCGCAGGACAGGCGCCGTCGGATCCTTGACCGGAAGCGGACGCGGGACAGGCTCCGCCGGAACGTGAGCTTGGGGCGGACGCACAATGTGCTCCGCCTGAACGTGAACCTGGGACGGACGCACAATGTGCTCCGCCTGAACGTGAACCTGGGACGGACGCACAATGTGCTCCGCCTGAACGTGAACCTGGGACGGACGCACAACGTGCTCCGCCTGAACGTGAACCTGGGACGGACGCACAACGTGCTCCGCCTGAACGTGAACCTGGGACGGACGCACAACGTGCTCCGCCTGAACGTGAACCTGGGACGGACGCACAACGTGCTCCGCCTGAACGTGAACCTGGGACGGACGCACAACGTGCTCCGCCTGAACGTGAACCTGGGGCGGACGCGGAACGTGCTCCGCCGCAACATGGACTTGGGGCGGGCGCAGGACGTGCACCGCCGGGACCTGGACTTGGGGCGGACGCACGACGTGCACCGCCGGAACATAGACTTGGGACGGACGCCGGACGGGCTCCGCCGAAACGTGAACTAGCGGCGCTGGCAGGGCGCCGGAACGGGGCTCAGCAGCTGGCGAGGAGCCGGAACGGGGCTCAGCAGCTGGCGAGGAGCCGGGACGGGGCTCAGCAGCTGGCGAGGAGCCGGGACGGGGCTCAGCAGCTGGCGAGGAGCCGGGACTGGGCTCAGCAGCTGACGAGGAGCCGGGACTGGGCTCAGCAGCTGACGAGGAGCCGGGACTGGGCTCAGCAGCTGACGAGGAGCCGGGACTGGGCTCAGCAGCTGGCGAGGAGCCGGGACTGGGCTCAGCAGCTGGCGAGGAGCCGGGACTGGGCTCAGCAGCTGGCGAGGAGCCGGGACGGGACTGCAGCCGACGAGGAGCCGGCACTGGAGGCTGCCGCCGACGAGGGGCCGGCACAGGAGGCTGCCGCTGACGAGGAGCCGGCACTGGGGGCTGCCGCTGACGAGGAGCCGGCACTGGGGGCTGCCGCTGACGAGGGGCCGGCACTGGGGGCTGCAGCTGACGAGGGGCCGGCACTGGATGCTGCAGCTGGCGAGGGGGCGGCGCTGGAGGCTGCAGCTGACGTGGAGGCGGCGTGGGTTGCGCAGCTGACGTGGAGGCTGCAGCGGGCCGGGCGCAGCAGCCGGGCCGGGCGCTGCCGAAACGGGGGAACTGATCCCTATCAGCCTGCCGCCATAGGGAGTCAGGGGAACGGGAAACATGAGGGACCGTGACTACTGGTGCTGGTGAACGTGAGCTATGAAACGCGAGGGGAACGTGACTAGGAGCGGAAACAGACTGTGGACGTGGTGAACGACGTGGCCGTGATCTACGTGATTTGGGACGAGGTGAACGATGCGAGGTGACGTGGGAGGTGGTCTCAAAACGGTCAAAAGAAAAAGGTGACGGAAATTGTTTGGGGGGAGGAAAGTGACGGATCCTAACGGAATCGGTGTCATGCTGGGCATACAACTGGTCATAAATGTATTCAAAGTCATCCTCGTGATCTGAGTCTACTAAAATGTGAGGTGGTGTAATGGCATTGCGCTCAAAATCTTCTTGGTAATCTGAATCTATAATAAAATGGGGAGGTATGACAGGTGGGTAATCCTTACCATTATCATGAAACGCAGGGGAGAAAACCGGTGGGGAACGAAAAATAGAACCTACGTGAAGGACGCGGGATTGGTCGGCAGGCTGAGGGGGGTAGTCCGAGCAGCGACGACGATGACGTCGCCGAGAGCTTCCCGCTGGGTCCGTGGTTGGTCGGAACATTCTGTCAGGTTCGGTCGCCGGTCGGCGAGGAGGAGGTGGACCCAAAGAGCGAGGAAGCAGGAGAAGGGTAAACTAAGGGAGTTTATTAAATAAAGCTAACGAGGACAAACAACGGGGCGTGGACAAACAAACGTGGCAGGATGAAAAATAACAAGGACGCAACCAAAACGTGACTAACAGAAAAGGAAGACGAGGAACATAAGCCGGGGGCAAAACGCTGAGGGGCGTGACGGGAACGAGGACGTGAACAGGGGCATGAACTTGACAGGAACAAACGTGGTCGTGGAAGTCCGGAAAGTGCGGCAGCAATTGCATAGGGCAGGCGTAGCAGGGGCAATGTTCCGACAATGAGTTGTTGGGATGAGGTGTTTATATAGTCCAGTCATTAGGAGTGCAGATGGGCATCAGGTGTGTGAGCTGACGGGGAACAGGTGCGTGGCTGGTGAGGGCGAGGTGCTGAGGGGAAACGCCCCTACTCAGCAGATCAAAACAATAACAAGTGCACATGGCCGGGAGGTGAAGAAAACAATAACAAAACCGCATGAATATGAAAACAATAACAAAACCCCGGTCATGTCTGACGCGGATCATGACAGTTTGTATTTAGTTCCCTGTTTTTTTTCCAGTTCTTGTCGGTGCACTGCCCTTGTCAGCTGTTCTTTTCACATGTCCCTGTCAGTGTCAATGTTACTTTTCTTTCTGCCTTTCTCCCCGAGTGTAGTTCAGTTCAGTCAAATTGTTGGTTCCTGTTGTATTTTTTTTTGTTTGTTTGCCTTTTTTGATTTTATCAAATACCCTTTAAGTTTCCCCTGCCTCACTTGCCTCGCTTTTTTTGGAGGTCCTCTTCCTCAGCTTCCTCGACTACCTCACACGGCCATTACTCGTCTCACCTTGAACAATAGAAAGAAACAAACAGTAAGACTAGAAATAATCAATATATACAAAAAATGGTAATGGCACAGACAATCACATGCATGCACATTATTATCATGTCATTTTAATTGATGTGATAGCACAATACCAATAAACTAAAGAGCTACAAATATGGGATCGAAACCCGCACGTCTGCGGCGGATGTGCTAACCAGTCGGCCAGGGTGCAGCCTAGAAATAAAGTGAAGCTAAATTAAAAAAAAAAATACACTGCATACGGTTAGCACAATGGCCTCACAGTGCAGAGGTCGTGGGTTCGATTCAGGCTCCGGCCTTCCTGTGTGGAGTTTGCACGTTCTCCTCGTATCTGCGTGGGTTTCCGCCGGTTACTCCAGTTTCCTCCCACAATCCCAAAATGTGTATGGTAGGTTGATTGGACACTCCGAATTGCCCCTAAGTGTGTTTGTGAGTGCTGATGGTTGTTCATCTATATGTGCCATGCGATTAGTTGGCAACCAAAGATAGAAGATAGCTGGGATAGGCTCAAGAACGCCCATGACCCTCGTGAGGATACGCGGCTCAGATAATGGATGGATAAGGTTACAAAAAAAAAGATTGGTCACATGGTTGCACAAGGTTCATGTAATTAATGCAGCAATGCCTCTCATTACATATTAATGACAACTTCCACCTTACACAATAGAAATATCAAAAATATTTAATAGTAATGATGGGCCAAGTATTCCCTTTTAATTTGGTCCTCTGACAAATTATATTACCTAACATAAGAATCCTGTAATATGTAATACATAAATGTAGCCACTTTCCCCAGAAATTGGTTCATACATGTTATTATTTTTTTAAGTGACTTTTTATGGTTTTTATGGTTATGGTATTTATTGCAAATAGTAAAAGTGAATTAACAAAAACAAATGTTTCATTGGTTTTAATCACATTGTTTATAAGTGCTTATATTTAAAATGAGTTATTATTTCTTTTTTTATTGAATAAAACTATTTTACATCTCTTTTAGACACATTTCATCTGATTTGTTCAACTAGAAATGACCTGGCTCATCTTTCAATTTCAAAAATGAAATCTCACCCTTGAGCAAAAAAGTTTGCCCACCCCAGTATAAGGTTCCCCCCTCCCTCCACACCACAAAAAGAAAAAATCACCATGGTGGGACATCTCCGGTCACTATTATACATGACAACCATCGCCTTGCACAATAGAAATCGACAGGAACACCGACAGGGCGACAGTGAGGACAGAAAAGGGGGAAACAAAAGATGAAGAGAAGAAATGGGCAGATGGAGGTCAGTGATTATTCCGCGACCCGCAGATGGTTGGCGGTCTTCTGACAGCCATGCAAGCTGACGGGCTTGGAGGCGAGGCATCGAGTGAGCACGAGTCGCCCCCCACCTCCTCATTCGTTTAACGCCGATGCGAGTACGTCTTTGCTCAGAAGACCTCTCTCTCTCTCTCTCCTATCCTGCCTGCAGCCCCTGGCTGCGGTTCAACTGAGTGCACCGTGTCGCCTCGGAACAGTCGGAGGCGGATTAGCACCTGATGGTTCAGCAAGAAGTACCTATCGCACTCACGCGGCCCCCCCGAGCCCGCCCGCCCGTCTCCTTCCAAGCTCACGACTCCCTGAGAGACTTTTCTATGACCCAGCCAGTGTTGTGCGCAGCAGAAAGCAAACAAGAACGCAGCCAGTGCATGTTCGTGCGCGCGTGTGCGTGTGTGGGTGTGTCTCTGTGTATGAGAAAAAGAGAGAGGCCACAGGTGATGCTCACACTTGAACTAAGATGAGAGCAAATAACAACACAAAACCTCCTCACATGGCACACAATCTACCTCTATCAAGGCCTCGCTGGCTTGACACTGGAAGCACTCTCTCTCGCCATTTATTATTGACCACCTCCTTTGAGCAAAAAATTGGGTAGAAAAAAAAATCTGAATCAGATATAGGGTCAAACAACGTCCACGGTGCACTCAGTCCTGCATGTGCAAATGTATGTGAGCAATGTTCTCGAGGTGTCAAAATTAGTCGATTAATCGATAACTAATTGATCTTCAAATTAATCGACAACTACTTTAAATGTACTGTGTATAAAACGCACATGTCATCTTGTGATGGTCTAATACAATGCAACAATCTAAATTGGAGGCAAGTGCATTTTGAAGTGGTGCCTCAGAAAGACAAACTTTGGAAGGCGAACACCAATTTCTTCAGCAGAAGTGCAAGCAAAATGTCGTCACAAACAACTTTTAGGATTTACTCAAGTGACAAAGTGAGTGCATTGCATTTGTTACACATGCTGTAACCATTGTCCATCCATCCGTTATCCAAGCCGCTTCTCCTCACGAGGGTTGCGGGCATACCAGAGCCAATCCCAGCTGTCTTCAGGCAGTCGGCGCGTACACCATGAACTGGTTACCAACCAATCACAGGGCACGCAAATACAAACAAGCACTCACTCTCACAATCTCACCAAGGGACAATTTACAGCGCAGGTGTCAAACTCCGGCCCTGGAGGGCCTCTTTCCTGCGTGTTTTCCATCTCTCCCTGCTGCAACAAACCTGATTCAAATGAGCAGGATACTTATCAGGCTTCTTCGGAGCTTGCAGAAGAACGGATCTTTTGAATCAGATGTGTTGCAGCCGGGAGCCATGGAAAGCATGCAGGAAAGCGCCCCTCCAGGACTGGAGTTTGGAGACTTGAGTGTTCAATTGATCTACCATGCATGTTTTAATGTGGGTGGAAACTGGAGGACCCGGAGAAAAGCCACACATGCAAACTCTACACAGGAAGGCTGGAGGCCAGAATCAAACCCTGCACCTCTGCGGGTGAGGCTGACATCATCCACCTTTCCGTCCAGTGTAGACATTGTGACTTGGTTATTTGGTCCCCACAGCTGAAAGGGACCGTCTGATCTACAGTACAATAAAGTTTGTGGCAGGAATGCATGTGCAATACGAAATTTAGAGTTCATGCGATCGCTCCTCTTGTCAATAACAACCACGATTCTGTACAACAGAAGTAAAAAGAAAAAAAATGGAAATAATACACCATCAAAAGTCAACAGTATCCTCGTTGTGTTCTTGCTGAGCAAAATAGCTATTTTTTAAGAGAGCTGGTGATGCTTAAATATTTTGTTATTTTGTTGTTCATTATACACTTTTGTGTTTCAAACATAAGGGATCATAACAGGAATAGACATTAAACGTTGACATTTGCTGTTTAGCAAGTCACGAGGTGCATTCAAATACAGTCGGATTTTTCAATCTCTAAAAAGAAAAAAACATTCCATCCATGCATTAAACATTCATAGCTACAAATATCTGATGAGCGAGAGCATTTGTTCACCGTCCACCAGCCAACAAACCACTGGCACTGAGGCAAACTGGTTGATCCTGTCAGTAGCAGAGCCGGCAAATACACACGGCCCAAAACCTAAACTTAACCTTCCAAACTTATATACGATCGCGAGGACTTACCATTGTAGTTCTCCCCATTTGCCATTGCGATAGTTGTAAAAAAATCACTCATGGTGCTCGATGGGACAAGTAACATCCAACCTATGCCCTTTTTCATCAAAGTGAGATGTGAATTAACTTGGACGGAGTGTTGACTCATAAACACTAATCCAAACTCGATCAATAAAATATAAAACAAACAAGGAATGCATAACAAGTATACAGAGTGCTGATATATTTTTGGCCAATTGAAATCGATAGTGTTCTGACAAGATGATCCGTAATGACCACATAATGTCACATTTGCCTCCGCCAATTAAAAAAAAAACATTATTGCTCCAGAAAGTTTACAGTGAGCCCACTTGAATTGATTCTCCTAAACTATTGCCACAACTTTTAAATTTGCTGATGCAGATTACTGCAAAGCCAAATCAAATGTGCAAAACATGAGGAAAACAATGACAAAAACAAAGTCAACAAATTCTTGGGGGCTCCTTATCTGGGAAGCTGGCCACTTCAACAGACAATTAGAGGAAAGAAGCTTTTATGTGAATGCCGGAAAAAAGAAAACAACAACGTTGAAATGAACCATGAACCACCATAAAATGTGTTATCCAATTTTTAGTGCGTCTTTAAAAGCACCAAGCTAATTTGCATAATAGTGATTGTCTCTGGTGGCAAAGCAAAGCAAAACGACCCTTAAGAGTGACACAAAATGAGATGTACTTACTGTAAACTCTATGATTAATATACAATCCCTCCATGAAAAAAAAGATCCACATTTGTCATCAGTATTGCACCAGGGTCCATACAAATTATGACAAATTTTCACATTCATTTTTATAGATTTTTCTCAGTCCCTAGAGGTTGTAAAAAAGCCAGAATTATTTATTATTAATTATTATTACATGTGAACATTATATTTATTTATGCATGTTATACAATGATGCTTAATGTTACAAACTAACTTAATTGTTGCTCCTCACAAAAGTAACGTGGCTGGGCAAGGCCATTGCGAGTTAATCCTTGGGACCTGAAGCAAGGCTTTTGGTAAACAATATATGGCAATATAACGAATGAGCAATTGCTTTTCTGTTCTATATAATTAATTTTAGTATTTATTTCTTAAAGGCACATTGTTTATAACTGTAAAATGTATTTTGTTGTCAAGAAGCAATGCTAAATTCATAAAAAAAAAAAAAGATATGATCTACTGTAATGTAATTTGAGAATTTATCAAAAAAATAAATGCAACTGGTACATGAAGCAGGCGGCACAGTGACACACCAATTAGCACGTCCGCATCCGGGCTTTCCTGTGTGGAGTTTGCATCTCCACCCTGTGCCTGAGTGGGTTTTCTCTCGGTGCTCTGTTGTCCTCCCACATTCCCAAAACAAACACGGAAGGTTAATGGAAAACTCTAAATTGTCCCTAGCTGTGATTGTAAGCGTGAATGGTTGTTTGTCTTTGTGTGCCCAGTGATTGGTTGGCAACCATGGCTGGGATGGACTCCAGCATCCCCGCGACCCTTGTGAGGATAAGCGGCTCAGATAATGGATGGGCTGGGGAAGCATCATGGACAGGTATGTCCTGCTCAGCTCCTCGAGGATAGCTGTCCTGCCTTTTTATGTCTGCCTACTCCAACACACCTGATTCAAATGATCAGCTCATCAGCAATCTCTGAAATAGCCTGATAACAATCCTGATTATTTGAATCAGGTGTGTTGGAGCCGAGAGACATATAAAACGGGCAGGACAGCGGCCCTCGAGGACCGCGTTTGGACACCCATGAACTTGAAGCTTCATTTTCCCATCACTATAATTTAGCATTAGCCAAAGTAATAACAACCAATAGTCACCAGAGTGATTTAAGTGTCAACACCAGTCATCCTGTACATGGTCACAGGGGGGTGCTGGAACCCCACGGGCGAATGGAACGCTACACCCTGAGCTGGTCGCCAACCAATCGCAGCGCACACACAGACACCAAAGTGGGAAACGATGCCCACACACATGTCGGGCTCGAAGCAACGCCTGTGTAGTTTCGCAAGTGAGACACGCAAAGCAAGCTGGTATTAGGTGTCTCGTCTGAATCTAGCATAATTGTCAAAAACAGAAACATATGGTATGATTCCAATAAACTACTTGACATACAAAGATTATACGCCTTATATTCCGATATGCCTTGTATGAAAATGTATTTAAATAGTCCCCTTGATTGGTATATGCGGCTAATAATATGGTGCACCAAATATGGTACCTAACATAATTAAAAGTAAAAGAGCGAACAACATTTAAAAGCAAAGTTCCAAAGTAGCTTACGATCATACAGTGCAGGAAAATATGATTTTATGCTTTGAAAGGCCTTCATCATGGTTATGAAAAAAAAAGCAAAGCTGTTTTGGATTAATTTAATCAAATATTTACACTTTTTTTGATATATAATATATATGTATTCATTCAAATTGATAAAGGACCCCAGCAAATTGGGGGAACCGTATTATACGCAAGAACAGACAAGAAAAATGTTTTTTTCAGGGTGATTTGGGGAAGGTTATTGGGTGTGTAATGGGGTGGTGTATCCCTTCTTTACAGGATTTTATGGTCCAGAAAAAGAAGACAAACTATGGATGTTACAGTCTTCTATGTAGAAAACTAACGTTTCACTTTTATATAAAAAAAAAAATATCTTCTATATGTTGCCCTTCTTGAAAATGACAATGGACTTTGATCTGACCTAAAAAGATGGCAAACTATATACTGTTGCAGTCTCCTTTGAAGAAATCAAATTATTGATTCTAAACTGTACATAACAATGGATGTTGCACTTAACCCAAAAGAAAATGGATTTTACCTTCTCATTAGAGAAGACAAACTACTGATGGTGCACTTTCTTAAACAGAAGACAAACCTTGTAGTACTGTTTGAAGATGGGGGAGTCAGTTAAATTTGTGCGTCCGTCGGTCATCGTGCGTCCATAAATATTACAAGATAAACCAAACTGTAATCACCAGTCCATCATTGCTGTTAACCGTGCTTCCATCATGACTTCCGTCTGCAAACTTCAGCAGTCTGCCTCAATCTCTCAATTGTCAGTCTGACCACAAAAAAACACACACACGTCATAGGTCAACAACTGACAAATCCAATTTCATTAAAATGATAATTGGAGTGCCTATATATCCGTGTACGTGGCTTCCCAAAGAGCTTTACACATACACTCGCTTATTTGCAAACTTAATTTATTGAACAGTTGCTTCCTTGCAGTCATTCTGTTGCTTTCTATTGTGCAAGGCTTGATTAACTGGCAAAGTCAATGATTCAGGACACGTATATTGCACGCACATGTGCCTCTGTGTGCTTTTTACAATAACATCATTTTCTCTAAGGTCGACTGTTTTCAGGACTTTACGACATTCTCGCCACCGAGCGTGAATCCTGTGCAACAAGTGCTGCAGTCCAAATGAACACATAAGTCATTTTTCTGACCCCATAGCTGCCTGTTTTCCTTTTGGCGTCTTTGCCCCCGCTGGAACGTCGTAAAGCAGTGGCAGTGCGCTAGAATCTAAGGGGAGGTCATTGTTTTGGGTCCACTAAGCACATTTGTCAATTTTATGCGCCGTCGTATTCCGATGGTAACTAGAGTATGTTGCATTCTGGATCGTTTGTCCTGGACAAGGATGTTGTAAAGAAATGTATTTAAAAAAAGATGTGAGAAGTTTGAATGAAACCTAAAATCGTTCATGTTTGAAAAGAGATAGGACTTTATCCTTCATCTTCCGTCTGCCACTTGGGTACCCCTCCTTCGTTACTCCTCCGTCGCCGTCCTTGAATTCAACCCTGCGTCCCCCTGCAAAAAAAAAAAAAAAAAAAAAAAAGCAACCGTGGATAACGAGAGGATAACGGCATAGATTTCATAATTCCTAAACATGATTTAAAGCTCATTAGCTGGCTAATTTCCTATTCACATTCACTTACAGCAATTTCCAGATTGCAACTTGCTCATTTAAATCAGGTGCTCAGGTGGGTAGCGAGCCAAAACCTACGGGGGTGAATATATGAACAAGGAATACCGGCTCAAATTGGGCAAATTATCAATATAAATATGCTCGAGGGTTGCATGATTTCAGATTTTTGGTTGTTGACACAAAGGTGATAATAGTCGAATCGATGTCTCGTATCTTGAAGACTAAGTTAGGTCACGTTTATCTCAAGGCATATGAGCGCACCTTTTTTAACGATATAAAAATTATTGCAAATTATTGGTTTACGGTTCACAGCTCCCTAGTTTGAGAACCACTGCCCTTCGCTACTCACAGCCACAAAGGTGCATATTTGCATGGCATCTATAGATTATTATGATACGTTGTTTAGTGTAGAAACTATTGTAGTAACTTGTCCAAAAGTGATAAAGTCTTTATTGCAAGTGTATGTTTTTGCATTGCGGAGTGCCTATTAGAAAGCTCAAACTAACAAACGATCTCTCTCAATGTTTTCTGAGCTTGAAATGATATTCAAGTGTTTTGGGATAAGTTTGTGGTACAGCATATTTTCAGCTCAAGCTATTATTATAGAATCAGAATCCGAATCAGAAATCCCTTTATTGTCATTGTACTCAAGTGTGTAACGAGATGAGAGGATTATAGGAAATTCTAATCATTTTCATGAAATGTCAAATATATTTTAACTATTCACATAACGTTGAGTCCCTATGTCCCAACTGTCTTAAAACAGCGCTCGGAAAATCACTTTGGCCCGGTGAGAATGTGCACTTATATGAAAATATGAATATAGTGAAACCCCCCACCTAGTCAGTAGCTATTCATGATTTCACATTTTTTTTCTGTGGAACCTATCCTGAGGCATTTGCTCTCACTTATTTGCATATTTTTTGTGCTCCTTCTGTTAAACCCTAAAATACCACAATATGTCACCTAATTCCAGGCTACTAAGAATGCAGTATTTGGTTTCAAAGATGTATATTCAAGTTGTACATCCCGACTGTTCTTACACCTTGCTGCTGCCCACCTGAGGCGATGAGTCAGAGCGCAGATGGGCAGCAGCCGTCCTGGACCGTCCGTCAATAGTCCTTTTCTACATTGAGATCCAAAAATGGAAAGACGTAGGCTGAATGGTCTACATGCGCGCCATTTGCATGACTAGTTGCTTAGTGTAAATATCATATGAAAAAGCAGAACATTGTGAACGGTCCGTGAGAGAATGAGTAGAAGGCCCCTTGAGGCCCTCAAACACTCATTGTACACAAACTGGCGCTGCAGAAACAAGCTTTGAAGGGAATTACAATGACTTGGCAGGCACAAGTGATGAATATTGGAAAAGTGCCGTCTCATTTGAGTCAGACCAAAACAAATAGAAGCTATGCAGACACTTGAATCATAGGCACAAATATTATTCCAAACCACTTGGTGGCAGGAATACAAATATACGAAGACATGAGACTTTGCCGAATGATTTCTGCCCTCCAGTCTCTCAAAGTTACTTAACACCAAATACCATTACTTCAGTTTTAGCCAGTTTGGCTTCGAAACATCATGTTGTCAACCCGATGCTATATGCTAGTTATCAATACACGAGTACCACACTAACCCGTTTTCCGTGTTTGGTCACATGCTATTCCTCATATATCGCAAAGTCTTATTATTTATATCACATGCCAACGTTCCATGAAAGACAACATTTTAATCTTACTTTGATATTGTTTGTTTGAACAACATTATGTTGATGTTGGGTTAAAGTTACATCAAGAATAAATTAACCATGTTAAATTGATAATTTTACTTATCATTATATCAACAACAACAGTGATCCAGTATTGTTACATTAGCAGTGTTAATTTTACAGTGTTACTTACATTAAAAGCATTAAATGAACAACAATAGCACAAAAACTTTAGTTTAAATACATTACAGTTACAAAGATTGGTAAACTGATGAGGTAACATTAACATTAATCATATCTTCTATGCACCGCACTAATCTAAACACGTTATTATTAATATTGTGTTTGTGGAATATGAATTAAGCAGAATTGTTAGGATGCTTTTCCAGAGCCGCTGGAAAAGCAATGTCGGGACTCTATAAGCGCAGGGACAGAGAAGTAAGGTTCGTAACAAAGGTATTTATTATTACAACAAAAAATCATATTCACACTACATATATATATTTAATCAACGCGATACCGAAAAAGGGCAACACAAATCACTGGTGGACAACTCACACCAGGAAAATAACGACGGGAACAAAAAAACGCTTGCAAAAGGCAAGGAACAAAACAGAACGAAAATCGCTTACCACAAAAGGGCAAGGAAAGCCAATTGGCGAGCGAACACGACCGAGAAGGACAAAGGCTGAGAGCGGAGTCAATTAACAGAAACGAGATCGCGAGATACGTAAGGCAAACCACGAGAAATCACCACTTGGGACATGAACGTGAGCAATAGGAATAATCCGACGCGGAGTAGTCAGCGCGGAGCGTTTAAGTAGCGAGGTAATCAATGAAGCGCGTCTCTCCAGCCATGACGACAAGACAGGAACAGGTGCCGGAAGGAAACGCCCCCACGTCAGCTGAGCAGACAATAACAAAAGACAGAGCATGACAAGAACGGACCATGAGAAGAATAATCCCCCCGTTTTTATCCACAGCTCATCTCTTTTCTGAGTTTGGGCATGTGACATTCGAAAGCTGAGGACTTAGTCACTGTGATGTCATTTTCAGTGGACACCAAATAGCAAAATGGCTGCTTGCTAAATTGGATTTTAAAAAAAGGGGTTGATTTTGCTGCTTAATTTATATTCCAGTAATACAATTATAATCAAAATACTTTGTTTGGATGTTCATGCTGCTTGTATTATTTCTCCGAGCATGCCCGTTATGAAACGTTTATGCAGGTAACGCAGAACTTTCAATTATGACTCAACCAAACTTCAATGCTGAAGAAATCTTTTTTTTTTCTCTGAGACTTCTTTCTGGTGTAAATCAGCACATGTCTGAAATTATTTTTACAAAGTTAGCACTTGTATTTGATCACATTGAACCATGCGGGCATTGAAGTGTCCACTGAGACCGATGCAGTATTCTCCAACACACTAACATTCAACTACAAAGATTTATTTTTTTAGCACAAACACTTGACAACTTTGTATTCTCCCAGGTGAAAAAAAAATCCCATTGTGGAAATACATTTGCACGTCAACCGCAGAGTGATGACGTTTTTTTCCTTTCTTTTTTCACTCACAGCATGATCCAAATGGATCGTGCTTCTCGGAGATAGCCCGCCATCTATTTTAAATGAGCAGACGGCGTCTAATGGAAATTCCTCAAAGTCAAACAGCACGTGCATGGATGCAAACTGTGCGTGTCTGCTCCGCCATATATTGATTGTTACCGTGTTGCTGCTTTATGCTCAGCTCGGTGCATGTGCAACGACTCCCAATGGCCACAGTGAAAATGACGGCGATGGAGTGCTTTCAAAGCCTTGTGTGTGGTACAACTCATACAGCGATGCCGTGACTTATCAGCCTGTGTTCCACAAACACACACACACACACTAAAACACTATTTTGAATTATATTTTTACATTTAACTGAATGAAAATACCATTAATCTGTTCCATCCTAGCAGAATTTTTTTTTCCATCCATCCATTATCTGTACCGCTTCTCCTCACAAGGGTCGTGGGGGATGCTGGAGCCTATCCCAGCTGACGTCGGGCAGTAGGCGGGGCATACCCTGAACTGGTTGCCAGCCAATCACAGGGCACACATAGAAGAACAAGCGTCCACGCTCACACATGCAAACTCCACACAGGAAGGCCGGAGCCGGGATCAAACCCACGTCCTCTGCAATGTGAGGCCATCATGCTAACCAGTCGTCAACCGTGCCGCCCCATTTTATTTTTTGATTTAGACATTGTGCTGCTCCTCCTTTTGTGCACGTCTTGCCCACATGCGGGCAGAAAAACAAAGACCTACAGATGTACACAGAGACAGTCACTCCCTCAGTATACTGCAATATATTAATGGCCATTTGAATATTGTTATTTCTATGATATTGTTTAGGTATTGACACATCTCATTTCGTCCCCCAGAGCCCTCTCAAACCCATCGTTAGCTTTTGCAGACTATTCATTGCACGCAACAAGTCCCCAGCTGAGCTCTTTTGGGCTGAAATGAGATGAAAGAACGGCACTGATTGTCCTCTTCTTTTTCTTCTACTTCCTCTTCTTGCTGCAATTGAAGTCAAGGAAAACACAGACAAAGAGGAGTCTTTTGTCTTTGCAGATCAAAGTCAGCCGCGCAGCCGAGTCCCATCGCCAAGTAATATGTTCTTCTGTGACTCTAAAAGGCATTTTTGCAGTTTGTCACCTTTTGAATCAGCTTGCAAGTCACAAATGGCGTCGTTTGGTTTGTACTATTGAGACGACAAGTGCTCTGGTGTCTAGTTCAAGAAACGCTTTTGAGGTAAAAGGCAGAAACTTTCATGTCATAAATCAAAGCAATAACCAACCTGTACAATAGAAATCAACATTTAAATCCATAAATCAATATCACAGTACTCGCACGCAGAAAATGTAATTGTCCACGGCATGCTAGGTAATGCACATGCACATAGAAATATGCGATACAATAACTGGAATCGTTCCTTGCCAGTTATTTATGATGACCATCACCTTGCACAATACAAATAAACAATGACGGGAGATACGTTGGCATAAAAAGTACACAGCACACAAGGTCAGACACGTGGGCGGTGATCTATGCCAGCTTCACAAATGCATACAGTGATCAAATATAACGAGACTTGAGGATTGTCACAGCCAGACTCTGCGTATCGGTGTTATTAACGAAGCCTTAATTGCTCCCCAGACGCCGTCGCTGAAGTTGTTTATTGTGGATGTGGATGTGTATAATAATAGGCTTGCGATTGGTTCAGGTAAGCGATGCTGCTGCGTCTGGAGAACAACGTCGGTAATTACATGGGAGAATTGCCTGCTTTGAAATTTTGTTTCTGCCCCACACCTGCCCAGATCCCATGACGGTCTCCGCTTCACTGGGGGGTGTTTGGTTCCACCAAGCTCCGACCAACATACAGTTGGGAAAAGTCACAACTTTCACATTTAAATGTCTCCCTCCGTCTCATGGGCAAATCTCGCTTGCTTCCAGACCCCGAAATGTATTTTTAGCACGCGTGAAGGCCGGCGTGATTGGATGACGTCATTACGTTGGTGTGTCGACAATGCTGCGTTCAAATGCGCCCTTCATGCACGACAACTCGCCGACTCCCGCAAAGGCACAATGACAATAAAGGGATTTCTGATTCTGCTCGGTAGTAGCAACCCAAATCGGTCCCTACCCAAACAAGCACAATCTTCGGAACCCATATGTACATACCATACCCGTACAATTCACACTCGCAACATGTAGAGATCTGCCAATGCTTTTGCAACGATGCAAAATATAAATTGCCTTTTCAGATACAGACGAAAAAACACATTTCCAGGT
This sequence comes from Idiotropiscis lumnitzeri, assembly GCF_059441095.1. NCBI lineage: Eukaryota > Metazoa > Chordata > Actinopteri > Syngnathiformes > Syngnathidae > Idiotropiscis > Idiotropiscis lumnitzeri. The sequence goes on from NC_142394.1 coordinate 8,910,038, forward strand.
TTAAGACAGTGAGACATTAGGTTCCCGGTGGCCATGAAGACAAAAATGTAAAAGACAAATTGAACCAATTCACAAGTACCAGGGATGAAATTGTGTGATAGTGATTTTATGATTCATTCATACTGACTGGAGAGTCTCATTCATTTGGCCGCCTTCCAGAGTCAACGATTTGTCGTCTTTAGAACAACCACAGAGATGCTTCTGAAAAGCTGTTCCATTGTAACCGCACGGCCCCCAAAAAGTCAATGGAAATGAAAGGCCGTCTCGGTGTGGAACCGAGCTATTAGAAAAGTGTCAAAAGTGTGGTTTCGCACAAGGCGACGGACTGTGCCAATAGGCAGAAATCCCTGAAAATGGCCCCTTCAAACCAAAATGGCAAACTCCCTGCGTGTTTCACAGCATAGTTTTTTTTTTCATTTGGATTTTTTTATTTTTGTGCATCCTGTCATGATGAACATGTTTCATGTCAATACATCTCACTGGTGGCATACTTTTTTTTTTATATAAAATTGGCTATCTTCCCTTGGAGGAGTTCATTTTGACATTAAACTTATAATGGCCGACGGATTGTATATTTCGCAACTTGAGTTTTCACTTTCCAACACTCTATCTTGAGTATATAGATTTAGTGATGGATTGAGTGAATTCACTACGAGGAGTTTGTATGGGGAAAAGCCCTGAAAATGGTGCAAAGTTCACATGCTCTGCAGCCGTTTGTTCAATAAAGCTAATAAACTGACACGATGCCTTCATCTTGCTGGTGTTTGCGGGTATTTCCTCAAAGGTCAGCACTGTCGATACGCAACACTCTCACACTGAAGGCAACAAAGAACTTGGTGCTGAATTACTTTGCACCATGCGGGAGAATTGGTTTGATTTCTGAAATTAAAACCGATTGATTTTTCTACAAAAATTGACTGTGGCGACTCGGCGTTGAAAGACGGACTGGCCTCATTTTCTCTCTGTAATCAAATGAGACAGAGAGCAGCTCATACATTGTCGGTCATTTCAGCACGACAGATTCAAGATGTGACACACGACAGAATTAAATACGTAATTGCCTCACACTTGTATACTTTCCGAATATCAAGCTCCTCAAAATGATTGAAAACTGTCTTGTCATTCATCAGCTGACAACACAACATCAGTGGCAACTGCATCTGTATCTTGCTCATGGGCACCGGGCCACAGGGATTCAAGGACGAACCCACACTACCCACCCTAACACCTGAGCGATGCAGGGATTAAAAGACTAGCCGGGCCGTAATCTCAAATTGCAAATCTCAAAATGATGATGAAATACTGATGCTATGCCAAAAACCGCTCCTTCAAACTGTAATGGTCAACTTGCTGTTCTGTTTTGGGCATGTGTACTTTTTACTTTTGTATGTGTCTTGTCGTGTTAGACTTGTCCATACATTTTTTTGTTTGTGGATGAAGTTGAAATTTGCCTGAAAAACGAAATGTCTGACAGTGATTTCCTGTCGCAGGGGTCCGGCGTGATAGACATGGCCACCACACTAATATTGATGGGTAAAATTGATGTCAACTGCTATTTTTTGATTGTTTTATTTTCAGAGAATCCTAAAAATTATCGTTGTTCAGCTCCCATTAGAAGGTGTGGCTAAAACAACTTCACTATTTATTGTGACCAGTTTGACACATAGAGACAAACAACCATTCACGGTCACATCACACTTTGGACAAGTTATTAACCTACCCTGAATGTTTTGGGAATGTGGGAGATAACTGGAGTAAACTAGGAGAACATACAAACCCCCCTATAGCAAGGATTTGGACTTTCAAGCCAGAAGGCCTAAATTTCTGCTCAATTTTGGTCATGGCTGCTCGAGACTTTTTTTTTTTTTCCGTGCACCTTCTAACTAGAGGCACCTTCTTCCAACTTTAAATCGATCGGTGAAACTGATGTCTGGGGAGGATGATTTAAAACTTTCTGAGATGATCAATAAACTTTGACCCCCAAAAAATGATTCACATGAAGCATCCCCATCAATCTCAAATAGCTACATCCGACTCATTTGGATGAATTCCCTCGTTGGAGTTTGTTACTTGCAATGGCTGTTTCAAAGCAAAATATCTGACTTCGTGTTCAAATTATGGTGAGGATACTTCAAACTTTTTCATGTATCCCGTTATGATAGATTTGGCCGTCGATTGATTGATTGATTGATTGAACATATAAACACATTACAAAATAAAAATGAAAATTGGAAGAAAGAAAGAGAAAATAAATTATCAGTAGACGTCATAGATCAACTCGCTTGACCAGTTCAAAGGGAGTAGGAAGAAGTATGTACTCATCTCGTCCAACCTCTTAGCTCACATATTAAATGATTACAGAGGTAGATTATTTACAAACAAAGAATTATGCCATAGTAGAAAATATACTTCTGTACCAGGTTCCCATGACAACTAAATGTGTATGTTACTCATAATTATACTATAATTTTGTAACACTATATTTTTAAACCTTCTTTGGAACACCGCAAGTGATTAACACCTTCTTAATACATTATCATAATTATTCCATAGATTAACACCTTTAACAGAGACACACGTTTGCATTATGTTAGTTCTTATCTGGATTTTTTTTTTCCAAGTTTTTTTTTTTCAAACAGCTTCATGTTACTGTGGCAGAGTTGGTTATTGTATGCTTTGTACATTATTTGCGCTGTTTTAAATTTGACTAAGTCTTGAAATTTAATTTGATAAATAATGGATGGGTTAGTTCCAGATAACATGAATGGTTGATAATTCGTATAGCTCTTGTTTGAAGTCCATAGATAGGCTGTGTATTTGTTTTCTGTGTATTTCTCCATAACGCCACGCAACAGGTCAGGTATGGCAATAATAATGAACAATATGATGTGTATAAGGATTCCTTTTTTAGGATGTCCTTGGTTTTATAAAAGGATGCCTATAGTTTTAGATATTTTACTAACATTTTCTATTTGTGATTTCTAGCATAATTTTGCATCTATAACAACACCAAGAAATTAAATTTGATTACACCATTTCAACAGAGTCGACGATAATCTTGATTTGGAATTTAATTTGACTTGCGGGGAAAATTATGAACTTTGTCTTGTTCAAATTTAAAGACAATTTATTTGAGTCAAACCATGTTTTTAACAAATTTAATTCATTTTCCACAGTAGCCGGGAACAATATAATGTTGTGTCATCAGCAAATAGGATTTTTTTAAGAGCTTAAGACAAACGGCAAATATCAGTCATTATAAAGTATAAACAATGTTGGTCCAAGCACAGACCCTTGGGGATCCTCAAAAGGTTTGATTTTACGTTGTTTAATTGCATATACTGATTTCTATCATTTAGGTAATTTATCCATTTATATGCCAAACCGCTTATACCATATTTCTCTTTTTTTTTCATTCATGTTATGATTTATTTTGTCAAAAGCTTTTTTTCAAGTCAATATTGATAACATTTGAAACTGGTGGATGGGGAAAAATGTCCGACCTTTCCAGGCTATGCGATTGAGTACATTTCAGGACCCCTAAAATCTGTATATTTTCACCAGGATACATTCACTTGTAAAATGTGATTTTCCAGAGGTACCCCAAAAAGTGGTCCGATAAATATTGTGAGGGTTGTTTGCTTTTGGTGTACAAGAATGTGCAACGTATGATGGTCTAAAGTTCATGACATGAACTTGTGATGCATCCCCGAAGCAAAATCTCCTTTCAGCTGACCCCAAAGCTGACCCGAATAAGCGGTTCCCTGCTGCGACGATCCCCCACCAAGAGCCCCCAACCTTTCGATAGCTGATCAATAAATACTGTATATTATTTCAAGTTATGATGGGAAAATCAATCTTGTTTTTTTTCCAACTGCTTGAGCCGCTACATTGGCAATGCCTCGGAGGACTTGTAAGGGAGAGAAAGTGGAAAGTATTTCAAGGACTGAGCGAACGAGGAGATTAATGGAGCCAGACAAACATGAGGATTGGATGCAGTGGATACCACTCGACTTTTTTTTACTTCGGACAACGGTGTGGAGAGATTAATGTGTCATAGCTTTTAAACTAACAGCTTCCAATCAAATTGTGTTTTGGCTTTTGTTTTTCCACATTGATGCAGCCTTATGCTGCTGTTTACCACAACCCAATACAAAAGTGCTGCTGTTTGTTGATACCCATTTAGCATTTAATCTTTCATTTCATCATGGAGTCATTTATCAGGCAGCTCATGCACAGCAGGGCGATATTATTCATAATTAATAATAATGGCCTGTATTGAGGGAGATCTGCCGGCTGCTTGTTAAGCCGTCGCCTGCCTCACAGACAGTCAGAGATAATATATCTGCAAGAGCAAGATTCATACTCACTCTTCACAAAATTAGGTTAAAAGTATTAGTTTTTTTGGAATTATAGTTAGGTGTGTTGCTACCTGCTAGCTTTAGCTACAAAATATCATGAGGAAAACAGAAAGCAAACAATTCTGATCATGTGCACATATACCCACCATGGACCTCCGTAATTACGATGAACAACATTGGCTAAATTTAGCCCCTCCCTGACATATGTTGATCCTAGAACAGTAGAGAGATATCATTTTAACACACTTCCTTCACACTAATACTTTCGTATTAACTCGTGCTTTGGAAGTATTGCCTGTAATCTTAGGGCGTTACCAAGAGTGCACAAAAATTAATCAACAGCCGCAAGCGGATACGTTTTTAGTAAGTCGATGAGGATAGGTTCCATCCATTACCTGTTCCGCTTCTCCTCACGAGGGTCGTGGGCGAGCTGGAGCCCATCCCAGCTGTCTTCGGGTAGTAGGCGGGGTACTCCCTTAACTGGTTCCCAGCCAAACACAGGGCACACAGACAAACAACCATCCGTGCTCGCACTCATACATAGGGGCAATTTAGAGTGTTCCACCAAACTACTATGCATGTTTTTAGAATGTGGGAGGAAACCGGAGTACCCAAAGAAAACCCACAAATGCACGGGGAGAACATGCAAACTCCTCACAGGAAGGCCGCAGCCGGAATCAATCACACCAACTCTGCACTGTGAGACCATCGTGCTAACCAGTCACCCACCGTGCCGCAACAAATAGGTGGGAGTTCTCTCGAATCTCGGACTATATTGAGGAGCAGAGGCACACAGGGCTATATTCTCTCATTGACTTAAATGGACACTGAAGTGGGCTGAAGATTGGGACTTATATAATAGGCCTGTATGTAAAATTTATGTTCGCACTAAAATTCACCAGGTTTAAAGAATCTGGAGTTATTTAAAGACTTTTTTGTGATAACTAAAGGCACAGATTGGCGCAACCCTGTTAGGTGTGGCTTGTTTTTCTTATCCATCTCAGCCTGGCTATGCCATGGTGGGAAGGCAAGCATTGTAATATGCATTTCCTGCCTTGGTTTGTCGCATTCTATTGTCACCGATGTTATTTCCCACCAAACTTCATATGTATGTTTCTGCTCTTGTATAACATCTCTTTCTTTCTTTGTTTCTTTTTAACCACAGTCTTATACAGTCTGCAAATGTAAGCATATACCCATAGTCACATGGAGACTTAGCTCTCCAGTCAGACCAATCAAATACCGGACCGGTGATTATGATTTGAATAAATCTTGAGCAAGGGTCCCCAACCATTTATAATGGCTGCACGGAGAGACTGAATAAAACATATTTTATTGAGTTGATCAAAGAGGAGCAGCGAGTCAGCTATTAAAGCGCTTTAGCCATGATATTTACCGGATTAAAGAGTATCAGTGTGCTGGAGGGTTATTTTTTAGCCTACCGGGAACAGTGGCATTGCTTTTTGCAGTTGCAGGTGGGTAATATAAAGAAATGTTTAAATACAAGACTTTATTATTTTTTTAAGGGCAGTAACAGCATACCCAAAGTTGGGACCAGCTCACTTAAGTGAAACAAGCAAAGGGATCCCGTCTCCCATTAATTACAACAACTACATTCATCAAATGGGCATAATAGTTTTTATTTGTTTCTATGCCGGTAAGTCAAAGTATGGCGCTATGGATCTAGTGCAGGTTAGACACGCACACTTTTTATTTAAAAACCTCCAAACATGTATTGAGTCATAAGCACAGTATTCTGACTAAATTACTTTGCTTGGGGCCAATATTTTATATTTCTAAACTGCTTTAGCAACTTTTTGTATTGGTATGCAAATGCAGAGTGACCAATTTGAATGGTAATTTTAATATTTTCAGCACGCTAGTGCGCCACTTACTGTATGAGCGGTGTGCATTACTGCCACCAACTGATATTGTCCTTCCACTGCAAGGAAACCAATGTGAATGGATGGATGCTGAAGGTTGCTTACCCCATATAGCTGTGGGGGCCTGGAGAGCGCTCATATCTCGAGTTTTTTTTTTCTCATATCTCATAACACGAAAAAAATAATCAAAGGACGTCTTGTACCTTGAGAAACTCCTAAGTCAAGGCTCATATTTAAGGGGACCGCAATATTTCATATAGAATAAAAAAGAAGGTCTTGTTTTCCGTGTTCATTTACAGCTTACACACGGGTGTGTCAGAAGTGAGAATGGGAAAATCTGCGTATGAGGAAAATTGACTCAAAGGTGAGGAGGAGAATATGGCCCACAACGTATCACCGATATGGTCATAATTGTTTTGTTATTCACCGCTTGCTATCACCCAACACAATCGCCGCCTCTGAAATATGAGCGACTGTTAAACATTTGGCTCCGAAAAAGTATCAGGCGTCCTGTGCGTCATTATCTCGGCCTCCACGTACTCCATCTGCCGTTTAATGTTGCCACAGCAACCACATCAGGATCTTGCTGGAAGAGGAGATCACTCATATGATCAAGGTTGTTACAGAGACAAGCAAAGTGTTTTGATCGTCATAATCGCTACACATGGGTGACATTCAGGCGGGGGGAGTGATGACCCACTGTGTTCGTATCAGGGGAGCTGAGTACACCTTCGAGAGGTGCTTCTCTAATGCCTGACTACAAAAAAGGCAAGATGGAAGACATTGCCCGGAGCGAAGAGAAGAAGAAGGTTTGCACCCAGAATAACCCAAGTGGCCCCTGGCAAAGTGCGGGCGACATGTGGCGGTTGATGGGGATGGTCGCGTCAAATTGTGCTGGCATCAAGCTGCGGGATCAGAATAAGCAGGGTACACACACACGTCTGTCTATCTATCTATATATATATATATATACACACAATTATTATTATTATTTATTTTATTTTCATTTTTTTACATATCGGCACTTTAATGCGAAGTCATCTACTTTCAGAAGGCTCCTATACCGTACTTAACCAGATGTGAGTACATTGTGATTTTTGTTGGATCACAATCAAATTTGTGTCATAAAATTTCCAGTGGAGTCACAAAAGATATATGTCGAATCCAAACTGGAAGCCATGAGTTTTTCTATTCATTGTGGAGCAAATGATTAACCATCGCGTCTGGAAAGAAATCATGCAGTGTTTTCTTTATTTTTGCCACGAGAAAAGGCGAGACAAGTGGCGTGATAACTCGTGACGGCTCACAATGTCCTGAGCATCTGACAGTTCCTGCCTATGCAGAACATCACCATGCTGAAGCAACTTTCCGAACCAACTGTGAGTTTACCTCTTTCACAAGCTCATGGAGATTTATTTTAAAGATGTGGAAAACATTAAGTTGTGACAAACGAGCTACAGAGGATCCCTGAAGATACTCATGAAGGCAAGGCAGAGCAGGCTGGAAAAGTGTGTTAGACTTGCGGGATAGTACTTCAAAGGAAAAACATGCAGTTTTGATTTTAAATACATCTTTTGTGACCAGAGCACTGGAACTTTGGTGAGACATTTTTACGAGACAGATGGGTGGTGATTAATAATCAAAGTACTGACTTTTCATCATAGTGGGCACAGCTTGGCAACAAAGTTTGACAATCCACCATGAAATGTGAAACACTCGTCGCTTCAATATTGGAATAAAACCAACTGTTCTGAGGTCAGAGAAAGTTGCAATTTACCGCTTTGCTTTGTTGCAATCTACTCCGGCGTGCAACGCTCTTCTTGGGTACTGGGTCGCCGGACCTGAAATTGAGCGTGTGTGTGTGTGTGTGTACACCTTTGAGTCACGCATGAACCTTTTCTGATGCCTCTTCAATAATCCCATTGATCTGTTGACTTTCCCCCCACAGGCTTCACTCAGCATGCAGACTTCATTTTCTGAGGTAGCGCACTCGGCTTGAACTGGCCTTTTACCGCAAAAGAAATAAAAGAGTCGGCGCTACACAAAGACATTTGCATACTAAAGCGGTATTATTGGGCGACACAGCCGATTTAAAAATGGCTCTTTCACTCACAAAGCCGCACTAAAAGTTTCCATTGGTGATTGACACAGAGCGAATTGCGAGGCGCCTTCAAAAAAAGGATTTGAAAATATATCCGAAAGCAACAGAAAACAATCTTTATAATCCCTGAATCATAATTGCCATTTTAAGCTCTACATAAAGTATCAACAAGGCAGTTTGTCTAGAGCTTGGCTTATTTTGGTGCAGAAATCTCTTTCATTGCAGAAATTTGACTTTTTAGTCTCTTCGTCTTGATGTGAACTTCACTTGTTGTTAACTGAGGGCCAGGGCTGGCCCTGAGCATCGGCGAACCATCAGCAAGAGGGGCGCCATGTGTTCACCATCCGTATAATTATATTCAAACTTATTACAAATAATTTCAAGAAAAACGAAAGAGTAAATAAACTAATTTTGTTTAGCCCATGTATCAAACGGATGTAACATTTATTGTAACAAGATGACTGCTCTAAATAAAACACATTTAAAAGTGCTACCTGAATTTGAATCCGCTGTCAACCTGAGGTAACTTATAATGTGCAAAATGTATTATGATATATAATAACCGCATGTCACCCTGCGGTTATATCAGGCCGTCCTGGATTTAGCCAAATTTTGATAACTATTTACGCAAAATCAAGAAATCGCAATTACCCGCAACTTTGTCCAAACATCGCAATTTTCCCACAATTACCTTGTAAAAATGCACATTTCATATCAATTTCTGTGTTATTTTGCCTGAAATGGCTCTGTGGTCACTCTGCTAGAAATAGTAGCAGTAGCTGTCTCGAAGGAAAAAAATCCCATGTCAAATGTTTTAGATGATGGCGAATGTTGACCATGTGATTTTGACAGCAGAGAAACTTGTGGAGCAGAGAAAATGTGAAGCATTTACCAGCAAAATTCATGGCAAAGGACCATGCAAACCAATAATTGCACCGTCTGCACATTTATTCACATGCTCCTAACATCAATGAAAATCTGATATATTGCCCACCTCTAGTTGTTTCACAGCACAAAATGATGAGGTGATATTACATTTTACCAAGACACAGTGCACATAATTGAAAAAGGTCTCGGTAAGCGCTCGTTCTGAACATTGCCTCTTTCTTATCAGACCTGTGAAGATTGGCTTTCAACTTGCACAGCTATCAACATTATTCTGTTTGTGACCACACAGTTATGAGAAGATTCCTGAGAGAGAAAGTCATCAACGGTCAAGCCGTTCCGGGTTATCACCAGCTTCAAAAAAAATATTTTGATGCAGTCTAACAGCAGAAAAAGAAGCACTGATGATCCATATTGAGAATAAACACTTTTGCCAGGATGTGTGATGAAACTCCAAATGTTGAAGGGAGTGTGTGCAAATGTAATTTCTTTTCCCTATCATAAATTATTGTATTTCGAAAAATGTTGCTTTTCTAAACATTTCTTGTAAAAACTTTTCTTAATTGTACACAAAATTGTTTTTGAGCAAAAATAAATAAATAAATAAATATAAATAATAATAATAATAATAGCTTTTAGGGAAATTGTCCACAAAATCATGGAGGAACTATTGTTTATTAGAATACATAATGAGCTCACGTGTCAAACAGGTTACATTCATTGAAAAAAGATAACTAAATGGTATAAAACATGTTATTTAAGAAGTGGTACCTGCAAATTGGGCACTGCAGGCACCACAATAGTGCATCACAGGACAGGCGTTGATAATTTCATGTACATGTTCAGCCTGGCAGCCCAGCAGGTGGGCGGGCTGCGCCACAGTTGGAGTGTTTACATCCGACTTAAGTCCCTGCCAATCAAAGTAGCTCCTCTCACTACCTTTAAATGGGACACAACAGACAGTCTCGACTGTGACATCTGTGTTCGGAAGAAGATGATACGTAATCGCATCGATCCATGCCTGAGTGGAGCATTGTCACTGCTCTCGTCATGATATGTCAACAGACACTGTGATAACCATTTCTGATTTAAATATTTATTTTTGAACCTCAGTACCTCTCTGCTACTGCCTCGATGAAATTCATTAAAATTCTTTTTGACCTTGTGCCATATTTAGACGTTCTGAAGAATAATGATTATGAAGGCTCATCTTTTTGTTGTCATGCACACAAAATTTGTTTTATCACAGTGAACACACACTTGCCTGAGATTAACATTGGCTCTTATATAATAGGTTTGCATGTATAAATGACATCAGTACTAAAATTAAGTTGGAAGCTGTGTTGCTGACGACCTTGTTTGCTTGGCTTCATTAACTAGCCACTCACTTTAGTGGCAATTCTAGTACTGCTAATGTGGACTTGACTGCGAGCTATCTAGCTGACAGCAAAGGCATCTTGGGAATTTGATTGGGAGGCATTGTCAGTCATTGCGTTTATCTGATCGTAGCCCGTCACAGACAATTACGGCAGACACTCCCCATTAAGTAACCTTAATATAAAGCAACTCTGATAGTCACCATGTAAATCCTCTTTGCCCTAATTCACTGCACGCTTTTGTTATTCGATGCCACCTTGATGGAGCTGTCTGGGATGCTGAATTACTGTATGCTAAGGGGCAGCTTTGACTTCATAGGGGAGGCCTGGGATGCTACTACTGCAACCATTCTCATCCATTAGCTGTGTCAGACTCTGTCCCAGCTGCAAGAGCGTCGAGCTGCTGACCACGTTACTTTGACCTCGCCTGCAAAGCTGTAGTGACTAATTTCTCCCATGGGTAATGATGAGGGTATTGAAAGCCCAAGGACTAATTGGCAATCGAATGGACTGGACTGAAGAAGGTGTTTGAAAGGATATGACAGTGTTCTCGTACGAGCAAGGTTCTGCTGGTATCATGAAATCTGCCTGGCAACACTAGATAGCAGAATTCTGTTTGAATAAAAACTCTCCACTAAAAATATGACATATTAGATGAATGTGAATAATAATAATAATTATTTGTAATATTATTATTTTTTTTTATTAGTGTTAATATATATATATAATGAAATAAAAGTTTCTTGTAAATATGATCATGATTTCTTGATAATGTTTAGCCAGCAGAGGCCTTGTCCGCCCACCACTGTGGGACCCTAAATAACCGTAATCCTAACCAGAGATGTGGGTCACTGATGGTGTAGTGGTACAGTTGATGGGTAGCGTGGGTTCAGTTCCCACTCAGTCATGGTGTCTGTGTTGGCCAAAGAATTAAGCAAATGCAGGTTAAAATTCATTTTGGTGTTGATAAAAACATTTCAGACTGTTCGGCTAGTAATGCGAGAGGCAATCATGCCGGTCAGATATACTTTGGGTTTGGAGTCAAATCTTTAGAATAGATTAAGGCTTGGACTATTTTTGTTTGCATTTTAAATTTCCGGTTCCAAATCCGCTGGCTGGTAGTTAAACTTGCTGAAAGCAACCAACCAACCTACCACCAGTCACAAGTGTGGCTTCAATTTGCTAGTGAAGGGTCACCTCAGAGTAACACGTACAATAAATATTGTGGAAAGGAGGTTGCATGACATGTTTAAGATAACATGTCTGACAAGCTTGGTACAGAATTTTCTATACCAAGCAAGCGTGGGTGTCCACAACAGGTGAATTGTAAACACACACACTGTACCTGTTGCTAATCTGAACTGGGTCTCAAAACGGTCTGCTTTTGTCTCTCTACACTGCCGGTGAGCGCATCAGTGGGAGCTCAGTGAAGGCTATACTGATTTACACTTTATGTGAATTTATTTAACGAGATTTTCAAAAATGAAGCTCTCAAATTAGAGTAAAGAGATAACATAAACTCAAGTTCATAAATTTGATTGTTTAAAAATAACTCAGTGAGAAATTTATAGTAAAGTTAATCAAAATGTGTAACGTTAGAAGACATAAATTTGTAGCCAATACATTAATTTAGGTGAAGAAATTAGAAGCTATATTTCATTTCATATATATACTGTATTGAAAGAAAATCACAGCTAGATAAAGTAAAAAAGTGATTTTTAAAAATGTAGGCATGGCTGGTGAGCGGTGACCCTATAAATTGATGACTGCCTGTGTTAGGGTTTGGGCATGCAGGTGCACCCAAATGCAGGGAAGCAGACGGAGACGCAATGTAGGGTGGACTGAACGATATTTATGAATAAAAACAAGATCAACAGAAATGGGCTACGATCCAAGCACAAAATCACCAAAGTCTTAATAAAAATCCAAACTCAAAGTAACAAAGAAACACTGGGAAACAAAACACTTTTACAGCACAAGGCTAAGTGACAGCAAGAAGGACCGAAAGAATGCAAGGAAGTAAATTCAGACAAATTGACGAGACGATGAGCAACACCTGGACAAGACACAAAGGGTTGGAAGGAGCTAATTGGCTAACACGTGGGACTGGGATGACAAGCACAGGTGGACCCAATAACTCAAAGAGAAAAAAAAAAACAGACAGAGGAACACAAGGAAACAATGAAGCAAAATTCTAAACCAAAACGAATCAAGACAAAGCATGACAGATAGCTTTAAAACATGGAAGTGAGAGATGAGAACAAACTTCTTCTGGTTTCCTGTCTTTCCTCAGTGTAATACGTAAATACCATAGTGCAAAGCATGCAAATAACAAGGAACATGTCAATGTTCTCCTTGTCAGTGCTGCGAGCTGCTAAAAAGGATTGGTCATAGTTTGGACACCCTAAAAAGAATCTAAATTGAGAATTGTTTAAAATCAAAACAAGCAACTGGAATCATTCTAATTCAAACAATGCCCAACACTACTTTACTTGGTTCTCAGCCTCTCTGGCCGTGACTAAATACTACGCCGTAATTCGAGATAATTCCGTTTCATATGTGCCTTGGCAACGTGAAATTATGGTATTTCATACTAGCGTGTACCCAGCACGACAAAGGTAAAGGCAGCTAGAAACAATAGAGCTAATGTTAAAAAACAAAATGGTGAGTGGAAATCCTGACTGACTGGTAATTTTAGAGAGTTACCAGCCACATTGCCTGATGTTCAAAAAAGTGAATTTCGAACCCTGATTCTAAGCCTACTAATTCCAACGCTAACCCAACTCACCTTTACTCTACCGACCTAAATTCTGATGGGAATGCTGACCATACTAACCACCATAGGTCACCTCAGGTCAATGAGTTTGACATACAACCAAAATCTTAACCCCGGCCGCAACATACGCTTACCAGAAGATGAGCTGTGCTGTGTTAATTTGGCAAGAGCGTGAAGCCATTACGTTTGCGGTGCCTTACCTAATGTGTTGTAAAGGCACCACTCACACACGCCTGTGGTTATTACCTGCTCCTTTCCAAAGGTTAATATTTCACAATGAAACGAGACCCTAGTTTTTACACACCCGTTATTGTACCGCCGCCTTCTCTGATAGTGAAATAATCCATTCTCCACCTGTGGGAGCTGCCTGTCCCTCATCCAATAATGGCTCTGAGCAGCTCCACTTTAATCCTGTCTTTTTTGCATGCTGGTGATACACAGGTGAAGCTAACGTGGTGGTGGATGGGGGGGACGGTCACAAGGGGGCTACTGCAATCAGCTGTGCTTTATTCGTGTTTTTGCACCCGGTATGGACAGTGCTCTGGGAGGATATATTGTGCTACTTGATTGTCAATTTTGTACTAAAGAGTTTTTGCTCCCCCAAAGCAGCATTGCAAAAAAAAAAAAAACTGTAACGATTAAACCTTTTACCCTTTGCGTCACGTGGCCCTAGATAATTTTAGTGTATACTGAAAAATCAGTTTAATTTTCCTTTGGTGGATCACCCGAACTATTTGTTGGCCCGTCTATGATATTTTGCATTTTTTTTTTATTAGCATAAAAATAACTGGAGTAACCCAAGGCAAATTTATGTGGTTGTTTTAAATAAACAATTTGTAATTCTCGTTTAGTTTGCCAGTAAAATTCATGTGGGAGACTCAATGAACAGCTTCATGCTGCTCTTATGAAGAATTGTTCACTGCAACATCCGCGGAATTTCTTCTTGTAATGAAATGAGTTCAGTTGAGTTCACTGTTGTCATGATCCATTTCTGTCATGCCTCATGTTTTTGTTGTTGTTGTTCACTCCAGCACCTGTTTCCTGTCTTGTCGTCACGGCTGGAGAGACACGCCCACCTGCCACCCACATGTTGCCCATTGATACCATGATTACCTTGCTATTTAAACGCGCCGCGCTGACGTCTCAGCGTCGGATTATTCCCTTGTGCTCATGTCCATGTTCCAAGTGTTTACTCTCGCCATTCTTGTTAACTGCTTTACGTGTTTCTCGACCTCGTTTCCGCCCATTGACTATGCACCCAGTCTTTGTTCTTCTCGGCCGTGTTTGCTCGCCAATTGGCTCATCTTACCCTTTGGTGGTAAGCGATTTTCGTTCGGTTTTTGTTCCTTGCCTTTTGCAAGTGTTTTCTGTTTTCCGCGTTGTTTTCCTGGTGTGATTTTTCCACCAGCAATTTATGTTACACTTTCGGTACTGCGTGATTGTTTGTATGGATCTGTTTTTGTATATAGATTTTGCTACTGGAGTAATAAATTCCTTGATCACGAATCTCTCTTCTCTGAGCCTGCGTTTTTAGAGTCCACTCTGCTGCCGGAACAGCAAACCCAACAACTGTCACCATATAGACTACTTGTATCTCAATTTATCTATGTATCTCTATCAAAAACAAACTTGTAGGTCGGATCACACTACTGTAGTTAAAAATCCATTTTGCTAGTTTGGTAGCATAGCTTCGGCCTTTGCAATTCATTAATCTATAAAAACAAGCCAGTCAGCATATGAGATACAGTCGACTGCCGCTATTCATGGGGAAAGGGTTCGCCTGCCAACGAATATATATATATATATATATATATATATATATATATATATATATATATATATATATATATATATATATATGTGTATATGAGAGAAAGAGAGCGAGATTAAATCTCACCAAAAAATCTTCAAACCATTGCTAAATATTTAAAAATAAATTTAAGCAAATCCGCAAATATTCAAACCCGCAAGTGCCGAACCACAAGTATGTGGCGGTCGACTGTATGGTTGTCTCGTTAAACATCAATCAATCATGGTTATTTCTTATGCGACACCAGAAGGAGGCCCACTGTGAAAAAACAACATTAGCGGCCTAAAGCGAGTCCACCTAATGCCTCCCACTCGTCACAAAATGCTAAATGAACTCTGTAGCCTTACCCTGCGTCTCCATCCACCTGTATCGCCATTACTCTACCTCTCCACCACCAACTACAGTGAGAAGCCATCGAGGCCCACAAATCAAATCACATTATATTGTCATTTTCCATCTTTGCCTCACACCATCACTCTCTCCTCCTGTCATCTCACCCTCTGCCCTTCTGAGCCTCTCAGAAAAAATGGCATCAGTGAGTGAAAGGGTTGGGAATAGTCCCCATTCCCGACATGTCATTGCGAGCCGGAGCTGTCGGCCTCCAAAAAGCTCTGTGGCTTGCCTGATTGCGCCTTTGTGTTTTGGTGAAATGACACTTCAATGTCACCACAGCGGAAGGTTTGCCGTTTTGTCGTGACGCGCTTCTTTTTATTTGACTCGCATACTCCACAAAAAGGGAATGGCCTCAATCTTTAAAAATGCGAACACACAAAGATGCCAAATGCTCCATGTACCAATTTCTTTCTGGATGAATGATCACCCTGTATTTTACCCGATGACTCACCATGGGAACATCTCGAGCACAACCTTGTGCAGTGTGTTCTAATTTGCAGAAAGTGGGGAAACTTGGTCAGTTAAAACGTAGTCAGGGCCAGTTATTTGAGCAATGTCATGACTAAATGCTCACCAAGATCATCTGAGGGTGCTACTTAATTATTCATCTGTATCACTGAATGTTGTCAGAACCATCAACAATGAAATCAAGGAGCCAATTGTAAATCCATTCATACGTACGTCCGTCGTTATTATGCACAGATGCACGATCGCGGGTGAAAAACACGATCTCCAAGTGCCTGTTTTGCGGGCCACGTTTACATCATCAGAAGTGGAGATTTTCTTGCAGTTCTTTCGAAATGTAAAACACCAAATTCCTGTGTGGACATCACTGACTCTGTTACGTTTCCGTCATGTACACCGCGTGTACCAAACCCACAATATACGCCAATGCATCACACTGGACAGAACATATAAATTGGTGTTGGGACATATTTATTGTGTTTTACAATAATAGTTTTCCTTATTTCCAATTTCATATGTGCCAAATAATGAAATAATGAAGCTTTTGGTAAAAAAAGAAAGAAATATTTTCCTGGGCGCTCACAGGATCCATTCACTTAAATGACAGCGCACGCTCATTCACTCTGAGTTGTTGTCACCCTCCGACATTCAAATCTGCCATTCCTGGTTATTGACGATTAATTACACTGATGGATGAAAAACCACCTCTGTCAGTGCTTAGTGTGTCGTTTTTTTATTTTTTTATTTTTTTTGCTTCCCATCATTCGTCAATCGTCAGCAAAATGAGCGTCCGTCACTGACAGACTGACGTCCCTCCTGTCAGTGCTGACACAATGCCCACCTGTGGTTGTAAGTTTTCAACGCCGGTTGGCTGTCGCCGATGCACTGATGCTCAAGAAAAGGAAGATGCTAAAGAAAAAAAAAAATCTTACCATCCTAAAATTATGGTGATGACCTGCGATGACAAAATCGCAGTTACAATAACGATGACGGAGTGACAGACTGACAATTGCAGTTTTGGTTTGGCTTGAAGTAATGATGGACTGATGAACACGGATGGGTGGTCCGGCAGCTGGCAAATGAGGACTGATGCACCAGCAATATTTAGTGACGTGCTGAAAGTGCGGCAGCTGGATGAATGATGCATGCATTAGATCAAAAGCACCCAGATTAACTCTTTATAATTATTCTTGAGGACTTTTCCAGAGCAAAACCAAACAATGAACGTTCTAAATATAAGCATTACATTGACTGTCACACCAGGGAAAACAACATTCTTGTACCCTGATATATTCCGTTTTGAGTTCATCTCACCACTGTTTAATCGATACCACCATACAGACACAAACTCCAATCTGCAAATCCTGTGTTGGAAACAGTGAAGAAGAGGACCAATGAAGGAGGAACGTCAATTTGAACAGTATTAGCTCGGACTGCGATATCCTGTTTTAGCTTTTGTCAAGACACGTGTGTCGTGACAAATTTGTTCTGCAATCTGCACATTCAATAACAACAAGGTTTACCGTCAAACATGGTCGTGAGTAGGGATAGAGTGCTTTAGAAGTAGGCCAGACAAAGACAAAGGAAATTAAAATTGCCAAGAGAAGCTATGCAGGAAATCCGAAAAACATTTTTCTGGCTCTGCGTCAGTGTGGAATAGTCTACAATCCATCACCAACTTCACGAGGCCCTCCCTCCAAGCAAAGTATAATAAAGACCTAGCTGCTGATTTGAATACATTTGATTGCAGGTTTGAAAAGGACACTTTCACACCCCACACCCGTCCAGTCCTACAATGAACAACCAAAGGTGCATCACACCTCTGACTCACTCCTCAGCTTGACCATTCACGAACAAGAGATCAACAAGGCGTCCACACCTGACGGCGTGTCTCCCTACTGCTGATCAGTAAGCTCCAGAGTTCATTTCAGATTTTGGAGCAGTGTGAAGTCCCATTGTGCTTCAAAAACTCCAAGAGTATCTAAGAATGTGTTCTTTCTCCCGCTACATCAGGCGTGGACAAACTTGAAAACATTTAAATGAATAAACCTTGTTCATGTTTTATTTTCTAAATACTCAGGTGTGTCAAAGACGGATATTTTGTTGTAATGCCTTTTTTCATTTTCATTTAAAATTAAATTTATTTTTTTTCTCCAGTGAGGTGAGGTTACCAAAATACTCCATTCACCTGCTCGTGGTCTGGCCCCCTCTGTTAAATTTTAGAACCCATTGTGGCCCACCGATCAAAAAGTTTGCCCACCCCTGCTCTACATGAATGACTGCACCTTAACGTACCCAGCTGTCAAATTTCTCAAGTGTGCATATGACATCATAATCATCTATCTCATCAACAATGGCAACTAGTCTACTTCTTGACAGGAAGTGGAAAATTCCTTGGTGACGACATATACACATTTTTTAATCAGTATCACCACACTGCCGGATGCTTAAAAGAGCTTGTGAACTCGTCACATCAGAATTACCCCACGACTGGTCACTTGAAATTGCGACTCTCTACGCTTACTTGCTCAACGATTGTCTGAACTAGGAGGTGTTCCGAACAGGGTTTTATGCTTCTGATCCAGATACTGATCACCCAGAGAGAGATTGGTCGTTACTAATTCCGATACCAATAATTGATTAATCTGTCAATAACTTCAATTCAATTAATTGATTAATCATATTTAAGAAATAACATTCCGTCCAAAATCCCACCCCTTGACTACAAAAACAGGACTTAATTTCAAGTTGACAGTGCAGAAAATGCACAAACATGTTTTGGGGTGAACATAACTGGTGCGCCGGTGCGCATGAGTACTGCAAATTGAATAATGTGCTCCAGTTCAAGTCTGTCACCACACTTTTTGCGCACTAGAATAATGGCGCTCAGTCAGTTTGATTGTGATCAGGCTGCAGTACGCCGCCTCAATTCAAAGTCAAGTCATTTGCAACAAGCGCAAACTTCAAAATAATGCTACATAAGTCATTAAAATGTACTGTCCTGTTTGTTCCGCTTTTATTTTAAAGTAGACCTTCTCTGTGCGTTGTATGGCGTATGAACAATCATTGTTGAGACGGCTGGCTTGACTTGGCTACCTCGCTAGCGACTGCCGTCAAAACGGTAATCTCCGTGGCGATGTGCACCAACCGTTTATCAAAACATGTCCTTGCACTCCATGGTGCAACAAAAGATTGGACACTCTTGTGCTAATCTGATCACAGGGTCCCATACTGCAAGTCAGAAGTGACCAATTAATATTTCAGACAGGCCATGCAACTCAATTCAGTTAAGTATGAATTTAATGTATTTTTATAAAACCGTAAATTGTATCATTTTAATAAGCTGCCACAGACACACATAATCAGATGCATACACGCAGAAATTCCCCGCCCACTCACACCTCTTCTCACACATGACACACACAATCTAAGAGCAAAGAAATGAAGCTCACTGAAGCACATCTTACTGTCAGCAATTTGCTGTGAGGAACAGCTTCATATTTAAATAATAGCTTACATCACGTCACCGCATATGGTGGTGATTAAATGGTTCATAACAAGATCATGTGCAGTCGTCCTCACTAACATTTTAAATGATGATATTAGGATGAATGAAGTAAGTTGCAGAGTATTTCCGTTCATTTTAAAAGAAAATTGGCCAAAAGATCTGAGAACTTTGGGAATGAAGAGGTTAATGAAACTGCTGGAAAATTACATGGTGAGTAGAAAATAAAGATAGGGTGCGGTGCAGTGTTACTCCTGTTCAGGGAGAGTAGGGACTGAGCCCTGTCACAAATAGAAAAAAATGGGCAAACAATTGATGCCTACCCACAAATTTACGTTTAGATGCCACATGATGGCAGAAAATGACATTTTTCTATCAGACAAGGCTGTAATGAGACTGTGTTAGTTTTTCTCCGGCTAAATCAAAGTGAGACTCGTATTGCTTCATTTTAGTTTTATTATCAACCTGTCTTTATATCTGTCTGAATTTCAAAGGGAGTTGCAATTTCCAAGCAGCAGCCACATAAAGGCCCGCAGGGGACGCTGATGTCAGCGTTGATTTGGCTGTCTTTCCTCCAAGTTTGTTGCCATGCTCCAGTCAAAATACTGGAGCTCAATTTTATATTGATATGTGAAGCGAGGAAACATGATCTACGAGGAGAGGAGAAAAAAAAAATCCAACACTGAATATCATTTTTATAAACAAAACATTTACGCCTTATCGCAAAGCTTTGAGCTCCCACAGTCTTAATCGGTTCGTGCTCTCTAAGCCCATGTGGGAAGGCAATTCTCCACATGGAGACAAAGGTCTAAAAGAATATATATTTATATATATATATATATATTTTTTTTTTTAACGTACTTCGTTCACCCACTCAGACAAATGTTCATTTAATCCTCACATGAGTTCATGTTGTGGACGAAAATGCCCAATTTAGTGTGATGTCTTTATTTGATTTATCTTTATTAGTAAAGATCAGCATGCCCACTGTGGATCATTGAGAGGCAAAAAGTGTTTTTGATTTGTGCAAAATCTCAAGTCTATTAAGACCTCATCTAAACCCAATTCAACATCTGTGGAAGGAGATGAAGTTATAGGGGTCATTCAGCCGCGTTGGCCCATTTTTCAACAACAAGCTCAATTTATGTATTTTTATTTTATAAGAAAAATAATATGAGCTTGCACATCAGTTTTATCAATTTGTTTTGAAGAAATCAATACAAAATGAAGGAATTTAAATGAACAGTATGGGCACGCCTCCTCCCCTCCCTCCATGTCTTGGTTGGAAGTCACGACACAATTTGGCCATTCAAAGTTACTGTAGATACGTCGTTAATAATGTCAAAATAACGGGACCAACCAGTGGACATCTCTACTTATGCCCACTTCAACCTCTGAAAACGTCACAAAACAATTAGCCTTTTTAATGCTAGACTTAAAAATGAATGAGTAAATGAGCAGCCTACATGCAGCTTCTGTCATTGTCTTCTTCAATAAGTCACCAAGACACAAATGTTAATTGTTTGGAGGTTGTTATATATTACAGTTTCTTCCATCAGCATTGTGGCGGGATGGGCGGAGGTAATCCATGCCTGGCTGCCTCCTGACATTTAATACAATTTTAGAGTAGCAAAATGTCAGAAAACTACAACCAGTCGCCACCCAGGTTTGTGTGTGTGCATTCATGCTCTTTCTGCAACTGGCACGGTGTTTTGGATTTTGTGGAGGTGATCATTGTTTTGGCTCTTATGAGCTCATGTTTGATCCAAAAATGTTTTGCAGAACGCTTATATATTTTTGCAGATTGAAGTGGACAAGTGTAGTGATGTGCATTTGAAGTTTGGTGGCAATCAGTCGCTGTTTCAGACAACAGAACTGACAATGCAAGCAATATTACCTCGCTTGCCTCCCTGCTGAGACGGAAAAATAAGAAGCCGAGCTCCAAAATGATGCGTGTCAATTTGTCATAAATCTCATTCCAAAAAAGCCCTTAAATCACTACAGAGTTTTTTAGCGGGGTGAATTTTAGTACTGGTGTACTATTTCCATGCATACTAATTATATCGAACATAAGTGTCACTGTTAAGCCAAATCAAGTGTCCCTTTAAGGATGCCATCATTTTTGTCCAAGACAGTTACATCAGTTTTCAGTTTAATAATTTAACCACCACGATATAATACTTAAATTTCCTGATTGAATTTTCTGTGTAGCTTGATTAATTATTTTTTTTTTTTCTGTTTCACCTTCTTTCAGTGATCATTGTGAGCCATTCTTTTCTTTTAGTGGATGAGTAACAACAATTTTGTACAGGTTTCTACTGTAAGTTCTGGGCCTGTTTTAATGCATCGAGGAGGTCTTTTTTTGCAGGGAATATTTCAATTTCTACACTATAAAGACATTTTGGAGTGAAATGTGTTGTACGCGGCGGCACGGTGGACGACTGGTTAGCACGAAGGCCTCACAGTGCAGAGTTCGTGGGCTCGATTCCAGCTCCGACCTGCGTGGGTTTCCTCCGGGTTCTCAGGATTACTCCCACATTCCAAAAATATGCATGGCAGCTTGATTGGACTCTCTTAATTGCCCCTAGGTGTGAGTGTGAGCCTGGATGGTTGTTCATCTATGTGTGCCCTGGGATTGGTTGGCAACCAGTTCAGGGTGCACCCCGCCTACTGCCCGAAAATAGCTGGGATAGGCTCCAGCACCCCCCGCGACCCTTGTGAGGAGAAGCGGTACTGATAATGGATGGATGTATTGTCCATGTTCTGGGGCTGCTTTGCTACATCATGCACAGGTTGTTTGAATCTGTGCAGGATATAGTAAACATCTCAAGACTAAGAAGGCATTCTGGAGCTAAATGTGCTGTTCAGCATCAAAAGGATTGGTCTCAGTTGTGTGCTTTTCTGCACCTGATACAGCGGGTCTTAAAAACTAAAAAAGATAAAAGACTATCAAGACATGCCAAAACAAAATGCGCCGCTCAGTGTCAAAGGTTGTGTTCTGTACAGTGCTGTGTTCAAACAATCCACCTAATTGGAGTACGACAATGATTCAGAGCAATTTATTTGGCTCTCTGATTTTATTTGGCCAAACAATATATTTTTAGATGAAAACAGTGATGAGACGAGAGGTGCTGCGGGTTATTTATTAGACGGCTTAGTCGGCGAAACATGTCAGCGGTCGATATCCTCCATTTATCTTTCAATCAAAACCACCACTCAGCTCCAGCTGTGTCCCAGGTCCGTGGAGGACTTTTATTTAAGACAAATGGGATTTGAAGTCATGTCGCATATCAGTAGACCTGTAGTAACACTCCTTATTTGTTATGGATAAATGGATTTGGATACTTGAAAAGGTATATTGTAAAAAAAATAAATAAAATAAAAATCACCCAATAGCTCTGCACTCTGATGAAAAAAAATGAAAATGTATTTAGGTTCAGGTACAGGGCACGTGTGATTTTCTTCCTTTTATTTTTGTGGCTAGCATGATGTGCTTGGAGGCTTATGGCCCGTTCCGACAGGGCTGGCAGTGTTAAAAAAGAAAAGAGGCTGGCATGACATTTTCCATCCATTACTGTTATTTAAAGCTAAACCTGTCTTGGAAGATTAAAAACAAATGTGTGAGAGCATAAAACAGAAACCAAGAAGTTATTCATGTCAGTGCATTGAGTGCAGTTGAAAAATTTAAATAATTTCTTTTTGGGGGGGGGGGGTAAATTTATTCTAACCTGCACAGACGTTTTGGTTTTAACACTAATTAGATTTTTACCTCCTCAGTTTTGGAGAATTGACTTTCTGATTTTTTTCTTTTTAACCAGTACAACTATAGGAGGATTTATATAACGTTAATAATAGGCATAATTCTAATTAGCATGTAATTAGTAATTATCCCAAAAAATTTTATTTTATTTGTATTGATTAATATTAATGCATCAAAGATTACATCAATCAAAAACATTATTAAAATGAACGTTGTAGTGACATCCCAACAATGCATATTTCACAAACATACACATGGACAGGCACATATTTTTATTTGTCATTTTTAAAGACCAAATGTTAAGTAAACTTGGCCATCCATCTTCTGAATAATACTAACGGCTACATTTATTTAAAACAAGCACACGCTAGTTTTTTTTCAATGCAACCTACACAGATTCATAATTAGAACCATAGCAACATTTAGCATCCAAAATACATATGTTCGCAAATCTAAGAAAGCAGAGTCTCCATTCTGGCTTTGTACTGCATTATTGATTGTCCCGTTGGCTGCTCTTTACCATTGCTATCGCATTTTTTGGCGAAATGCCTTGGCGCTGTGTGGCGATGCATTGATCACAATCAGGCCAACAGTTGTTTGAGTGGCCAGAAGAATAGTCCACGTAAATTGATCCGTTTCGTTCTCACAAAACGAATGGCAAGTGTTTTGTTCCAAACACTTCGAAGATGTCTGTTTTCCCAACCAATTTGCTTTCGATACATGGTTTTCACAATGGTAGGTGTGATCACAATCAATTTTTAAAACAGTGTGGTGTCTGAGAATTTCTCTTTGTTTGATGAATGAACATCCCATGTCCTCCTGGAAAACTGCTAATCACAAGTTACTGTGAATTCACTTGCATTTTATGATTCATTAAATATACTGAACATTATTTATGCTTTCTAGTGAGGCTAATTTCACAATGTAGGACACAAAAACACTATAACGTGAACTCTCATTGCTAGCAGAATAAATGGACTAACGTGCGTAATTTACAATACGGCACAGCATTGAATTTCAAACGGTAATGCGGGGCTCACAACCGCAGCCTCTTACCGTTACTTCTTCCAATCTTCCAACTGTTCAAACACCTGGATCCCTCAGATAAGTTTGAAATATCAATTTATGACTGCATTTCTGACTGACTTTGTTGTTTGGAGCCCGTTATTGTTGTTCTTGATATGACATCACTTCTGAGTTTGTTTCTCACCAGGTTCGCACTTAGGGAAAAGTATTACCTTTTTGAATATATGAAATAGAAATGATATTTTTCATGCTCTATTTTTTTGTTTGATTTGTAATTATTTTACTTTGATTAAATTTGGCATTTTATGGAATAACTTCACACTCGTTCTTTAAATAAAAGCATTTTCATGTGAAGACATTGGCGACGTTCACACTGCAGGATGTGAGGCCCAATTCTGATTTTTTTGTTAAATCGGATCTTTTTATATTACAAAAATAAAATAAAATGCGAACGTGAACGCATCTGTGATGTGGCATGAATGTGTCGAGTGACACACACAGACGACGAGCTGTGCTCCAGCGTGTCAGGGTTTATATGTTTATCATCTTATATAAAGAGAGGAGCAATGTTTTGGGGAAATGAGGCAATGCTTTTCAATCTGTTCATTTCATGGAGATGTCTACCAAAGATGATCTCACATCACAGAGACTCATCTAGTCAAGATGATGTCACATCATTTCTGTGCATAGTAAATTAACCGTTTGCATGGCTGAATTACTTCCATCACCATAAATTTTAACTTTATGCTTCATGTTTCAAATGGGATTAAAGTAAAAGTAAATTGAAAAGTTAACAAGGTTACTCAAAACGAGCGTTCAAGGTGCAGACACATCACATACACATTCGAATGATATCCACATACAAAAGACATCCATTTGATTGAAAAGAAAAAATCAGATTTGGATCGTTCACACTCCATGAAAAAAATTTGACATGTCGCAATTTGGCAAAAAACAAAAATTGGAATGCTTTCAAGTGCCAAAATTAAAACAAATCATGAAAAATGTTATTTACCATGAGCGACGCTTCACTGAGCTGTCGCCGTTTGTCGTATTCCAACAAGTATTATGAAACTGAAAGTATTACAACACAGTGCAGTGTCATTGCGTTTGTTATTCTGAGGATAAGGTTCTCAGTGAGCATACAATTGTCTGCGTGTCAATAGACAATAATTTGCCAATCACATTTCACTTTGTCCAGCTGCCCTTGTTTGCTCCCACTGATATGAATTTTTTAAACGTAGCAGGGATCAGAACGAGCCTCAGGTCATTAGCTATCAGCTTACTGGGGACTCATCTGTGAGCATCGGCAGCAACTTATTACGTCAACAGAGCCACCGTCAGAAGAGGCGTGTAGTGTAGATCACAAGTATTTTTGATCGTTTTCAACCAGTTTTGGCATTGTGACCCAGGATCTTCTATTTTTAACAAAATGCGTAACAAAATACAGATAATCCGTAAACATTGGCAGCGATGAATTCACGTATAACAGACACACTTTAAAATTATATTAGGCCAAAAAAAAAATAAAAAAATATGAGTGTCCAATGAGTGAAAATGTTCACATGGAAAAGACTCAGACTTTTCCAAGAGTGTTCCTGGAAGAAAACCAAGTCCTTTAATTTTTTGCATTTACACTCTCACAACCACTGGAGCTCAACAATAAAGCGATTATAGAAAAAAAAAAAAAACTCACATAGCATCCATCTTGAATTCTTCTTGTAGATGGGACACTGCAACATGACCCATTCTTTAAAAGTGTTGCGCCAATATGTTCATACATCAGACCACTGGTTGCTCAGGTATTCTACTTTTTGAGAGTCCAAAGCAACGGTTCAGCCATGGGCTAAAGGTCTTCAACCATAAATGAGAAATTCTGTGATCCTGTACATATCCATACCACATCATGCACCAGCTTGACATATATCTGCCAGGTCGCAACCATGAGATACGAGTTTAAGGATATCAATGAAAATAAGGGAGAAGTCCTCATCATGGGTTACTTTCAAAATGTATTCAGATACAAAAAGAAAACAAAGAGGTAACATAATCCCTGCACCATAATATTCAAGTAATGTAGTTTGATTCTTTATAATTACTTTTGGATTATTCCAGTACCATCCATCCATTATCTGTACCGCTTCTCCTCACTAGGGTCACTGGGGGGTGCTGGAGCCTATGCCCGCTGTCTTCGGGCAGTAGGCGGCGGACACCCTGAACTGGTTGCCAGCCAATTGCAGGGCACACAGAGACAAACAACCATCCGCGCTCACACGAGCAAGTCCGCATTGTTCTACCCCATAAGCCACCAGCAGTCTATAAACTTAAATATTAACACATAAACTTTGCATATACTTGATGTTCTCATTCCAATAAAAAAAGACAGAGGCAGGTCTACTGTTTGACCACCTGTAAAGTTTCCTAGCTTGAAAAAAAAAAAAATCATCTGACGGCTACTTAGCAACGTGACTGAACAGTAAATGCAGCAAAAAGCAGCCTGGCATTGATCACATGTTGCTATTGAGTGGTAGATGATATATTTGTCACATATCCTTTTTAAAGCAAGGTGCAGTGTCACTTCAGCCCATATCCCACTGAGTGGCAAACATTTCCAACGATTGGCGAAGGTAGAAAATTACGCGTTCTTGTCAGGGTTTGTTCAAGGTCATCAATGTTCGCCAAACGGTCATCAGACGTTAGCCTGTGCTTTTCTTGTCACAAGGGAATTTTGAACACGTTAAAAATTTCAGTGCGACAAAAAAAAATCACTAAAACTGTTGGTGACCTGTTGATGAACTCTGACGTGAACGCAACATTTGATGCCTTCGAAAACACTCGCCATTGTTCGCCGCTCAGTGGGATAGGGGTTTTACAATTTTACTCGAGGAAGATGCAGACAGATCTGCGAAAGGTTTGCAGATCAGTCACTCAAAAGCAGGGGTGGGAGGGGTTTGGTTATGGATCGAACCATTTTTAAGCAAAAGGGAGGGTGTGCTATATTTTTGTGGTTAAAGGATTACATTTCAATCAAGTATCTACCCATATGTTTTTTTAAACAATTGCTAACTTGATTAAAAGACCACAGTATATCATTTTCTTTTGAGCACGCCATAAACAAGCCTCGAGCAAGATCACGACAATATTTGGACAAACATTAAAAGAGCCAAAAAACACCATTGAACTCAGTATTTATTTTACTTTAATTGATGAAACACCCCCTCCCATACCTCCACCACAGAATTCAAATAATATTCCCCAGCAGTCAAGAGTAGAAGCAGTATGGTAACGGTGTAGCACATGGATGGTCTTTGAGTTGCCATTCTAAACGGGATCAATTGTTATAAATCCGACAAATACAAAAACAGGAAGGGTGTTCAACCCCAACGCAGCTGATAAAACTCTACATTGTCGTCAGTGCAAGCGGCTGAAAATCCTAAACCTCACACAATAAAAGCCCAAATTGAAAACATCCTCTTTAAAGCGAGTGACGAAATAATCTGTGACCCGCCACTAATGCCCACTCCAGAGCCCTGAAGCAGTATCATTTTCCAAACGACAGCAAAAGGAAATGATTTATCATCGCAACATAATCCCGATCGCCCACATCATTAGCGACAGTCAAGCACTAATAATGTGTCGTAAGTCTTCTGGCAGCACTCGTTTGTCAAACATTTGAACTCCCCCCACCCCCCACCCCGCACGAGTGTGTTCCTGCAATCGAGATTATAAGGACCACACTACAACATTGTGCAAAGTCTAAGCTCTTTATTGGCTTCATCTATAAAAAGGATAATACCGTGACTTTGCCTTGATATAAAATGTGTAATGAGGCATCTTCAACTATTCTATTTACTTCTGAATTTATCCACAAGTCATTTTTCATTGGGATGAGGCCTCCTAATCCCTTAATGTGCTGGATCCGAACTGCAAAGTACTGAATAAAAAAAACACAAAAAAAATAAAACATGCAATTTGGAATTCGATACACATTTTTCCAGACTATTGTGCCTTAAAAAAGGACGCGTAAATGTTGAGGGGCCTCAATTGAGTGAGTGTCAAAAGTAATGTGTTTCACTTTTTCTTAAATGTTTTCGTGACACATACATAAAGTGAAAAATATTTTCGAGAGAAATCACTTGACGAAAACAAAGAAAAACTTAAGAACAAGGGTCCTAATTGTGTGTATGTAAAAACAGGTGCATTTTCCTTTTCGTACAGGGACGCGTCTAACTTACTGTGTTTGTGGATTTGGCAGAGAACGCTGCGGTTCACTAGGCATTCCACAGACCGACTGCATTTTTCATTAGACGCACCTGGCGCACCTGAAAATTTTGTAACAAAAAGTTAACTACACTTTAAATCCTGTGAAACCCGGTCTAAGTTGTGGTGCGGGAGGTGTAATGTGATTTTGGGAGGTTTTGATCCAGCCGCAGCCAGATCAGAATTATCTTTATTGGCCAAGTACGTAAAACACACAAGGAATATGTTTCCGGCAGTATGAGCTACACTACCATTACAGTAACAGGCAACTCCGATAAACAAAGATACGACAAATAATAATGGAAAATCTTGAATTGATGAAGAGGGACCATTGTGCAGTACTACCACCCCAATGATAGCATTTCAACAATTTGGACAGTCAACAGAGCAGAAATAAAGTGACCAGTGGTGCACTACTTACAATACTACGACGGTTGTGCAGATGATGCAGCTCATCGTTGCACCATTTATTAAGTGACCAGTCGCAGTACATGTAATGCAACTTTGGGTGTGCAATTATACAGAAGGTCCCAGAGTCCTTTAAAGTGTCAGTGCTCTGGAATATTGATCAACATCGACTTTTTAAGTATGTACAGAGCTGAAGCTACAATGATCCGTGGAGTAATAATGATACTAATAATGCCCGACAGGATTGTGCAAAGTTGACAAACATTTGCCAAGTACCACTATAGAATTTGAGTCAACTGTTTAGGGAGTTAACGGAAAGAGGGAAGAAGCTGCTTGAATGTCTTCTGATTTTGGTGCGTATGGTTCGATTGCACCTACCTGAGGGGAGGAGCTGGAAGAGGTGGTGGCCAGGGTGTGGGGGGTCCAGGAGAATTATCTGGAACGTCGTGCTTCCTCAAAAGGCTCAGGAAGCACGTCCTTTGCTGGGGCTTTTTTGACGTTGGCCTCCCATTTCAGGTCCTGAGAGACTGTGATTCCCAGGAGCTTGAAGGTCTCGACGATGGACACAGGACAGTTGGAAGATGTGAGAGAAAGATGTTATTGAAGTCCACCATCATCTCTACAGTCTTTAGCATATTCAGCGCTAGGTTTTGTTGGTTACACCAGTGCGACAGCTGCTCCACTTCCTGTCCGTACGCAGACTCGTCACTGTCTTTGATGAGGCTGATGATTATGGTGCCATCTGCAAACTTTAGAAGTTTGACAGCTGGATACGTTGCGGTGCAGTCGCTTGTGCAGAGGGAGAAGTGCAGCGGAGAGAGGACGCATCCTTGAGGGACCCCAGTGTTGGTGGTGCGTGTTGCTGAGGTTTACCCCCTCCCGCCAGCCTCACCTGTTGCGTGCTGCCTGTCCGATAGATATTGCACTCCGCTGATGTGTGATGGACGACATTGAATTTCATTCAGAATTTCATTCATAAATATGACAACAGCGTGAATCGAACCCTCCTTGTAGAAATCAATTTGTGGAATACATTATTTTTATTATCATCTCTCATATATTTTTAAAAGCACAACTGGTGTGTTTGTGTGTGTGGGGGGGGGGGGGGGGGTGACAGACACACGATCGGGGGTGCAAGGTGATCTCCAAGTGGCCACTTTACAGCAGCCAATTTTACCTCATCCGTAAATGGAGATTTTCTTGCAGTTTCTCATAAACGTAATTTGACAAGCCGATCTTGTGCATGGACTCCAGTAAGCGAGTCTGATATTCTTCTGACATGTACACTGTGCGCCTCTCCTGTGCTGAATTTAAAATGATTGAAAGGAGCCTCTGTGACTAGCTTGGAATCAACTTGGTTGTGTTCACTCCCACAAAACGCAAACGCCCATTTCTAAGTGTGTCCGTCAATGAAAATACCAAAAGACAAAAAACTCCAGCCATGTGCACACTTTGCACTAGACTTTCACTGGACATGAAAATACGGCCCCAACAGTTGACCTTCCTGAAAAGAAGATAAACTTTATTTATGACGCTCTTTCCTAAAAATAAGACTATAAGTCTACAAGTAAAAATATAAGAGCATTTTTGCCCATGGAGGCAGCATTTCATACAGTTGTCAAATGACGCAAATATTGCATGTGGTGCATGCAGCGAACACAGTCCCTAATATCTAACCACTGTGTCCTTCACAGAGCAATCAAGTATTGCATGTGCTGTTTACCGTAATTGAATGGTAATCTGTCACTCAAACCAAACACAATGTCGCTCTGCTTATAACCCCTGATTCATCATGAAACTTTGGTGGGGGTGCTATTACAATATGTAAAATAGCTGAGTTGTGATGACACAAGTTGGCAAAATTTATCGGGCTCCTCTCATGCATTTTGGGCCTCGAACAGCTCACAAAAGATTAAATTTGGTGTTTAAATTCACTTGATTGGTGAACAAGTGCTCTAAAGACCTAGCAATTGGTATAAAAACAATTAAAAAGTGGCCAGAAGACAAGTATATAGCGGCCATCAGTCGCCTCAGAGATGCACTGCTGTCTGCAATTAGGCACTATAAATTGCAATTACCTTTCTCTGTGTCAGTGGTCAACAAATCAGGAAGTAGCAAATATTTGGTGGCGTCTTTTTGGCGGTGACAAACAATGTGACGGTGTAATTAAAGCGGCTTTACCATGGGCGCAAAAGTAACATGACTAAGTCAGACAAATACCAGTGTCAATATGTTCACAGGCAAATTAATAATGAATCTTGTTTAATAAACAATGGCCGCAGAATGCTAAACAGTCATGGATCCCGCCGCTATCGACCAAACCTTTTGCAGTTTATTGCCGGGGAGGGTGAAGGGTAGGATGTTTTCATTCCTTTCAAGGAGAACACAGCTGACATCTTATCTTATGACAAAATAACTGTTACATATACACAGCATCGTTTATTTGGAAATACCTGCATGAATTGTTATTGTTTGCCTTAAAAAGAGAGCCAGACTGCAGTGGGAGACTGCATATGTGCATGTGAGCTTTGTCTGCCACGATAACCCAACACCTGCTTTATTTCCTAAAAAAGATGACACACTATTGATGCTGCGCCTTTCTTAAAAGAAGATAAACGATTGATGTTGCATTTCTCTCAATTCCATAAGAAGAAAGTTAATCAGTGAGTCCTTAAGTAAGAAAGCAGGCCAACCCACGAATAAGTTTGTTCATAAATACTTCAGTCAGTTTTTAAGTATACATGTTGGTCCCTAATGAAGTCTCTCCCAAATTCAGTTTAGGTGAATAAGTGATTGAGTCATGGTGCCTGTAAGTAACAAAGGTCAATCTGTAACAAATCATTGTAAGTCCATAATGAAGCAAGTCAATCGGTAAGCAAGTTGTTCTGTAAGTCAATCAGTCCTTAAGTAAGTCCAAAATGCTGCTCGTCTACTAAATGGAGCTTGCAGGAGGGAGCAGTGAGCACATAACTCCAATTCTCGCTTCCCTTCAGTGGTTGCATTTTAAGATGATTTTATTTGTATTTAAATCTTGCAATGGTCGCCCTGCACATTACCTCTCTGAGCTCCTCCACCTCTGCATATTTGCCCGGTACCAAAGACCAAGAGGCGGCCCGGAGGGAATCGCGCTTTTCCCGTTGCGAGTCCCTTTCTTTGGAATGACATTTCGTTAAACGATAGGCAATCTCCCTCTCTGTCCACTTTAAAACTTGTCTTAAAACACATTTTTATTCTTTGGCTTGTGATTCAACATGAGAGTTATTTTAACTGTCTTTAATTTTATATGTCAGATTTTTACTTTATGTACAGCACTACATATGCAACTATGGGTGTATTGAAAGTGAGGTGTAAAATAAATTGAGCTGAGTTGAGTTGGTCAGTCACTAAGTAAGAGAGACAGTCTGCAAGTACTGTCATTAAATCCCTACGCTTAAACCCAATAGAGCATGCCTTTTTAACCTGCTGAAAGATGCGAAGGAGGGAAGTCACAAACATATTTATTTATTCATGTATTAATGTACCAGCTCATGTATTTCACATGCGGCATAGCAACTTTGCGTCACCATGCCCCATTTTGAGTGCGGTCAAGCGATATGCGAGAGAGGCACCATGTTTACCCCGATTTGCACCTGAAGGGGCTTTTGCGGCATGAAAGAGAAAAATAATGTCGCTTAACACCACCGCCCCGTAACCACTACCCCCCTCCTCAACTCGCTCATTGTGCTCTGCTTATCGTAAGCACTCAGCAGTGTCGTCGTCTAAAATTAGCTCGTGCTGGCTGAGCACTATCTGGCCGAGATAGAATAAGGTGGCTCTTGTTGAGTATCGGATGAGGGGTGAGGAAGAGAGGAGCTTCTGCTGCTGTATTATTAATCTTGAGATGTGGTGAGAAAGAAGAAAAGGGGCTTGATGCCGCCTTTCTTTCCCTGTGGCTTCACAGAAATCAAAATAAAAGAAACAAAAGCGCAGCTAAATGAGGCTGCCATCCTCACCTGGCACCGCAATGTGAAGTGAGACCCTGGTGAAAAGCGCCCCCTAGAGGTAGGCAAGACAAGAGCACAGGGGGCGAGAGCTCACGCACACACCGACGCACGCACACACCCTAAACCAGCTACAGAAACACAACCAGTGTTTTTTTCTCCTGCCCTCAGTGGAGATTTGGGATGCCCCTCATTGCACTCATTCTACCGTCTATACTTGGGTAGCTGTTTGTCTCTGATAAAGAAAAAAAAAGTGCTAGTTTGTGCGCGTGCATGTGCTTCAACTACTAGATGGACTTGCACGGGTTCCGCTCCAAAGCATTATAGATTTTGGCACTCCATTTTGTAAGACCTTTTCTGGAATATGTTGTTGGGATTAATGTTGTTATTTGGGGGTATACTTCTTTGAATGTGTGCAGTACAAACACAAACCAACTGTTTTGGACTCCACTAAGCAATAATAATAAAGAAAAAGGGGAGGTGGGATTGTTCTCATTGCCTTATTTGAGTTAAGGTTGACTGTCAGAGACAGTCTGGGTGAGTCAGCCAGTCATTAGCAGAATTCAGTCAGAGTCAACTGTCAAAGTCAGGTCATAGGCGCCAGTCAGAGTGGAAGGATGTCAATCATACTCAGTCAGAGTAAGTAAAAGTGAGTCTGAGTCAGTTAATAATGAGTCAGTCTATCAGAGTCTGTAAGCTAGTGCCAGTCAGAATTGTTTAATTGGAGTCATTGAAAGTGAGTCAGGTGTGGTCAATCAATCCTGGTCAGTCAGTCAAAGTAAGTAAGAATGAATCAGAGTCAGTCATGAGTCAGTCAGAGAAGACATAGTCATTGATCTGATTTAGTCATAATAATAATAATTATTATTATTATCATTATTATTATTATAAATGTATTTCTCAATTATAATTTATTTGTGGAGCACTAACTATACAATAAATGTAACAATAAGACAGTGTGACTCTGAATCAGTCAGTTAATGAGAGTCAGTTATGAGTCAGTCATTTAGTAAGACTCTGTTAGTCAGTCAGTCAATCGTAGTCTGATTCAAACAGTTTGTCATTCAGAGAAAGTCAGTCAGTCAGTCTGAGTTAAAGTAAGAGTAATTGTGAGTCATATTCTCTAGTGGCAACTCTTTCGGTTTTACTTGCCACTGTAGGAGCGGGTGAATAATAACCAGCCTGATGCGACAAAACGTCGAACTCAGGATCTTCGTTCCACAAGTTTACTAATATTTCCAATTACTCAAACATGACGTGGTCGAGGTCGTCGATCGATGTAGCTTGAGGTCGCTGATCTTGGTTGCCGTTCTCGGAGCTCGTTGACCAGCGTTGGTGTCGTGGCTGTCGCCGTGGCTGTTAGAGTTCGCTGATCTGCGTCGTCGTTCGAGTTTGCTGATCGGCGTCGTTGTCGTTCGAGTTTGCTGATCGGCGTCGATGATTGAAGTCGTTGATTGGAGTCGTTGATTGGAGTCGGTCAGAAAAACTATGTCACCACCACCCGACCTTCTGAAAGTTTTCATGGCATGTCACATGACTACTATTTATACTGCAAGTCACATCACTACTTTCTCACGTGTTGCTCGTTAGTTAATCAATAGCGTTTCTTACGCACGCAATACTAAACTAAATTTTCTTCTTTCATGAAGTAACATTAAGCATTGCAATCATGTTTAAAGGATAACAATAATAATGAATTCAAAATAGTAAAACATTTCTCAATATGGCTCTTACAGATTCAGTCAGTCATGACTCAGTTATTCTGAGTTGGTTGGTATGTCAGAGTCGGGTAGTCAATGCCAGTCGGGCTGAGCCCATCAGTCCGTCAGTCAGTAAAGCTGACCGAGCTCACTGAGCGGCGAAGAGTTTGTGAACATAGCAAATGTTGACTTTTCATTTGCATGTTTTCTTGTTCAGTAAGATTCATTCACTCGGACTCAGTCAGTCACGAGTCAGCCACTCAGTATCACTTAGAAAGATTCAGACCGTTCCAGTAATTAGAGTCAATCAGCCCGTAATTGTCCGTGAGAGTCAGTCTGTGTCAGTGTTTCCTATCTACAGTAAAATATGTCATAGCAAATGTTTCCTTTGTCTCATGGATGTCTGGCTCTGGAGCTCAATTTCTGGCCGATAATTCTGGGTTGTCGTTGAATGGGCTCCGTTTTTAACAATTGCCTTAAAACCCTTTTGGAACCATAACTGACAATTGTTTTGAAACCCTTGTTTGCAACCCTAACCCAGGTTTAAAACCTTTCCTGTCTTGAAACCTTGACTAGAAACCCTATCCTTACACTTATAACCCAGAACCTGTCTACCTTGTTTGGAAACCTTTTTTGAAACGCTGTAACTTCCATAAAAACCTAAGCGTTGCCTTAACTCCCTTTTTTTGGAACCTTTGCCCTTGTATAAAACGCTAACCCTGCCTCAAAGTTTTGTAACCCTAATGACAAACACGAACGCTGACCCAATCTCTGGCTAGAAATGATACATTGAAAGCCTATTTCTGTATTGAAACTTGCTTTGAAACCCTCAACCGGCTACACATTTATAGAGTTCATCATATGTGTTGACCTTGGCTACTCTTAACCCACCCTCACAGATTGTAGGTCTATGTTTCAGTTTAAGCCTGATATACTCTTGTTTGTTTTTTTTGTTTTTTTTAAAGCTTGTGATATTTTGGTCATTGAGCTTCAAGCTACTTATCTGGGCCAGCCATACAGGAAGCGGCTGACTCAACAGCATTTGGACTGAAATAAAGCATGTGGGCTCGGGGCAGAGAGGATATGCAAAACAGCGGGAATGTATAAATAAATCTGTTTATTCCCTCCAATATTTGGAGCCACTTATATTATCATATGGAGCACGGTGGGTCATGCCGCTGAGGGAGAATGACATTTCCCAAACTGGCGTCCATGTATGGAAATGTCATCAGAGGAAAACAAGAAAGTCCATTCACAATTTATGAATTACTGCAAGTAGGAAACGACAGGAGGAGTAAAAAGAAAAATGCCAGCAGTGACTCTTCATCCACCAGCGTCCCAGTGAGGTGGTTCTAGACTGGAGATGGCTTTTCCAAGATAAAGCTGCAATGAAAAATGAACAACTGCAACAAACACACTGGCTCTTGCATGATTCATGTACATTGTAATGGAAAAAGTGAGGACCAAATGACACAGGGAGACCCTTCATCCATAAAGACACAGAAACGCAGCATGTACAATGTCGGAGAGTCCCAGGCAATAACAGAACAAATCATGATTCACATCAGATATTTATGTTTCAGTATGTAACCCAGCAAATACCCAGAGATCATAATCTCTAAACTTTCACCCAAATTTAGCTCAGTAGTGACCGCTCACAAATCTTTAATAATTCAGTCCCCAAAGACAACTTCACTTAGCAACATGAATTTTGGTCGGCAAGTCGATCATGAGCAGACCCACAAAAAAAAAAAAAAAAAGTCTCAAGAGCGGTCAAATTGCGTTGTGATTTATCACGCTTTAAATGTCATCGGGCACGTGATATTAGCAGAACATTACGAGGTCCGAAACAGTATTTTGAAATAGTGTGATTCAGGAAGGTGGACTCAAGCTTCGAGGTTTTAGCTTCATTTGAACCTCTTGTTAACAGCCATTGTTGTTATCAATGAAGGTGGTTTGCGTATGGTCACACAAGACCTATGGTGACGAGTCACCGAACTGCAACATCCATCAATCCATTCATTATTTCAACCGCATCCCCTCACAAGAGTCGTGGGGGAACTGGTGCCTATTTCAGCTGTCTTCGGGCATATAGGCAAGTTACACCCTGAACTGGTTGCCAGCCAATTGCAGGGCACACAAAGAGGAACAACCATTCGCGCTCACAGTCATACCCTGGGCCAATCAACCTGCCATGTATGTTTTTGGAATGTGGGAGGAAACTGGAGTACCCGGTGGGAACGCACACAGGCGCAGGGAGAACATGCAAACTCCACACAGGAAGGCAGGAGCTGGAATCGATCCCACAACCTCTGCACTGTGAGGCCATTTTTCTAATCAGTCATCCACCGTGCCGCCCGCAACATTTACTGTTTTATTTATTTATTTTTTGGGGACAACCTTATTCCAGGAAAACGTGCGTATGTGCTGTCCACACTGGTGTTTTGAGCGACAATCACAATCACTTCCAGGCTTCAATAACTTGGGCTCATACACTGAAATGTTTTCGTTCCGTGATAAATGATGTTCTGTGAAATATTGACATTATCAGTATGAAGAACTAAATGTATTTAATAAAGTAACATTTTATCATACCTTAAGAGTAACTATAGTCTGATTACCTGAATGGAAGAAGTAACTCGTTAGATTAGTCATTAATTGAAAATATAAATATTTTGGAGCAACGCGTTACATCAGTGGTGAGCGGTCAAGGCCTTCTCTGCTAGACTAACATAATCAAGAAATCATGATCATATTCTTCACTTGATGTCATATTATTATTATTATTATTGTTTTTGTTGTTATTATATCATAGTGTTGTATTTTTAGGTGAGAGCTTTTATCCAATCAGAATTCAGCTAGCTCGTGTTGCCAGGCAGATTTCACCATGCCAGTAGCACGCACTATTTGTCCGAGGCCTTCAGATACAATCGTGCGGGCATCTGTTCTGTGTCTCAAGCGGGCTTTTACAGTTGCGATAGCCAATCAGATCATGAGTTGGTTCCAGTGAGCCTTCACACTGGCCTCACACTGGAGGTGATGAGCGCGTTTTGTGATTGGATATTCACCTGTAAGGGGGCAGCCCTATGTGGAATCAACACACCCGGAAGTCGTAACTGGCGACCGTTTGAAAATATAAAATATATTCTTGCTTTTTTAAACCACAATGGCTGTAGGAGGGCAAATTGTGGATTAGTGATGAACAAACTCGCTTTGTCATTTGGATGCATTACAATTGCTAACCTGCCAGTCACTTTCTCAACACTTATGCCATTCAATGAGGTGCTTTCAAATAAGGCAAGGCAGACACTTAACAGTTTGAAACAATTCAATCCAACGTCAAGATACTCCGAGCCGGTTGAGAAAGCTGGCTGGATGCCAAAGCAGGAATTAGGAAATCTCTTCCAGTTGCCTCTCCCTCATGTGAAAAGTAAGGACAGAAGTGCTTTAAAAAGACAAGGACGGACAGGCATGGAGGACGATTATTTTCATGAATAAGGACCAATGACGGAAGAGTTTCCCAGGTGGCGGACGGAGGACGGACGGCAGCTGCTATGGTACCTACGAGACTTACGTGTGGGGGGCCTATAATTTGATGCGATGCCTCCAGTCTTCATGATAGACAGATTTACCAAATGTCAAGATAAAGACCGAACAATGACTTGCTATTTTTGAGGAAAGAGATGAATGTGATCCTGCAGCATGTTCCACACTGGTAACTATTCACAAATGCCAGTAATCCGAGTCGCAGGAGTTTACAAAGCCCGACAATCGTACGTGTTTGCGTAGACATATTGATCGGCGAGCGGTGTAATCCTCCACCGTGACAACGGTTAGCGAGATTAGGGGGCTCAGGCCGCGTAGTCGCCCCTTTTAGGCGGATAATGGGCAAAAAAAAAAAAAAAGCATGTTAATTGCCCTTGACTGTTGAAAGTAAATTAATTATTGATCGCTCTCCTGACTCTTCTTCTGTACTTACATAGCCTTACAAATCCTTTTTATCTCCAGCTCAGAACAAGAGCATTTCTTCGTTTCCCCGTCATTATGCAGGCCGGCGTGCGAGGACCATGAGCCAAACCCCTCCAACCGTCCGCTTCCTGTTTTACTTCCAAATTAATTTCATTTTCTTTCCATTCACTCATTTCAAACATTGCCTCATGTTCTTGCTCTGCATGCATTCTACACGCATGTATTCCGGGCGCCCCCGCACGCTGACAAATGAACAAGAGAGCGCATGAATAAAAAGCGAGGTTGCAGGTCTGTCGTGAATTAATGACGCCGGATGTGTGCAGTCGCTGCAGCTTTGCACAGACAACAGCATCATTATTTTGCCTATTGATTTCCTCGTCTTCCTGCAGGTTGAGGAGTGGGTTGGAAAAAAAAAACTGTGTTGTGTTTGAAATGGGATTTTAAAGTCGGACATCTTGCAGCATGCTTGGATTAATGCTTGAAAATGAGCTCTGTGTCTGTGTGCCTGAATGCATCTCATCTGAGACTGCATTCACTGTCATCTTGCATTATGTTGTTACAGTGTGTGCATGTCAAACCACATCTCCGGTCTGAGTCACAAAAGTACTGCGAAGGTCCAAATCCTGACGGTCACATGGACAACAATGCTAATACCTAATATAGTGAAAAACTGAAATTAGCCCTACAATGGATGATTCAAATGAAAATGGCAGACTTCTTGCGGTTTTTCAGGTATGGATGTCATTTCAGGCAATTTATTCGGGTCTATGGTTCATGATGGTGAGTCATCAAACTTTGCCATCATGCATTCAATAATGAAAACTCATTTTTTTTGTATTTCAGTGCAATTGGACAAAATGACTTGGATGAGTTCTATTTGAAGGACCTTGAAATGGCTGAAAATACTTCTAGTTGTCTGTGAAATCCAAAATAGAAGACTTCAAGTGTCTTCAGGCATTGCTCCTTGAGATTTTTTGTGGGTCTGCTTGAGAAAGACATGTCTGTAAAATTTCATGTTTTCCTTCTCGGGATGGATTTGCAAAATGATTGATTAATTAATATACTTGCTCTTTTTCCTCCAATACTGATATTTTGTGATTTTTTTTCGAATCAAATACTTGACAATGACTGATCATTTCACGACATAAATATGTTTTGTTCAAAACATATGAGTGATAATAAATTACATTACCTAATTTGTCTAAAGGATATCTAAGAGTAAACCTCTAAGGGCACAGATGAACTCTTTTTGAACTCCAGATTAGCGACCATTACATTCAAAACAAAATTAAACAAGCGTCAATAAAGAAAATTCTAACAAAGTAATTAACATAAATATCAGTTACATAAAGTATATATTGACTAAACCTATTTTTTTGTATTCTTTGTCACACCTTTATTTGTATTATTATTATTATTATTTTTATTATTATTAGTATTAGTATTATTATTACTGGTCAAAACAAATGTCCTGAAAAGCAAATGAAATGTTTAAATTATAAATAATAGGATAATTATGAATAAAAAAAAAGAAAAACTCTTTAATATGTTTTTACCTTTACAAATCCCACAACTACTATTTCCAATTACCTTTACATGTTTTTCATTTAGGGCAGCTTGGGTTTTCTCCGGGTACTCCAGTTTCCGCCTACATTCCAAAAACATGCATGGAAGTTTGCTTGAACTTGGTATGATTGAGAGCGGGAGTGGTTGTTCAACTTTGTATACCCTGAGATTGGCCGGCAACCAGTTCAGGGTGTACCCCGTCTACTGCCTCAAGACAGCTGGGAAAGACTCCAGCAAGCCCGTGACCCTTGTGAGGAGAAGCGGAACAGATAATGAATGGAAGATGGATGTTTTTTGGTTACTAATAAGTAGGATGAATTTGGAAATTCATTCAGACACCCACTCTGAGAATGTAATGGGTGGGAGAACAACCACTTTTTTTCCCCGTTTGTTTTCATTTTAATTTATGCACGTTTTGATGTCAAATCAATTCAAATCCCCCGTTACAGCCACAACCTTCGCATCTTGCGTGTCTGTGTCCCCAATCAGAGCGGTCAGAGCACACTCCGGCATTTTAGGATTTAATTTAATTATTTTTTTTTTGTATGGGCTACAAAACAACTAAATAATTCAGAGAAACACAGATATTGGCAAAAACGGAAAATAGCTAAACATTTTATATGATGCAGCAGGGGCGCCGAAAAGGGGGGAATACGGAGCAAAATTCTAGGGTCCCATGATTGACAGGGGCCCAGAAGGGCCGCTAATAAAATTATAATCCTGACAAAATAATATGACACTCAGTACAATTAGCGTACAATTAAACGTACAATTAGCCATAGATTTAATTTACAGATCATCATATTGTTTTGTGCATAAGCACAAACAACAGTCAGTACCCGTCCCCCCACCTTAAGGCGGAGGGAGGCTACCCTCTCGGCCACCGGAGTGAACCCCAATGTACAGACGCCAAGACGGGGGTCAATAAGTATGCCCACACCTGCTCTGCGCCTCTCACCTTGGGCAACTCCAGAGTGGAAGAGTATCCAACCCCTTTCGAGAGGACTGGTGCCAGAGCTCAAGATGTGTGTGGAGGTGAATCTGACAATGTCATGTTGGAACTTATCTGCCTCACACACCAGCTCAGGCTCCTTCCCTGCCAGAGAGGTGACATTCCATGTCCCAAGAGCTAGTTTCTGTAGCCGGGGATCCGAGCGCCAAGGTCTCTGCCTCTTGCCGCTGCCCGGCTCACATGAGAC
Organism: Idiotropiscis lumnitzeri; assembly: GCF_059441095.1. Lineage (NCBI taxonomy): Eukaryota > Metazoa > Chordata > Actinopteri > Syngnathiformes > Syngnathidae > Idiotropiscis > Idiotropiscis lumnitzeri. The sequence goes on from NC_142394.1 coordinate 8,951,461, forward strand.
TATTCGACATTTTCAGATGCGAATGGCTTAGGGTCTACTCTGGCAACGTGAGTGGTCCTGTGTGAAAAGCCCATATGAATGGGCCACTGCCTCGTCGTGGTTTACCCAAATTTGAAATGATCAACCTTGAATTTAATTTTATGAGACTATTCGACTATTTAAGATGCAAATGGCTTAGGACCTACGTTGTTAAATCTAGCCTGAAGGGATGGCTATGTTCCTCGTTGGTCTAGGGGTATGATTCTTGCTTCTGCTACGAGAAGTCCCGGGTTCAAATCCCGGCCGACCCCTTAATTTCCTTGGGTTTGGCATGATGAACCTGAATTTGGAATATAATTGTGAGGAAGGAATGGTAAAGTGAATAGTCCTGTGTTCAAAACGCATACAAATGCTTACCCACCTCGATGCGGTTTTACCCAAATTTGAAATGTTGAATTTGATTTTATGAGACTAATTGACGTTTTCAAATGCGAATGGCTTACGGCCTACTCTGGCAACGTGAGTCTTCCTGTGAAAAGCCCACACGAATGCTTCACTTCCTCAACGTGGTTTACCCAAATTTGGAACGTTCCACCTTGTGTTTGAATCGATGAGACTGTTCGACAATTTCAAATGCAAATGGATTAGGACCTATGTTGGAAAATCTAGCCTGGACCCACGACGATGTGGCTCGTTGGTCTAGGGGTATGATTCTCGCTTTGGGTGCGAGAGGTCTGGGGTTCAAATCCCCGACGAGCCCTTAATTTCCTTGGGTTTGACATGGTTGACCTGAATTAGGAATTGAAGCGTAATGTTTGAATGGCAACGTGCATCGTCTGGGTTTCAAACCCCCTAGGAATGCTTGACGACCTCAATGTGGTCTATCCAAATTAAAAATTGTGTACCTTCAATTAAATTTTATGAGACAATTTAAGATGCAAATGGCTTAGGCCAAATGTTGGTAAAGCTAGCCTGGGACCATGTCGTCACGGCTCGGTCTTGGTCTAGGGGTATGATTCTTGCTTTAGGTGCGAGAGGTCCGGGGTTCAAATCCCGGACGAGCCCTTGATTTCCCTGGGTTTGGCATGGTTTACCTGAATTTGGAATGGAAGCGTAATGTTTCAATGGCAACGTGTGTCGTCTGGCATTCAAACCCCCTAAGGAATGCTTGACAACCTCAATGTTGTCTATTTAAAATTACCAACCTCGAATTACATTTTATGAGACACTCTAAGATGCAAATGCTTAGGGCAAATATTTGTAAATCTAGCCTGGAGTCTCGTCCATGTGGCTCGTTGGTCTAGGGGTATGATTATCGCTTAGGTTGCGAGAGATCCCGAGTTCAAATCCTGTACGAGCCCTTACTTTCCCGGGGTGTGTCATGGTTTACCTGAATTTGGAATGGAAGCGTAATGTTTGAACGGCAACGTACGTTGTCTGGGTTTCAAACCACCTGCGAATGCTTGACTACCTCAATGTGGTCTATCCAGATTTAAAATGATCAACCTCTTATTAGATTATATGGGACTTTTAAGATGCAAATGGCTTAGGGCCTATATTGGTAAATCTAGCCTGGAGCCATGTCTACGTGGCTCGTTGGTCTAGGGCTATCATCCTCGCTTCGGGTGCGAGATATCCCGGGTTCAAATCCTGGACGATCCCTTGATTTCCTTGGGATGACATGGTTTACCTAAATTTGGAATGTAACCGTAATGTTTGAATGGCAACGTGCGTTGTCTGTGGTTCAAAGCCCCGAGCAATGCTTGACGACCTCAATGTGGTCTTTCCAAATTTAAAATGATCAACCTTGGATTAGATTTTATGAGACACTTGAAGATGCAAATGTCTTAGGACAAATGTTGGTAAATCTAGCCTGGGGTCTCGTCCATGTGGCTCGTTGGTCTAGGGGTATGATTCTCGCTTCGGGTGCGAGAGGTCCCGGGTTCAAATCCCGGACGAGCCCTTGACTTCCCTGGGTTTGGCATGGTTTACCTGAATTTGGAATGCAACCGAAATGTTTCAATGGCAACGCGTGTCGTCTGGCATTCAAAGCCCCTAGGAATCCTTGACAACCTCAATGTGGTCTATCCAAATTTTAAATTATCAACCTCGAATTAGATTTTATGAGTTCCTTTAAGATGCAAATGGCTTAGGGAAAATATTGGTAAATCTGGCCTGGACACTCATCTAGGTGGCTCGTTGGTCTAGGGGTAAGATTCTCGCTTCGGGTGCGAGAGATCCCGGGTTCAAATACCGGACGAGCCCTTACTTTCCTTGGGTTTGTCATGGTTTACCTGAATTTGGAATGGAAGCGTAAAGTTTAAACGGCAACATGCGTCGTCTGGGGTTCAAACCACCTGCGAATGCTTGACTACCTCAATGTGGTCTATCCAGATTTAAAATTATCAACCTCAAATTGGATTTTATGAGACTATTTAAAATGCAAATGGCTTAGGGCGTACGTTGGTATATCAAGCCTGGAGCCACGTCAACATGGCTCGTTGGTCTAGGGGAATGATTCTTGCTTTGGGTGCGAGAGGTCCTGGGTTCAAATCCTGGACGAGCCCTTGTTTGACATGGTTTACCTGAATTTTGAATGGAACTGTCATGTTTCAATGGCAACGTGCGTCGTCTGGCATTCAAAGCCCCAAGGAATGCTTGACAACCTCAATGTGGTCTCTCCAAATTTAAAATTATCAACCTCAAATTGGATTTTATAACTATTTAAGATGCAAATGGCGTAGGGCCTACGTTGGTATATCTAGCCTGGAACCGCATCTACGTGGCTCGTTGGTCTAGGGGTATGATTCTCGCTTTGGGTGCGAGAGGTCCCGGGTTCAAATCCCGGACGAGCCCTTGATTTCCTTAGGTTTGACATGGTTTACCTGAATTTGGAATGTAACCGTAATGTTTGAATGGCAACGTACGTTGTCTGGGGTTCAAAGCCCCTGGCAATGCTTGACGACCTCAATGTGGTCTATCCAAATTTAAAATTATCAACCTTGAATTAGATTGAGACTTTTTAAGATGCAAATGGCTTAGGACAAATGTTGGTAAATCTAGCCTGGAGCTTCGTCCATGTGGCTCGTTGGTCTAGGGGTATGATTCTCGCTTCGGGTGCGAGAGGTCCCGGGTTCAAATCCCGGACGAGCCCTTGATTTCCTTGGGTTAAAAATGGTTTACCTGAATTTTGAATGGAACTGTCATCTTTCAATGGCAACGTGCGTCGTCTGGCATTCAAAGCCCCAAGGAATGCTTGACGAGAGGCGAGAGGTACCGGGTTCAAATCCCGGACGAGCCTTTGATTTCCTTGGGTTTGGCATGCTTTACCTGAATTAGGAATGGAACCGAAATGTTTCAATGGCAACGTGTGTCGTCTAGCGTTCAAAGCCCCAAGGAAGGCTTGACGACCTCACTGTGGTCTATCCAAATTTAAAATTATCAACCACGGATTAGATTTTATGAGACCATTTGATGCAAATGGCGTAGGGCCTACGTTGGTATATCTAGCCTGGAACTGCATCTAAGTGGCTCGTTGGTCTAGTGGTATGATTCTTGCTTTGGGTGCGAGAGGTCCTGGGTTCAAATCCTGGACGAGCCCTTGAATTCCTTGGGTTTGACATGATTTACCTAAATTTGGAATGTAACCGCCATATTTGAATGGCAACGTGCGTTGTCTGTGGTTCAAAGCCCCTAGCAATGCTTGACGACCTCAATGTGGTCTATCCAAATTTAAAATTATCAACCTTGAATTAGATTGAGACTTTTTAAGATGCAAATGTCTTAGGACAAATGTTGGTAAATCTAGCCTGGAACCTTGTCCATGTGGCTTGTTGGTCTAGGGGTATGATTCTCGCTTCGGGTGCGAGAGGTCCCGGGTTCAAATACCGGACGAGCCCTTGATGTCCTTGGGTTTGGCATGGTTTACCCGAATTTGGAATGGAACCGAATTGTTTCATTGGCAATGTGTGTCGTCTGGCATTCAAACCCCCTAGGAATCCTTGGCAACCTCAATGTGGTCTATCCTAATTTAAAATTATCAACCTCGAAGTAGGTTTTATGAGACTATTTAAGATGCAAATGGCTTAGGGCCTATGTTGGAAAATCTAGCCTGGACCCGTGACTATGTGGCTTGTTGGTCTAGGTGTATGATTCTCGCTTAGGGTGCAAGAGGTCCCGGTTTCAAATCCCAGACGAGCCCTTACTTTCCTTGGGTTTGTCATGGTAGACCTGAATTTGGAACGGAAGCGTAATGTTTGAATGGCAACGTGCATCGTCTGGGGTTCAAAGCTCCTAGGAATGCTTGACGACCTCAATGTGGTCTATCCAAATTTAAAATGATCAACCTCGAATTAGATTTTATGAGACCCGCTGAGATGCAAATGGCTTAGGGCAAATGTTGGTAAATCTAGCCTGGAGCCTCGTCCATGTGGCTCGTTGGTCTAGGGGTATGATTCTCGCTTTGGGTGCGAGAGGTCCCGGGTTCAAATCCCGGACGAGCCCTTACTTTCCTTGGATTTGACATGGGGTTGACCTGAATTTGGAATGTAACCGTAATGTTTCAAGGGCAACGTGCGTCGTCTGGTGTTCAATCCCTCAATGTGGTCTATCCAAATTTAAAATGAGCAACCTCTTACTTGATCTTATAATACTTAAGATGCAAATAGCTTAGGGCCTACGTTGGTATATCTAGCGTGGAGGCATGTTTACGTGGCTCGTTGGTCTTGTGTTATGATTCTCGCTTATGGTGCGAGAAGTCCCGGGTTAAAATCCTTACTTTCCTTGGTTTGTGATGGTTTACCTGAATTTGGATTGGAACCGTAATGTCTGAATGGCGACGTGGGTCGTCTGGGGTTCAAAGCTACGTGATGGCAAATAAACAACTCCACTAACAAGTAGCGTTCTAAACGAGGAGGCGAGCAAGGAGGCGCTAAGCATGCTAATCGCTAAAATCAATTACAGAGTAATAAGTGCTTCGATGTACGCTCTACTTTTAACAGAAGTCTGACTCGGACCGCGTTTGGGCAGAGAGCCAGCGGCTCTGAACAGAAATGTTGTATTGCAACCATTACGTATCTAAAACATAAAATAAAACAACCGCTACGTTAGCAATTTAGCAGACGCTCTCAGGCCGGAACACGGAATGGCTGACGTCATCACGACGAAGAGGTTTGATGTCAAACGTATAGTAAACGTAAAAAAAAATTTAAAAAAACGTATAGAAAACATTGTTTAAAATCCCCCTGGCTCTTCTTTTTGTCTTTTCTATATTATGTACGTATTAATAACTGTGTTTGGTTTGTTAATGTTAATAAAGTTAAAAAAAAAAAAAAAGTATAGTAAATATTTATCATCTCATCAATATTTGCACAACAGAGTACTGGGTTTCGAGATCCTCACAATAATAGTTCTCAAAATTATATTTCTCATCGATTTAGCTTTCCATCCATCCATCCATCTTCTGTACCGCTTCTCCTCACTAGGGTCGCGGGGGGTGCTGGAGCCTATCCCAGCTATCTTCGGGCAGTAGGCTGGGGACACCCTGAACTGATTGCCAGCCAATTGCAGGGCACACAGAGACGAGCAACCATCCGCACTCACACTCATACCTAGGGGCAATTTAGAGTGTTCAATCGGCCTGCCATGCATGTTTTTGGAATGTGGGAGGAAACCGGAGTACCCGGAGGAAACCTACACAGGCACGGGGAGAACATGCAAACTCCACACAGGATGGCCGGAGCTGGGATTAAACCCACATCCAATGTTGTCTCTCACTGTGAGGCCATCGTGCTAACCAGTCGGCCACCATGCCGCCCTATTTAGCTTTGTTAATGGATATTTTATTGACAATCTAACATCATTATCCAAAGTTCATGTACATTAGTACAAAATTTAAAACAATTGGTGAGGAGGGCAGGGACGCAAATTGTTTTCTTCTTGGTAGGGGAGGCGTGACAGGAAATAATTGAGAAATAATTGGTCTAGGGGTATGATGATGAGCCAACAGTAAGTGTATTTGTTTAGGAAACTTTCTCAACGCCTCACCCTCTATATTTACGTAAAATTCTTCAGTCCACCAGCTCCAGCCTGCAGAGACGACGTTGCGCGTTATCAGACCGTGAAACTTTGCCATTAGCGCCGTTTTGGCTGTGAACACAGCCAACTTGAAAGCCACTCCTTGCATTCCCTTAGAATTCAGCCCAGGAGAGGCGTGCTGTCTACAAGGCGGGCGCAGAAACTGTCACGCTTGAGTCCATGCACTAGATGGACACAAGTCGGTTTATAAGGAACTGCAAGGTCTCCACTTGCTGATGATGTCAAGTTGGCTGCTGTGAAGTGGAGAACGCCTTTCACCCCTGATCGTGCTTTCCTGTGTTTTCTTTCAGCTGGTCTAAATATCAGTATACTTTCTACCACCAAATTATCAAGTGATGTAAAAGGAACCTCCCTTAATACTTAGATATCCGCACTCTGATTCCCTGTCAACAGTACTTCCAGAAAGATTGTGAGATTATGGGGTAAATTTTATATTTATTTATTATTTTTTTTTTTTTTTGACCTGAGTTCAAACTGTGCTCGATGTATCACCTGAAGTAAATGCGACAGCTTTTGGATTCTAATTCCCAAACTAGGTCACCCCTCACACCCCACCCATCCCAGGATAAAATAAAAAAAAACTTATCTAGTGAGGCAGGCTCAGAGATGGATGACACCCAAAGCTTTGGGGGGGTTGATGTTGTTGAGAGGGAGTGCTCGTTAAACGAAGCCGTCACCCCCGCAGGTTCTTCCTTCTTTCTGGGCCTAAACGGAACATGTGTACTCAAATTAATGAAAAGGAATGAACACTTTTTTTTGCAGTTAGCCATTCATGTTTCGCAATTCTACCAGACAGAGCAGCCGGCAGTGGGTCAGGAAGCTGAGAATGTTTATTCTTTGTATATAATAAACACCAGAGGGATGTTTGTTTTCCTTAATTTGAAAGTTGTTTTACATTGCATTATTTTATGCCACCATGAAATCAGAATCAGCCGTGGTGCTCTTTATTAAAAAGGGGTCTGGTTCTTATCAACACTGGGCATTAGCATTCTGGACCATTTTCCTCCTCGCTCCCCTTTATGACAGTGCTGATAGTGTAAGATGGAATATATACAATCTCTTCTTCTTGTTCTTGTCAGTACTTGTGCATCAGCATCCAGGAGCAGCTGCATTGTGGAAATCTTAGATCTGCATTCATAGTTACTTCAAGTTTTCCCTCCATGTGACAGTGCTGTTGATCCAGGTTACATACAGCAATGACAATCTCTGCAGGTTCTGTGACTTGAGCAGTCACATCAGATCAGTAGGAGCTATTTTGCAGACTTATACAACCCCAATTCCATTGAAGTCGGGACATTGGATAGAATATAAATTAAAAACAGAATACAATGACTTGCAAATCATGTTCAACATATATAATTGAATACACTGCAAAGACAAGATTATGCATTTTATGCTTCATAAGTACCGATGCTGACTTTGGAACTTTGCGTCCATAACAGTCCAGGTGGGTCTTTTCTTCTTTGGTCCCAAGGACAAGGACGTCCACAATTTCCAAACACAATTTGAAATGTGGACTCGTCAGACCACAGAGCACTTTTCCACTTTGCGTCAGTCTTTCTTAGATGAGCTTGGGCTCAGAGAAGCCGGCGGCGTTTCTGTGAGTCATTGATAAATGGCTTTTCCTTTACATGAGAGTTTGAATTTGCACATTTGCATGTAGCAATGGATTGTATTCACTGACATTCATTTTCTGAAATGTTCCGCTGCCCATGCGTTCCTATCCTTTACACAGTGATGTCGGTTTTTGATGCAGTGCCGCCAGAGGTATCGGCGGTCACGGACATTCATTGTTGGTTTTCGGCCTTGCCGCTTACAAGCAGCAATTTCTCCAGATTCTCTGAATCTTTTGATGGATATTATAAATACCCAAATATCTTCCAATTATATGCTGAGGAACATTGTCCTTAAACTGTTGGACTATTTTCTTATGCGGTTGTGCACAAACTGGTGCACCTCGCCCCATTTCTGCTGGTGAATCTCAATTCAAGGAAGCTCCTTTTATACCCAACCATGGTACCTACCAGATCTCTATTCGCCTGTTCACCAGTGGTATGTTCCAAACAGTTGTTTGATGAGCATTCCTCAACTTTCTCAGACCTTTTGACCATCTAGCACAAGTTTTTGGAACATTGTGCATCCATAAACTTCAAAATAATTATTATTTGGTAAAAACAATAAAGTTGATCAGTTTAATGATTGCATAATTTTCTTATTAGTCTATTCAAATAAATATATGTTGAATATGATCTACAAATTATAGTATTCTCTTTTTATCTACATTTTACATATGGACCCAATTTCAATGAAATTGTCATTGTATTTGCATTAATAAGATTAATAATGAACTACAAGTCCCCAACTTCCCCCTCATGACAAGCAGCTGTGAGGATGTCGATGACCTGGTGGAAGCATCATGTTGAACTCTGGCCCGACCATTTAATTAAAAACTGCTAAACAAATTATCAATGGGAGAGTGCTCACTCTGCAGAGATGTCGTCTCGCAAGCTCGGATTTTTCAAGGCTCCATCTATACCTCTGACCTCGCAGAGTGTATGAACTGCAAACGTATTGATATGGCTATAAAAGAAAAGGAAATTGTCTCCTTTTTAGACAAAAGGGCCATCTTGACAGGATATATTTGATCACCATGGCAACAAAAAGCGGAGGGGATCAGCACTTCTTCAGCACACCCTGATGCATGTGACACATTGAGTTTATAAATAGAACACTTGGGCAGCGTCGGCCAACCACTGGCAGAGGCTCAGGTCTTGGCTGTGGGTGAAGGCAGGGGCCGGAGACCTCGGACTCTGGACATCTGGGCAGTGACGAGCTGGTGCAGCGGAGGAGATGTAGGTCCAAGCCTGTGTGTGCATATATATGTGTGTGTGTGCGTGTGTGTGGACATGACTGTCATTGGTATTTTTCCAATGAGAATGTTGATCCAATTTTGAAATTGTACCACCTAAGGGATGTTCCACTTTTGAGGTTCCTGTTTTTTGTATTTTTGATGGAGTCCTGTGTCAATTGTTCTAAACAGCCCAGAGGGTGGAATTTAAACAGCCTAGTTTTTTTTTAATTCTCCAAGAAATCTGTTTAGAGGCCACTCAAATGGGGAGCATAGCTAACAGCCCTGGAAAAGTAGCCAAGTTTCATGAAAGATAAACAATTTGTGTTTTCTAGACCAGTGGATTCCCAACCACCGGTCCTTGGCTCAGTACTGGGACGCGTACCATTTCGTACCAGGCCACACAGAGACGACCCCTCCTCCCCACCAAAAATAAATGAAGAAAAAATGTTTTTTTTTTTGTGCTGAGTTCAGCAGATACCCACGGCCATGCTTTACATAAAAACGTCACCCAGTTTTGCTACTGAGTTGGATGTGCATTTTTAATAGTGACATTGAAGAATAAATATTTTTCAATTAAGAATACAATAATGAAAACCTTTTGGACTCAATAATACACTCATCCATCCATTCTCTTCCCCTTTTCCGAGATTGTGTTGCAGGGGCATCAGCTTAAGCAGGGAAGCCCAGACTTCCGACGCGTCCACATTGCCCAGTTCCTCCTGGGGGATCCCGAGGCATTTCCAAGCCAGCTGAGAAACGTAGTCTCTCCAGCATGTTCTGGGTCATCCTCAGAGCCTTCTCCCAGTGGAACATGCCCTGAAAACCTCACCAGGGGGGCGTCCAGGTGACGTCCTGACAAGATGCCCGATTCACCTCATCTGACTCCTCTCCTTGCAGAGAAAAAGGTGCAATAGGACTCCTTCAGCTTCAGGGCATTCCTCACCGCTGGTGTCCACAAATAGGTTTGGGGTTTGCCTCCACCACAGGCACCAACCAGCTTACGGCTACAGCGCCGTCGCAACAATGGAGGCACGAAACATGGTCAACTCAAACTCCTTGTACGCCCTCTGTAAAATGTAAGTTTTACAGGAGGTGGGAGTTGAAACTCTTTCTGACAGGAGACCCATTCTTTTGAACATGGTGTCCGTGATGGAAAATCCAGGACGAGCACAGATGTCCAGTAACAGAACACTAATTGGGTTCCAATCATATCCCCCCAGGTGTCACTGTCATTGCTCATGTGAGCATTTAAGTCATCTAAGCAAAAGGGTGGAGTTCCCAGAAGGAGCATTCTCGAGCACTCCTTCCAAAGACTCCAAAAAAGGGTGGGTACTCTGAACAACTGTTTGGTGCATAAGCACAAAAACAAGCAGGACCTATCCTCAGACCCGAAGACAGAGGGAGGCTACCCTCTCGTCTACCGGAGTGGACCCCAATGTACAGGCGCTAAGCCGGGGGGCAATAAGTATGCCCACACCTGCTCTTGCCTCTCGTCATGGGCAACTCCAGAGAGAAAAACAGTTCAACCCCTCTCAAGAGAACTGGTACCAAAGCCGAACTGTGTGTGGAGGCCAGTTTGACGATATCTAGTTGGAACTTTTCTGCCTCATACACCAGCTCGAGCTCTTTCCCTGCCAGAGAGGGGACATTCCACTTGCCTAGAGCCACGTTCTGTAGCTGGTGAGCAGTCTGCCAAGGGTCTCCTTGAAGCTGTGCAGACATTTTCTCTGCATCCATGAGCAACACTCTTTGGCCGTCCATCTAACTACGCACTCGACCCCTTTGGCCCCTCACACAGGTGATGACCCCATGGGAAGGGGGACCCAGGATTGTCCTTTCAGGCTGGGCCAGGCCAAGACCCATGGGACCAGGCCCGGCCACCAGACGCTCGCCTTCGAGCCCCACCGCAAGACCTGGCACAAGAAGGCAGGGAAACTTCAACCTGGACCTGTTTGCCTTGGGTGACCCTGCCAGGAGCATAATGCCCCGCACAACTTTGCACCTAGGATCATTGCGACACTCAAATCCTTCCACCACGATAAGGTGACGGCTAATGGAGGGGTCTTACAATAATTACTTTCATATTTATCATAATCATCATTTTTCAGTTATTAAATAAAGGGCGTTTATGGAACTCACGTAATATAAATGGGCTACTTCCATCCATCCATTATCTGTTCCACTTCTCCTCACAAGGGTCGCAGGGGTGTTGGAGCCTATTCCAGCTGTCTTCGGGCTTGTTTCTAATTTAAAAAAAAAAAAAGAGTAAGACGGAAGAAGTCTTTCTAGACTTCACTTAACATAAATACATTTTTAAATCAAATCTAAAATGAGCACACTATTTTTTCCTTGACATATTTAACTATTCGTGTAATGGCAAAAGTCTACATTTATTATGTTCAATGTTTATACATATATTGATTACATTTAAAGTGTTTTCAGCCCCTATCCTACTGAGCAACAAACATTAACACGAGTTTGAGAAGGTAGTGAACGTTGCATTCTCATTCGGGTTTGTTCAAGGTTCGCCAAATGGACGCTAAACATTCAACTGGACTTTTCCCTAAGCAAAGGAATTATGAATATTTCCTTTCGACAAGAAATAAACAATAAAACTGTTGGCGAACGTCTAGTGAACGTTTGGCAAACATTTTACGAACATTTTCGTCCTTGAATGCGAGTTTTAGAACCTTTTACTGACATGTCTAGCAGCATAATATAATGCCACATTTTGAAAAATGTGCATGCATGACCCTTCGATCAATGCCAATGTTGGTATCAATATTTAAATCACACTGTCTACAACAGGCCGAGTATTGCTGCTGCCAACACTTCTCTATATTGATTGTAGAATGTTAAAATAGTTAAATCTGCTGTTCTCTATCAATATCAACCGATAGGCTATTATCGTTTCAGTTGATCTCCATTAGATCATGTCTTCCGCCTACTCCTTGTAAGTAGCCGAGCCGAAGTGGATATTTTCCATATGTAAAAGCCACTGCGGCATAATCTCCAGAGTCATACTTGCATGCGTGCTGTCATACGACGGCGCTCCCTGAATAGCATTTGGCAACCGAGAGGATTGCAGCATGTCAGATGGAGGGCTGACAACATTATTAGCGATCGCAGGACACAGTCAGCATCCGTACGGGTAATATGCTACCCGCCGATGTGTCTGTCACTTGAGGATGGGCGGGGGGGAATATGCACCCCTGTGGATGTGGGGCCAACTCGTCTCGTCGGTGTCACGTCTCGGGGATTTTAAAGTAGAGCGAGGCTGGGTTGGTTGCCATGTACATTATATTGCTGGCCGGGGGTGGTGCGTGAGGACAGGGGGTCCTTCAAATAAATAAAATAGCCTGCTGATATTTACAAATATCTCGTTTGTCAGCGTACAACTAAGGAGACCTCCGCGGAATCCAATTTCCAATTAAGTGTGCTTTTGACTTGAAGATGGAAAGTCTAATAAGTGGAGCTAGACTGACACCTGCTGGAAATTTACTTGTATGAACTGAATGAACCATATATGAACTCTGTGGGGGTGTGTGGGTATATATTAGTGCTGTCAAGCGATTACATTTTTGGACTAATTAATCTAAAAAAATCCATAATTGATCGCGATTAACTACTTTTTTTACGCAGCATGGAACCGACATCTACGGGAGGAAAATCTTGGATTTAATGTCTAAAAATAAAGTATATTTCTACGCAGGTGTTCTAATAGCGTTCTTTGATCTTTGATTATTCTTTTTCTGGATTTTACAGGAAAAACAGTTGAACGATACACCAAAGACGTACAACTAATAAGGTATTTGAAAGTGGCGTTGCAAAGTGGGCAAATTATTTTATCCAGTGAGTCATCGAGCAAATTTTTTCAGTAAAACGTTTTTGCGACAGTACACAGTAACACTCCAAGTTTGACTGCACAGTGAGCAGAGGTCACCTGCTACAGGGAGGAAATACAACTGAGTTATTTATTTTTAGTGCGTGATAGTTTAAATTCATTTCCATAGCCCTAATTTATATATATACGTTCGTGTGTGAGCATATATGTGAATGAATTCAACAATTAAAAAAAAAAGGAAAAAAACATCCAAAATGACTTTAAAATTTCTTTAATTTTAATACGGGTGAAATTGAACCTCTACAAAACACTTAATTTCATAAGCAGCAAGCTTTTTGTGTCCCTCATCATTCATTTTTAACAGTATTTTATTGATTGTCAAAAGAAGTTACACACGAGTTGGCTTCGTGTTGTTTTATTCATTACCTACCTTAACAAAATGATCAATTATTTTGTGAAAGGCAGTCAACCTGACCAACATAACCCATTACTAATACTGTATAGTGCAGATCAGGCTGACCCCACTGATATGAAACTTGTGTTTGGCACAATTAATTTAGATAATCATCTACAAAAAAAAAACGAGCCCGTTTCACATTTTTGTGTCTTGAATTATATAAATATAATTATATATATATATATTTATAGACATTTCAGATGTGTTTCAATAACTAAAACCCAAACTGACCCAGGAACAATAGTGCCACTGAAAAACATAACAGAAAGTGTTTAAACTACTAATCATTTACAGGCCACAACATTATGTGCAGCTTCATAAGATGCAAATACTGTCTTGAACATTCGGTCAATTAAATTATATATGATTGGAGACAGTTGACACTACTCAATAGCTTGTCAAAAGAACAACACTCCACTCGTGCTTTTATTGGCATCTCCGGGTGTGCACATTTACTGTTCAGTGACATGGGTAGTAGCACTACTACTCATATTTGAATCAGAAATTAAATTGACTTGAACCAAACAAAGAACATCGGACAAAATTTATCCCATAACCTTGGGGGTGGGGGGGATTTTAAATACAGCACAAAAATCCACATATATAGTGCTCCTCTCTTCAAAAAATAAGTCTCTCTTTTTTTGTAATTATTCACACTTTGTACAAGTGGCTGGATGAGAACGCTTTCCATGAAACAAAAATATACTCTCCCAAAAAAAAAAAAAATCATAAACTTCTCAATGGAGGGGTGCAGCCATTCAACTGTGCATAAGTCCAGAAACTTAAATACAGGAACAGTGAGTAATCCCCATCTCTTGTTAACGTTCATGTGGAAAAAAGGTGGCCCAAAAAAAAAAAAAAAAAAGATTGTGGTCTTCATCAGGCGACAAACTTGTTTTTGGTAGTGGAGCCGCTCTTCGTAGCCGTGTCGGCATGTGACTGGTAGCCTATTACAACTTTGGAAGGGACTCCAAGCCGCTCTTTGTAGACACGCCTAACAAACAAGAAACAGTAATCAAACTCAAAACGGCAAAGAAACAAAAGGAAACATGTCAGCCCTCTGCTCACCCTATGTGCGTGATGGCCTCCTTGTTTTCGTAGTCCGTGGTCCAGATGGCGATTTTGTCCCCTTTGGCTCGTACGTTGATGACTGCGCCGCACACGTCGTCGCTGTGGTCATCAAATGCTTCGCCCACCAGACACAAAAGCTGTGGTGCAAAGACATCTACCATGTGACAACCGGAAGGGAGGACATAATGAGCACAAACTACAGGAACAAAACTTGCCGTCTCCAACCAGAAGCGATCGAGGTCAGCCTTGCGCTGCTGCTTGGAGAGCGTGATGAGCCAGCGGCCGCCTCGCCGGTTTCGTTCATCCTCCCACATGGGCTCAATACCATCCTGTGGACAAAGGAAATACTCATGGAACCACTGCAGCCAAGTGGAGACCATGGAGTCCAATACAGTGGCATCCATAGCTAAGGAAGTAATCAGCTGTGATCTACAGCAAAGTGGAAACTGTGGACACTCAAGCATTTGGAGCTAAGGCAGAGAAACACGTTAAGTGAAGATAGGTCTGTGGCAAGGACTAGAATTAGAAAGGAAGAGAATGGCCCACTGCAGCAAAGTAGAGAGTGTGGAGTTCAATAATGCAGCATCCAGCACTAAGGTGCAGTAACATAATTTATATCAGAAGGTCATGGGACACCGGAGACAATATTAAAACAAGGGGAAAAAGATCCCTAGAGCAGATAGTCAAAATGCAGAACAGGTTGGGAGAAGACGCCCTTCAAAATATCTACCTGGATGACTACACTTCTTGTTACTGCACATCAGACATCAGACAACGACGCAGGAGGGTGTGTGTTCCTACCTTAAAGAGTGAATAGTCACAGCCGGACATCAAGTTACTGGACAGCTGAATGTGGTTATACAACCTGAAATGGCACAAAGGACACATCTTTGTCACATTCATAAATACAAAACCTGTATTGCGATTCACAGAAACTTTTTTATAACAATACTTACGCCCAGAAGTCCTCCACTGTGTCAAATTTGGAGATGAGCCGAAGGTTGGCTTGCCAGGTTTTGCTCTTGTCATTCTTGAAAAACCAAAGTGCCCACCTGCACATGCACAGCACTGTCGTTTGCTACATTGTCAAAAGTATATCAGACTTGTGCAGTAGTGGAGAACCAAACTCTGGGTCTTACCTGTTCTGTAAAGGATGCTTAATGTATGATTCCGGACTTTCAACCAGTTTTTGAACAGTCGTGTCACTCTCTTCCTTCTCAGGCTTTGGAGTGATGGAGGGTAACACCTAGTCGACAAAAGGAATAGTCAATGATTGTAATTTACGGGCAACTCTATTTAGAAACTGAGCAAGAACCAGGGCTTGGAAATAAGGCCTGAAACTAGAATCTTGGATTTTGTTTTTCCTAAACAATTTAAAGTACATTTCGCTATAAATTCGTAAAGAAAAGTAGACTTCGGGCCGTGTGACGTCATGTCAACTTCTTCCATCAATTTCTACCTCGCCAAAAATTTAGGTTTGATGAAAGGGACGTAGGGACAACATAACTTTTCGGCCAGCCTTTCCATTAGTTGCACTGAAAATGAATAGTTCTCTATCTATTCTATCAGTTATGCAACGTAGCAAACTAATAAGCACAGCCTCGTTTGCAGCCGTGCCCTGGAGAGAGGCTGCTGCTCGCGCTGCTATGCTAATAATAGCCTAGCAAGTGAGTGGAACTTTTCGAATAAGGGACATTTTATCCCACGCGGTAACACTCATGCACACTGGTTAGTTTTGTATCGAAACGGGGAAAGAACGTCTTTGACCAGTGTTCACAAAAAAAGGGTGCGAGTGAGTTGGAGTCGACTTTTAACTACCGGTGTGTAGCAGTGCACTCACCAAATAGGCGGTCGCCATCTTGTAGAACCAACCTTCCTCGCATTTTTTTCTCGGTTAAATAAGCGGATTGGACCCGCTTCAGCGCTGCAATGCGCATGCGCATCATGAACGGTGCCGCCACGACTCCAGAAATATGTGTTGCATTAAAATAGCCGTTTGTTCCCCTTAAAATTGATATATTACGTTGAGTCTTTAAATGTTCCTCTCAATAAATATTTTCTTCTGTTTTGAGGTGGGCCTCTTTAATGGAAATGAGCCACTACTCACCCACTCAACCCCACTTACTGCATGGCCAACTTATTGCAGCTTTTACAATACTTTTTTTTTTTTTTGCTGATCCATCGGTCCCCTGTGCTGTTATGTTAATGCAGTGGAACCTCAGGCTACGAATTTAATTTGTTTCCTGACCCAGTTCCCAAACTGAGGTAACTGAGGTATTACACTGATATGAATGGAAATGCAACCAGCTCCAATAGCATAACATTTTACTATATTTCATATATAATGCAATAAGAGTGGTTTTGCTAACACTGTGGAGTGTCACATCCGTACAGTAACAATGTTCACTCTGATTGCTGTTCACCCTAAATGGCCACCACCTCACATGACACAGGGCAGATTGTCTAATAATGCTTTGCATTTTAGGTTAAAAATAAAAATTAATAATACATACTTGAAGATTTATGCAGCATGAAAATGGGCACAAAGCTCTGTGCCTTCCGCAGCCATGCTAAGACAGTAGATAAACAGAAAACAGTGTGTAACCAAGATCAAAGGTTACACTATATACAATTATTTGAATGTTTCCCCTAACGTTAAAGATACTCTACAGTTGAGCAATTTCAGAGTTCAAGTTGTTCATTCGAAATATATTGTCATTTCACCTAATATTTCTTGTAACCAGTTGCTGTGATACATATTGCGCTGAACCTGATGAATGCTAAATTTAAGATTTCAAATTACATTATCATACTGTAGTTCAGGTGTTTTAACATTGCAAATAAATATCTATAGTATAGACTGACTCGAGTGCAATATTTCATTATTTACTTTTAGGACTATAGTTTACAGCTATAGAAAAATCATAAACTGACCATCAAGAAATCAGAAGACTACATATGATTTAATTGAAAAATTATATATTTAAATTTGGTGTAACTTTTGCTTATTTTATTGATACAATATTTGTGTGCAGTGAATGAAAACAAAAAAGGGTAGAGCGTCATCTTTGAATGCTTTTTATAACAGAACTGTCACAATCATTGTGAAATTCTTCAAACAAACGTGATTTTGACAATGAAAACAACGTGGAATTTAGTGCTTTTGAAAGGCCGAAACTCGTATGACTTGACTGTTGGTCGAGGCACTTTTAGAAGGTCAGGACTGTGCGGATGCTGCACAAGAAAAAAAAAAAAAGAGAAACCGTCATTGTAAGGGACAAATTTTAAATCGATCAAATTAAGGACTACGGCATTAATGAGCATACCTGATTCCATGGTGCATGAGGTCAAATCCCTCATTAATCTTCTCGAATGGCAGGGTGTGCGTGACAAACTCGTCCACCTTCAGCTTCTTGTTCATGTAGTCTTCAACCAGTTTGGGGACGCTTTCCACACTCTTCCAGCCTGTGGGGAAAAATGTTAAAGATTAAATGTTAAAGTTGCTTTGGTACATTTTTCAGATCAATTGGACTTCTCAAAACTACTTACTACTATTGTGTCACTTATGCACATTAAACAAGCAGTTTCTCATTTCACGGAACAAGTTCCAAAAGCTTTGTTAAATCCATGTAAAGGTTGGTCTTGCTAGGTGGCTGCGGCTCAATTTGTAGAGCGGGTTACGAGGTGACTAAATGTACGGCTGCTCAAACCGTGGCTGCTATTATAGTTCTTTTGCTGCTATTTTTGCTAATAACAGCAGCAAGACCCGCGAGTAGTTGGTGACAAGTAAGTACAGCAAGAAAACACAACAAAACCACGCCGGTCTATGCTGTGTGCTTTGTATTTTAGCAGGGTCATTTTCCTTGAGGAGATTGTCCAATGTTCACATTTCCGATATTTTTTTTATTAGTTTGTTTTTGCGTTATAGCGTGCCATCTTCTACTTTTTGTATCACAATAAAATGGTGTGTCAACAAATTACAGTGCAAACACTAAAAGTGAAATTGGAATCTTACCCTGTCTCTTCAAATCAATCTTTCACAAACATGAAGGTATGCTTCAATTCACAACACTGAATTTGTCATTAAAACTTAAGCAGCAGTTTACGTCAGAGCTTTCCTCCAGATTACACTGTCAAATTGAACACGTCACTAATGACCCTGACTGTTAACAGTACACAATGACAAAAAGACTTGTTCTGATGAAACTGACATTTTTAATGATACAGATATTCTTGAGATGCAAAATGGCTTTAGCTGCAGAATCAGGATGTTTTGCTAGTTGTACTAATTGTTTTAAGAAATGTATTCACTGTTTTGAATATTTCACTTGTACAATATGCAGTACATTTTCAATTGTGTTTATTTCTATTGCGCAAGATGGTGGTTTATCAATAACTACAAAGAAATCAACATTATTGTAATAGTATGGCACATGTGCACATGCATAGTAGTACGGACATTTTTTTTTTTTAACTTTGTGGCTTATTTTTTAGTAGTTCTGTTTAATTCTATAGTGCAGTGTGAGAGTATGTAAATAGTTTGTGTATTTTTAATCATGTTTTTTATACACTATTTGTATCAACGATAATTACACACACACTCACAGACGCACATCATTGCTTCAGCACACATGCGCACACCCACATGCTTGTTTTAAGTTTCACTTTCCATAGGTTTCGTTTTTCTCTGAATAAAGTCCAGAGGGATGGGCGAAGAAGTCAGTGAGAGTGCGGGAGAGTGAACTGGCAAGACGTCTACTTCACTTCCTGGCTTCTCCTCCCATCGCGATGGAGAAAAGACAAAACCTTCCCTGGTTATTCCTCTGGTTCTCTGCATTTAATTCAGTCTAATGAAGGCGTCAGGACCTTTTAAACCTGACAGCAGGCTGTCAGTTATCGTCAATAACTGGCAAAGAACATAATAGTCGAGAGCATTTTGGACTTTTTCAGAGTAGCGTATTGGGAGAACCAACATATTTGCCACCCACACTTTAAAATTGAGGCAGAAGTGGTGACTAATCCATTTTGGTGTCCCATTTAAGTGCTATATAAAAATAAAAAACAGATCACCTCCAAAGGCAGTACCACGCCACACTCGTCCTGTCACCAGCTGGAAAGGCCTGGTGGAGATCTCTTGTCCAGCTGCAGCAACACCGGCGATGATGCTCTCGCCCCAGCCTTTGTGGCACGCCTCCAGAGCAGCTCGCTGGAATTTTCAACTGGTTAATTACATCCTTCTGTACATGTCACAAGCATACAAACAGAACATCTCACCATGATCTGCACGTTGCCGATACACTCGAAAGAGTAGTCCACGCCACCGTCGGTCATCTCCACCAACACCTCGTTGATGGCCTTGCTGTGGTCCTTGGGGTTGACAAACTCGGTGGCGCCAAATTCCTTGGCTTTATCAAACTTGGTCGGGTTGATGTCAACGCCGATGATGCGCGTTGCTCCGGCCACCTTGCAGCCCATGACGGCTGCAAGGCCGACAGCACCCAAGCCGAAGACGGCACATGTAGAACCGGGTTCCACCTAAACCCAAATGGAAAGGAACACACTCACCAGGTATGTTTCAAGCAGTTTTAGAAAGTGCTGTGTGCTGTACAGTGATATGTACAGTATGTGAAAGTTAAAACTTGTTGCAGGTCCATAAAACTGTCAATGTGCATTGAGTTCCTATAAGCCAAGTTATTTTTCTTTTCCGAAACAATTGTCTCATCTTGTTTTGTAGAAGGAATATTATCACCACAATCTTTAGATTTTGCTGAGCCTCGATGGGGAAAAAGGGAGGAATCTATTTAGGGAGCGGAGATCATTTAAGTGCAAAAACTGAAACGTGAGACCTACTAGAACGGGCATTCTGTGGCATATACACTGTACGGTTTCAGCAAACCTTGGCGGTGTTCAGCGCAGCGCCGTATCCCGTAGAGATGCCACACCCGAGGAGGCACACCCTGTCAAGAGGAGCCTTCTCGTTAATTTTGGCCAGCGAGATGTCGGCCACCACGGTGTACTCGGAAAAGGTGCTCGTCCCCATGAAGTGGAACACTTTCTTGCCCTTGCAAGTGAAGCGGGAGGTCCCGTTGGGCATCAGGCCCTGACCTTGGGTCACTCTGAAGGAAAACATAACGTCAGGAAGATGTGTGCTAAGCTAAACATACTATTGTGGGCGTTGTGCACACCATGTCAACTGCATGTGATAAACCTAGAACTAGACATTTTAGCCAGTTCAGTCAGGCCCCTACTTGTGAACTGATGCCAGAGGGCCTAAAAGAAACAAGACTAACAAAAACATACACAGGATATTTACAAACGAATGCGTGTGCGTGTGTGGACAAAAGTCCAAACAATTTCAAACTTGTTCAAGCAATTTGACCCATGACTTTTTTTTAACTATCCGGAACAATCAGTATTACGGGAATAACGAGTTTACTTTCAGTGATTTATGGAACCAAACATGGCAGGTCGGTATTGCCCTTTAGATTCATTCTGATATGACATTCCACTAAGACTTTGGTTAATGTTTAATTTATTTCCTCTACAAAATAATGTAGGGCTCTAGCTGTCGAATTCTTTTGTGATCAAGTATCCTTTTGATATTTCTATGGAATAATCATGTAGTCGGACAAAATACACATCCGCTCTGTTACAGAGCAATCATGAACTGTTCAAAGCATGCCCATTTTATTGTTTTAAGATAAGAATCCTTTAAATTGACATTGCGCATAGCAGTAAACTGCATTTTCTTGTCATTTCCAGTGAGGTAATATCAAACAAATAATAATAAATACAAATGTAAATTTCAGTTTAATTTAATAAAAGTGTGAATTTATTTCAGCCACTAACAGTGAGATAAAGATAAATGAGAATCAATATTTTTTTAAATAGAAATACTGCGTGAATCACTTGCAGATTAAGTCACTTTTTGTCGCATTGTATGCATAAAGTCATGCCAACCGTTGAGTGAGCTGACTGTCTCTATGACAATATGCAAGAATTCATCCAAGCTGAGAAACATGTTTTCAAACAACAGGCGCAAATTTCTCCATAAAATAAAAGCCCCGAGATGGTTCTGCTGGCGTTCGAAGAAAGGAAATTGACCAAAAATGCACAAGTGAGTGAAAAGACACCATAATGAGTCACAAATGGAAAACTGCCCACACGCTGCCCCAACTCTTCAAAAGCTAAGTTATGCATTTAATTTACCCAATGCCCACTGTGGAACACTTGTTTTTATAACACTCAATGTTTTATATATATACACACGTGTGTGTGTATGTGTGTGTGAAGCCCTCTTTTTACTACCTAGTTGGCTGCTACGCAAGCACATCCAAATAGAGGCAAGTGTTTCACGGGACGCTGTCAGTCTTACACACTTAAACATGGTGCACATCAAATGAAGTGTTACACATCGCAGAAAAAAATCTCATGCTTTTTTTTTTTAATGAACAAAGTACTAAAACTATTCAAAGACTTGATTCAAACCTATAATAGTGCTCATAAAATAAAACTTGCATTTACAACTTCTGGAAGTGTACATTGTATTAAGACAAGTGTACCTAATTTTCTGGCAGAGGTTAGTCTTGGGATTCTTGCAGAACTTGCATTCGCCGCACTGAGGCACATAGAGCGGGATGACAGTATCACCTTCACACATACATACACATCATGAATGTCTGAGCCTTCCAGAATGCAAATACTTTTAAATTCCAAAATGTTTCCGGGACCCCTTACCGGGCTTGAACTTGGTGACGCCCTCGCCAACACTCTCCACCGTGCCAGCGCCCTCGTGGCCCAGGATGACGGGGAAGACTCCCTCAGAGTCACTGCCACTCAGGGTGTAGGCATCAGTGTGGCACACTCCAGTGGCAAAGATCTGAAACAGTTGTCAATGTTAATAGAAAATTACACTTGTTTGTGCACCACCCAGAACAACCTTGACCCATTTTACCTTAATCCGGACTTCATGGGCCTCGGGTGGAGCCACCTCCACCTCTTCAATGGTCAGAGGCTTGCCTGACTCCCAGGCAACAGCAGCCTTGCACTTTATCACCTGGAAAATCAATCACACAGTACGGACGTTTTACTTGAAATGCAGAATAACTGTCAGGTGGCGCCAATAAAGTGTTTGATATTAACACCATGATCAGCACGTAGCCGATTCACTCGAAATAGTAGTCCACACCACCGTCGGTCATCTCCAACGCCGGGTGGTCAGCGTGAACTTTGCGCTTGGGGGCGGGGTGAATTTCGAACAAGTAGATTGTGGACCAGGCCACTCAACAATTTTTAAAAACGGATCTGTTGTTAATACAATATGTAAATTCTATCCACGTTTTGTTTACTAACACCATCCATCCAAGCATAGTTCTGACACTTTTCTGTTGAGGCTTCTGTAACTACTACGCGTACCGAACCGCGAGTAGTAATTTAATGTGCCGAATAATGCAAACAAAACCTCAGGCACATAATGAACTTTCAAAGGTAAATTAAGTTATTATCTATTGAGTAATAGGTACATTATAACGCGAAGAAGGGTTGAAGAACTCACCCACCTTAGCAGACGTCGCCATGCTCTACGGTTTCAGCAAGTGAGGCGTGTGCCGTGTGCATTCACAGACATTCAGCTGTACAGGAAGAAGATTTGACCAATCAGAAACTAAGACAGGGATGACGCATTTCCGGAACAGCACTAAACTGCGAAAAAAAACAATTTTTTTTCATTCTCAAGAAAAGTCCGTGTTTACGGTTTCAACAGAAGTTTGTTTTGGAATATTTAGAATAGCGTATTTGATACCTAAGGCGCAACTAGCACCATTAATCTAGTATTCAGTTCATAGTCGCTGGAAAAGACGCACCGGCTAATCTAAATCGTCAATGGAATTGACGTACAGCACCGAGACAATGGAAACGAATTTTGGTGAAATGAGCCATTAAAAGTAAATGCGTTTGACGTTGACCAATATATTTTACTATTCTTTTCTTTTTTATTATATTTATATATCTTATTTTCTCCATAGACCAAAGCCAAGGACTTTGTCCTCTATTAGTCGACACCTGTTATCTAATGGCCTTGGAGTTTAATATGAAGATTAAGACCACTAAATAGTTGAGTCCTCATCACCAAGGCTATAAATCAACCAATTTTTTGTACAACAGCAGATAAAAGACACTTGAAGGTATTAGAATAAAAATACCACAATATCTTACACAAAACATTTAATCAAGACCATTACATTTCTGCAAAAGAATAAAAGTATTTTCAACCAAGTTAAAACTTGGGATCTTGTTCCCCCATACACATTTGTCCATATACCAGTAATGGCAAGTTGTGAATGCATGTGTTCAGGTTCATATGACATGACTGAAATTTATTACAAGCACGCATACAAGCCTTTTAAATAAAATAAAAAAAGGTTCATCACTCATACAAAAAAAGAAAACGAAAAAAAAATCCACTCAACAGGCCATGTCCAACTTTGTAACTCTCACAGAGGACTGGGATAAATTATGGACCCACAGTAGATCATCTCCCACCTGCAAAAAAAAAAACCCAAAAGAGGTTCAACATTTACTGATACGATGACACAAAAAACATATGACATTCAGGATGTGATCCTACCTCTGAATCCTCTTCCTCCGAATCCGCCACCTCCACGTCCTCCTCCAAATCCTCCACCTCCACGTCCTCCTCCAAATCCACCACCTCTACCACCTCCTCTGAAACCTCCACCTCGGCCCCCTCCTCCCCGGAATCCACCTGCAACAGCAGTACATTAGTGACAATTGTTGAGAAAAAGTAAGGGTACTATCGGGTATTTGTTTTATCCATACAATAAAAATTGGTCAATAAAAGGAAGTGTAACTGCAGGCCTTTTGTAGCCTTAGTTTAGTGATAACCTTTTGGAAGTATGTCCATCTTGTTAATTAATTTTTAAAAACTCATACAAATGTTAAGATGAAATAAAGACAAACTAAGTTATACTAAAATGAAGACCAATTATGCATGCTGTACTTTGCTCAACAGAAGACAAATCACAGACGTTGTACTGTCCTAAAATGACAAACCAGAGAACCACTTTCTTAAAAATAGACACACTAATGATGTGGCGCTTGGTGTTCAGGTTCCTTTCTGCAATAAGTGATGGAACGTTGCCACTCTACGAGGCAAATAAGGACAGCAACCGTATGAGCTAATTCAAAAGATAACGAGTTTCGCTCAGATATTTTCAGAGAAGGTTTATCACATGCCCACACTTTCCCACATGAATTTGTGACAATTTTACGGATGTAGAGTTGTGATCGAAGTCACATTGGGCACTCACAATCTGACTTCACTGTCAACTATTGTGATTTAAACATCTCTTAATTAGCACTGCACAACATAACCTTTAGCTTTCATTGTTCTGCTGTTCTTCTGGTATCTATTGTAAATGTATTTATGTGTTTTCATTTGTGTTCTAATTACAAGCTAATTTACATGACGGCATATGCACATTGCAATAATGGCTTAAGCAATATACGTTTTGCAAAGACATGTTTTTACCTGAATTTGAATAGGCAAACTTAAATGAGAAGCGCCACCCAATAGTTGGACATTATCTAGGGTAATAATTAATTTACTAAAAACACTTTGAGCTTGAAGAATTGTACTTCTTTCATCAGATAATAAAAATGTCATGTCTTTAGGTAGATGTTAAATCTATATCGCTATATACAAAATCCTTAACGCATCAATTTTCCAATATTGTGAAGCCCTACCAAGATACATACCAAGCCATCGCTTTAGACATACTGTTACACACCAACTAAGGACATATACACAACAATATGAGTCCAGGATAAAATAAAACTTAAAAAAAATGCATCACCTCCACGACCACCTCTACCACCACCTCGGCCTCCTCTTGGCGGACCCTTTTCACCAGGCGGCCTCGGCAAGAATCTCTGCAGCGGAAGGAGCTTCATTGGATCTACATAAAACTGAACAAGATTGGTCAATTAGATTGCAGTTTGATGCATATTTGCATGGAAAGTGCATGTGAAATATTACCTTCTGCAATTTCTTAAACGAAGATGCCTTCATGTTTTCAGACAGTTTGACGGAAAAATACTGAAAAGGTGAGTTAAGGAGCATCTAAGCAGCAAGACTGTTCTCACAAAACAAGTTCAAAAGATGTTTGAAATGAATAGGATACAAAGTCCCGCAGCTGTCCAAATATCTCATCCACCTTTCCGATCTGCTCTTTGTTTTCCAGGTACACTGGTGCGTTGAAGTAAGGAACCTTGTTTTCCTGAGTCGTACATTTGCACACAATGTCATCCTCGCAGGGATGCACAAACTCTCCTAAAGCTATGACATGAGAGTTATGTTAAGAGTTGGTTTAATTACAGTATCCAGGGACACTTGAAAATAATGCATCTTGAAATACATGTACTGTAAAAACATTTTTTATCCATCTCACAAGCTGAACTGTGGCCTAGTCGCTGTGAATAAATACTACAATGAAAATATATCTATAACTACAAAAACAGATGAAAAATACAAAAATACTACACCAAAAACACATTAGAAATATGCACACATAATCACCCTCCCCACCCAAAAAACACAAAACAACTTTTGAGACAAAAACTGAAAAATATTGGACAACAAATGAATATATTGGAAAACATGCAAAAAACATACATGGTGAAAAACATACAAACACGATTTACTCTGAGATGAGGATCCCCTGCGACTAAAATAAAATAAATACAACCCCCCCTCCCAAAAAAAACCGGTTGACAACTGTGTTTTCTGGGGGTTGAGAAGCTATCCTTAACGCGGACGCGGACAACTATACAAATGCACGCCGAAAAGGAGAAGCCGAAAAATACTACAACTGCTCTCAGAGATGTTTCATACAGTTGTAGGATAATCACAATTTTAACACTAACGCTGTCTTGAATATTAAAATGGTTAATCAGTAACTCGTCTAGTTTGTCCCTACTTGTTGCACCACACCATTAAAAACATGGTTTCGAATATTTGGATAGTTCATTCAGCAATACTCTATTGAATGAAAACCTCTACGCTGCTGCTAATTAAAACTGAGAAGTACAATTACTGCAAAGTGTGATTAATACTGCTCTACCATTTGCTTTCATGCAAGAAGATCTCACCAACAACGTATTCGGGGGGTCCATAGTCTTGTTGTCTGAAACCACCACGACCCCCACCACGCCCGCCGAAGCCTCCTCTGCCGCCCCCGCCAAAGCCTCCTCTGCCGCCACCAAAGCCTCCTCTGCCGCCGCCAAAGCCTCCCCCGCCTCGGTTATTGAATCCTCCACCTCTCCCACCACCTCCTCTGTAAGACATTCTTGAAAAATATATCTGGGAGGGGGAGAGAAACATCAGAATTTTTGTGGGGTGACGAGTGAAGGCAACGTAGTGCTAAACTAGCTGCTAGCTTGCTCCAACCGTGTAAATATTTTTTAAGCAAATAAATGAAATTGCACAACTCGTCACGACGCAAACACTTCAAACATAACGTCAAAACGGTGAAAAGTGTACAAAGGGATCTACATAGTATTTCATTTGAGTTACTTACAACTTCAGCAGCGATTACAAACTCTCACAGCTCTCCATGCGACGACAACACGTGTGACAACATTCTGCCGTAAAGTTGTACGTTGACTGTGCATCGCTATCAGACGACGCAAAGTGTCGCAAATACCGATGGGTTTGCGGCAGGCAGGGTATTATTTGGTGAAAGAAAAGTAATGCATGGCGCAAAGTATTAAGTATAAAGTCTTAAGTATAAATGTAATATAATACATAGTTATATTTGCACAATATATGAAGTAGTCCCACTCAATAATGTCAACGAGCCAGGTAAGAAAAACAAATGAAATTGTCTCCCAACAGGCGCGACATGACAAGCCATTTTTATTATATATGATTACAGTATTGTTTTATTTTAAAATAATTCAAATCGATTTTTAAGGCCATTGTACTAGTACACTCTAATTCTCCTCGACTAAAACAATTAAAACATATATTTGTCAAGTTAAATTTATTTATATAGCCCTTCATCACCGAAACGTCTCAACGGGCTTGGCGTGCCTACTAATATCAACGACATCCCCGTTCTTAAACTCCCAGAAAGGCAACAACTCGGAAAAAATCTTGGGAAAATGAGAAACATTGAAGAAGGAACAAAGCACCGTAGATGGGAGAGTCCCCTTTCCAGGATAACCAGGGTGCAAAAGATGCCGAGTGAGCAACATTTAACACGTATTATGATGCTATGCAATGGTAGTACCCACCCCTCTACAGATTTTGGCCCAATAGTATGCAATTATTACACATAATCAAATGTACTCTTAATTACTGTGTGACCCTTATTGTGGGTATGTGTTAGTTAGTTACTTTACTAGTAGTACTACAAACTAATAGTGAGAAAGTGGGCAAGAATAAACATTCCTTACTAGTGGACATTAATAAAGTGAACATACTTACTAGAAGTTCCCTTCCCTCAAGTGATATATCATAAGGCTTCCTCATCAGGTCCTGTAGGCCACTAGTGCATGATAGATGCCCACTAGTTGGTCCTAGTAGTGTTGCTAGTGCAATAGATTTGTGATGCTAGTGGAAAAATACATTACTACTAGGACACTACTGCTTACTTACTTTACCTCCACTGTGTGTAAACACAATGACCACTACTACGCCTACTACTTCAATCACCCCAACTTCTACTACTGTAAACCACTATTCCGATTTACTACTGCGACTACTACTATTACTACTACTACTGCTGCTGGAAAAAAAAAAAAGAAATATTTTGGTACTTGGCTGGTAGAATCTGCAGATTTACAATGTGTGACTTTAGTAAATATCCTGAAATTATTTTTGTTATTTCACATGAAATTACATAAAATAAATTAAATAAATTATTATGTTTTATCTGTATCTTATTTCTGGTTTGCTCAGGTTGATTTTCTTTCAGTATCCACAGTCTTCCTCTGGGACACTTCTCCTTTGTTGACGTTTTATTAAATGGCCACTAGATGACAGTATTCTGCCATGTAAAAAGCTGCATTCCTGCTCATACGTTGCCAATCAACATTAAAACACTGCTTTTCTATTCATGCATCATTCTGTTCATCCTAGAGACTACATGACGAATTCTTGCCACATGCGACATCCTTCATTAAAATGACATCATTCATACAGCCATCTCAAGTTACTCTTTCGTCTGGACAAACGCTCATTTTTGAGTAGGAGGTTGAGCGGAGAGAGCAGGTGCGAGCGGACATGCTCTAGCCGATTTATAAAGGCAGGTTTGTGTCTCACGCCACTATGATGACCCATCATTTTTGGCAACGAAGACGAGCGGAACCCACGCGTTTGAACCCCGCAAACCTCCGGAAGGGTCACGTCCTGATGTAAATTGATACAGCCAAGGAGGAGGCTCAGACATCTTTCTTGTCTCCTCGCTCATCTGAGAATACTTTGGAGCAGAGATATCACAGACTAGGGTGAAGAATAGTCAAGCAGTATATATATATATATATATAAATATATATATATATATATATATATGAAATATCATATATATTCAATAAAAGTATTGCGCTCGTAATACACCTCCAAGGTGTTTTAGATCGACATGAAATGGGCTTCGTTTTAACTCATTTTCCAGGTGAATTAATCCAGAAGTTCATCAACAGTCTGTGCATTCACAGAAGGTAAAACAGACATAATTTTCAAAGACATCTTGCTTGTGTCCTTGAGTATGTCTTTTTTTAATAGACGCAATGGTTGTCTGAACTTTTGGGATTATTTGTAATTTCAAAGAAGAAACAGAAAGTAATTTTGTCAAGAATCATTTGGCTGAAGCAGAAATTTTATTCATGGTTAAACATGCATACGTGGCTGCCTCCTGACACTTAACAGATCTTTAGAATAGCTAAATGTCCGAAATACACCCATAACCAGTCAGCCTGTGTAAGTGGAGAAGCGATCGGCATGGAATTTTTGATTTTGTGGAGGAGATCATATGAGCTCACATTTGATGTCAATAAATCCAAAATATCGCACAAAACGCTTATACTTTCACAGGTTCAAGTGGACAAGAGGAGTAATGTGCATTTGAATTTTGGTGGCGATTAGTTGCTGTTTTAGACAGCAGAACTGACAAACCAAGCAATATTATAATGTTTGCCTCCCTGCTGTGACGTTGACGCTGAAACCGAAAAAAATAACAAGCCGAGCTGCAAAAGGGTGCGTGCCAATTTGTCGTAAATCTTATCTCAAGAAAGCCCTTAAATCACTCGAGTCTTTTATTAGAGATGCAATTTTTAACATACATACCTATTACATAAATGCCAATGTTGAGCTGGCTCAAGCATCCCTTTAACACTTTGTAACATTGTGTGTGGCTGAGGGGGTCACACTTAAGTCATCATCTATGTGTTTCCTGTATCGGCACAACTAAAGCTACCTTGCATGTGACACACAGTGACGGGCATTAACTGCGTAATAGCGGGGATCTGCCTATAAAACAGGGAGGGGCCTTGTAGGCTCGATGGCAGTCTTTGGTGACTTAGGTGGGAAGCTCTTCTATAGCTGCTGCTGAGCTCGACTGCCCATACAGCTTTCCATACTTGTGTGCTTTTCACAAATTCGACTAACAGCTAAATTCAGAATTGTTTTCTGTTTTTCAATAAAAAACAGCCTTTGGTTTGATAATTTATTTAGCAAATTATAATTAATCACAACTACTAATACTAGTACTACCATTACATCCATTGCTATTACGACCACTACTACTAACTACTGGTCTGACTGTGGTGGTCGTAAAAACTCTACTACCACTCCTGCAAAGACTACCCTAACCACTACTAATGCTTCTACCATTACGATTACAATTTCTGACTACTCCTATTGCAACTGATACTCCTCCTCCTCCTCACACTACTACTTATGAAGTGTTTTCCGTAACAGTTTAATTGACACAAAAGCGGCCAACCTCTCAGCTTTGAGCCCAACACTTCTTGACAATATGACTTTCAAACAGGGGCCCATGTTGACATTTTTCCACATCGGTAACACACTTTGACATTATACTCTGTACCAGTGTTACGTTCCAGACGTTGGTTTGCGCAAAGGGGCCGATTAAATGTCTTGCGCAAACACCAAATCCGCTGAAAAGCGTGTGGAAACTAGAGCGATGACAAACGTTAAGAGGGTAATAGACGTTATTAATGGAACGTTCAATGGTAAGGTCTGTGTTTTGGGTTCAAACCGCCGGCCCTGATAATGACTGTATCATGCTCTTTTTCATTGAGACCATATGTTTGCCTATTCTGTAAGATGCCAATCATCCCTTGTTTGTGTGCCTGTGTGTGTGTTTCACAGCAAAGCGAAATAGACGATGTGGGGATGAAACAGACCACAGATGCCATCATTACCTAGCAGCAGCAGGCAGGTAAACACACATGAGAAGGTTCGTGCGTGACAGCCACTAAGCTGCTGTTGTGTTGCGTCTGACTGAAGGTAGTGGTTGTGAGATTAGCGCTAAGGTGCTATGGCGGCCCTCTTTTGTGTGTCTTTGGCTGTGCAGCGCTGGTGTGATGCAGTTTCACGGATAAACTGTCAAAAAATCTTTTTCTAAAAATCATCTTTATTATGCCCTCTGCCCCGCCCATCCCCACTTTGAAAAATCACAGAAATAGAATTCATAAGCTGTATTTGCAAATGGGTCATTTTGACCTGCAACGCAGCAGCGGACCTTTGTCTCTGGCAACACCCCTCCGGCGGCGTCAGCCATAGCTGAATGGCGTCTTCATGAAGCAGCGATATAGAGGGAAAGCGATGTTTACGCTCTAATCTCAGTGGGGAAGATCACAAGGAGAACACTTTGAGATTTAGTTACCTTGCAAACCGACTGCGGGCTCAAGTGACTCGAGGAATGTCTGTGAAGTTCATAATCGTAAGAATTGTTGAGTTCCCCAAAATGACTTTCTTAGAGGCCGCACCTGACACTTTTCAGTGAAACATGGAGAAAAATAGTTTACATGATCGCATTATGGTGTCTGACAGGTTTCAAAAAACAATATTACTAGACTGCTACTACTACAGCTACCTCTACTAGTTCTACCACCCTGAGTAGTTGAGTACTACTACCATGACTCCGACTACTACAAGAACAATTAGTACAACAACCAATACTGCTATTATTACTCCTTGTACTACCATAACTGCAACTTCTAC
Organism: Idiotropiscis lumnitzeri; assembly: GCF_059441095.1. Taxonomy (NCBI): domain Eukaryota; kingdom Metazoa; phylum Chordata; class Actinopteri; order Syngnathiformes; family Syngnathidae; genus Idiotropiscis; species Idiotropiscis lumnitzeri. Next base: position 8,983,025 of record NC_142394.1, read on the forward strand.
CACTACTGCTAGTATGGCTAAAAACCATTACGCATTACCACAATGGCTACTACTCACTACTGCAACCATAATGCTACTAAATACCTCTACTACTACACAAATATTCCACTCCTGACTACTACTTCTACTACTGCAGAAATTAACTGATACTACATACTACATACCATTGCTTATTACTACTGCGATTACATCTTCTACTCAACCCTCACCTACAACTACTAGCGACTACAACAGACACTACTACTGCCACGAGTTCTCATAACTACGACTGATTCCTACTAACTACTCTGACCCCAACTATTCCTCCTGCGACTTTAGTAATCCCTAATTTTTCCATGATTAATGGGGACCACAATCCTCAGAGAAAAGTGAAAAACCGTGTTGAGTTAAGGTTGACTAATACTGTTTTCAATTTTTATTTATTTATTTTTTATTTTGGGTGTAATTACGCCTCTATTGCGCCGTTATGACCCACCGACATGTTTCCCAACCTTCTAAATACTAGTTGCACCACAAATTCAACTTTAAATATGCAAAATGAAGAATAACCACCAAGCTACATGTTGTGAGAGGAAAGTGATCTACAAGCCCTTCTGAAGCATTGTTGCCGGAGGTAATCATGGCTTAACTTTCGCTTTGCACGATAACATCAACAAGGATAAAATGCAAACCGGGATTGTTGTTAAGGTAAGATCTTGTAAGACAAACTTTAACAAACACTTGAACATTTTATTTGCCCATGTTTTTGTCATCCTTGTCTTCCTGAGCGAGCCGTGCTTATCGGATGGATACGTTTATGAACACAATTTCTTATTACTACAACCATTACTATCAACTACTCCTTTTATTAGTAATCATTTCATAATCAGTCATTTTAAGGATGTATATGAATACTTTTACTTTGTCATTTTCTTAGAAATGCACCTTCCATACTTCTGAGATTAAAAAAAATGTTTTATGACTTCCGCCTCAAGAGCCTATAATGAAGAGTCATGTCCAATAAGTAAATATGTGTATGTGCGTCCAGCTGGGGATGAGGGGGGGATGCTGGATGGGGTGGCTTTAGGTGGGACTTGCTTATTGTGAACTACCCCATTGACATTTCATTGTGTACATTCGCCGCTGCCGATGATATTAAAGTAATGTGTGCGTGTTTGTGTTTGCCAGCAGGGCTTTGGGAGGTAAAAGGCAAACATAAAGTGCTGAAGAGAGACTTTTGCTAAAGAGAGTGAGCAGAAGGTTGCATTGGACTGTTAGCTTTCTCTGTGTGGACTTATTGATAAAACATGTGAGAGTGACAAAGTTGCCGTTGATATAAAGTTTTTGAATTTGCTCTTGCGCCGTGTATACTCCTCATCCTATTGTTTTCATTCCGAACTCCGACGTGAAACTAGGCCTGGATGATGAATCGAAATATAATTGTGATTTTGATTGCGGCTTCTCTCGATGTTTCAAATGTTATAATAGAAGAACAGCAATTAATGTGCAGAACAGCGCTTAACGTGCATTTACAAGTTGTATTTAAATACAAAACACGCTTCATTTTCAAAACATTGTTGGCACGAATGCTTAAGTCCATTTTATATGACATCCCATTCAAATGCTTAGTATCAACTTCAGGAGTGATATTCCTTCAAATAATGAATATTGACACAAAATACTGTGGAAACACATACGCAGGTATGATAATATTACTGAAAGGCACACATTTTTTCCAAGCTGTGAAAAACAAGTTCTCATTGTAAGTGTGGACTACATCCATGTACGGCACCACACTGCCCGAAGGCCAAAACGTGCAGGAACAGGTACTTCTTTTTTGAGTAGCTATTATTTTAGCAATGCTCGAAATAAGCGGTTTCACATTGCACTTTGCGACTCAAAATTCACGATTTGCGCCGCAATCGAACACATTGAACTGCAAAACTGCAAATGGGTGTTTGTAGGAAATGGCAGAGCTGACAAATGCTACGGAAATCCCTGAACGTGGACATGTTAAGCCCTTACCTAAATGTGATTGTTCCAAATATTAAAAGAAGAAAATCATGAGAGTATCTGCTTTAGATTTCCCTCCACTCCTCCTCCACTCTGCGCTCGGGAGGCAGCGAGTATAGGAGCCCCAGCCGGCCAATCCATCATAACCAGAGAAGCGAGTCCCACTCATTGTGAGCCTGCCTTTGAGCCAAACTAAAGCATATTACCGCAATGAAGAATGAAGTGTTCCCATTCACATTATTCCTTAGTCGTGACTGCTAGCTCCCTTCATCAATGCATAAGCCGCTATTTAAACTACCAGGGGAAAACCCACGCAGGCGCGGGGAGAACATACAAACTCTACACAGAAAGGATTGTTATTGTTAAATATAATGTTAGTCCCTGGGATGAACTTGCAAAAAAAAATAAAAAATAAAAAAATTACTAAATTTCTAAACATAGATTGGCGAATTTGCTCTTCAAAGAAAAAAAGTATTTCAAACCTATTTTTAGTATACAGCAATTTTGTTTAACTGTCTTAGTAATTTATTTTCTCATTGTCCTTTCAAGTTATTTTTTTAGTTGAGTTGAGTTCTAAAGGAGTCAATGATTTCTTTTGTTCCTCAAAAACCAAGGATACAAAGATTCAAACGACAATAAAGGGATTTCTAATTCTAATAACACAAGATAAAATAAATATCAAAAAGAGATAATAATAATACTATGTAAAGGTGCAAGACATCAAAGGTGGGGTTGTTGCACAATGAAAATTCAAAATGTTTGAATTCCACATATTCACTTGGTCATTTTGTACTTGACAAAAAGAATAGAGTGTTCATGAATAAAGTATTCAACGTGCAGAGATAAATTGGTATGAGGCTATGATGAAAGTTTCCCATGAATGGCTTTTAACCCAACTCTGAAATCATATCCCTGGCTAGAACCACACTTTAGAACAACACTTGTTTTAATCACAAATCGTCTTGAAACTCGACATTGAAATCACAGCGCTGGCATGAAACTTAAACCCTGAAACGCTAATACTGCCCCTTGTTCAAAACCCTAAACCTGGTTTGAAATCCCAGTTTGAAACCCAAATTTAAACCCCTGATCCCGTTTTCAAACCTTAACCTTAAAACCACAATTTGAAACCTTATACTTCTGAAACAGTAATTTCAACCCAAAAACACAAAATCAGGCTTGAAACGCTTACTTGAAACCCCACTTTTAAAACATTTTAACTGTTTTGAAATCCTAATTTGAAACCTAAACAAAGCCATAAAACCCAACCCTTGGTTGAGATTTTAACTGCCTTTTGAAACCCTCCTTTGAATCACTAACCTCTATTTGAGACCACAACTCAGACTTTAAATTGTAATTTTGAAATCCTTAATGTCCAACGTAATCCTGGATCTGAACTCTACTTTTTTAAAACCCTGTATCTGTCTTGAAACCCTAATTTGAAACCCAGCGCCTGGTTAAAAAACACAATTGGAGTTAATTTATCTTTATCTGATACAGCAATCCTCATTTTGTAATTCCTAATCTAATCTAATCTAATCTAATCTAATCTAATCTAATCTAATCTAATCTAATCTAATCTAATCTAATCTAATCTAATCTAATCTAATCTAATCTAATCTAATCTAATTTAATCCTTAGTCTTTTTAGTCATGTGAGATTAGAAAGGAGTGAAAGCTAATCAATCATCTACATTGCTGCTAATGCAGCGGTGTGGCTCTACAAATTATGTGGACTCTTGAAAAGCCAAATGAGAACTAAAGCAATAATAAGCAGGCCATCACTAATCTCTCAAGCAAACCCGCTTTCTCCCTCTGTGGCCTTCTCCTTTCTTGTGTGATAAATAATGTATATTTTGGCAGGCCCCCACCTCCACCCTCTCATCTTCTCCCCAACTCTCACATAACAAACACCAGCCTCTCACCACCAAGACCCCCACCACCATCCCCTCCATGTCTCTTTTGACTTTTGAATTGGCGTTATAGTTCAATCCAGTCTTCAAACATGTCTTATTCTCCCTCCACTGCCACCTTATTGGTTTACTTTAATTAGTGGAATTGAAGACTAGGGGGAGCGGGTGGGCAAATGAGGAAGAAGGGTGATGACGGGGAAGAGGTGGGGGAATGCAAATACTGAAAACAAACATGGCGCTTGAATGGGGAGGATGGCGGCGGTTACAGCGCAGACGGAAGGGGACACATGGTGTAAGCAAACACTCGTAATTGCATTAGATTCCCTATGGCACATGGGTAATCTTCACCGCAGAACCCCAAATAACCGACCCTCCACCCCCAATCCCTGAATCCCACAACACAACAGGACACACATACACACTTCTCCCTCATATTATTTATACAAAACCTCCAGTGATGTCATTGATCATGCGTATGTTTCAAGCGTGATAGAGGGCTAAAGAACGTTTATATGAATATGTGTGCAGGGGTGGATGTGTGTGTGCGTGTGCATGCGTGTGTGTGTTTCACTCACCAGCCTCGAGTCTTGACAGAAGGAGTAAACACATTTGCGTAAAATGTGCTGTTTCTTGAAATAAAAAAAATAAAAAAAAGCAAATCTGAGCCACTCCCGAGTGACTCACCAAATTAATATGGGTCACTCTCTGTCTTGAGTGTTCTGCCCGCTCCTTTCACTGAATATACCATATACAACAAGTCTTCTGAGTCTGATAACCCCACTCAGTGAATAAAAATAAATGTAGCATTTTAGTGCCTGGTGAGTCTTCCAACTCAAGTTTAATGCGACAACCCAATCAGAGTCTGCTGTGCTTCTAGTGAGTCAGTTAACTCGAGTCAGTGAACCATTTGAAAAAATCATTTAAGTCTACTAGAGTTAATGAAGCACTGCAAATGAATAATCAGATTGTGTATGCTTTGTAGTAAATTTGCTCATTTGAGTTAATGCATTGATACAGCCAAATTATCTGTGTAGTCTGTGTTGTTCACAGTGAGTCCATTCACTCAACTCAGTGAATTAATACAACCAGATCACTAACTCAGTCAGTGAACTGATACGGTGGAATCATCTAAGTCTGTCAACAAGTCCTGCATAGCAAGCTGTCTAACTCTGCACAGTGGCAGGATAGAAGTTTAAAAAAGGGCGCTCTGTGCCATTGTGGGTGTGAACACTGCCAACTTGAATCGCAGAAGCTTCTCTCATTCCCTTTGAATGTGGCGTCCGTGAGGTGCACTAATAGCATGGTGAAAGAAAAAAACAATTTGCTTGTGTCTGACAGGAGGGTGAGGCACTCAAAGTACGACCTCCATTGGCGGATGTAAAGTTGGCTTGGGAGATCACAGATCTATGAAGTAGGAACTCAGAGACTGCCTTCCTTCCTGATCGTCCGTGACTGTACCTCCCTCTCCACCCTGCACGGGGTGAGATTTCACACTCAGTAAATCAGTTTGTGAGGATTAAAAAAAGATCAGCATTATTTTTTTTTTCTGATATACTATTTGACATTTTGTTTGATGATGACGTGAGAATTTTCAACGTAAAATATGTGCCCGAGCTTAGTGAAGGTTGGTAAACACGGGTCTAAAAGCACGATGGGCTGCATGCTTGTGCTCTGTCGCAAATTCCTTCAGTTGGCAGTGTTCTCACGCCACCAGTGCCAGTATATGTTTGTATGCTTTTGTCAAATGACGGCATACAAACTACATTTAGAGATAAACATGCCAGCAGTCCTGTGCATTATCAAATGTTTTAACAGGATTTGACGGTATTATACTGTATTACTTGGGCATATTTTTAGCCATCTTTTCCCCTTGCCATCTTGCTGTTGCATTGTGGGAAGATGACTTGGTGTATGGTTGGGCTCATCCCAGAGTAAAGAACTCTAATTGGAAACAATAACCTTAGCCTAAAACTTTAGCCCGAGTTTGAGACCTTAATTTGAAAGCCTAACCTTTGGTTCCAACCCTACCTCTGACCTTAAACCCTACTTTGAAACATTAACCATGGCTCAAAAATGATTTCCAAAGTCTAGCTTGAAACCTTACCTTGATACCCTACTGTGATATTACGAACAAGATCCCCGAGTGTGAAATCATTTTTATTTATTTATTTTTTTTAAAGCAAAGATACCTTTAAGGAAAGTGATGTTAAGATGCTCGACATGTTTCCTCATCCATTAACACATGCGTCATATTACGCTGGACATCCAGGAAAGAGATGCTGGGGAGAGAAGTCTGGGATTGAGTGGATATAAAAGACTTTAAGGGGAAGCCCGAGGGCCATCGGGATTGAGTCTGTGTGGCCCTGGGGCTGGCGAAACAGAAAATAAACAACGCTTCTGGTGATTAGATCATCTTTCATAACATACAGTGTTCGTATAAAAACTCTCAACTGTGTGTGAGGTAAATGCTTCTCGGGATTCGTGCAAGTCATGTTATACAGTGATCCCTGTTCATTTTAGGATTTATGATCAAGACCCACCTGCGATAGCTGAAAATCTGTGCTAGAGACAAAGTATATCAATAACTTAAAAAAAATCTGCACCAGTCCTGAGCTATCTTTTGTTTAATTTTTTTCAGACTAGCCTCAATGTGAATAGCTGAAGCTAGCAAGGCTAACAACTATTCTCATGTACACCCTTTTATTTTCCTACTCCCAGACACGCCTGGAGCGGTTAAGTCACCTCGTCGATTAGACTATTGGTTGAACCACTACTACACAGACATGAGTTTATTTTCAATTCTCAGACATACACATAAGGCTGCCATCTTGTGATGCCATCTCTTGTGTGATCTGAAGCTAAGATCTAAAATGGCGTCCTCTGTGGGTGTTCGTTGTAGCTTGTCAGGACACATCTGTGGCTCCTGGGCCGGGGGGGAGGGATTACCCCTGGGCACAGGTGAGCTGAGTCAGACATGGCAGACGTGGTTGGGGTGGGGGTGTCCGGGGCTTGGGCTTTAGGGGATCACACTTTAAAAGCAACTCGCTGGGTGTTCCTCCGCTGCCCTCGCCCTGTCTCGTCCTGCTTGTTTGTTTGTCAGTCATTAGAGCACTTTTGGGAGCGCGTGGGCGGTGCCTCTTAATCCGAGCCGGTAGTGATTACGAAGGACGGTCAATAAACGCTAATTGCATGCACTGTGGGTTAATCCCGATGAAGACGTCTCACGTTGTGCCATCGCGGGAGTGTTGGAAATATTGTTTTGGGCTCCTTTGTAGTTGTTGGCAACTCCATTAAGAAGCGACCCCAATTGTCTGCGGGCCTTCAATACTGTTCAAGATAGGTGTTTTCCAGCCTTCACTGTTCCAAGTCACATAGAATATTTACATTTGAAAACTTTCACAGAATACCAGCAAACAACAATTTCAATAGGTTATAAATACATGGTACTGAAATAACATTGGCGGGCCAGCAGCAAGTCTTCTCAATTCTAAAGTTTTGTCTTCTCCAACAGCAGTCTATTCTCTTCATTTTGTAGCGTTTCTCTTGGTTGCACTGCCTCCAGTGCTGTATGTGAATGTTAGATTATTTATGTCGCGTCACTCATGACATAATAGCAACAGGATTGCGGTGGTATTATACCAGAGCTGGATTAACATTTATGATTAGGGTTTTTACACCAGGGTTAGAGCATCCAACTTGGGTAAGGGTTTCATTTTTTTTCACAATAATAACATTTGTTGTGGTTCTATGGAAAGCCATTATGGCACTAGGAGTGCAAAAAAAAAACAACAAAAAAAACATTTCAAGTAAGACAGTCATTCCGCTTGTGCGCTTGCGTTGTTGATTTACTCGTGAGTTTACAAGCACATGAATCTTAAGGTGGACATCAAGCATATGAAATAAATGCACAAACAGCTCACCATAGCCCTCATTCATTCTGTGGCACAACTGACATTAGTTTTTTTTTTGGGTGCAGTGGAGAAAAAGTTCCACCAGGGAGAGCAGTGTAGCCCTAAATGAAGTCAGCAGACTCAAATATGAGTAGTGGTGTGGGAGCCAAAACGTGCACACAAACAATACAAAATAACAATGGAACAATCAAATCATGTAGTATTTCAATAACCTCAAATATATGCTGTTGAGAGGACATTGTTAGTCAGAACTGTTTTGAGTCACATTGCTGTGTTTATGAATAAAGCACCAAACAAACCTTCATTTTAAAATTTAACCTGACTTTGTAACCAACCCTGACTTAATTGAAACGCTGTACTTTGAAAGCCTGACCCAGTTTAACCCAAACCTTTTTTTCAAACATTAACACTGTGACGAAAACTTAACTTTTATCTTAAAACCCTAACTGGACCCTTAAGTCTTTCTTGAACAACACAGGCTTTAAACCTTATCCCAGGCTAATTTGAAACTCTCAGGCCAGCCACATACTGATTGACGGGGCAGAACGCGACTGAACTGAGCAATCATCACCAAATTTCAGTCTATGATTCACTCCCTCCTGCACACCTGGCAATTGACCCTTGCTCACAAATCAACTTCCTTCAACAGAAAAAGTCCATAGTATTCCTTTGAGGCGCCACATACACTGTACTGTCTTATTTTATTTAATTGAACACATTTCCTCGACCTCACCGATATTATAATAATACAAAGAGAGGAAACAGGCAGGAAATAAATTGAAGACTGTGGACATTTGAGAGATTCATTGACTGCTCTCATTTGGGCGACACAGACTCTCCACGCTTTGCTTTTTAGCAATTACATATGAAATTATATGTCATTATCCACACCGCTTATCCTCTATAGAGTCGCGGGAGGGTGCTGGAACCTATTCCAGCTGACTACGGGTGAAAGGCGCACTACACCCTGAAATGGTCGCCAGCCAGTCACAGGGCAGACAGACACCGTCACTGAGTGGGAGTTGAACCCACGCTGCCCGCACACAACTCAGGTAGATGTACCACTACACCATCAGTGCACATGACATTATATATATAGCTGAATATAAAACACAATATATAGTTACAGAACTGCACACTGCGTCGCTCAATGTGCGACAGGCCATATTACTCACTTATTACGCTGACCCTGACTTGAAACCTGAAACTAGACTTGAAACCCTACTTTGAAACCCTGAACCTGGCTTGAGACAAATATGAGAATGTGATAAAAGTCTGAGATATATACTATCATAAAATTGCTCATAAAATGTTAAAATGTGGGGATGTGTAGGATATATGCTATCCCCTCTCACATTGTGGTCTTATCAAGTGGAAGCGCATGAATCACTTTAAATATTGCGCAAACATTGATTTGTCTCAGTGTAATAGCAGATAAGAAAATATGCTTAAGTCGTACATTATGCCTCTGCTCTTAAAGAAAAAAAAACTTTATATATATATATATATATATATATATCATCATATTGGCGTGTTAGCAAAGTTAAAGTCAAATTTCGAAAAGACTTGATGTGAACTTTATTGAGTTGTCAACCCTGCCAATGTTCCCACGTGGATTTTTCGTGTGTTTGCTTTGGAATCACGAAAATCTTCGCACAATCTGCAAAGAATAAAACAACTTATTAAGTTAAAAACAGTAATTTCCCACGAGCTTCCTCTCCAAATGCTTCTTTGGCCCAAAATCATGTTCCTACTTTTTTTCCCTTAGTGTCTTAATGAACAGAATGAGGATTTATGTCCTCCGATCACATCTCTCAGAGGATCCGCGTGCATTTGTGTGCGTGATGCATCTTTTTGTTATTAAGTGATGTTCTTATAATGCTTTAAAGACAAAATCTATAAAGGAATTTGGAATATTACACATATAATTGTTACAATTGTATTTACATTTTAACTATAGCTTTAATTTTGTATGATACAGTATATAGCTTGGAAATTTTTCCTTGGTGTGAAAGCTTTTGACAGAGACAAAAATATAAACTTATGTTATTGTGTTTATTGTTTCATTTAATATTTTTAAAATCAGTTTTATGGATTAATTTACATTATTTAATGTGTTAAAAAAAGCAGTTAATGCAGTTCAGTTTACTTCCTTTAGTGGCCTTAACCACTGCTATATTAACCAAATTAGCACTTGACTTACACTAAAAAAACAGGTTTTGACTGGAAAAAGCAAACATTTTGCTTGTATTTTATATTGAAAATGCTGCATTTCTTCCGGAAAATATGTTATATTTTCGGGTTATTGTGAACTTTTTAAACAAAATGTAGTCATTTAAATGAATAAAAATAAATGTGTTTGTTTGTATTTTACCGTGAATATACATAATGCTACAGTTTAACAGTATGTTCTTAAATATTTTTTTATTTTCACATATTTGACAATAAGAATGATATATTTTCTAGAAAATATTATGCTGTCCAGAATTTTGCTCTCAAATTCTGCGTTTTGTCTTGTAAATGCCATATCTACTTAGAGTTTAGAAATATTGGAAATGGTGTATTTTGCTTTACATTCACTATGATGTACATTCAAATGAATGCTGGATTTTGCAAGTGTTTTATGATCAAAAAGCTACATTTTGCTAGTATTTTACACACACGGAAAAAAAAAATCCTGATTTTGCCCATTATACTATATACAAGAACGGTGCAGTATATTCATATAATAAATTTTATTTTTCCTCAAACAGCTAATTCTAATATTTTGGTTATTTATTTTATGCTTTATGGTCTTTTAATTGTCATTCAAACAATCGTGGAAAAATTAAAAACTGTTTAGTAATCTGAACGTTCATCGCCTAAAAGGTATTTAACGAGTTTTGACAAGCTACTCACCCAGTCAGCATCTCAAATAAATGACAGCAAAGGGTGAAATGTAACTCAGCTGTGTGCTCCACAGTAAAAACGTGTCGTAAAATGTTACGGCTTCAAGTCAAGAGGTGCAGAGTTAGATCCGTAAATCACCCATCCTCATCTCTTCATCATGTCGTCCTCCTTAGCAGACTCCTCAGAGTTCATGATGGACTTTAACCTTATCAGTCCAAGTAGGAATCCAGACGCAATACACAAATGCGTATTCTGTAAAACAAGCAAAATATAGCATTTGCGTATAAAGTTGTAAAATAATATAGGCGTTTGAGTGTAAAATAAAAGCAATTTAACCTCTTACAAGGCAATATACGACACTTTGATTGTACACTCCTAGATGGCACTTTCAATTAAAACAGAATATACAGTACAGTAATAGTAGTCGTGTATATATATATATATATATATATATATATATATATATATATATATATATATTGTACAATATGAGAAATATTTAACATTGTCATTGCAAAATCTTTTTTGTGACATTTTCAAGGTGAAAATCTAATGTTTTGAGTAACATAAAAACATAAAATAATAGAATATTAAAGGCAAAAAAATTGCAGTTGAGTGTAAAATATATGCAAAGTATAACATTAAAAGCAAAATCTAGCATTTACATGCAAACCCTTTGCCAAGGAAAGAAAATGTCCTATTTTCAGTCAAATACAAGCAGAATGTAGAATTTTGTGTAAAATACAGGAAAACTACAGAATTTTAAAGGCAATACATGCCATTTGAGTTAGCGTATTTAAGGCAAAATATGATATAATCATCTTGAGTGTAAAATAGTTTTTACCCCGAGTGCATGGAACCCTGTCTATGAAAATAGAGCCCATAGAATTCAAGGCCAACGAGTGTTTTCCGGCTAAAATAGAAGTACTACAATACATACAATTTTATTATCAAGGCCAAAGGCAGCAAATGAGTGTCAAATTCAAGCAAACACTATCAATTTCAAGGTAAGAAAGTATTAATAGTTGCTGTTGTAGGAGTAGTGTTAATTTAACATTGTAATATTAACAAAAGATGGAATTTTGAGTATTAACTGTCGGAAGAAATGTGAGTGTAAATTAGAAGCAAAATATAACATTTTATTGTGTAGGAGAAAAAAGGAAAAACACACGTTATAACATTTCAGGAAATATGTCATATTTTTAGTGTAAAATACGGGATGTAAAAACTTTCAAGGTACAATAAAGAAAAATCATGGTAGTTTGAAAATCAAATTTACACAACTAAGAACATTTTGTAAAATGACAGTATAATATGCATATGACATTTTCATCTAGGCATGACAAATTTTTGGGTTAGGATGAGGTTGGTATCATGTGGATAATCTGAGGGTTTACGCCAGGGGTCCTCAATCCTATTCCTTGAGGGCCAGTGTCTTGCCTGTTTTCCATCTCTCCCTGCTGTAACACACCTGATTCAAACAATCAAATAATCAGCAAGGTCTGCAGAAGCTAGATGACGATCCTGATCATTTGAATCAGTTTTGTTGCATCAAGGGAGAAATGGAAAACAGGCAGGACACTGACCCTTGACAGGATTGAAGACCCATGGGTTAAGCTATAAAAAGGACAAAATCAGTGTTTACATTTAAATATAGAAACACACCAGAAGAAGCTATTTCAAATGCACATGTCTGCATAAATGTGTGCGTGTGTGTGCTCTCGTCCACACACATGCACATACACGCACACCCACGCAGATGGTGCTTCTGCTGTCTTGCACACAGCAGACCTTGATAGCATCCTTGTGCAAACTGAAATAGAAACTTCATCCCACAACTTCATTTTCTATGTGTAATGTTTTTTCTCCAGCCTCCTTATATTAGTCACTCTCCAATGAACACAATGCAGTGGAGGCACATCATAACAGATAGAAAGTGAAACAATTGCCCAGACTTGAAATCCAAGGATTTAGTTTGAAACCCTAACTCAGACTTGGAACCCTGCTTTGAAACTTTTGAAGACTTACTTAAAATTGTAATTATGGCTTCAAACCCTAATTTGAAACTTCAATCTTGACTTAAAATCATACTTTGAAAACCTTAACTTGAAACACTAAACCTGACTTGAAACATTACGTTTGAATTAAAAAACCTGTCTTGAAACCCTACTTTGAAGCCCTAACCCTGGCCTTAAAACTTAATTAAAAACCCTAAGAACGCTGTGCGCATGTGCGTGTGTGTGTGGGTGTGTGTGTGTGTGTGTGTATTGGAATTCCGTCTAACCGAAACATATTGTGTATGGATAATTGCAACGACCCATTTCAGTCGAACACAAGACCTTGCATTTTTCCTAAAAGTAATTTCTAACCGCTTTAATACATACACAGTATTCAAGAAGCACTTTGCTGCTAAGTGCACTTGGAGGCGCGTTTTGTTGGTTTAGCCATGCAAAGCAGCATTTGCCAGGCGTACGACTAAGGAAATATTTGGCTCCCGCTTTGCGAGACAAAATGTCTTCTTCTCCTCCTTTGCCGCACTCGGCGAGCAGCAAAAACCTGGAAACTAAACAGTGGAGAGGATCACAATTGATCCCTCGTCTAAGCCGCGCTCAATCGCACTTAAACGGGCCGGCTTCTCCGAGCACAGGAACCGGCACAAACCTTTAAGTCCACAGCTAATGCTGCTTTAGTCAGGACGACACGATACAAGCTACTAGTTGAATGAGGCCCCTCTGCATTCTTCACTAGCCACCCTTCTGAAACACTAACTTGAAACCTTAAACCTGGCTTGAAATCATCAATGTAAACCCTAACCCGAGCTTGAAACCTGAATTTGAATACCATAACCCAAGCTTCAGCCTCTACATTGAAAACATTGTCTGAAACCCAAAAAGAGATTTTAACCCCTAAACCTTACATTGAAATCTTGGGCCTTTTTTGAAATCCTGAGGCTGGCTTGATACCCTAATTTGAAGAGCAATTTGGCTAATCAGTGACTTTACTTGAGGAGAACCTACTAATTATGCTAAGCAATATTTTGCTGGTTACTACCAAAGACCTGAAGCTGGGGTTCAACATTTTTTAATTCACATTGTGTATAGGAGCAAACTTATTTTCTTATTTAGTGACATATGTGGTTGGAAAATTTCCAATATAAATTAAAGTAATCTAACTTTGAGAACATAACATTACAGATCTAGCTATTTTGTACTACCATATTTTTAATCTTATCGGTCATTACTCCTCCCAGCTGACATTTGCCGTAATGTACCATAATCCATTTCCAGTTGCGGGCATGTTTGCTATGTAGTTTATTGAATAAGACACTTGTTTAAAGTTTTAGACCTTCCACTTTAACAGTTAGAGCGAGACTTCTGTGAAAAGTATGCTCCATTAACCAAGCACGTAACTCAGGTGTTTCAATATTTCATTATGATGCATATCTTAGTTTAGCTTAGCATTTAGCATGGTTTCTCTGTCACCGTGAGAACAATACTTGTCAGAATTGTATCTTATTCGCCACCACGAAGGAGATGATTTTAACCACACTTGTAGCCAGTCAAAGCTAGTTGCTAGCTAGCTTGTGTGGCACAAATAGCATCAAGCTTGCCTAGACCACTGAGTACCCAGACGTAGGTGATGTGAGTGGTGCACGTACGTCCAGCCCAGCGAAGCTTTCTTGGGAACGTCTTAGCAGATGATTCTCACTTTTGTTATTCAGTGTGTTTTGATGGGCGCCCACTCGAGATTAATTCGAAAAGAAATTCACAAAATGAAATATTTTGACTCAGTTAATGCAATTTAACTCCAAGCTGTAACGTTAATTCCAAGATATGATTCAAGTAATCTGTTTCACAAAAAAATAGTAGTTGGAAAATGTGATTAAGCGCACTTAATTACAGAATGTTTTGCGATTAATCAGGTAAAAGTTCTGTCAAGTGATTACTTTTTTTAAACTAATTAATCACAAAACATTTCCATAATCAATTGCGATTAATCACATTTTTGACTACTATTTTTTGTGAAGCTTGTAACAGATTACTTGAATCTTATCTTGGACTTAATGCAAAATCACAAAACATGAAGTGTATTTAATTCAAAGACTGTTCTAATAGCGTTCTTTGAATCATGAATACAATCTAAAAGGAGACATCTTTGCAGGCATTTTTCTCAAACATTTCTCAAAATTGCCCACAAGCGCCACACTCCCGCAGTGTTGGTTTGCAAGGCCCAGTGCTAACTTGAGCAGGGTGTCTTGTTCTGAGATGACGTGCTAAAAATGTACAGCTAATATGGTTCAATATTTTCAATTTATGCAAATTGTTTTGGAAGTAAATCAAACTGAGTTAACTGAGTTAAAATCCTTAATCGAGTTAACATTTTTTAGATTAATCTCCAGCGTTAACGCTTTAATTTTGACAGCCCTAATTTATATATAGGCACATCTTGAATTTGCACTCCATTTTTTGTGCCCATTCTTTGACATGACTGGCCCATTTTAAAAACTATAAACCATGTCTTTACATTACCCCTATTTCTTGGAGTCACCTCCAAACCCCCAAAGTGGCCCACCTCCTGAGTCCCGGTCGCCCTGAGAATGAAGATGACATTTCCTCACAATCCCAACTCCCACTCCTGCCCCTAATCCAATCAGCGAGGCCCACTTTTTCTAATATACTGGTGGTCTCAGACTCTGACTTGATCCCTGCAGCTGTGCCGGACCGCTCATTGGCAAGATTAAGGCCTGTGCAGCCTCTCTGATCATGTATTTCAATATGAATGGGACCAATAAGGAGGTGGATTAGGGCTTAGTTACTTTGGAAATCCGAGGCCCCTCTTTGATGCCCCCGGGTTCGAGCGGCAACGGCAGAGCCCCGCCTGGTCTGCGTGGCGTGGCGTGGCGGCGGCAATGGCGACGCCACCTGGCAGTCCAATGTTTGCTCATATGCACTCATTAAACAACACTGCGCCTGGCACCGCCGTGCGGCACCAAGCGCCGGCCCCCGATGGTGAGTGGCGGCCGCGACCAGATGGCGCTGTCGTCGGAGTGCCAGGTGGGGCCCTCGCCGCCGCCCGCTACTCGTGAGATGCGTCGCGGGTGAGGGATTTGAGATTGTGCGAGGTGAGGGAGAGGAGAGCGCGGACCGAGAGTGTTGCCAAGGAGGACAAACAAACAAACAAACAAGACAAATTCAATGCAAACTTCCAGCAGAGAACTGATGGACCTTTTACGGTGTTCAACATTGACGCTTGGTGCTAGTGATGGCACTTTTCTGTTCCATTGTTGATATTCCACAATGACTTACTTGCATGATTTGATTGGCACAGCTTTTACGCCAAACGCCTTGCATAACAAAAATATTAAGTATTAATTAGCTCCAGCCAATTGAACAATGTAAACAAAAAAATGCAGGATTTTTACCCTTTTTTTGGTCATAATTTGTATTTTTTTATTTTTTAGGATTAATTGGTTAAGGTGAGGCTTTCAACTCAGGATTAAGGTTTAAAATTAAGGTTTCAAGACAAGTTTAGAGTTTCAGATTAGGGTTTCAAACAACAGTTGAGGTTTTAAATTGGGCTTTCACACCATTGTAAACATTTTCAGTAAGGGTTTCAAGCCAATCTTGAAAGATGTAGGAATTCAAACAAGGGTTATTTTTTCAATTTAGGGTATTTCAAGTCAGGATGCGCCTTTCAATTTAAGGTTTCAATCCATTGTTAGGGTTTTGAGCCTGGGTTGCATTTCAAGACTCTGTTAAGATTTCAAACTGTTTTAAATCAGAGTTAGGGCTTAAAATTTGGGATTCAAACTTGCGTTTCAAAGCAAGGCTAGGGTTTCAAGCATGCCATAATTCAATTTGTGTTTCAAGTCTGTGTTAAGATCACACATTTGGGCTTTAAATTAAGGTTTCAAACAAGAGTCAGGGCTTCAAAGTTATAGGTTTTTATGACTGCGTCAGGGTTTCAAGCCTAGATGCAGAATCTGATCACGATTGGGCAGCCTTACGATGCAGTTTGTGACCGCTTTTTTTTTTTCATGTGGATGGACATACAATATAGCCTTGTTCCCTTTTCCGACCAAATGTTGAACACCCAGACTAACTCTATCTGCTTTTGGACTGCCAACCACGAGGAAAGGGTTGGGCTGAAATCCAGGAAAAAGTGCTTCTGGCCTGGCACGACACCTACGTGTTTGTTGGCAGAGCGAGACTCAGCCTCCTTCTGCGCTCTCCAACTTTGGAAGGTCTTTTCAAGGCCCGACTAGCATTTCGGGGTCCCTTCTTTTTGTGTGCTTGAAGTGCTGGAGGTTATTAATATTTGTTTTCCCTCCTCTGTGGGAGAGGAAGCCCCCCAGCTGATCCACTGTGAGCCTCGCTTAATCCTCAAGCAGGTCCACCCCAGCTCTCCCCGTTTCCTTGTGTCGGGGTACGTCCGACAAGAAGCCACGCTGACAGGAGTCCTTAAGAGGGGCTGATTAGGTTTGATTCACGCTCGACCAAATCTGTGGTGGTGCAGTGGAAATGAGACCCCGTTCAGTGTTTTCAGACTTTGTGGAAAAGAAATCGCTGTTTTATGTAAATCAAAATAACAGCAAAAAAAGTCTCGGAATAAAAATGAAATTCGTGGTCATGGATTTAATATAGGTTATGAAACTGGGTTTAGAGTTTCGCAGTCGAAATTCCATGAATTGGCGTGTCAAATTGGGCTTTCAGGCAGGTTTACTGCTCGAAGTTGGGGTTTAAGTCAGGGTAAGGATTTCAAATTTGGGGTTCAAGCCTTGGTTAGAATTTCAAGCCAGGTTTAAGATTTCAAGTTATGCTTTAAATCCTGTGTCAATGTTTCAAGTTTGTTATTAAATTTGTGGTTTCATGTCATGATCAAATTCGGGTCTAGTCTTGGTTTGGGTTTGAAGCCACCATTAGGCTTTTATGCCAGGGTTAAAGTTTCAAGCCACAGTTTGAGTTTTAATCAGGGTTGTAAACCAAAGTTAGGGTATCAAGACTTTCATAAAAGGGTTATGGTTTCAAAGTAAGGTTTCAAGCCAGGCTTAGTGTTTCAAGTTAAGGTTTCAACATAGGGTTTAAAAACTGGATGCAGTACCATGGCACTACATAGTATTATCACCGGGTCTATTGAGGACTTGTGTTGACAGACACTGCGCTCCCTTTGCGGACATATGGTCCGTAAAGGAGACGGCAGGTGCGGTTGCGGTCCAAAGGCGTCGTGTTTCCAGTGCGCTGTAAAAACACAGCTGTCTGTCTGCACCGGGCTCGGCTTTCTCTCCAGCTCCTTGTTGCCTCGTTGGCGTCGCCAGCCAGATCGCAAACACTCACTGTCGCTCTTTAGAGCACAAATGGACAGAGCGGCAGGGACCGTCGACGCGCTTAGCAACTGGATGGGACCATGATGACGGGAACTGGATACCACTATGATATTTAGCACACACATAGCGGTAAACACTGGCCGGCTTTACATGGAGGCTTGTATTCTGATTAGAATGAAACTGAATGACCAAAACAAATACATTTTTCTCCATATAAACACCTAAATCGGAATAAAAATTACAATTTCCTCGTAATGCAGGAGTGCTTTATTCCTTTTGCCAATCTGAACAGACATCATGTCTACAGTTCAATTAGAATAGTCAAGCTGTGTTGTCTCTGTGTGTGCTGTCTTGACTTAAATGTGCAGTGACGTAGTGCTTGGCGGCTTCCAACCAGAGCTGCTCTGTGACAAGTGAGCTTGTTCTAAACTAATTGTAACTGTTTTTTATCTCGCCCTTGCTTAATAAAAATGTAAAAGCAATCATAGCTACTGTGCTTGACAACTTATCTCCAGCTATTTCCAGATATGCACTTAGGACACCTGACAATTAGGCGGCTGAAGTTTGACGAAAATGTACGCCTGCTGGAAGCAAGGAATTGCAAGATCTCCACTTGCAGATAATGTTAAGTTGGCCGCTGTGAAGTAGAAACTTGGAAGCCGCCTTCAATCCCCAATCGTGCGTCTGTGATTTTAAAAATAAACTGTAGTAAGGTGTCAATAAGAATTTCTACTTTATATCATAAGTTTTGACACTGTAGTCATATGTATGAATAAAGTACGATGACATCCATCTCATATATCACACATCTGGCTGCGCTTCCTTCCACCAAAATTGTGTTACATTGCCATATGCCACAATTTAGACCTACTTTTAGATGGTCTGAGGTCTAGTCTACTTTCGGTCACAAAATTGTCAGGTTTAGGTGTGTCATAGAAAACGCCTTTGTTCCGCTGGCACGCCCACCATGGTGGCCAAATTTCCAAACACGGTCATCTTGAATTGGCCCAACACAAAAATGAAGATGTCGCAGTTTTTATGCTGAAAATAGAGCCCTATGTCTTACCAGTAACTTTTTTTCCATTGCAGCCTTCAATATGTTGTTTGACAAAGATGTAGTGCTACATTGTTTCAGACTACAAGGCTATAGAACGACAGTAGAGCACTACACAACTACAATGCTTCAGGTTTTACAGTAATGCACGGACGGCGTGAAGTACTACAGAGGGCTGCAGGGTGGCAGTTATAGTGAAGGAGGAATTAGTTGTAGTGTTGTTTGAGTCCCTGCTAATCCTCTGCTGATTAGTGGAATTCTCATCAGGCCTCCTTAAGAGTCAGCAAGAGAGCGGCAGGGTGGGAAAGTGAACACACACATTCACAAGAATAAAAAGCCCCTCCCTCCCTCCTCGCCATGGACTCTCTCCGGCCACTAAAACCTGAGGTCACCTGACTTGGCCGCACTAATCCCGCAAGATTAGCGCTCTCTTTCTCTCTCTTTTACTCACAAGCCACCCCAGCCCGAGCAACCCACCCTGGCAAATCCCGAGGTAAATGTCGGCCGCTTCCGGCTGAGTAGCGCACTGGATTACAAGGAGAACGGGATAATATTTACAAGGCCCGCTGCCAGTGGCGGTGGATGAACAGTCGTGGTACTTCTTTTTAGCCTTTTTTCCGTCTCTGGCTCTTCAATCGTCGCGTAGTGCTTATGTGTGTCTAATGAAGGAGGTCACTTATCTAAATCCTGCTGCTAGTTGAGCCAACGGAAATGACTGCTCTGATGTGATCGTCGAGGATTGTTAAGAAAAATGCTGACTTTTGGTCTTTGTTCTTATTTTAGACAGGCCATTTTAATGTTAAAAGCAATAGTTCTGGAATGTTCCGGCAGTACTTGGCACTAAATTGTGATTGATTAGCCATTCAAAGATCAGGCACCCTGTCCATTTCATGGCAATTATCATGGCATATAATCATCCATTCAGCAATACTTTATTGTTTGGTGAATATTTTTTTTTCCAAATTTTTAGGATTCTTGCTCTAAGGTGGGACAACAATCACTGGCCTTGCTCTAGAACCCCGTGGACATACATTTTCAATAAGATGCGCAATATGCCCGGAAACTGACACATTTGCAAAAATCTGTATACTGGTGAAGATTTATTACAACATTTTCAATTATTATATCTATTTTAGGGTTCCTTAACACAATCCTCAAAACTCACCCCAAAAATATATATTGGCCGCCAACACCAGTTTCACGAATCAACATGTTTTAAAAAGGTCTCGATGACTCAAACCTTAAAATGAACAGAAAGTTGTACTTTTTTGTTTGAAGCAGACATTTTGGGTGAAATTCAGGGCTCGTAAATTGACCGAAATTAACCCCAATCATTTGCAGGTATCCTAGATATATTTGGAAGCTTTGTTGCCTCTGTCCGCCAAAGTAGGTGTTGCATGGCATCGAATTTGAAAGATAATTTTAAGTATTCTGTGAAAGTAATAACTAACAAAAATAAATGAACTTCGCCGTCTCTATTTTCAGTGATCAACATGAAATCTGACAGCCATGTCTATCAAAAGAGGACACACAAAAAAGTCCCCAGCACCAATGCCTGAATTTGAACAGGAAATCGGCCATTTTGATTTTAAAGCAGATATTTTGAGGAAAAATTCCTGGACTTGAGAAAATACTGAGAGGGAAAGGCTGGATCCACATGGTCTATCTTGGACAACTTTTGTAAGTTTGCGTGGGTGACAAGTAGTCATGGAGTGCAGTTCACACATAAGTATTCTCATGTATACGCGGAGCTTTGGATCGGAAAACCTGCCAGAGCTTTGGGCCGTAACAAGTGATGGATGGACTGCTGTTATCTCTACTGTAGATGGCACTGTTAACCTTGACTTGCACACACTTGAGGGAGGGATGTCGGCGTCTGCTCCTCGTTAGAAGGGGAGGAATTCATAATAAAAGTGGGGAAGAAGGGGAGATGGCGGGGACGGGGGAGTCCAATAACATCAATTATCTCAGTCATCACATCATGTTGCGTTAACATGTTAGCTCCACGGGGAACAAAAACAACCCCGCGGACAAAAGCGTAGGTAGAGGCTTGTTTCTTTTTCCTTCATCTGATGTTTTCTTCGAGAAATGGTGAGTGGAGTGAGGAGTGGGGGTGGGAGTTCGGTGAAAGGTGAGCATGTTATTGTAGCCGAGTCAAGAGGAGGCCAGTGTGTCGCTCGCACGCGAGGCTTGGACATAAGAAGCCGGCATTCGTGACGCGGACTGACGCCGACCGATTCGCGCAGACCGTCCATCTGGAGATGAGGGATGACCTCAGTGTTGTTTCCAGCTCCAGGCCAGACAAAACATGGCAGTGAAGCTTCATCTGGTTGTCGCATTGTTTGCCCCAGACAGGAAGTCCAATTCGGGTCGGCGTGGAAGCACACATGGCCGCAATGATGTTTGCAAACATTGTCCCCCCTCCATATTACGACATGTGAACTGATAGATCAGGACGCTAGGACCCGGCCCTGTCTGGTGACCCTCACTCGAACCCTTTAACCGTCATTTGGGTCGCTTTCCCATTTGAGTCACTGAAGCCTAATAGAAGGCAGGTGCCGGGATGGAAAATTCAACAAAAAGTGTCAGCAGATCCAAATCTCATCTCATTAAAAATTAGAATGTGCTGATAACGATTGCTACCAAATTTGAACTTCATATACTAAACTGATATGTGTTTTGAAGAATTTGAGTTATTTCCATTCCTTGTAGACTTTGGGAGCATGGTAGAAATGTTTGATGAGTCAATATAAAACACTAAATAACTGAAATAGACGTAAACAAAGCTAGATTGTCCTAGTACCAAGAAATTTGGTAAGCATGTCTCTCAGTCATGGAAAAAAAACCAACTAAAAAAATCCCTGCTTGAAAAGTTTTTATTTGAAGCAATCATTTTAAAACAAGAAGCTAATATGTCAACCACAAGAGTTTTTTTTATTGCCCCCGAGCAAGTTTCACAAGTTAGCATCTTTATATTTGGCTAGCATGTCTATCATGTCTAGACTCACAAAAAAAATCTGAATTTTCAGAAAGTCAAAAGAAGTGAGGCATTTTGGTGTAAAACACAAAACTAATACTTAAGTCAACCACAAAATGATTGGGAAAATAGTGTCCCTGGAGCCAGTTTCACTTACCGTATTGATATTTGGGAGTTATGTTTAACAAAAGAAGACCAAAAAATGTCCCACGAAGCCATGCTTGTACACTCTAAAAACAGTTGTGTTGAAAATAACAACATTTTCAAGAACAAAACTACCTTTTTTTTTTTAGTTATTTTCTGCAAAAGCAACAGTAAGTTGTCAGATTGACCCAACTAGTGGATCGGTCCATTATTGAACCAAGATTGTTTTATTTTTTATTTTAAATGAACACTTTCCGACCCATGTCACAGGAAATATTTACATTTGACATTTAAATCACCCATTCAGAAATACTTTTTTACACTTACCATTACCGTAAAGCAATTCAATTTATAACACGATTGGTATTTCTGGCCATGCTGCTAAGCACTTTGTCTCTGTTTGAAGCATTTAAGCCTCTAATGATAATATCCATCCATTTTCTCAACCGTTTGTCCTCACGAGAGCTGCGGGCATGCTGAAGCCTATCCCAGCTGTCTTCGGGCAGTAGGCGGGGTACACCATGGACAGGTTGCCAGCCAATCGCAGGGCAGACAAATACAAACAGCCAGTCACACTCATAGTCACACCTAGTGACAATTCAGAGTGTTCAATCAACCTACCATGCAGGTTTTTGGAATGTGGGAGGAAACCAGAGAACCTGCAGGCATGGGGAGATCATGCAAACTCCACACAGGATGGCCGGAGCAGGAATCAAACCCTGTACCTCTGCACTGTGAGGCAGATGTACTAGCCAGTCAATTCAATCTTTTCCGAAAATCGTTCAGCCGTACAGTATACCATTCCCAACATAAGAGGCTGCTGAGGCATTCCAGGTCAAGCAGGTCCCAGGAAGGGAAAGGCCCAACAAAAAGTGTTGGCAAAGCCAGCTCATTGGTACAGCAAACTCATCAGTAATTTCAGACCTTCCGATAATCATGCAAGATGGCAAATTTGCTCAAGTTATGAACTACTGATAACTGTGAGAGATGGGATATTATCCTGCAAGTTAGCATAGCACCTAATTAGCGCTAGGCTAATATTGGCACAGCAAAGTGAAAGCCGCTCACACTGTTTGATGATGTTTTTTTAACTGTTGTCCCCTGCACAGGAACTCATTTGTTTCAGACATGGAGGGAAAATTGAGGAAGTCAGCATTCTCTCTATTTTGAAGACCCCAACACAGAAATGCCAGGTGCAGTTTTTATGACTATTCCACATTTAAAAGTTGACAAAACTCAGAAAATCAGTAGTGACTACTTAGTAGTGACGACTTGAAAATTTAGCCCCCAAATTCAGTTTACTCAGAGATATAAAATTTTGGTGGGAATAGATTAATAGAACCACAACAAAGTCAGAAAAAAATATGAACATGAAGACACAGGAAAACTGCAATTTTCGTTTCGTTGAAAACATTTCGGGAAACTTCATTCTCCAAACACATATTTTGTAAAATTTCTATAATATGTTAACACTTCGGCATTCAGCCCCGAAGCACCATGAAACTTAGTAGGCACGTCTATCATGATATCATGCCCAAAAGCTTTAAGGGTGAACTTTGTTTTGTCTGGCCTGGAGCTTGAAGGCTACTAAAAAGACCAAGTGTTTTTGTGAATGTATTTTTAAAGTAGGAAGCATATTGACAGGAGCATTTCTTCTAACGGAGTAACCAGAGCAAAGCAATTACATGTGAGCTCATACTCACTCTCAAATGGGTCACCGCCCAGGGGAGGACAGGGGTCTCGATTGAGGTTTGCCCATTAAAACATCATCAGAGCATGCCGTTTATTTAAGGAGACATTGGAGTCTCCAGCGCTACTGTTGACACTGCCTCCGCTGGAAAGCAAAGAAAATACCGTTTGAAAATCAAAGCGCGATGGAGAGCGTGCTTCTTTTGCAAAGTCGCATGGACGTTAGATCATGGAACATTTCAGACATGTTTTTCCTCCATTTGGACAAAGAACTCTATCTATTTTGAATGCTCCAATTGTTCAAGTTGCACTTTTGAGCACTTAAGAAAGAGAGTGTTTATTTATTTTTTTATTTTATTTCCAAAACAAATTTCCGCTGGTAATTTTCACAGCTTCTGGTATTGCTTTTTAAGATCAAACCAAGAATACGATTTATGAGCTCATCAATTCAAGATTTCCTGAGTTGCCAAGATGAAATGCAGACATGTTTTTCAATTAAAATTTATTTCTGCTGGTAATCTTAAATCTTTCAGGATTTACTTCTTTAGCTAGAATCCTATTGATTTTGGATTTTTAATAGAAGAAATTTTTTTTTATGTTTGAACAATTCATATATTTAACACAAGCCAAGAATCACTTCAAAAACTGCAACACAAGTTAAAAAATGCTTGGGTTGTTACTTTTTTCTCTATATTTATATGATATTTTTTCTTTATCCAATTATTTTTTTCTGTGTTTCACAAACACGTTTCTACAGAAAAATTTCCAATAATATTATATTAACTCTTTAGTATCCTCTAGAGTATCTTTTTGTATAAGCACAAAATATTTCCGTGGTAAAGCAAGAATTCCTTTCACGTCATTGACTCTTCAGCCCAGCGTGGCTAACGACAATAAAAATAAAAAAACATCCCATTTGCCTGTCATCTTGTCACAATATTCTCGAGAATTCTGACATTTTTGAAGAAATATCTGTTGTCTACGTTGTCTGTGTGCAAGGCAGAGGGGAGATGTTGAACTGTCACTATCGAACAGATAAATCAGTCAACACCCGCAGGACCCCAGGGGGGCCCCGCCGCCGCATGCTCGTGCTATCTGGAATATTCCACTCCGATAGCAGCTTTGCTCCCTTATAATTGTCCTGTCAGTAATTCAGTAGCGTTAGATGTGTATGTGCGCAGTGCGGAGGGTGTGTTTGTTGGCGCCGGCTGGCTTGTCTGCGTGTGTGTGCGTGTGTTTGCGCGTGCAGGCTGAATGCAAAGTGGAACTTCTGCTTGCCAACATTGGAAGCATTAAGAGAGGCTCAATCGAATGCATCTTTCTCGGAATTAGGCGACGCTCCAGCATCCACTTGTGGGACTCCTTCCTTTGAGCCTTTCAGCAAACAGAACATAGGCGGTTAGTAACGGGTGGAACGGAACGCTAAACATTGTGGTCCACTTCTAGATTTTTTATTTTATTTTTTGCAAAATGCAACATGAATATTATTTTTTTTAAGAAAGCGCAACTTTAATAATACTGGTCAACAATAGTTTCAGAATCATTTTTTTTTTCGTCGAGCACATTAGGTTTTCAAATTAATAATAGCCATGATGATGATGATGATAATAACAATATAACAATCGTATATAGTCGAGTAATATATCCAGTATTATTTATGAATTAAGTGTTAGGTTCATCAAAAAGTGGAATATTTTTCTGAAATGTCATAGCTATAAATTACAGACAGTATAAACCGTATTGCGCCAGCTTTTATAGGTCGAATTTAAAATAAAAAAATTAAAACCTGAGGAAATAAAGAGAGTCAGATTTTAAATCAGCGTCAAAAATATGTCGCTGATGAAATCAACTTTTGCCCAGTGTAATTTGGAGTCTACCAATAAAAGCACAAAATCTAGAGTTTATTTTTAGTTAAGTTTATTTCTCTTTTTAGAAAAGCACAAAATCAATATGTTATTATCTTGTAAGGAAAGAACAACACCACTAGTCTCTTTAATTGGTACCTTCTCAAAATATTGTTGGAGAACTTACATTGTGGATTTATGAGGCCCGGTAAATCCTACATGGCTGCACTGTGAGAAGCAGTGATGCTGTATAATAGACTAAGACTCATTCAGGCTAATTAATGTTGGCTACGTAACAGTTGCATTTCCATCTTTATTAGTTTCACCCAAATATTTGAGTTAACGGAGCTACGCTCTCTAAAATTTGTGTGGGCGAAAAAAATAAGTTATCACTGTGTTCGTGATCAGCTTTGATTCACTTTCTGTGATCATCTTTTTACAGCGTAATATTAAACTCGGAAGATGCTGGCAACTTTATGTAGGCTTTGCCCAATACTGAGTGGTGTTTCCATGCAAAAATCTACCCAAAATCTACCCGAGTGTGCTGTGACTAGATGGTCATTACGAACTCTAATAGTGCAGTAAGGATCGATTGTGTCTGAAATGTCTGGTACCACTATGACTGACTCTGGAATTTAAATATCAATACTCTTGATACTTCAGTCATTGGACATAGTCTACTTGGAGAAAAGCAAAGCGGTTGTATTGACTCGCAGATGCACAAAAGGAGAAGAGAGAGACACAATCTCCTCGCAACAAAATAGTAAAATGTTAAATAAATCTCTTCCATATTGACAGCTAGTGCCAAAATCAAGAAGTAGCGGCCAACATTCCTGCTACAGATGAAGGTATATGTGGAAAGCACTGCAGCCCTAATGTCTTGACTGATGAATCTGATCAATGACATCATGATCCGATTGGCGAATTAAAATATTATGTCGTTCGATGACAAAAGCTCAGCTGATCCAATATAGCTAATCCGATCATTGTAAATTCTAATTATCATGTTTTGACATCGACTAGGCAGAGGCTAGGCCGCATAGTAGACTTGAGGCGAGAGCTTTCGGCAGTTATGCTTCATTGACCTTACCTGTTATCATCCATCTTCGAAACTTGGTACAAGACCGTGTTCCATAACAAAAAATCCGAACAGACAGTGTGAACCGATTGGTTGAGTTGTCATCACGTCCCTCACAAATCAATACAAATGCATATACAGTAACTGAGTGCAAAACGTTTGCACTGGAATGTCATTAAAAACCACACTCATGCACTTGTTTATTGCATCGTCTTGTACTATTTCTTGACCCAAGCTCCTCCAAACAAGTCCTACCATCCCCCACCTGACCGCCATCAATCAGGTGCGCAGGGGGGCGGCGGGTGGTGTGGCTGGCACCAAGAGCAATTTGTCAGCCGTTATCCACTGACCTCTTTCGACCTACGACTCATGAGAAATGATGCCAAAATGAAGAGATTCATTAGTGAGGAAAAAAAGTAATTTTCAAAAATGCATTTTCTCATCTCATTCTCATCGAACAAAAGGCCTGAGGCTACCTCTTCTTCTTTATTTTTATAATTCAAGTCACAACCGCGCTGGCAAATGCTGTATATGTCAATGCATATTCATATGTATAAGGTACACACGTGAATTCATAATGATGCAGCAGCAGCGTTGGGCAGAATGCAGCCAAGCTCATTAATCGGCGTTACCATGACAGTGAATGCAGTGCGACATGCAGTTCAATGTCATTCCAAAACAAAGGAAGCTACTACTATGCTTAAATATTATTATTACAATTATTATTATTGTTACGTAGGGCCTTTATAAAATATTGTTTTACCAATTGCAATTTTTAGATCATTTACAAACATTAGGATATAATGTGTAATTCATGTATGAAGCATATATAACTGCCGGCCAGTTCAGGGTGTAGTCCACCTTTCTCCTGAAGTCCGCTGGGACAGGCTCCAGCGGTCCGCAACCTTGAAAATGGATGTAAATTATTATTATTATTATTATTATTATTATTAATAATAATAATACATTAATTTATATGATGTGTAATATTTAAAAAATATATATTTTGACTTATTTAAACTGATCACAATTTGTTTTAAATATAATGAAATTGTTATTACATATATTCGTCTATGTGTGCCCTGCGATTGGCTGGCAACCATTCCCGGGTGTACCCCGCCTACTGCCCGAAGACAGCTGGGATAGGCTCCAGCACTCCTGGGACCCTCGTGAGGAAAAGCGGTTCCGATAATGGATGGAATTATATATTTAACATACACTATATCGCAATTTAATCATCGTGGATTCAGAATTAGAAAAGAATCTTTTTTTTTTATATAAAATAGTTGAAAATAACTAATAATAATTTTAATTGTGTCGAATGTGTGTGGCAACTTAAAAAAAAAATACATTATAATATTATGTAATGGTATCCGTATTATATTTTGTTATTTGGGGACATAAAACCTTAATATTTAATTATGTTTTTTTAAATGTACATTTTCTTGTCTTACCAATACAACATTAGATTTTTAACAAGTAATATCATGATGTAAAAGACCAGTACACCATGAAATATTTAAAATTTAAAAAATGTTTAAGTCCATTGCATGCAATAATATCACATTACTTGATTTTAAAATGTCATGAATGAAAAAGTAGAATAGCATAAACAAAAAGGTGTGTACGAAACCCTTACCACTGTCCACTTTATTAGGTATACCTTCTTATTCTGATTCAAGCCAATGCTGTATCCAAACTACAAATCGGAATGACCTTCTTCATATCAAGGTTAGCTTTTAGTTTTGTTTTTACTTTATTTCTCCTCATAGCAAACAAGTATCACAGAAATATCTTGCACCGATATAGTCAACATATTCTAAATATTTTTTCTTGATTATTTTTTTTTGAAACTGTATAATTTAAGAATGACTGCTAGCTCTTGTGAAACCGTAATGAAAATTTGAGATGCTCAACAATTTAACATTATAAAAGGAAACAATGAACTGCTAAGGCGACCTTGGCAAAAATATTTGTGGCTTGTAAGCTCACATCACGTCAAAGGTTTGATAAATAACTGAGTTTGAAACATATAATGGGCACCATGTCTTTGGCAATGTTATGCTGATTCCATGATTGCCTTCCAATGGGCTCCATCCTTGTCACACAGATATTAATGTAAAAATAGTTCAGATAATCATGTCTGTTAGTTAGAGGAAATTAAACTTGCTTTTTGCTTATTTGAAAAATATTCCCATGAAGGCTTGGGAAAGTTGATAAATGTAGCGCCTTTCATAGTTGGCAGCTGTGACTGTAATTTTGTAAACTAGGTACTCAATGCTTGGTACCATGTTGTTAGTGTGAGCAGTGCACATCAACCTGCGACATCGGATACATATTGAATTTGTTTCATTTGAATTTAATTTAAGTCCCTTTCTATTAAAAATGTCATGAATATTTGGGTTGAAAAAAAGGAATAAATTTCAATGGCATTTAAAGGGGCACATGGTAGTGAGTCATTTTAAATCTGCGGTCACAATATCATTTAAACAAATACTGGTAAGATTGCTAAAAATGTTATAAATTCTCAGTAATCCGGGTTATGGTAATCTCCAATGATTTAATTGCGGGACCATGACTGTTCTTGTTTGCTGAATTTGTTGTGTTTTTCTTGTTCACGTGTGTAAGACTTGAGGCAACAATGCGATCAGGCTACCATTTTGGTTAATTGGCATTGGGAGGGGATCCTTAAAAAAATGTATCTCTTGTTAGTACATCTTTCCACAAAAGATGAGTCGATATGGTTTTTGTTGATATGTAAGGTGTGAAACAATTCAAGGACAGTTCGATTTGAAGGTGCAATGATTCGATTTGATGTGGTACGGCTCAGTTCAAGTGGGTATGATCCAATGACTTTTTTGTTGTCATTTTTTCACCCCGGTTTTTGTTACACCACTACCTGTTAGGGATTCCTGGACCCAACAAGTTTGAGAACTCCTGCTGAAAGGGGTCGCTAAATTTAGCGACCAAATTGCTGAACAACACTGATTGCCTTTCTAAACGAGCTGCTCTCTGTTCACAGCCATGTTGCAAGTGTTAACAGTGCACAACAGCTTGTGATGTGATTTCAACAGTGGAAACCACCCCAAAAAAATAATAAATTAATTTGTTCTGACAAATAAACAATTAAAGTTGATTTATCATTCCAACCCTACTGACAGGTACACAGAGCATTTGGTTCCCACTTCTTTCTTCTTATCTCTTGTGTCACGTCCAGTTGGAGGCTTTAACAAGAAGCAGCTCCTGGCGCTGGAGGTTAGACAAGCAGACGCTCCGTGGCCTGGCACTTTTTTTTGTTTATAACTTTTTAATGATTTTCTGCCCCGGCTGTCATTTTGGACAGGCGGTGGCGAGACAAGACAAGACGACAGGACAGGAGGCCGGTTTGTGTGGTGTGAGGCTTGTTCACTCTTCCTCAAACAGATTGCAATTTATTCCTCTGCAGTTTGTCCGTCAAGGCAGACTCTGACAACTTAATCCCGCGCTAATCCGCCGTGTTCAGCCTTCCTTGTTGGCTCTCATGCAAAAAAAAAAAAAAAAGTCAAATCCCACCATACCTGTCAGCCCAAATCCTGCCGCGGGGAACCGGGATGGGGGGAGGGCGGACGAAGGAGAGGTGGTGGGAAGGCAGAGGGTGCGATTTAACCCCTGCCTCCCTCACTATAATCCACTGTAAACAGCCAGAGCCTTAGAAGGGCTAACTGCGCTAATCAAGCCGCAAGCTGGCCCAGTCACTATCATACACAGTGGCCTAAGAACTAGAGATTTGAGGGGCTACTGCACAGAATGCATGTGTGTGAGTGTGTCCCAGTGACAGCTCCTTATACACTCGAGGGAGCACAGTGGCAAAATAATCATTGGCAAATTACAGCAAAGTGATACTTTTAAAAAACCCATAAAATGAGTAATATATTGCTGACTCCCAATAAGTTTAACTTTAATATGTATGAGCCCTGAAATTTGCCCAAAATGACTGCTTCAAACAACCAAAAATGCCCAAAATGATTTCCGGGCATGGGTGCTTAGGGACTTTTCGTACATTTCATTTCTTAGGCATGTCCAACCAATTCCGTGCTGATTGATGAATCTGGTATCAGAGGCAAATGGTAGTAGGTTAATAAAAAAACAACAACAAAAAAAGCTTCATAATTTAGCATTGCCCATCTGTCAAGAATACATGCTTCCATTTAGGGTGCATTTGGCCAAATTGTCTTGTAGAAATTGTCACAAACCTTAAAATTTGCCAAAATGACTGCATCAAACCAAAATGGCTAACTTCTTGTTCAATTTAAGGCATGGACTTGTTCGTTATAATAGACATGCACGTAATTTTGTTTTGATCAGTGAATAATGTGTCATGAGGAGCTGATGTTTTTAACTCAACGGGGGCACAAGTGAGTGAGTTTTGGGGGCTCATTTTCAAGACCCCTGAAATAATCTATTCAAGCTAGACGTGCTTGCAAGAACATGAATGGCTATTTTTGTGTGAATCCTAAAAAAAAAAAACATTCTAGTGGTCTCAACCATAACCTACCCCTCTAAAATTCTAAATTAGTGTCCACTGGAAAATTTTAAAATTTTGGGGGGAGTTTGTCTGTTTAACCAACAGACATGAAATCGGATGGACATAGGGAATCAATTTAAATGATTGATTGCACTTGTGGCAATGAGCATTGTCACCACCAACCTTTGAGAAATGGAACCTCCCTCTTGACCATTTTCATCTTGATTGTCAATAACTTGGAGCACCAATTTTGGGGTCAGCAGTGGTGTGCTAAACGCAAGAGAGTCTTGGTTGAGGTGCTTGTTTAAAATTTATTGTGACTTTGTGGCAAAAAGGAGTAGTAGATTAAAAAAAATACTCTCAAAGTCACATATTCTAAATTGAACAAAAGGTTGGCCATTTTGGTTTGAAGCAGGCATTTCAGACACTTTCTGGGACCCGTACTTTGACATACTCGGGAATTCGCCCAAATGAGCTCAATGTCCAAAATCCCATTTCTTCAATCACCCGGCATGAAAGCTGTTGACAAGTGCCACACCACGACCAGTGGTTCTCATGTCAATCCCAGCTAGACAATCTCGTCTTGTGAGCCCACTGGAGGGTCTTATCAGCTCTGTTTCACTTCGCCATTCTCCCTGTGGCTCGGCCATCTTAAAACTTTTTTTTTTATTTTTGAAGCGCTGAAGTGACACACATGTTTGTCCAGAGCTTTCCCCACACTCTCCAAAGTTGGCAAAAGCGCAGTGTGGTGCTGGCATCGACAGTTGCGTGTGGCATCTGTGTCATCAGACACATGTTGGACAAGCTGGAAGAAGAGCATGATGTCTTATTGCACGATGGAAGGCGGCAGCGTCAAATCCCAAGCCTGCGATACAGAACCGGCAGTAATGTGAAGACAAGCATCGGACTCTCTGATCGAGTCCTGAATGGGTCTGCCTCCTTGGCTGCCGCTTGACATGATGACTCTCTGGTTCCAAAGCCAAGTATTAAATACTGAGCCACTGCCAAACCTAAACATGTTTTGCAATGGCTGGGAATAAAACCCCAACAAAGAAAAGAACTAGTGAAGATGATGTCAGTTAAGAAAACTCCAGCTACTCCAGAAGGACAGAAAGCGAGAACTGCCATGAATAGTGAAAAACTGCCAAAAATTCAAGCCCTGCTCGAAAGTGGAAAGAATACCTGCCTATCTGTGGTTCACTCTTCTCAAAGACATGTATTCATTTTTAGAGGTATACCAAAGTTCTGGCAAATAGGAAAGTGGTAATTAGTATTAAAAAACAATTGTTGAAATGATACATCACTACTAAGAGATGTATTAAGCTCTCGTGCCTGTCAGGAAGGGGCTAATTTAGGCTGGGTTGTTTATCAGTAGCAGCCGAGTGTCTGCTGCATGGCCATAAATATTTTTTAAGCCATTTATTTTTAAGGGCAAGATGAGTTAGAAATGATAATACAAGTTTTGAGATCATACGTATATTTACGGTTGTGCACACTTATGATGCTTGGTGGCTCCATGTTAGCATTACTGACATAAAGCGTTTCCAAATAATGTATAATGTACATAAAGTACATTTAATATATATGGAAATTTGTGATTCAATTGTGACAAGGTCATTATTTCAGAATCTGTACGTTTTGTGATATTTTTGTTTAGTGTTATGCCATTAAAACATTTTTTTGTTGTTGTTTTTTTACAGATCACTTGACTTTTTTAGAAAAAAAAAATGCTGAGGCAGTGCACCACACCGCACAACAACGAAAGCCGCCACCTTTCATAAAACACAGAGTCACATTAAGTGGGAATTTTTTTTCTGGTAGACTCACAGATTCCTTCAATTTTAAATGATTTAGGGCCCATTTGTTGAGTTCTGTAGTGTCTTTCTTCCTCCTCCATGATAGTGTCACCATCAGAAGCACTGAGAGGATATGAGCGGAATTTCAATGCGGCTCGAAGACGAGTGGGGACTATCAACCAAAAATGCAAGGCCCTCCACTTTTACTTTTAACCCTCTCCTGCATTTAAGTATAGCTTGAGATTAGTGTTGTATTTGAATATTTATATTCAGGGGGATTCTGTCTCGTATGTACATAACCATTAGGCTATATAATGATACTGGAGGGGCGGCCTACCTCAGTGGTAGAGTGGTCGTCTTCCAACTCAGAGGTTGGGGGTTCGATCCTCAGCCATTGTGTCCTTGAGTAAGATACTGAACCTCCAGTTACTCCTGATGCTGCATCATCAGTAGGTGAATCAGGGAATAGTGCAAAGTACTTTGAGTACCTCAATCGGTGGAAAAGCTCTAAACAAGTGAAAGCCCATTTAGCATATATTCAGGTGATTAGGTGGCATTGTATCATTGTTGCTCACAGGTTATCAATTTATTATAGTTTAGGCAACACAATCCCTGCTTCATATCGATAATAAAAAACAGTGACTCCAAGAAGGTTTTCATATCGGCCGTTTTAGTTTGAAGCTGTTTACCATTTTGAGCAAAGTAACGACTGTTGGGGGAGGGTCGACCAAGAACCCTAAAATACATATTAGGATGAACAGAAAATAAATGGTCGCTTTTCAAGCATAAGAATAATGACCAACACTGCAATTCCAAGCGCGCTCGGGCTGTAGGAGTAATGGATCCCTGTTGAGAAATCAATGCTCTGTGCTTCCAACAATGCCACTCTAATCTTTAGAATATTAACCTAATGCCAATGAGCCGCTGAGCTTTTTACGCTCTTGTAATGAAGGCCGGCTTCATCTTACCCAGGATCAAGCACTCTGGATGCACTTCATTCCCCCGCTAAGTCACTCTCAGAGGCGGGATCAGAGCACTGGGATTCTCTCCGTGTTGGGCCACCCGATATTCATTAATCATTTAAAAAAAAGCCGGCGAGGCTTCGGGTTGTGTCCGTTCTGTCAGCGAGGCTTTTGTCACAGTTTCCATGTGAGGTCCACTCAAGCCTCTGACCTTCTGCTTTTATTGGGGTTCCACAGCAGGAATGGCAGCATGGTTTGATTTACACAAGGGTTGGGGAACGCCGGGCAGGATTAATAAGAGGTGGCAGTCCGATGGGTTTACAGTTCTGAGAAGAGGGCATGAAAGGTTGCACACATTTTGAGCTAGCTGCCGTCCCAAGTATTCCGGTGGGCATTATCAGGTCATCCGCAATGGTGCCCCCCGTCCCGCCTCATAAATCAAAATCTCCAATGGTCCCGCGAGTTTTGGCTGCATAGCGGAATTACAGAAGGATCTTCGGCAGGCCCAGATTAGCCTGGTGATCTCCATGTACCTCAAATCGTCATTTGTTCCCAGTTGGTGACCTCAAACGTCAGCATTGTAAAATAAACACGATGGCAGCAAACTTTCCCCCCTGCAAACAGAACAATGAAAGTGATCACAAAGCACAATGGCTGGCGGGGGGAATCCACTTTTAGCCCTGCGGGTGACTCCCTGCTAGCAGCTGCTTCAAAACACAAATTTGCCACGTAATCCCGCGGACATTCCGGGGCACAAACCAAACAACACCTGCACCAGCCATCCCAAACCTTTTCCAAAGTTGAGTTCTATTTAGGGTGAAAGCATGGAGGCGCTTGATCCCTTAACAAAATAAATGCTTGACACTTAATCCCCTCCTCACCACAGAAGTCCGTCGTGTCGGAGTCAAGGATGATATACAACGGGGGGCACCGAGGGCCACGGCACAGACAGGCCACTGTCAGTCGGGATGGCCCCGCTTGTCGGCATGATGGAACCCATCGGTTATTTCGGGAAAATCCGTGCACAGACTCCCGTTTTAAGGTTGACATTTGACTCGACCCCGCTGTCGCTGGCCCAGCGCGTCGATCCCTCGAGTGTGGTTCTGCAGCAGTTTGGAAGCCTCTCCACAACCCCCCCACCCCTTTGTGTGTGTTTTCTAATGCATCAGTATTACCAGAGGCTCTACAACCATGTTAGCAGTGAGCCTTCGTGACACTTTTCCACATTGGTGTTCATCCAGAGATTACACTCAAGTACGGACCACTAGGTTTGCATTTCATCATTAATCGCGCCAGGCCCCGGTCTTGAGTTGAACTAATGACTGCACAGCATGGTTTTTGGCTATGATTTCCTTGGACAAGCGTGTGCATTCCAAAAATCATGTCTTGTCAATGTGTGAATGCTTGGGAAATGTCTGAAATAGTCTCCTGAACCAGTGAGGAACATGTGAAATGTTTTTGAGCCCTTGCCCAATTTTGGACTGGGATACAGTCTTTAAGTTTCACAGGTGGTTCCGATGAACACACGTCTTTATGTTTGATATTTCTTTGGTCAAGTGTATGAATTTACAAAAAACAAGTTTAGCCAAGGGCGGCACAATGGACGACTGGTTAGCACGATGGCCTCCTGTGTGGAGTTTCTATGTTCTCCCCGTGCTTGTGTAGGTTTTCTCCGGGTACTCCAGTTTCCTCCCACATTCCAAAAACATGCATGACAGGTTGACTGAACACTCCTAAATTCCATCCCTAGGTATGTGTATGAGCCCGGATGCTTGTTCGTCTTTGTGTGCCCTGCGATAGGCTGCCAACCAGTTCAGGGTGTACCCCACCTACTGCCCAAAGACAGCTTGAATAGTCTCCAGCACATCCGCGACCCTTGTGAGGATAAGCAGCTTAGATAATGGATGGATGTCCAGCCAAGTGAATTTGAGGCGTATCATCATCTTGAGTCATTCCATTTTGGAAATTCAGTTTTTGCAGACTTGTCTAATGGTATCCAATTTAATGAATCTCCCCTAACCATAATCCTTGGCCTCTAACCCCAACCTACCTTCTCGAACACCAAACCAAACTTTTCTTCTCTCTCAGCCAAACGTCTATCGAATCCTGTCGTTTATAAACTTAACCCATCGCCTCTCCCCCTAACCACATCGTTAGTCAATCTAAACCATAACTTTTGTTCACCGCTCCAAAACCCATTATTTGGATGCCACAAGTAAAATGTTTCATAGAAATCAGCTGTTGATCTTGCGTGGCTCAGTGGTCGAGTGGTCGTTTCTTAACTGAGAAGTTGGCCATTCTGACCACGTCGAAGTATCCTTGAGCAAGATACTGAACCCCCAGTTGCTCCTGATGGTATGTCATCAGTCGTTAGATGAGGTAATAGTGTGAAGCGCTTTGAGTAATGAAGGTAGAAAAGCACTATACAAGTCACAGCCAATTTACAATCTTGCTGCCTAGCGAACAAACAAATAAACCAACACACGTGTGATGATCGAATCAATACCTCTTACCCTCATTATTTTGCTCTTGGGCAGGTAATGATTGCAGATGGGCCTACAACAGAACAGTGGGACTATTTTACAAGACGCCCATTCACTTGGACTCTGCACCTCCTCAACACCTGACCTCCAGCTGCACTTTGACCCCCATTGCAGTGGTCTTTAAACAAGAATGCCCATTACGAGCAATGCGAGTACTGTAACAGGTTTTCATGGCAGGACGCGTGTGCTCACTCCCTACCCCACAGTGCATAAATCACTTGACCTCGACTTGGGGTTGACCATGGATCTACAGTATGTTAGCATGACGACATATGGTCCTTGCATCCCAAGTAGGGCGGCATTCAACATGTGTGGGGGTTGACTGGCGACAGTAAAGGGTGGGAAATGATAGAGATGGATGGTGCTAAGCTCAGGGTGGAGCCATCAGGCTAAGCGTCTCCCCCGCTTCTCCCAATGAATCACAGCAGCTGGCAAGACGGAAATGCACCGCAACGTTGAATGCATTGAGAATGGGAATTGGTCAGCGGGTGTTTGATAATTCATAGAATAACATAAAGAGCAGCTTCAAATGAAAACCACATGCTGCCAGAACTTAATACACTGTATATTAGGGAGACAAACTCGGGACTCAGACTACCACTAAGAATATAAACAAGCACTATCAGTCCAAGATGGTGCTCGGAATCATCCAAAAGTGTTGTAATGATTCGACCTGGCCACATTTTAACAGAGAGAGTGATAATGTGGAATGGGGTGACACAAATGGATCCCTCTGGAGTCATCGCAATATGCCTCAACTTTCCTTCTAAACTTAAAGTGTGTCTATTGCAAGTTCAACTGTCAATGCTGCCGTTTTCATGCCGACCACCACTTGGCAGCGTAACTCTCACAGCAAAAAAGGCAAATATTTTTTGGGGGGCAAGATTGATTGTAAATGATTTGTTTTTTGAAAGCTTAGAACGGATGTGCCAAATAGGACTGGGCTATGATCTCAAAGTAACAAATGGTAAGAAAGTAGTGGTGGTTTTCAAAAATGATCTGTCCTGTAATGGCCAGCTAGAAATCACGGTAACAGTACATATTCTGGTTTTAAGGTGAGAGTACTCTTCATAGGTACAGTAAAGGAAAAAAAATGCAAAACTCAATAGTGCTTTACTTTCATGTAAACGGAAAGCGAAACAAAAGTGTGATTTTTGACTGGTATTTCTATGAATGTAAAATTCTAAATAAACAAAATCCATGCTGTAAAATAAAGCATCTTAAAATTTGTGTTCGTAGAAAAGTGCAAGACCACCAAAAGACCAATGAGATTTGTTCTGAAGAGCCTGGGAGATCATTTCAATTTCATTTCAGATGAGTTAACAAGTTTGACATATTGTCACATCTCACCAAACATGAAATCTGCTGGCCAGATGTTGAGCTGCACTGTACTTGTTTACGTCCCTCATCTAAAATGGTTTGCATAGAAAAATCGGAATACGTGTACTTCGCCACCCCAAGTGTGTTGTGCACAGCTGAAAGACGGTGGTGCTGCTCAGCCGGTGCAGCTGTCTTTACAGTTTACGGAGTGTGACGCCTTTGACATTGTGTGAAATGACGAGAGCCCGCGTCCGCTCGTAAATTCCGTATGCCGTGATTTTGTTAACCTTCGCCGCTTTGCAGCTTCGTCTCACCTTCTCAGTCACGGCTGAGGCTCGGCTCACTTTTGCACAGCTCATCGCTCAGGCCTGTGGTGGACTGGGCGACCAGTTTCACACCCAATGACTAATAATCTCTGGCTTTAGTGCACTTTGATTGCTTTTCTTATAGCAGAAAATAAAACGATCTGGTTGCAAATGTAGCATCCAACACTTTGGTTAAATTCATCATCCAGTCATCACCCAAGGCTCGCTTTTCCACTCTTAATGTTGGTCACCTTAGGAGGAAACTGTGAGATCATGCAAAATTGGGTGATTGGATGATGATTTATTGACAGTTTTTGTGGTTTAGCATAGAAAGTTACACACATTTCGGTAATTCAGAAAAAGGTGAAGAAAATATACATATTTTCAAAAATTTATAGAGAAAATAAAATGTTCTCCAAAATGCCTTGATCACAAGCATCCTTGTCAGATGTGTGATGCTAAATTTGCAAAGCTTTTTTGCAGTTTAATGTGGGTGGAGGTTTGGTCATCACATGGAGGATTCTGGGAGTGTTATATAATATTGCCCTCAAAACCAGTTGCACTGATTGACACAAATTTAAATGGATGTGTCTAGTTTAATGGAATGCATGAAAAAGACTCAAGGAATTTAGAATTTAACAGGAAGGCAGCCATTTTGGTTTGATGTGGCCATTTTGGCCAAACTTCAAGGCTCATACATTTGATGAAATATACCAAATATGCCCAATCGGAATCGGGTATCGTAAACCGGTAGATGACAGTTAATTCTAAGCATTTTATATCTACGTTTTGTAATATGAGCAGAGCTTTTTGTCAAAATTTGCTGCTCAATTTGAGGACTTATCATAAAAAAGGAAGTAGAGGGCAACTTCACCCATATTTATAGTTCACATTTATATTATTATAGTTAAAATGAAAGAACTTTCAGCAAAACATCAGTCAATTCCGCTCCAAACAATTGTCTTTTCAAATGTTTAACTGAATACGTAGACAGAGCAATTAAGCGTTCCTTCACCCTGACGGTAATCAAGCGTTCATCTGCAGGGCATTCTTGACTGCCATTAATCTCCATGCGACAGCCATTAGGACGTGTGCGTAACATGCGCGTTGTGCACGTGTTTACATGTACCATCTCTCGAGGTCAGTTAGGTGGATCTTTGTTTAAAAAAAAAAAAAAAAAGTCCCGTGTTGGCTGATGGATGCGTCATGTGACAGACCAGCACTTAGGAAAATGCTCATTAAGGCATCGCTCTTCCAGCCCTGCAGTCACAAATACTGACATGTGCTAATAGTCCTGCAGCATAGATGAATACAGAAAGGTTCTAGAGCAGAGCTTCTTAAAACATTTGGGTACAGGAATATTCTTTAGGACCAATCAAGGAGTGCAGTTAAGGGGGAAATTACATTTCGTTTTATAGATGGGTTTTTTTCGCAGTTTTGTGTCTTGCAGGATTGTATTTTCACTCGTGAATACAGCACTTCATTCATATTCCGATGACATAATGAGCGGAAAAGGGTCTGGATTTTGGGAAATCGTATTGTTATTCTTGTCAAGTCCCCCAAATTGTGTCAGGAGCTCCTTTTTGGTGTAAAACCACTCGTTGCTTGCTAAACCAGACGTATTTTTATTTAGTTTAATTTTTTTAATTCCTTTGATTTCTGTGCCTGCAGTCAAAATGGCCAGTGAGCATTTTTTGGGTGCCAAAGAAACGAACATTATAGGAGGCCTGAGGAGCTGTCAGTTGTTTTTTTTATTTGGGCAGCAGGACTTCAATTAAAAACTTTGCTCGCTAAACCAGGTTAAACCCTTATGTGTCCACTCAAGCATGATTGCTTTCAAGAACGTTAACAAAAAAAGAAGAAATAAAAGAAAAAATATATATTTGTGAAGGAGAAAGAGAAATCAACAGTTTTAATTCCGACGGTGACGACTTTAAGGAAGAGGCCAGATTGAGTCTACATGTCAATCTGCTCAGTGTGAGCTGCAGGATTTACTCAGGGGTTTGTCGAGCGCTCCCCGCCATGACCATGGTAACCTGACAACAACACCGCGCCCGTCCTTAGATGGGCAAAAGGGGAGTTTCCTCGACATCTCAAAGACCACCTTTCTGAGGGGTCAACAACTAACTATGACTGCTAATTCATACGCTGCGCAACAAGTCGCCGGTTTAGCGACTAATTTCATCCTCCGCTCAAAGGAGGAGGGAAGGAGGAACGAGAGCGAGGGATTATGGGATGAGAGATGACCCAGAGGAGGGAAAGAAGTGGAAACATCACAGCTGAGAGAAAATCCAGCAGAACTTGTTTGTGAGAAAACAACTTTTGAGTCTGGCCAAGAAAAAAAAAAGAAAAAAGACTCAAGTCTCGGCACAATTGATCAACTTGCAATTACTCGCCTTGGTTAGCTTTGGTTTTCACTCATCCCAGTCCATCCCTCCAGGATTTTTGCAATGTTGCGATCACTTCACGCCAATTCCACAATTCGTTTTCCCTCAAATTATGCACAACTTTGACCAAGTTTTCCCGCAGCTTTCGCCACTTTTCAGGCATGTTGTTGTCCACAACTTTCACCGATCAAATGCATAGTAGCTCAGCGATTGAATAACTTAAAACTGGGTATTCTACAAAGGTTTACGTCATTTCAAATAACAATACAGTGAACCCTTCCGAATAGTGAAAATCTCTGAGAAATTGAGAGTTTAAGTATTGTCGCTGTCCTGTGAAAAACACTTTTTTTCAATTTTTACATGAATGGGGTGTCTGCGTTACAGACATACGATTAACGTGAAAATAAAAAAAAAACAAAAAACAAATTGACCGTATGCGTTTTCACAGGGCAGCAACAATGTGCACCTTTGATTTCAAAACATTTTGACATCATGTGAACCTTATTTTCCTACTATCATTAAAAATAACGGACCTACAAATGAATTACTAAAAAATAACCAGAAATGCAAAGATAATGTTGCTGCTCCATAACCTGTAAAAATACAAACAACTAATTTCTTGTTAGCCAATTTTAAGATGTTTTTGACACAGGGCGCCATTTTTAAACACGTTTCACAAACAACTTTTCGTCTTCACCTCTTAAAGGTGTTAGCCTTCGTTTCTACTCTCCATTTTTACAACCCGGTAAAATTTCCCTCCGTTGAGATCCAGTCAATTCGACTGAATGCCGTGAATTATGCGCAGCAAACAGCAAAGTTGTTTGACCAACATGTTGTGACAAAATGTTTTACTTCTGCCACGTGAGATTTTTGTATTTTTGTGTGGAAGTCACATTGAGTTAACAAGTTGAGTTCTTTCTTCGGGTCTCAACAGGTTCACCTTCAAATATTTGTTCTTTTTTTTCCCTTGCCATTGATGCTATTGCATCCTTTCGCAAAATGACATTCTTCACGCATTTGATTGGCCGAAATGGCTAACTGGTTATGAGTTACAATTCCACCTCTTTCTTTTACATGCACCGGACAACTTGAAAACCCTCGCCTCTAATTACTTTTAGTTTGCATGGTAGAGCAGATCCAGATTACCCATATTTTTGTAAAAATAATACAAAAATGTAATTATTACAATGCTCTAAATGGGAATGTTCAACATCACTTTTTTCCTTTGACAGATATCAGTACGAGTACCAATACCTAGTAAACTATACCACAAGTACTTTTGATTCATAAAATTTCTATTAAACCAATAAGAAAAATCATTTTAAAGAAAGACTTTTTGTTTATCCAATTAAATCTTCACTGGGACACTAAACTGATTTAAACTTGCTTGTCCAAGTTTCTAATTACATCACAATCCACATTTTAATCCCATATTGACTCGAAGATGCAGAACTCCTCACAGTAAATTGTTTGGCCACCATGACCTTACACTGCTCTGGAACATGTTTTTTCTTTTT
Organism: Idiotropiscis lumnitzeri; assembly: GCF_059441095.1. NCBI lineage: Eukaryota > Metazoa > Chordata > Actinopteri > Syngnathiformes > Syngnathidae > Idiotropiscis > Idiotropiscis lumnitzeri. Next base: position 9,025,173 of record NC_142394.1, read on the forward strand.
TTGTGGGTGCTGGGGGTTGGGGGCGGGGGCGCTATAGACCCCCAGGTTAACACCTGATTTCGGCACTGGGCTTTACTATGATTGTCTATGTAAACCTTATGTTGAGCATCAGAATGTTGTCCAAGGGAGGCGGTGAAGAGGTTGAGAGGGCAAATAAATCAGTCCTCAGTGACACTCAAGAGTCACTTAATGCATTGCACCATAGCTTTAAATCTGCCAAGCTGGGGGGATCTCGGGGGCGGCGTAGCACCAAAACGGAGCATCTGAGTCTTCGTCCGTCGGGTCCAGAGCCGCTTTAACGACTGATAAGACCACCGCAACAACATTCCTGACTGCCCCCTCCACTCCTCACCTGACAATGTCCAGTCTCCTTGAGGTGAGGAGTCGTCCCCCCACCACCGTACTGGAGTGCTTTGACAAGTGCTAAGATAAGGCAGGATGTCCTCAGACTGTATTCCGCACAACCTCTCAGATAAGAACATTTTTGGAGCAAGGCACTACAAGTAATGTAGGACACTTTGTGTGGATTAGTTTCCTGTATAGGAACAGAAAAGTGGATGTGACATCTGCAATTATATTATTTATATCATTTGATACTGAAGGTTCCTGTGAAATTAATTACAAGAAATGTGTGAACTTTTTTTTCTTTAATCAAGTTGGTATGCATTTTAAATAACCTGAATAGTGGTACTTTGAATTAACATGTCCCCTAATTTAAGAGTTAAAGTTGAGTTTTTTTTTTTTTTTTGCACTGACTTAGAATTTAGCTTCGTTCTAAACATGATGAGTATTCCGCCCTCCTTGAGCATGATGAGCAGTTCTTCAAAAAAGGCAGTGTTCTTGTTTCAACAAGTTTGTTGCCACTCCCAGCTGAAGTTTAATAGGTTTTTTTATACAGTACAATCCAGAGTGTACTATTTTCTTTAAAAAAAATTTACTTGAGTACGTATGCCCAAAAAGCCAAAACAAACAGCAAACTACCTACCGCACATATAAAAAGCTTGAGAAAACAACAGTCTCCCTCCTCACCTACTCACAAACCTGCCAACTTACTGCCCTACCTGTGAATAATGACTGCCACTGTGATTTGCTGAAGTCTTCAAACTTGAGGAAATACTTTAGAGCCCATTCCAGACTGATCAATATCAATTACTTTATTGCTCATCTGTTGAATTTCTTTGACTCATGGCATTTTGTTGCAGCTTCAGTTTATTGAGTCCCTCTCTGAACTTTACATTTGTTTGATCTGTAACATTAAAGTGGGGAATATAGACAAAAAAATAAAGATTTTGAAGAGGGCAAATACCATTTCATGGCAATGTACCTACTTACGGACCTTCCAAAATCAGTCAGTAGGAGGTAGGTAGCTATTAGAAAGAAGGGAGTACAAGTGTCCTCTTAACAGTTCAACCACCTTTTGTAAGAAGCTAATATTTATCATAATTTTTTTCATCCAAATTCCCAACGGTAAGAATGAGACAATGAGAATGATTGTCCTAATCCTCGTACCTTACTTCAGGACATGCGACATGGTCCGAATGCCGCTGCTTGTGCACACAGGGGCCAACGAATGATTTGCGCGCTTATCAGGTTGTCGGTGAAAAGCTGTCGTCGGAAAGCATCGCGCTTGTGAGCCTATCGCAACGTTTGTTTGTCGCGAGAGGTGGAGCTTATCAGCGCTTGTGTGTACCGCGTAATGCTGAGCAGGACTGGTCACCCGCTGATAAACGGGGGTCATTTTTTTTTTTTTTTTTTTTTCACATGCCCAGCGGAGTGAAATAATCTGCCCTTGTCATACCGAATTCTGTAACACCAGAGCTTCCTTCTGATCACGATGTCAGCAATAACGGCAGCTTTGTCTCAGTGGCCGGCAAGTTGGAGGGTTCATTCACTGAACTACCTACTTGTACTTACCTAGCCACCACACACATAAAAATCCAAATAAAAAAATATTGACAAACCTCCTTTTACTTACTATTTGTATCAATTGTCTTCAGATTCTGCCTTTGTGTTTTTCTTTCCCTGGAACTGAATTTTTTCAGGCCTGTGATTAGACACAATAGCAACCTGTGGACGCAAGGAACTGTTGCCTTTTATGATACAAATGTCTTTTCTCATGGTGGATTTGGTGACATGCTACTGCCTACAGGCTTCACTTGGTTTTCATCTCATTTCACGCTTCCAGGGAAAATACAAACGGAATGGCCGTGCGCAAGCGTAAAACGCACAATGTGTGTGTCAGTTGTGTGTATTAATGTGTGCGTGCATTTTGAGTGTGATTTTTTTTTATCTGTGTTTTTGCGAGCACGTGTGTGTGTGTGTGCATGTGCTTTTTTGCATGTGTATTTGTGTTTTTGGTGCTCGTTTTTTTTTCGCGTGTGCATGTAAATTGTGTTTGTATGCTACGTTTTTTTACATTTTTTTATGTCTGTGTTTTAAGTGTGTGTTGTGTGGTTGTGTTTTGTCAAATTGCGCCTTTTGTGTGTTTGTATGCCTGTATTGTGGGTGTTTGTGTCTGTACTGTACATTGGTACACAAGCTTTGTGTGTTGTGTTTTCCTGCATTGTGTGTTTTGTGTGTTCGAGGGTAAAAGTTCTTTTTTTGTATGTGTTTTGCATATATGGTTTGTGTCGTCCATATAAATGTGTTTTTGCGTGAGTGTGCGTATGTGTGCATGTTTTTTTTGTGTGTGTGTTTCAGATGATCTCCGTAAAGCCAGTGGAGAGAGGAACAGTAACCACCCAAACCCTCCAAATGGCCGCCGCCACGTCTGCGGGTTAACGGCGGACGAAAGAACGTCGACAACTTAGTCCCGCCGCGAAAAGGCCAGATTAACGCGCTTTCTCGCAGCGTGAGCAGCGGAGCTAAACATGACTTAGCGAGGCTTACGCTCGCTCTGCGCCGTTGACCGAGTGTCTCGAGAGGGAGCTAACGACAACACTCCATCTTGGGAAGCCAGCGGATCAGAGAAATTAAGTCTTAATTCCAATCATGCAATCTGTGGAAAAAAAGTTTTAAAAAAAACAAACAAAAAAACGCTTTACTAGAGAGTCAATAAGGATACAGTACAGAAAAGAGCAGCACAACATAATAAAAAAATTACAATTTTTCTTTTATGCGTTTGGTGTGCATACCCATGTTAACCGTAAAACCCGCAGTGTGTGTTTGTGTGCATTCGTGTGTGTGTGGGTGTGTCTTATGTCTGTACAATAGCAATACAAACATGCTATTAAGTGGTTAATACAGATCTACTGGAAAAGACAAAATATTTATGAGCAAACAAAATTGACAGCGCTCTAGAATTACTGTCATCGGAAATTGACATATTCTGTCGAGTTACTTGAAAGATGATTTTCATGTACCATGGGCGATTATAAAATGTTCTGAGCGATACGATCAAATTTCATGCCTTTGGACCCAGACATCCAGTATTATGTATTTAGTACAAATAATGAATAATTTTTCATCTACAGCATCCGTGCAAGCAATGTACAGTGACAGGCAGAACAATAATTGCTCTTTCATTGGATGGCAGAAGGTACAATTTACCTGTAAAATAGAAAAAAAGGTTCCCAATGAGTAAGCCAATTTGTGAGTAAATGGAATCAAGATTATAATGTTTCCGTATTCATACTTATGTTTTTTTTTTTAGTTTGTAGTATGGTGAAATAAGTGTCTTGGCTGAAAAACTGCTAGTGAAAAACATTGTAGTGCAATAGGAACTTTTCGTGCAATTTCCTTCTAAATTTGAATTTGCTTACTCAGTATGTGAAGAGAAGTTTGTTCATGGCATTTGTTTAGAATTATTTGACCCTTTCTACTAGATGCTGGGATTTTATTTCACTACCGTTCCATTTATTCTACATATATTCAGCAATAGAATATAAATATCCAACTACATTCTTCAAGCAACGATTTAAATGTAGCCTATAGCATTTAGTGCGGCGGCTGCTGACCCACTTTAGTTTGTATTTTCAATATACTTTCATTGTCAAAACCGCAGAGATTCTGACTGAAATACGATGTGTACTCATGCGTTGTCTGTTTTTCTTTTTCCCGAGACTGAGTGAACACATAGATTCATTGCATATCGGTGGAGAAAATAACGTGTGAGAGTGAAGCGACTAGTCGTGATCATTTTTTAACAAGAATAAGAAGGTTGCTGGATCTCCAATCTGCCAAGTTCTGCTTTTTATGCAGTTGCAGAACATAGCTATTGAAAACAGTTCACTATTGTTTTGTAAGGGTCACATCACATCACAGGATAGTCAATGGATGAAAAAATAAAATGAACCGTCCTTTGACCAACCGACATTTCCTGACTTTGCATCCAAACATATGTACCGATCTACCTACCCACCTACTTACCTGCACCTACCATCAACCTACCCTAACGACGTACATGCAGTGCTGTAAAAAAATATTTGGACACAAAGCTTCATCTCACATTTGCCAAAAAGCATCCTGATGACGCTCAAGACTTTTGGCGAAATATTCTGTGGACTTTTGAGTCAAAAATGTAGCTTTTGAGAGGGTGTGCAGTCGGTTACATCAGGTGTAAAATGATGCAGCATCTGATAAAAAGAACACAATGCCAACTGTAAAAGATGGTGGCAGTGTGATGGTCTTGGGCTGCTTTGCTTCCTCTGGAACTTGCTGTGATTTTTTGAAAAAAAAAAAAATTCTGTTTACCAGAACATCCTGAACGAGAACATCCGTACATCAGTTTGTGCCCTCAAACTTAAGCACTGTTGGATCATGCAGCGGGACAATGATCCAAAACAGCCAACAAGTCCACCCTAGAAGAGCTAAAAAAGAACAAAATTAATGTTTTAAAGTCTGGTTTTAAATCCAATTGAGATGCTGTAGTGTGATATTCAATGAGCAGTTCATGCTAGAAATCCCTCCAATATGGCAGTGTTGAAAATATTCTGCGCAGAAGAGTGAACCAAAAACCCTCCACAGAGGCGTGAAAGACTCATCACCAATTATTGCAAACATTTGATTTCAGTTATTGCTGCCAAAGGTGGCAGAAATCGCTATTGTGTTGAGACGCAATTACTTTTTCACATAGGGCCAGATATGTTTGTATTGCTTTGCCCCTGTGGTAAAAAAAAAATTAAATCTAGAAACTGTATTTTATATATCCTTGGGTTATATCAGTGTGATTTTATAATTGGTTTGATGAAATGAAACCATTGTGAGTGATAAATATGCAAAAAAATACAAATATCAGCAAATACTTTTTCACAGCACTGCACTTAGCTACCTACCTACCTTCCTACCAGCAACCGACCAGCCACCTACCCACCAACCTACATACCTACATTACGTATGTATCTACCTCGCTTCCTTCCTACCTACCTGCACCTACCTACAACCAACCCACCTAGCCAACTTTTTACCTACCTAAACCTACGAGTAATCCACGCTACCTACAGAGCTCCCTGCACCAATTAAACAGTCTATGGTAACTACCTACCTATCTACTGTACCTACCTATACCTACCAGCTGCCTAATCACTTACCTACCTACGCACACCTACCGGCAACCTACTCACCGATGTACCTACCTACCTACTCACCTACCTACCTACTCACCTACCTACACCTACCATCAACCTACCCTATCTACCTTCACCAACCAACAACCAAACTTACTTACCTACCTACCTACCCACCTACCTACTATAAGCCATCAATCTAACTCCATACCACCCCCCCATAAAATGCAAAAACTAAAATTACCGTATCTGCTTACAAATTGCATACCGATTTACATATCAACTCACCTACCTTTTTATCTTCATTCTTGCCTTTCTCCTTACCTACAGACATACAAACACACGCACACACGCACGCACACACGCACGCACACACATACACACCTACTTACTTCCCGATCCTATCTATTTATCTACCATAGCTGACTTTACCGACCTCCTTGCTCCTATTAGAGAGGGAAGTAGAAAAATAAGCAAGTGACATAAAGTGGTTGTGAAAGTTTGCACACCCTCTTAAAACTAGCGATGTGTCTGTGTTCAGAAATCAACAAACACATTCAATTTCAAACACCTACCATCAATTAAAAGGGGTCTGATTAATCCCAAATACATTTCAGATGTTAGTTGGCTTTTCCGGACAGTTTATTTTTGCTTTTTAGCAGAAGCCAAAAGGTTTTGTGACTGAGAAATTGGTTGGATGGATAAATATGCACACAAATAAAGGAATTCATTACTCATTAAGATAATACTTCTTCATCGTCTTTTTGAAAATATATTTTTAAACAACACACTTCTGGTGATTTGATACCCATAAATTTCAATTTGCATGTTTTCATTGCCTTTCATGACCTTTTTTTCAGGGTGTAATCAACATTTTTGTGGTCTTAGGTGGACAGAGTTCAGTCTCTAGTGGTCTGGCAGACACATCACAACTGACCTGTGTTTTTAGTGCGTTCTGTTAATACACGATGAACTACTTAAAGCATTCCTCTACAAACAAAAAACAAAAAAAATAATAAGTACTGAAAATTTTTGCTGCCAATGCAATTGAACTGAGAGCATTTCTCTCTTCTTTCTCTCTGTGTCACTAATAATTACAGCCCTGCTCTCAGTCTCTCTGAATCCGTTAGAATCCATTTGCTTGTCTCTTTGTTTGTGTTTAGGCTCACCTCCTTTGGCGGGGCTTAGGCCCCCAGCACTAATTATACCACTCATGAACTCTAATTTTATGAATTCACACTACTGCTTAACACACCTGTAGAAAATGTTGACCCGGAGATGGGGGCTGGGGGTGGTGTTTGGATACAGGAAATCACAATTCGTTTCATGTTTTTAAAGCTACAAAGTTTACTGAGGGTGATGGTCACCCTCTGGTGGCTATTTAAGGAAACTACATTGTGGAACATGCCCAAGACAGGGTTAGGAGGCCATTTTGAGGGCCCAAATAGAAAAACTACAACAATAATGTGCTGTTTGAAGGATAAGATTTCTTTCATTGAGTTGCCTTTCAACCCCGAGGCCATGCTTCTCGTCCACAATGGCCCCCCTCTCCCTTTTTTGTTGGTTTTGTTTATTTAAATGGCTCTCAAAGACCCCCGCAGGGATTGTTTGTTCAGGAGAAGAAGTCACAAACGCCAAATATATTTTCCCCTTTCTTCCTTTTACTCTCTCAGAGCCTCTTCAGCTGCGTGAGCCCCCCAAAATCCTCAGAGGGCGTACACCCCCTTTAGTCAAGCGTCCTCCCCACCATCCCTCCTTTGCTATTCACCAGCCTCGCATCTCTGGTTTCAAATTCCCTTTGTTTTTATACCACAAAACACCCCTGAAAACAAGACCAAAATTCTCTGTAATTATAACCTTTATGTTCTTTTTGTTTCCATCTGAAAATATAAATTTTGACTCCTATAAAAGAATAATAAAAGTTCCCTTGATATAGTGCGACTGTCTATAAAACCCGGAGACAAATTGACTCATATTTATATTTCAAAATCTGAAATTTGCTTTCTCCTTTTTTTCCTCTTATTTTACTTTGTTTCACATTTTTTAATTACTCACTAATGTTTCCATTTGTATGTCAATTTGTGTTGCATTTCTATTAGCAACTTAGGAACTAAAGAAAGCAAAAGAGAGAAAGAATGAAAAAATGAAAGAAAGAGAAATAAAGGTTAACTCATTGTGTGGTTGATGTGAAATGGTTGTAGTTGTGGTGCTGCATTATACTTTCTAACAGGCCTATGTAATGTAGTATATGGACCCCGTGTTCATTTTTTAGAAATATTTTGATGGTCTTTTTTACTTCTAGGACTGTTAGAATTAATCGATTCATTGACAACAAATTGAATTTCAAATGAATCAACAAGTATTTTGACACTCAATAAATCCTTTCGGGGCAAAATTGACCATATTCTGTGATTTCAGCCGCTCTCTTAAAATAAGTAAATAAATAAAATAATGGTCATTTTGTGATATGTTACAGACTAAACCTGTAACGGAATGATAGTCAATTTCGGGAAATTAAAAAGTCAGAATTGTGCCTTGAATTGTTCTTTGCAGCCATAGACTGGATAACATGTAATTGATGTAGTTAAATCTGAGGCAGCCTCATGCGTGCTTTTCACACTAGTAGCCTTTGTCATTAATCAGCATTCAAGAAGAAGCTCTCAGCTTCAAAAAGGTTAGTGAGTGCAACATCACTCCCTCTGGTGTGGTATTCCTAAATTGCTGTTTATTTGTTTTATTTGAATCATTTAGCAATACCCGAAAGAAAAGAACAGATAACAGATTTATTCAAATAATTGATGAAATAATCAATTCTAAAATTATTTAATTGCAGGCCCACAAATCTCTTTGTTTTGTTATTAGACTGTTTAAAATAAAATGTATTTTAATGCTATGTTAACCCTCCTTGTAGCATTGTGATCGAATTGACTCATTTCAATATCTTTGGTATTGCTTGCTGGCCTTTTTCTTATTCTATATATATTTAATTAAAAAAAAAAATACAAATACATGGCATATTAATACACCAAATGTATCATTTTAATGTTGTTCACGATACAGAGAAATAGAGCAGAAGCGTGCTGGCATAACAATGAGACACTGGTCCCTTGCTAACACGTGCTAACGCGTTAGCTTGACTGTCGGACGCCATCAGGGCTTCTTCTTCAACGATTATCTGTACGTCAGCTCCCGTCGCTCTGGTCTGTTCTCGCCCCCGATCCGGCAGTTTTGGCCCGGCGCATTAAACAGGATGAATATTGATCTACTAAAGAGGATTTATTTATTTCACGCTCCATCCCAAAGATCAACTGCGAGCGGCTTTGCGGCGGATCTGCTGAGGTCTTACGGTGCAAAGCTAGTGCACACACGCCACTTTGGACTTGACATTTTGGGCCTGGAAGGAGACCAAACAGTAAATTCAGTGCAATAATCCCAGATAAATGAGATGATCACTAGCAAAGCTTCGAGGTAGTTAAGTGGCCTAGCGCTTAAGTCAGCCAACACCAGTGTTGGAGGAGGATGACGCCCACCTGAGGACCACCTTGTTGTTCATTAAGCACGGCCCTTTGTCTTAAGTTTGCAATTAGACTTGTGATTTGAATGTTCTCTTTCAATATCAGGATTTCTCAATCACACCACTTTAATGACTAATTTTCAACCCAACAATTCCAATCTAAAAATGTTCATGTCAACTTTTTCAGGCCTACTCAAATGTCAACTTGATGTATTTTTACCGTTGGTCAAAGGTCTTTAAATGTTATTCCTGATGAATATGACCAAGCAAACAACTTCAAATATGATCATAACCAATCTAAGAACTGAGCAATGGGCAAACACAAAATGGACACTCAAAGATTGTCTTAAATAATATATAAGAACTTTATGCCTCCTGTTCGGACAAGGAGAAGCAACAACCGCAAGAACAAATTGTGAGGATTATTGTAATTCTTATTATTAATATCAATGTAAAACCTCATAAATCAAATAATTCCTATTTTCATGGACTAATATTGAAGGCCTCCAAACATGATCAACTTTAATTATATTCTTACTAATCGAAAGATTTATTCCCTTTCGGTTGTTATTGTTATTACTATTATCTCATTAGTATCATTAACCTAATAACAAAAGTTGTTGTTATTACCAATTAAAATCCCCTCTCTTTTGACTCAAATGGCCAATATTCGAGGGCTACTCAAAGATTAAAGTGGATTCCTGTATTATCAGCCTAAGAACTTGAATTATTCAGCCTACAAACTTCCAATTCCACTCTAAGGGCTAGTAATTTATCAACCCGAGTTATAATTTGATTATGCTCAGAACTGTAATTATTATAACATTTATAAACATTAATGACCAATTAGCATTTTGATCAAACAACTTTATTTTTTTAATAGCAATCAAGACCTTTATGGCTGTCAATCTCAAAACTTTTAACCAAATATTAAAATTGTAATTAATTTAAGAACCTAATATCAAATATAATCATGAATAATCACGTTTATAATCGTGAATAATTATCCAATAACTTCAATTATCATTATCAATCAAAACAAAGTGGTTTCACTATTCAATTGGCACAAACACAACTTATTTAAAACAGCCAATGTATTTATTGATGCACTGTCATGAATACACCTCTCTATTTAAAATCTAAATTAAAATGAGACCGTACCGATACATTATGTATATATTGTTTTCTATACAAAGGTATTGATGATCAAATAATTGCCCATATGGTGATACTATTGCTCAATACTCGTCATGTTACAGTTTTATCCACTCCCGTGTTTGGAATCACTCTAGTACAAACCCTCACAAACTATTCCCTTGATTCCCTTGTCTTATCCATATTGGGAGACAGACCGCCGGGCCAGAGGGTCATCATGGTGGTCACACGCTGGTCACATGTTTCTGAAGCTCGTCTGCTTTTGCAGTATTCGCTTCCAAGCGTTGAAATGTTCAGAAGGTCTCATTGCCAGGGCCAAAGACTCCATGCAGCAACGTTATCATCATCATCATGATCGTTATTGTCATTCAACACAAACACATCATCTTTATTCAGGTATTTATTTTGTGTCATTACATGTGTTTATTTTGGGTGAAAACACATCTGGATTATTTAAAGTTGTCCGATGTGTGGAAGAAGTGTTCGTGTAGTTACCTCAATCGCCGCTAGATGGCGGGTGGCGCCTGCTTTAACACGAACTGCAAGGCCCTGCACACTATAACTCGAGCACACACAAAATAAGTTGAGCAATACACGTTCTGTTATTATTTTCAGTACATTCAACCTCCTATTTTTTTTTTAATTTGATTATTAAATACGGCATGATTGGTACATTGTAGGAACAACAAGCATGGTTAGGCCCAAATCACTGTCACATTTATTTGCAAAAAGGTATTACATTTTAAAAATTGTATGAATCACTACAAACTAAATACACGTAGATTCACAACATTAAACATTACAATACATTTGCGCAATTAATAAAAATGGAAATAAGAGGATTAAATAAATTCAAAAATTAGATGCATTAAAAGAACTGATCAAATATACATACTTATTTAAATAAAAACATTTTCAAGACGAATAAAAATGTATGTAAATAATAAACAAAACAAATGAAGCAAAATAAATACAATTATTGAAATGCTAAAAATTCATATATATCAATACAGAATACATAGATTTACAAAATGTTCAAGGATGAATATTACTGTAAATGTATTTCCACAAACATAAAACAAAACTAAACTTTCAATTCAAATTAACAAGAATAAATATTAATAAAATAGATACACGTGATTACAAATAATGACAATTAAAAACAGTTCTTATCAAAACAATATGGTATTTACATCAAACTACACGCAGTTGTTTAATAAACAATAGATATACAGTTAACGTTTGCGAAATTATTGTCATGAGAAAAAATGAATAAGACATAATATAAGCAGAAATTATTACAAAAAATAATAATATAAATGGGAAGTTATTTTTTTTCTTATCCCAATAAAAACGGAACTGCTCTGAAGCTTTCGTAACGGCTATGACTAGTTATGGCACGGAAAAGAACCCCGTGCAGCCGCGTGGAGGATTGTCCACAGGGGAGCTGACATCTCGCGGAGCTTCTCATAAAAAGCGCCTGCATGTCTTGAGCCCATCAAATTAAAGTGGGAATTATTGCGAAGAGGGCAGGAGGGGCTGAGGGAGCTCTAATTGAGATGTATTTGATTGCAGCCCTCCACAAGACGAAGAAGACGAAGAAGAAGCCTCTCTTTGTCTCCTACGTGCGGCTACGCGTCGGTCGCGCTACACATCCAGTTCCATAAATTTGCAGCCGTGCAGCAGGACATTGTCTTTGCTCACTTCTTCTTTTCTTCTTCTTCTTGTTTTAAAACCCCGTTGACGCCATCCGTCTTGCAAGCTTGCCAGAAAAGTGTCGAGGCCTCTGAAGGCGAACGTGCCGTGGCAGCGAGCGAAGCGCATGCATGGCCAATTTGTGCGTGTGCGTCAAGAATGTCTTGTGCGTCCGTCTCTCATCCAACAGTGCGATGGACGCTTGTTCTGCGCGCTGCAATGCAGTGGAGACTGAACTGCATCTGGATACTGCGTGTGCATGCATTTGGTGGGGAATTGCTTTAGAACTCATTTAGGAAGTGTTTTCTGCTGCAAATTCTCTTCGTTTCTTAGCAGCGTTTCTTTTTTTACTGTACTCAGTGGCATGGCAGATACGGTGCTACCAAGGGCTACCTGAGGGTAGCTTTAACCCCAACTCCAGGGGTGTCACTACACCCGGTACTTGGAGGGGCTATATCCCCAATAGACATCTGTGTAGCTATAGTTAAGCCCCAACAACATTTTATTTGATTTTCTACTTTATAGAAGATAGGTTACAATCTAAAACATATTTATAAATTACATTCTCAGCCTGGCTGATGAAAAATTGTGATGGGTAGCAAAATGAATTTGGAGCGTCCAAAAAAAAATGTGATACATGTGTATCGAGAAGAACATTTTTCAAGCCGCACTATCTCCTCCTCTGGCCACTTGTGCTTGTTGGGATGTGACTTGATGTGAGTTCACGACCGACATAAAGCACTCCTGAATCAATTTTTTTTATTTAAGTCAAAGCAAAAAAAAAAAAAAGAATCCTCGAAACAATTGTGAGTCAGGTCACTTGTATAGTAAGGCAGCACTGTATTAAAGGTGGATATAAATTGCCATTGAAGGCCGAGGTACCAAACACGCAGCCCACCACTGATTAGAACTCATGCGGGAAACTTTTTCTTCTTGCTTCAGTGCATATACAGGTATCTCTTATTTTTCAGTTCACATTATTGTCAGGAAACGCACAGGCAGGCGGTTGGGCCCTCCGTACAATGCGCTCAACAAGAGAGCAACCACGCCTCAGATAAAGGTCCTTAACCTTGGAGCGCGCTGAGTGGCTCTTGCCGCATTAGCGCTTAATGGGAACACAGCACACAGATTAGAATGGGGAGTCTATTAGACACAAAGACCAAGCAAGTAGCGGCATATTAAATTAAGACCAGGGTCACGTTTAGACGGCATCAGCGCGATGCGGTACTGTATGGCTGCACTGAGCATGGCAATGGAAATGCATTTAAATAAGACAGCAGCGCCCATTAGAAATAAGGATCATACTGTAGATCTACTGATTTTATTGTTATGAATCATAATTCATCAAAAACGACTCTAATAATGGTAAAAATATTTTTTAAGGGGTCCTGAACACAGTCCCCCCTAAAACTCATTCAGTAATGCTCTTTGAAAAGTCAGAAATAATCAGACCTAGACACTAGTTTCATAACAGGTCACACGAAAATGTCTCAAGGACCCATGTCGAAACTTAATTCGAAGTCGTCCATATTGGTTTAAAGTTGGCATTTTGGGGTGAACTGAATCTTCCGGCGGACTCCAACCAGGGAATTTCCTTGTGCTTACGATGAATTAATTACTATTTGGGGGGCCTTCAAATGCCTGAAATGTACACATTTGTGCAAACACTTCTTGGTGAAAATAAATATATTTTTACCCCCCCCCCCCAGGTTTCAAGGAGCCAAGCCCAAAAATAAACATTAAGTTGGCCGTTGTGGTTAGAAGAAGCCACTTGGTTTAAATTCAAGGGCCCATACATTGGTGAATTCATCAAAATGAACCCCAAACTGAACCAGGTATCATGGATGCTAAATTGTTCCCTTGTTGCAAGCTTTTTTGCCTCCATCATCTAATGTGGGCGGAGAATGACATCAAACTTTGATGATTAAACTAGTCAACAGCACATTTTTACCAGAGATGATTTAATGCTTGTTTGTCTTTGTGTGCCCTGCGATTGGCTGGCAACCAGTTCAGGGTGAACCCTGTCTAATGCTCGAAGACAGCTGGGATAGTCTTCAGCACGTCCGCGACCCTCGTGAGGATAAGCAGCTCAGATAATGGATGGACAGATGGATGTAAAGTGTCCATTAACATATTTTTCATGCAGTTTTAAATAAATTAGGTTTTAAAATATTTTCAGTTTTTTTGTTTTTAAAGGGGAAGTTAACAACCAAAAAATATTTGCAAAAAAATGTTCTATGTGCCTTCACGAGTCTAAGCATGGCATTGTGATTACTAATGTACGTGAATTATGAGTTAAGCATCAAAATAAACCATTTTTTTTTGCCATTTTGTCACTTCTGTCAACTGAAAAAGACATCTGAGGTGCTCAGGGCTCAGGTAAGGACCAATCACGGCTCACCTGTTTTTTTTAAACTGAGACTTGATTGGTCCTTATCTGAGCCCTGAGAAACTGTGATGTCAACTTCGGTCGACAGAAGTGACAAAATGGCTCCCACCTGAGACATAGTCTTGTAAAGAAAATGTTGGGGTTGATCTATAAAAGCTTGCACAATATGGATTTTGCCATGCGTTGTAATTTATAGCTATGACGTCACGAAAAAAAATACCTGTTGCTAAACTTAATTCTGAATTTATAAATATTACTAAATATATTTCTAAATGTCTTATTATTGTTATTATATTATTATTATTATTAGTAGTAGTATAGCTCTGATTAAAAAAAAGTAAACATTTGTTGACCAGTGTGACTTTGAGTATTCTTATTAAAGTTAGAAACAACTAGACCCCAACACCGAATGGCACTAAATTAGTTGAACATGTCTATCATAACAAAATGGCTCCCTTGCCTGGAATTAATTCGGCAGTCATTTTGGACAAAGCTTTCCAAGACTTGTATATGTGTGCCCTGCGATTGGCTGGCAACCAGTTCAGGGTGTAGTGGAGATCTTGCAGTTCCTTTTAAATGTACATTGCGATCACCGATCTCCTGCATCTACATGCCATGTAGACAACATGGCTCTCTCTGCGCTGAATTGAAATAGAGTGAGGGGAGCCGCTTCCATTGGGTCACAACGGTGCAAACGCCTCCTTCTACCTGCGCAGTTGTAGGGAAATACCAAAAGAAAGAAAACTCCACCCAATGCGAACATTTACACAGCGCTTCGTGTTCGATTTGCGCTCTGCAAGAAAATAGGGCCCCAAGGCCACATGTGGTGCCATGTAATTTTACATTTGATCAAAGTGCAGGGAACAGATTCTGTCATTGTATTTCATTCATAAATATGACGTGGTATAATCCTATTTAGCAACAGTAGAAGCTAAAAAATATTTGGTGTCATATTTAATGCACCAATATTTGTATCGGTTCCCTTGTGTGAGATATTCTATAGTGCAGTCCCATGTATGAACTAAAAGCAAAGACAACACTACGCCACTTGAACTCAATTTCTGGCCGGCTGCATGCAGCAGTGGAATGGATCAATACCAGGTAGGTGCGGTTGATACGTGCCAATGCAATCATATATGCCATGAGCTCACTCGTAGAGAATAAAAAATGAGACATGAGTAACTAGAAGAAGTATCACTTGAGGGCACCGCTAAGACTTGTTAACGTGCTAATGGAATAATGCTTGATGGGGTTATTTCATTATTTTAATTTGAATGAAAAGAAGGCAAGGAAATGAGTCACATCTGTGCCGGTTAACTTTGTGTGGATATGCTAAAAAAAGACGAATCGAATACATGTTCGTGCACGCTTGTTACCGATGATCCCTTTTTAATGAAATTGGATGAAGAAGAGGTGAAAAAAAACTAAAAAGAACTTTAGAGTTTGTTCTTTTTGGAAATTCGGTCCAAAGTGCAGGATGACATCATGTTGATGGACACGCAATCATATTTGTACAGTACTGTGCCCCTTTTAGATGTGCCGTTTAAGCAATGCTGTATAATAAATGGGTGCACGAGGGGAGGAAAGGGAGGCATTTAGTCAAGGTAAGGCATTTAATTGGACGACACAGCCAAGGATTAATTAAAGTTTTACAGTGTTCACTATACACCGTAGGCTACTGCGCACAAGTCTTCGACCATTATCTTTATTGGTCGTAACAGTACTGTACAAAGTTTTTAATTTGGTTACTTTAATGACCTATTTTTCACAGCAGTCACGCTGACCAATTTCGTAGTCTATTTGAGGTGTGGTGTTAATTTGAGTGAGTGGATGACGATCCCAAAAATTAAGGCCACTATTTATACTATATGTTTTTAGTAAAGGAAGTGGGAGGATCAGAACTTTAGAATCACACAGAATACTAAAGTCTCAAATCTGGTCTACTTTTTGTAGGATGTCTCATCTCAAAGAGATTACTATGTCAACACCTGCTGTGAAAGTAATTAAAAAACACCAAAGCAAGTGATGGTCAAATACATTTGCATCTTACCTTAACTGGAACTGATTTGCAGGCGCTGCCTTTTTGACAAATCAACACTTATCCTCACGTGGGCTACTTTCAACATGACTGCCCTGAACAATATTTAAAGCATCAAAGCTAGTGGTGTACTTATCCATCCACCCATCTTCTGTACCGCTTCTCCTCACTAGGGTCGCGGGGGGTGCTGGAGCCTATCCCAGCTATCTTCGGGCAGTAGGCGGGGGACACCCTGAACTGGTTGCCAGCCAACTGCAGGGCTCACAGAGACGAACAACCATCCGCGCTCACACTCATACCTAGGGGCAATTTAGAGGTGACCAATTAACCTGCCATGCATGCTTTTGGAATGTGGGAGGAAACCGGAGTACCCGGAGAAAACCCACGCAGGCACAGGGAGAACATGCAAACTCCACACAGGATGGCCGGAGCCGGGATCGAACCCACGCCCGATGCTGTCTCTCACTGTGAGGCCATCGTGCTAACCAGTCAGGCCACCGTGCCGCCCTCTGTGTACTTATACTTGACTTTATTTATCGCTCACCTCAAATAGATGCCGCTTTTTCACACCTTTCCATCACCATCTATACTGCATTATTAATAGATAGCAAACATTTTGGCGGCAGCGTATCTTGTTCCGCATAGCCACATGAAGGTATTTGGACAAATAAAGGCCTCCTATCATGTTAACACCCAGTTAACTATTTGAGGATGTAATATTGGACTTTGCAGGATATATAACACGCAATAAAATAGCGAGTGGTGAACTAAGCCTTTAGCACAGTCCTGGAAATGCAGCATTATATGTAGTGTCCTCAATTTATCAAACAATATACTCAACTATATGTCTCTCCTCATCAAGATACCTCTTTTTTAAATATTTTTTTTACTGCAGTGCATTATTGATGTACAAAAACGGCCCATCGGACAGCTGATTTCCGGCATCCACAAACACAAAGAAATACTTGGCCTCCTCCCAAGTAAATGCCCGGTTTATTTAAACATACACAGTTGAGTACATAAAAGCTGACGGCATTTGAGGAAATACAGCTATAATTTGATACAAATAAGTAGAAAGGCGTCAGTGAATGCAGCGCGCAGGCAATGGACGCATCACAGCCGCCCTCGGCCAATGATGACGGCTCTCTAATGAGCACACTGCTGGCTTCACCGGCATGGGCAGGGTTAACTGCGCTTATACATGGAAGCCTTGAAAACAATAAGCCTCCCGTGAGCTTTAACAGTATATCCTCGGATTTAAAAGTCGCTCTCTTTAAAGTTGTACGCGAAAAGCCCTTCAAAGCTCACCACACCCCACGAGAGAGGGGAGCAGCTTTCTTTATAGTCTCAGCATCAACTCGCCGCCGTGAGTCACCAGCCATCACACCCCTGCCGTCCGCCCCCGCCTGCACCAAAAACCGAATTATTGCCCGAGCTAGGGAGAAAAGCGAGGCAATTAAAGTGGCTGCTCGGGAGGATCATTTGGACTTGATTAAGGAGCGTTTTTCTTTCCTTCTCATGTCCACTGTGTTCATTTATTCCTTTTTAATTACAGTGATGAAAAGCACACAGGTTACACGTACTTCTTAAGTCCACCTGCTGATTAGCAGCGCTAAATTAACGAGATGCTTGAGTGCCAAATTGGATGTGAGCATGCATGATGACATCATGGCATTGAAACCTTCGCTTTATACAAAAACGTGTACTGTACACCAACCGGGTTTGATCTGTTATGTATTTGTAATATGAAAACATTTTCCCAATGTTGACTTTAAATTGTCATTAATCTGATAAAGCCCCTCAAAAACAACACCATTTTATTGAATGTGTTTTTAATTGGGCGGATGTGCTAACTTAGTCAAGAGCCTGATTTTGTATGAAAACATAATAAAATGAATTGAAAGAAATAGCTTTTTAAGGTTTTATAAAAGTACACACAGTACTATAGGATTTACGTGTTGGATGCGTGCTTTTTGGTTGGTCTGTGTGTGAGCATCTTGGCGTGAGTTGTGGCCCACAGCAGCTTCTTGCTTGTTTTTGTATTTGTGTTTGACAGTGTCCCATTCGATAGATATCCGAAAGTGCATCCTGAGTGCATCATACTTAAGTGGCAGCGTATGGGAAGCTCATGCCTTGCTCAAAATTTCGCTCGCAACACAAACAAATCAACCGAGCGACGGGTAAAGCACTTAATTGAAGTTACCACAGTGAATTTTTAGGGGTTTTTTTCTCCTGGAATCCATCTTCAGCTATATTATCTATTTTTGTCGTATTTATATTTTTCTGCTCTTTTTATAATTCCCTAGGATGCCATGAGACAGCCCCAATGTGGTCCTTGCTAAAAAAGAAATTGGTGTATTGTTGAAGTGATGCACCTCGATGGAGTGACAACAATCTTTGTATGACAGGGAGGAGCTAAGATTCGCCTGGGTTGTGAGTGGAAGTTACACATTATAGACTGTATATATTTCATCGATTACTCGAATTATTGGCTGTATGACAAAACCGTTTATTCATGATTAGTGTCTATGAACCAATTCTTGTTGTCTATTTGGTATTATTTAGTAAAACAAAACAAAAACTAACCTTTCAAGCAATATCCCACAAGAGGTATTGATGTACTCATTAACCTTTTTGAAACTGATTCAGTTACTGGTGTTCGGTCATTATCCAAAAAAGCAGATGTTTGCAAATCTCTTATTTTGATTAACCACAAAAAAAATAATCAGTCTGCCATATTAGCAGACTGCTTTTCACTGACATAAGTGATACGCTATACAATATTGAGGAGTGTTTAAAACAACATGTTATTTACATAACATTAATCCATTAAAATTTTCACATAAAAGGCATTTAAATGAAAAACCTTTCTGTCAAAGAGATCTTTTAACTGGCGATTAACTATGGATTACAAACCTTTGCCGGTGGCTGGATTGACTTCTGTTATGAGATAAGGGTTAACCTAGTGACCTTCCGTACGTCCGCCTTCTGTTTGATTTCACATTATGGTGTATTACCACTTTTGTTGATTGCTATGTCCATTTATACAAATAATTTGTGAAGTCACGTTAAAGGTGAAGAATTGTGGGTTAGTATTAGGCAGCTAGCTTCCAGAGATGGTCACGGTCATCAGCAAAAAACAAGGGCGAGAGATTTTGGTTACAATGAATATTAGCTACTAGTTTTAATTTTCATAAACTTCAACAACACTTTTAAACTTTGGGCTACTGGGAAATTAACATAAAGAACTTAAGGCTATTTTCTAGAAAAATCTCAAAATAAATTAATCACAAATAATCTCGGTGGGCAACTGGTTAGCACGATGGCCTTACAATGCAGAGGTTGTGGGTTCGCTGGTTGTTCGTCTATATGTGCCCTGAAATTGGTTCAGGGTGTCCCCCGCCTACTGCCTGAAGATAGCTGGGATAGCCTCCTGCGCCCCCACGGCCCTTGGGCCCCCATTGAGCATTTACATTATCAATAGTCCTGGATTAATTCATCTCATTAAATAATTGTTTTTTTTTTGTCTATAATACCCTCCTCCCCAAAATATTAAAATGAACAATTTCACCTGAACTGTACATTTAACATTGTTTCAATTGATTGTTTAATTGATTCAAATAATTACGCATATTGTAATTTAATTGAGAATAAATCATACTTTATTATCAAAATCTAAATTTTTTTTTTTTACATTTTTCCCTTCACTCTATCTGTCGCTTTTTAAAAATCAAATGTGACCCCTGGTCTATTGTATCCTATTAGATTCAATACTATTGCATCATATTTGAGTTCACTTAGCTAAAACGGCCTTATGTTTATGCGCCTCACAGCATTTTTATGTGTGCTGCAATAGAAATGTATTTAGCGCGAGACTATTGAAAAAAATGAGCTTTCATGTCAACATGGTCTGACTCATGCTCCTCGTCGTCCAAATCTCACCCTCCGCCTCCTCCGTTACACCCTCGGATCATTTCAATTTGCATCCCAACTGGCCCTGGGATTCCCTGGCCCAGTTAAAAGGCAGGCTATTTGTTGTGCTCCGCGGTTAATGCCGCACAGAGCTTTAAATACCCATATCAAATCTTGGCGGCTCAACAGATTCAGTTTTGCAAACCTGTATCGAACAGGGGTTCAATCCGCCCAGCTTAGAAGTGTACACTCCTTAAATTGCGCGATAAGGTAAAACCAATCACTGGATTAGGCTCTCTGTCAGCAAGGGTGTATTTTCCGGGGGGCTGAAACGGGATAAGCTGCGAGAGTAACGCGATGCTGCTTGAGATCTCTTTTCTCAATCGGAATACGCCGTTGATGGATTTCCGCCCAACGACGCACGCTTCCTGTGAAACACAGCTAGTGTTGGATACCACGGGCATATCATCATCTCACATTAGATTTTTTTCAAAATGTTTTGCCTTGCAAATAGGCTACGACCAACAATTGAATTTTTTTTTTGGGGGGGGGGGTAGCGGCTGTGGGGGGAAATTCAGTCCCCAAAGCCAATTTCAATATATGAAATTTGATGTCTCTCATGAGTAAGCGCAAAAAAAAGTCTCAAGAAGTCACGCCAGAAAAGACGGAGAAAATCTGGCATTTTGTTTGAAGCAACCTTTTCAGATTAGTTCAAAGATGAACTCGTCCTAGATTTTCTGGGCAATTTCTGTCAAACTACCAAAAAAAAAAACAAAAAAAAAAACACCTCCTGTAGTCAGTTTCACTTCTTTCACATAACTAAAGTATACACAATTTGGAGGGCATGTCAATAATTCGTTGGCCCAAAAAGAGTCTCAAGAAACATTCTGGAAAAGACACAGGAAGTCTGCTATTTTCCTTTCAAGTGGAAATTTTATTTCCAGAGGTCCTGCAAAGACAAACTAGACCAAGAAATGTTTCATTGCTATAAATCAAAAAAAGAAATCTGCTCATTAAAAGTGAAGTCAACCCCCAAAAATTATTTATGATAAAATGTTCTATGTGCCTTTGCTAGTCTAAACATGGCATTTTGATTAATATTGCGTTTGTGAAGTATGGGTTAAACCGCAAACTCCCAAATTTTTAGCCATCTCAGCGGGGCAGCCATTTTGTCACTTTCTGTGGACTGAATATAACATCATAGTGCAGCTAATGACCAATCATGTCTCGCCTGTGTTCTGAATCTGAGCAATGGTTGGTCGTTAGTTGAGCCCTGAGCAACTGTGATGTCATTTTCAGTCAACAGCAAATGGCGAAATGGCCGCCCGCTGTGATATACAAAACGTTTGAATTTGACTGCTTAACACATATTCCGCAAACGCAGTTTAATCAGAAAGCCATGTTTCAACTAGTGGGACTGCATAGAACATATTCTTGCTTTGAAATGTTTTGGGATGACTTCCCCTTTAAGACAGTTTCATTTAGCTACAATAAATTCGGTAGGAACGTCTATCATCAGTAGACACATATTAAAGTTCTCAAAAAGCCATACTCAAAAGACACAGGGTGGCAGCCATTTTGGTTTTAAGTGGCCATTTTTTTCAGGGGTCCTTCAAGAAAAAAGAAAAAAAAAAAAAAAGACTGATCTTGGTCCAGGTGGGACTGCAGCGTTACCACACAAACAAATTAAAACCTTGACGTTGGCACAACATATGGAGTGTTCATAAATGAGCAATCATGGGAGTGTTTCGCTCTCTCTGCAGCGCTCCATCTGGCTCACGAGTTGCGCGGGAGGTTTTGGCCCTCGTGACAGGTACATAAATAATAGGCCTGCTAAAGTATAGCCTCCAACTTCTGTCTCTGGTCGGGATGCTGTGAGAGCGTCTGGGATGACATCTGAGAGGAGAAACCAACAAAGAAGATGTAGTTCCTCGTGCTCTCCCACTTTCGCATGAGGCCTGCTTTCCACTGACTGCTGCCAACTCGCAGCTTTGACGGTTGTAGTCGTTGCATCTTTGGGTTCTGCGTGAATGCAAAGACGAGCCGTGCGGTGATTGGGGATGAAAACCACGTTGATGACTCCACTGAGAGAACTCGCAACATGAAATGAGATATCTCAAGAACATGGATTCCACTATTTGCCAGATTTTTATATTTTCACTTCAATTTCCTCGACGATCACTTGTCAATCACAGGAGTGGCAGATATCACATGATAAAATATTCCAATTGTAATAATACGATGATACAAGCAAGTATGCAATAATCTTTGTATTGTCTGGAAAGTGTGATTTTGGAAAAATCACAGTTCTGTACAGTTAACAAATAGCTTTAGAAAACTGCAAAAGCTCGAGTTGTATATTCTGCACCAAATGAATGATTATGCAAATAAACCAAATAATTCATGCAATAAGAACCAGTTTAAACATTTAGTTTTTAGGGTAGTGCAACCTAAGCTCTTTTAAGTAAATGTAGAAGGCCGGGAAGTGTGCCGAACAATTTCAACAGTCTTGACTAGAAACTTGATAATATAGAGCAGTTTGAATTTTCATTGATTTTCTTCTTTTTAGGAAAATGCAACATCATGTCCTTTTTAATAAACCATATCATCATTATTGTCTTTTCACAAACATGCAACAATAGTTTGTTTTCTTTTTTGGTTAAGGCAACAAAAGTAGTTTGTCCGTTTCTTAGAAAAGTACAAAATCGCTACGTTGTCTTCTTTTTAGGGAACAAACAATGTAAGACAAGTCCAACAGTAAGAATTTTTACTTCCCTAAAAAGACTACCAAGTTTACCAAAAACAAAAGTATGAGCTTTTTAACATAATAAATTACGAATTAATTCGATTTAAACTGTTACTGTTGCACTTGTCAGCATCCTTCATTTTCTCAATGAAGATAAAATCTCGACGTTGCGCTTTCCCCAAAAAGAAAATATTTGAGATTCAGAAGTAAACAATTGAAATGATCAGGTGTGTTGTGAGCAAAACATTGTCCTCATTGTCTTCAGCAGGGACAAGTCACATCTTGACGTGGTTTCCCACCTCCTTAGCAGCTGGTGGTCCCAAGGCCTCCACTCTCACCAATCGGCGCCGCCCCACCTACCCACCCACCATGTTGCCTCGGGAGAAACGAGCACCATTCCTGGCCATTAGCTGGTTGCTATGCTAATCCGGGGATTACAAAAAGTACCCCCCACACACTCACACCCAGCACTTAGGGTCTTCTAGAATTTGCAGACTTGTTTCGACACACCGGGTCGCGGGTCTACTACATCCCAAAAGCGCGTGAATCTTCAATGTTGGAAATTCGACATCACCCCTTGTGGTGTGTTTGTCGAATGTCTTCAGCAGCTCAACATTTATTTGAATTGCAATCTGGGAGCAGTTTATACCTTGCTAGAACGTGACTAGTCAGTAATTGGAGCATCACATTTTTATGATTTGTAACAATTTGTAACCATAAAAGCCCCTTTTAATCATGCCCTATAAGACACATGATGTCATCGCATTGCCACGTTCGGCCCTGTGCAGTAATATGAATCATTTTATTGGGTCAGGGAACTTTGATGCAGCTAAATCATGTACTTAGGTCTGTCGTTTTGGTGAAAGTGAGTCACTGTGGTTAAGCGTGTCGCTGAACAACCAATAAAAACAAGTTTAATAATTCCACGTGTTTAACAAGTAGCTCCATTGGATGCCAGAACAGTCCTTCAAACAGTCCATCACTTTGTTTGGAGGTCGAGCAAAGACTCATAAACACAGCGAAGACAAGAACCTATCATTAGTACTTATTTTATTTCTTTCTTTTACCTTTATTCATCCAGATGGAGCAATTGAGAACAATTTGCAGAGAGCGGCAACAACAATAAGATGTTATTATTACAATAAGTTATATAAGCTAATGGGACTGAATCAATTTATATTTTAAATAATTCATTAAAATGTCCATCCATGCTATACAACGGTAGTCCCCAAACACTGGTCCGTGGGCCACTTGGAACAACATACAGTAAATTAATTAATTTTGTCGTTGTTTTTTTTTGTAGTGGAGCATATGTAACCCTTATGTAAGTTATCACTCGGTCTGGATTGTGCACCCCCTGCCTCCCTTCCCACTCCATTCAATGGCGAATATTTGCCGGTCTGATTGATGTAGCAAAGTATATATGTCCTGAAATCTACATTATCACCAGGGATGCAGGAACAGAAAGCAGCGTTCGTTAGCATAATGAATACATTCAAAGAAACACAATAAATAAACACAAATTCCACAAATTAACTCCAGATTCTATTAAATAAAAAAATGCAATGTAATTAAAATTGACTTAGAAATTGGTCTCATAACAAATTATTCTACTGGTCAACAGCAAATTTTAATCAAATTGCTTTGGGGGTCCAAACTCCACAGACTCTCCGAACGCAACTCCACTTTATTTTAGAGAGCACTTTAAAAACAACCACAGATGCACATGAAGTACTATAGATAAAGTAAAAATCAGAAATAAAAAAAAAAAACAGTTTAAAAAGAAATTAATAAAATAAAAACTTACAAATAAAATCCAAAAATAAAATAAAAATAAAGATCTCAAAAATATATTTACTTACCAAGTTTTTGAGATATTTTCATTTTAAGTATAACCTATATGCTTGCATAATACAGATTTTATCATGCATTTTAATTCATAGCTATGACATTTCAGAAAAATATTATCTTGTTGCTGAACCTATATATTATTATTATTATTATTATTATTATGAAAACTTGATGTGCGAGAGAAACAAATTAGGAGTGAATGCGAGCAAAGGATGGCCGAGTGGTCTAAGGCGCCGCGTTCAGGACCCAGTCTCCCCAGGAGGCCTGGGTTCGAATCTCGAATTTCCCCATTGTGGGACTAATAAAGGGAATATTATTATTATAAAAACCATTGACCCACAAAAGATTATGCATCTCTGATTAAAAAATTTGCACAGAAATTTTGACCAGATTCAAGAGCTTTTTTCTTTTTTTTCACTTATTTCTTCACTCAATTCATTGCCTATTTAATAGCATTTTATTGATCTTCATACTTCATTTTTCAAATACCAGTCATTTATGGTGTCTTATTTACAGTAAATGGAATTAATGGGAGGAGGCGTCCAAGCCTTGAGGGATCATCATGGGTGCCCACAAAACAACAATGGGTCAGGCTGTACCATCACTCCAGTCCAAACACCTGGACCGAGGTGCTAAAGCAAAACCCAACATGACCTAAGCACCAATGTGGATGTCATTTTAGGACAAAACATGTTTGTATTGCCATCTTGGTAGCGTTCATATTCACAAGCACAACGGCTGATAAAAAGTGAGTGCAGAGAGAAAAAGAAAGAGAGGCTTAGTATTGATCCACTAGCCGCCCACAAGCTAATGTTGACCCAAGCGGTGACGATCCATACGGGCCAGTGAGTGCAACATCGAGGATGGGACGGAGTAAATCTAAACATTTGCTCTCGGGTTTGGTCTACCACAAAATAAGCAGCCGAAAGAAGGTAAGCACAATGGGCGTTGTGAGTGTATGTGTGTGTTTGCATTCGCCAAATACACACTCATACGCCTTAGAACGACAACTCTATGCCAAGTAGGTTAGTACAGTATGTTAACAACTGTTATCATGTTCTCATCTCAACTTCTTCAACTTATCTGAAGCCGGGTCGGGGGGTTATCAGCTCTCTCTCTCTCTCTCTCTCTCTCTCTCTATATATATATATATATATATATATATATATATATATATATATATATATATATATACATAAAGGTTCAAGGCAAACTGAATGAAAAAATGGGAATATTGGAGATTTTATATTTATATATTATATATTCATGTTTTGCTTGCCTGACTGTGACTTGAGTGTGATGCTGAGGCTCAGAGAAGCTAACACAAGAGTTATAGCTCGTAAAAAAAAAAAAAGTAATTCTTTTACAGTTGCATCACATATCCATGTGATGGTATTTATGTTATAGTATGCAAAATATAATCTCATCGCTGGAGAGAGTCAATTGTTCATTTATTTGAATGATGTTACGCCGCACTCTAGTTTCATGTTAATACGCCTCAAGTGCATGCATGAACGCACTTCTTGTTTGTTGGAAAAATTGTTTCTTTTTCTTGTCTGGACTCGGCTGCGCTCATAACAGAATTTTGTGCACATCTTATCTTATCTTATCTAAATCTCCCCATACATGTTCGTAATGGCACAAATCAAACGCCGCACTGTCATCCCTGCCTACAACACACACAATGCCGCCATCAAGGTTTGTGTCCTGATTTTTTTCAATCGAACAATTCATCCAATTGGCAATTTATATTGATATCAATCACGTGTCTAGCCTGTTGCATTGCCAATCTTTCTTAGTCAATAGCCAATAGGCATAAGCATCTGTTAGCATGTTATTTTATCAATCTCAGCCCACAGACCTCAGCACATTAGTGCTTGTCTAACGAGATGTTCCCAAATGCACATATCAGTACGGGTTGTTAGCATGCAGTATGTTAGCCTACCATCTGTTGACATATTAGCTTTTATTCAGTCAGCAGGCCTGATTACCACATTAACCAAAAAGTTCCCTAATCAACTGTACATGTACAGGTGGGTGTGTCAGAAGCCTACACGGGAAAATTGCTGCACCTTGAAAGTCCGTGAGAAAAGTGCGTCAGGAAGTGACTTAAGCGCAATGTGGCAATGTACTGATTAACGAGCAAGTCTTGCTGTTAGAAAAATGCAGCTCAACGTGTGCAGTGCAGGTTCAGGTGCAGTGTGCCGCAAAGCATAAAGATAATATATTTTCTCCGCATGTGCACTTGGCTGCCACCTATTATGAACATACATGATCCTCTCAGAGGAAGACAATCATATCGGCATTAAACACGCCGAGGTGCTGCTGCTGCTGCTTTTTTTTAATATATCATAAATGCTGTCGAGGAAAAAACAGAGGGGGAACACGGCACAAACTGCGTTGTGTGGTGTATAATGCCGCCTCATATGAAGCCATCCGGCACTACGACAATATTGACATAGCAGCGCTGGGCAAACAAATGTCAGCGCGCGGCCAACATATGAAATGCTTAACGTAACCAATTTCCAGCTGTCAATCAACCAGGGAATAATGTGGGAATCAATACGCAACAATTTGATGTCAGACAGATATGTGAGACCAAATTTATTTTCAGCACTCGAGTCTATTAGCACTCCTGTTGTTGTTTGTGGTCTGATAAATGCGATTAAAATTTTTTAAAGAAACTCAAGTCCAAGGTCTTTTTTACCAGTCCCCCTTTTAAAATAAATGAAATGATATTTTATCAAACAGTTTTTATTGTCTACTTTTTCCAAAAAGAATTATTTATCAAATTGTTGATTGAATAAAATATGAGGAACTCCTACATTTAATTGGGTTCACTGTCATAACAGCTGTATTGTGACCCTCGTGTGTGTAAATGGACACAAGTTAACAGTATAAAATTAACAATGATGGCAAATGCAGGTCCCAAAAGTAAAAACCCTGCCACTGTTTGGTTTGAGCCACATGTGCTTCGAATCAACCGGCTCCTGGAGAAAAAAACTATGTTCCATCGCACAATGGTGTACAAATGCCCCCACCCAATTCTATCGGCGCTATCTATCCATCCATTGTCTGTTCGGCTTCTCCTCACAAAGGTCGCCTGAGTCTGGAGCCTATCTCAGCTGTCATCGGGTAGTAGGTGGGGGACACCCTGAACTGGTTGTCAGCCAATTGCAGGGCACACAGAGACAAACAACCATCCGCGCTCACACTCATACCTAGGGGCAAATTAGAGCGTCCAATCAACCTGCCATGCATGTTTTTGGAATGTGAGAGGAAACCGGAGTACCCGGAGGAAACCCACGCAGGCACGGGAAGAACATGCAAACCCCACACAGGAAGCCGGCATTGAACCCATGACCTCTGCACTGTGAGGCCATCGTTTGAACCGGTCCACCACCGAGCCGCTCTCCACCAGGGCTAAGTCTAGCAAAATACCAAAAGACAGAAAACTCCACCCATGTGTCCATTTAGACTGTGCATTGTGCCAGACTTGCGCTTGGAACTAAAAAAAAAAAGACCCAAAGATGCTTAGCAGGAATGATGACTGGGCTCTTCTCCGAACTACTCATGTAGTAGTTGTCTTAGTCGACCTCCAACCCTGAGTAGACCATCTTCGTCCAGGATAAGGTTTAGCTTAGCAAGTGAAATGTTCTTGCTGATGACATCACTTTTGGAAAACATGTCCACGTGTTCACGGTGGGTTGTCTTTTGATCTGATTGGATTCTTGTGTTTGCTGCTTTATCAGCTCTCGTAATGTGTGGAGTTTCGAACATCTGTGTCAGCCACTGCAGTCGCTTGTTGGATGCGTTGTTGAATTGAAGTACTGAGCTACATGAATTAGTGTAGTGGGGGGAGGAAACAGAAAAAAACATGGCTCGTTTCTAGTCTAGGCTTGGTGGCAGATGAAATAAGCGAACAACGAGAACGGCGGGTAGGATATATTGTAGTCTTCCATTTCTCCTGTAAGCAAATCTGGCAATTGTTCCACAATGGCGCCGATGACACGTGCAGTCTCCAGGTAGGTCAAGTCAAGTAGGAAAGCATCATGTTTTGCTGACAGTTGCTGCATTAAGAGATCTCCAAGCAACCGGAGCTTAACGTTGTCTTTGTTTTAAAATCTGAGGAAAGATGTCTAGCTTCTTAAAGAGCATATTTTCAATGACTTGAGGTGCGCTGTAACATTTTCTGATCATTCGTACTTCTGAGTTTTCAACGTACTGCTTTAATGCATCTCACATTTTCTGAAGATTCTTTGCCTGGCCGGATTGGCTCTTCTGTTTTGCTCCTGCTTCCAATATTCCCAGGCCACTGGTTAAACGTGTTGTTTAAAAGATGTTTTCTGAAGTCACTTTGTACCTCTCAGTGATGCCAACCGTTATCATCAACTTGCGGATTCATGCTGTTTTCCTCCTAGAAAAACCTCCAAGAGGCTTTCCAAGAGGCAGCAGCAGCATTTTGAGATCACCTCCTTTAACAAGGCAGCATTCCCATGACCTCTCCCCCACCACCCCCTCCGCCTCCAATGCAGCTTCCTCATTTTCTGTGCTATTAAAGCGTCACGACGGCGGAAAAATAACCGAGGGAGAAGCCGGGTTGCGGTCTTTACATCACCTCATTTACAATGCTGAGACCCCCACACCCCACCACCACCAGAGCCTCACATAATCAATTAGATGACGGCAGCCCCCTGCCACTTGCCGCCATCGACATCAAACGGTAGCAAGATGCGTTTGAAGATCCATGAGGTTCGTCCTGGAGAAGGCAAGGACACGTTTGGAGAACTGATGGATGTGCTTCTGCTAAGGTACTTCACTGCACACCAAGCATGGATTCAAATAAAGAAGCAACAATAGAGGACGCACAGCCGACCAATCGATGGACTTTAATGTGTTAAGCTCCGCCCTTTACTGTAGGTACCCTTATGCTGTGCTTGGTGGGGAAACAATGGGGGATATTATTTCGCCACATCAGTCAGTTCAAATTCCATTACCATCATTATGAGGCAATTCATTTGAAATAGCTTTCATCTTTTCTTTCGAGGAAAGTACAAAATCGATTATTTTTTTCGGGGAAAATTGATGACACAGACAAGTCCAAGAGTAAATAAACTGTGCAACTATGCATTTTTTTGTTCAGACTGACTATCAGTGTGAGGCAATGCAAGGTGACAAATTTCATATATATATGCAAATAGTCTCACTCTCTCTCTCTCTCTCTCTCTCTGTATATATATATATATATATATATATATATATATATATTTATATAACTGCTAAAATATTTTCTTTCTTGGTAAAGTCTAACATCAAAACATTGGTCTTCTATTTTAGCAAGTAAAAAAAAAAAAAGAAAAAAAAAAGATCTTAATATGTAACCGCAGGGAACGGAGGATGCAACATGCACAATAATATTATTTAAAAAAAAAAAACAAAATTTTATAATTTATAGCAAATATTTTATTTGTCCTCTTTTTAGGAAACAAAGGATGCAACATGTACAGTTTTCTTTTAAAATATATACATTTTAAATTTGTAGAATAGGGCCAAAACGATTTTTCATCTCCTTTTTAATAAACGAAATGTGACTTGTTTTCAACAATAATATTGTAACACTTTTTCCCCACCAATAAACATTGATATTAAAAGCACGTCTTCCCCTCCGCCCTCATTCGTGTGCATTAATACCACGCCATTTTAACGCGCACACTTTCAATCTTCTCCGCTGAGTCGGCTGTTTAAATTTCCATATCTGCAAACATCATTAAAAGTTTCTCAAACTGGACTCTTGCCCGCTTGTCAAATTTGTGAAGACGCTGCGTGTGTGTTAAATGTGTGCTTATCTACTTTGAATTTGAATCTAACCGGCTGCTGAATTCTAGCAAATAGTCTTTTAATTGGCTGAACGTGTCAAAATGGTGGAACGCACTATGACCATACTGTCTCTGTCTCATTATACTGTCATAGGTTTCATTGCATCTCCTATACCGTCCGTTCTTATCTCATCAAATTGCACCTCTTTGTTTCTCATGTTTTTTTAATTTTTTTTTAAATTATTATTAGTTATTATTATTATTTGGTTTAAAACAAATGTCTTTTGGTCTCTTGCATATTTATATATACACATTGGGCACGACAGGATAATTGCTTCGGAAAATCTTTTTGACAACCAGGCCTAAAGCAACTTTGATCAAAGGAGGGAAAATGTTCAAATTCGCTTCATAACATCATTTTATTTTTATTATCATTTTATTTGTTCATCTTGTACCCTTTCATTTCTTGTCTTTCGCCTTTGAATTTTCCGCATTTTGATTCAAGAGTTAGCTTTTTTAAATCTCTTTGTCTTGTGTGTTTATTTTTGTTCTCTTCAGCTTTAATCTCTATACTGATTTTAATCCTCACTTCTAGATGTCTTGTCATATTTAATCATTCTTTTATTTTACAACTCATATTTCTTATTCCTACTCAACAAACGTAACCATTTAGCTACACCGTTTCTTTCAGTTCAGTTTCGATTTGACCACATTACAGTAAGGAAGGGTTTTAACAAAATGATGAGAAAAACGTTTTTTTTTTTGCATCTTATTCCCAACTAAAAGCAAAAGCAATCACTCTAATTTAACAATGGAAATTGTGACAAACACGATCAGATGACAAACTGACTATTGCCAGATGCTGCTGCACACGACACAGACACACGCATTCATCTTCACGCGCACACACACACACGCACGCACGCACACACACGCCTATATAATCCTTCTCGGATTTGGGCTAGGGTGTGCGCGGGGGGTTGGGACATTGTCGACTATCTGGGTACCTCCTGTGATGTGACTGACTGTACTTGGCCATCGGGGAACAATCCTCTCTCGTCTGTGCTTGTGTGTGCGCGTGCGTGCGTGTGCACGCGTGTCTGTGCGAGCAAGGTTGAAAGATGGAAAATCACTTTAGCCAAGTGAGAGAAAAAAGCTTGTTTCAGACTAATTCCACGTGAACCTGTTGTGAGATACTATGGAAACAAGAGGCGCCGGTTGTGTGAAAGACAACCACTTTTCCATCTGCACAAAAGCATTCGAACCACCATAATGTCCCTGAGAAACCAACACGACAAAGCAAGAAAAGTTAATCATTTCATTAAAATACTAGTGAGTTTTTAAAAAAATGCAAATTGGAATCTGGAAGGCAAATAAAAACTTAATTTGAATCACTGCATTGAAAAAGAATATTGGTTCACGACTCTCTCGCTCTCTTTTTCCCTCTCTCGCTGCCCACCGATAGAAATTCACTTCCAGAACAACCTGTATGAATTTCCATATTTTGTCAATGTTGTCCATAATATTACCGCGGGACACTTATGTCAATGTAAAGGGATTCTATTCTAAATAATAATTACGATACAACCATTAACACAAATAAAATATTGCTTAAATAATGATATTTTAGTGTGTTTATTGCGTCACCCTTGCAATGGTGGACGTGGTTGAAGCTTGAATCAAAGGAAAAAGGCCTTCAACGTGCCATCGTCAAAAATATTTGTCTATGGATTAATCAGCCTTTACTGATGCTGTTTTTCAAAACTGCTTTAGTAAAGAAAGCAAGTCTGTTAAATCAGATTCATCAGATCTCAGTCAGTCAGCACTCCATTTTACAAACAAATAACATTGCTGATAGGTTGGATTGTTTATGTACAGACAATAGTTTAGGTTTCTTTTTGATGCAATGTATTACTTGTCTAAATGACTTCTCTTGCATGCTATTTCGGTTTCCTGTACCCACTGAAATGATTCAAATGTTCCCATGTTACAAGTAATAAATGTTATTGTATACAATAAAAATGTATGATATAATATACTTTTAAGCTTAGTGACCACTGTTCTCAGGTGGCAAATGCGGTGATTTCAGACAGTGTCCTGTGTGCCCGAGTATTATTTTTCTCTCCAAAAACTCAACACAAGGACTATGAGAGCAGTCATTTTGACGGTTTTCAACTTTGGATTTGTTATTACTCCACGTATATAGATATAAGATGCACCTGGCCTCTTGACTTTTCCTTATTCTGTATATTTTTCATTCCCACTGTGCAATGTTATGGTATTAAACAATCTAAAAATATTTACGAGTCAGTATTACTTTTTAACTACAGCGTGCCAGTCAACATGACAGCTCTTCAAAATGTTGCGCATGTTGCGCTGGGTTTTGCATTGATAAGCGCTGGTGCTGGTCACTATGATCCATAAAAAATCTTAAATAGTCGAGTCTGCATTACATCCACTTCATAATTTTGATGATTATGAGGATGGTTTGCTCGGGTGAGACACAGCAAATCTGACTATTAAAGTCCTCCTACCCCGGCCAAGGGGAGCCATGTGGCATGTGGTAAAATCGGCTGTTAGATGTGATCGTCATGACATTATGGCCAGTACATGCCAGACAGACGAAATCAATAATAAGAATAAGAATGAGCTTATGTGCTGCTCCTTGACATAATTCGCCCATGGAAAAAAAGAGTTCCGCGGTGTGCGCCAGACAGAGTTGTTTTGTGTGATGTACTTCCGATTTACTTCCTCTTTTTCGAAGTAAAGTTGTTTGCAATATGAGTCTCCATTCCTTTGGCTTCAAAGCAGCTGTATTTTATAACAACTGACCCGCAAGCAGCACGTGAGCCGCACGGCACAATAGGCGCTGACCAACTATTTCTCATTCATTTACATGAAAAGATTCTCAAAACGGAATTGGAACAAACAAACTATCTTTATTCGACAGTCGAGCAGCAAGAAATGATCATTTTAGTTGATGACGTCATTAACTGTGCGCACCAGATCGCAATCTGTCAAAATGATGGGTCTCGTAGTTCTTAAAATTTCGAAAGCCTTGGAGATCAAGTGTAAAAGATTTGTCTCTTATCTTGCTGTTCAAAGTTTTTTACTCTCTGCTGTAATGCACAGTCCGTAACAGTTGGCAGCTCTGGTATCATCAACATCGAATGAAAATGGCTCATTGGATTAATAATGAGATGTTTTTCCTGATGTTTCACAATTAATTATGAACATATTTTAGAGGCCTTGGACATTGTGGGAAAACATTGAGAAAAGAGTCACAATATTGATGAATTTGTTGTGGAACTGTAAAGTAATTTTCCAGAACCGCTGGAAAAAAGGCTCAGGACTCTCTAAGCGCAGACACAGAAAGATGCATTTTAACAAAGGAACAATATATATATCATATGCAGGACCGACAAAGTGCAACAAAGGACGCTGGCGGAAAAACTCACACCAGGAAAATAACGACGGGAACAAAAAACGTTTGGAAAAGGCAAGGAACAAAAGTAAACAAAAAATCGCTTGCCGCAGAAGGGCAAGGAAGGCCAATTGACGAACGAGCACAACCGAGATAATCAATAAATGAGAACAAAAACACTTACGAACGAATGTAAACAAAGTACTCGGAAAGCAATAACGAGACGTCTATCAATTCGCAGCTTGGGACCATGAGCAAGAGGAGTCCTTAAATAGTGCAGTAATCAAGAACAAGACGAGTGACAGGTGCGTGGCTGGTGGGCGCGTCTCTCCAGTCATGACGACATGACCTGGATCGAAGCGCTGGAAGGAAACGCCCCCACTACAGCTGAGCAAAAACAAACACAAACATGATTGGACAAAACGGACCATGACGGGAAGAACAAGCCACGGCAAGCACTTTTGCGATTACAGCAATTGCAACATCACTTTTATGATTTTGCATGACAAAGCTGTCACACTAACAATTAGACTTGGAGTGGGGCGCCTCAGGGAACTGTTTGTGATCCATTAAGGTTTTTAGAATGTCACCCTCAATGCAAGAATATCAAGATTCTCAAGGGTTTGAGAGGAACGTGTGTGATGTCTTTTCAAACGCCAACAGACCCCCCATTCATCTTGGAGCCAATCACGATTTAGGATGGCATTCCTTTGAGAAATATTTGCGGTTATTTTAGTTTTCTATAATTTCCTTTGGTGTCCTGCGATTGGCTGGCAACCAATTGAGGGCGTACCCTTCCTACTGCACAATGACAGCTGAGATGGGCTCCAAGCCCGCCCGTGACTCTCGTGAGGAGAAGCGGAACAGATAATGGATGGATTGATGGAAAACATCCTTGAGCTTCTCGCAAGAAAATCAAATCTAGCTTCTCTGACAAGACTGCGTGTGATTTGAATGGAGTTCTTCAGGGATATGTTTGAGGTCCATACATTTTCGAGAAGTCTTTCAACTTTGTTGCAAGAATACAAAGTCCAAATTCATGAGGGCCGTCGAAGAATTGTCCTTGGTCTCTGCATTTTATTCTTATTTCACTTTCTTTATTGTGTATTTTGCCCATATCTAGCTTATTATACAATATGTATTTAGCACTTGGCATGTCAGGTGAATAAGTTTGAATAACAACGCTCCACTAAGTCCATCTGATGTAACAATCAGTCAGAGATCCTTTTGAGTGGAGTTTCTCTGGGAAATCTTTGCAGTCCATCAGAATTTCTAGAAGTTCCTCTTTGTAATTGCAATAAATGTCAGCACAGCTCTAAATTGTGCCTGGACTTAAAAGTACAGGTGTATGTGTCCATCGAAAATTTTCAGCAGGTATGTATGAGTGTGTTGTAAGAGGTGTTTCAAAGGCCGCTGCATGCACAAGTGTCCTTGAGCGTGTAATCCAAAGCAAACTGTCCTAATCCGCCGGATCACATTTGAGTATCCAGGCCACTTTGTTAATGATCGCTTTAAACAGCAATTTTTAATCTGGCAGCAAACCTTCACCAAAAACGGCTTGTTTGTCGACTCATTAACATTGCTTCGCCAAAGAGCAACACTTTACATTGGGCAATACTTTGTAGAAAATAACAAACTCATTTGTGAAAAAAAAAATGAAAATTGATCAAATATTGAACGAAGGTTTTGGCCCACCACCAGGGGTATTTTAGACTTAGTTTCAGCTGTTTGCAAAAGCAAATCTTCCCACCCCACACTCCATATAAATCCTATAACATATATCTATAACAAAAAAAAAAAGTACACATACACCCCCCCGACCCCCCCACACACGCACACACCCCAACATGTAAGTCATGTCTTTCCTGTGCTTTTGGCACTGATGTGCACGTGTGTGTGCAGGTCGCACTTTGCATGTTAGCACATCAAAATTGGCAAACTACTTTAATGACGCTATTCTCGATATCCCCAAATATTTAGTTTGTCGCATAGCTGGGGATGGAGCCCCCTGCTGGTGCTGTATCACTGCTGTGTACACGCGTGTGTCTGTACTTCATGCAAACACCTGCGTCTTGTTCTTAATTACGGTTGGTACCAGGAGGAGAAGCAGAAATAATGACCTGTCCCGAGATTCTTGAAAACATGACGTGAGTCGTTCCCAAAAAGGAAAAAATACAAGTGAAAAAAAAAGTGTCTCCTGACCTGATGAGGAACCCCCCCCCAACCCCCTCCCGCCTTCCACACAAACCCCACTCGCAATGTGAGCACTAATACTTAAACCAGATGTCTTTAACAGATAACAAATGTCAGAGGCAATCTGAAGACAGAATACCTTGTTCAGTGCAGACACGGGAGCATCAGTCTTCCCCTAAAAACGTTTACTTCTTTTGGAGAAATCTTAGCAGCATCAATCACAATGTATTAAAAAATAATCTAGACGCGAGATGTTGCCAAGGTAAATTTAAAACAGTTTCACTTGATTTTATTGAACTTTTTATGTCCTGCGGAAAATATATCATAGCGTGCATTGTGGTCCTGCAAGGTTAGCGCGTGGAGTTAAGGGGCCTTGCCGCCTTTTTGACTGTCAAGGACTCCCCTATTTTCCCCTTGTTTTCAGGAGTAAGTCAAAATGTTCCAAAAAACATTCCTAATTCTGCTATAACCAAAACTGCTAAAAGAAAACGGTGAAAAATCCACAACTGTTGCTCTCGTTTCCCTCATGAGAATAACAAATACACAGCATAGTTTTGAGTTTCATCCATGCATGACCGCATCCATAACTCAAAACACTCATATCTCAAATCATCTTTCACATTGAAATGAATGGAAAAGCCATTCATTTGTCTAGTTTCACCCCAAAATAAATGAATCAGAGAAATATCACTCTACTATACTGTATTTTTGTTTTTAATTTTTAATATAATGAAAACAATTAAGCGTATTTTGTCAATTTTTGCTTCCATTCAGTGGGCATTGTGCTGCTCCTGCCAGTGTGTTGACCTTGGCAAGGTGGGGGCAGAATGAGAGAGACACGATACAGGATATACATGGAGACAGTCACTGCTCCTCAACACATTGCAATCTTGTGTTCAAATATTCATCAAAACCACGACTCAGGTTTTATGTTAGCCTTCTCTGGCTATTTTCTTTGTTTTTTAGCACTTAACTAGCGGACAAGACAACATTGTGCGGTTGATCTAAATACACGTGTAAGTCTTTGTTTCACCTTCATAGTTTGACAGTTAGCTTCACCCAGGAGTGGCAATCAAACAGCTTGAAGTCTCTGTTTATAAGAAGCAAAGCAGAAAATTGTCTGCACAACGGCTTTTAGTGTGAAAGCAACGAACGTCGGGGGACTAAATCCAAATGGACCACATGAGTTTCTATTATTTTTTGCATTTGATATTTTGCACCCTCAAACCCGACTGCTGGCCATACTGACCTCAAGAAGCAAGTCATCCGACTTCTTGTTTACCTTGTTGCTTTATTTGAGACCATCGTCTCTGATGAGTCATTGAAGGTTTGCCTTTATGGTCTATACAAAGTCATCCTCTCATAGTGCAACCAGCGGTGCGTGTGTATGTGTGTGTGTGTGTGTGAATGTGTGTGTTGGGGGGGGATCTATTGGCCCTTCACCCAGTGCCTCCCATGATTGATGAAGCTTGCGGTTCCACTGACAAGAGAGGCTCAGCAGAACAACCAACAACTTGGTGGCTGCGCTTAAGTGCGCCGAGCTCCACTTAAAAAAAGCTCGGCGGAAAAAATTTGAGTTGGAAGAAAATGGAGAGCGAGTGGACGGAGGTTCTCGAGTTCTACGGCAGATCGGGTTACCGCTGCAGAGCCATTTCTCCCACGTTCGTTCTCTTGTCTGCCTTTGGCGTCTTCCCGCCAAAGTCGCTGTCTCACCACCTGTTGCGATGGCCACAAGGGTCCCCGAGTTCACGACGCGACGGATGCGTTTTTTTTTGTTGTTTTTTTTTACATTGTAAAAAAACGGCCTTTCATCTGAAGCCGTGTATCAAATAGGAAAAATGGTATATCAATAAATATATTTTAAATTATATGAAATATTATGAAAAATGTATTATGGACTAGTCATAGAATAAATAAATATATTTGTATAAAAAAATAATAAAATCAATTTATTTCAAATACACCACACATTTTTGGAAATCTACAGCTTGAAAACATTTTTTAATAAATCTGATGTAAAAAGTTGTATTTCAATGTAGAAAAAAACATTATATATATATGTATTTATTTATTTTTTTGATGAGCTTGATTATAAATAGCTACATAAGAATGAATGTGTCATGTTTTAATGCAAATCTGGACACGTTTCTATTTTTGTCAAACCTCCCTACCACTGTACTCATCTTTTAAAGGTGTTTTGCATCAAAGCTGAGACCTAATAAAAAAAAAAACACACCCATTTAAAAGTCTACAAGGATATTTCTTACAGTACGCCTGCCTCATAAAAATCTCTCTTTTTCATTTTCCTCGCAGCTGCCCAGATGTTTGATTTACAGCATCA